>NC_092836.1:1848330-3048330 GCF_039878825.1 Excalfactoria chinensis
GAAAGGCAATAGCCTGGGGATACCGAGAGCAATTCTGTGATTCTCTGATTTTTCTCCGTGTCTTCAGCTGTGCTGGTTGATGTGTACACAGTATTCTGTATGTGCTTATTAGCAGAGAGCGAGGAAGAGGATGACAATGAGATGGAAGTTGAAGATCAAGAGGGTAAAGATGCCGAAAAGCCAAACATGATCAATTTTGACACCAGTTTGCCAACATCACATATGGTATGTCTTTCTCTATATATCTTCCGTTAAGTGCATTTCAAAGCAGTTTTGATTATTTTTATGTAATTCTGTCATACAAACCTTGATTCTTATTTTATTTTATCATGGATCTTATTGTGACCTATTGTGTTCAGTATTTAGGTTCTGATATGGAAGAGTTTCATGGGAGAACACTGCACGATGATGACAGCTGTCAGGTGATTCCAGTGTTGCCCCACGTGATGGTGATGTTGATTCCTGGACAGACGTTACCTCTTCAGCTTTTTCACCCTCAAGAGGTTAGCATGGTGCGGAATTTAATTCAGAAAGACAGAACATTTGCTGTTCTTGCATACAGGTAAAATACACGAGTGAGTTTACTGATGGTATGCAGCATGTATTTTAAGCACAGTTTATTTGGATTGTAGATCAAAAGCAGATGATTCAGTCAGTTCTGTGGTAAAAACTAAGTTATAGTTGGAAATTGTTAGACAAAAATATTCTTCCAGCACACCATGACAAGTAGCTCCATGACAGCATCACGTTTAAGAAAGGCAGAAAGTGTCCTTGTTTGAGCACTCGTGATTTTGCTGTTTGAATGCATTGCCTCCATTTTACTTACAGCAGTCTTGGTCTGAAATGTAAAAATTTGATCCTTGTTCTGAAACTTTATTGCCATAGAGGTGCATTATGTATAAGCAAGCACAGATGAAGGTTTGACAGTAGAGGCATATTGGATGATAGAGAAGTGGAAAAGGCTCATGTGTGCCAAAAGAAGAGTGAGCATTCCTCCCCCTTACTCACCATTTACTGTGGTTTAATTATGTAGGAAGTGGGAATAGTTATTTTTAGAAAGTCAATGTAAAGAAGTTTGGTACTTCAGGAGTTGGTGAGCCTTGTACTCCTGGATTCTTACCTCTACCTCCTTAAAATAAAACCGAATAGTGAAAAAAAAAACACTCCACCAACATTAGAATTAGCTTTTAAAATGGGGAAAAAAGGTTTGCAGCAGTTTGAAGGCATTTTACCACATTTAGCTTTTTGATTAAGGCTGAGTGGTAAGATTTTACAACCAGTGCAGGTAGATTAACAAGAGAAACCTGAACAATACTACTTGTAGGGTAGGTAACTGTTTAAATTCTGTTGCTTTTAGTAACGTACGTGAAAGGGAAGCACATTTTGGAACAACAGCAGAGATATATGCCTACAGGGAAGAGCAGGAGTATGGAATTGAAACGGTCAAAGTAAAAGCAATAGGAAGACAGAGATTCAAGGTGCTTGAAATACGAACCCAGTCAGACGGGTAAGAAAATAATGTATTTGATTTTACATACTGCAGATCTTGTTTGACCAAAACATTGATCTTACATTGCTGCTGCGTGTGGCCTTTCAGTCACACAATTGACTCGTTTGTGTCTTTATACTTAATCAGCAACTTCTTCAGCTGTGTGTTTTAGTTGCAGTAACCTTGCTCTGAGATGCTCAGAATAATAGCAGTCTGTAGTTTGATTTGATGTGTTTGAAAGTATCTGACAGAATTGTTTTGTTTCTGAAAATTAAGCTGGAAATACCTCTCACATCCGTGTTTCAAACCAAATATGAAATGAGAAGAGGCTTTCCTCTGTCATGCGTGTGCCTTGTATTGTCTTGGAGAAAGCCTTGCTGATACCAGCTTCCATACCTCTGAAAAACTGTAACTTGCATTTTCTTAAGTCCTCTCTAGAGGTCTGCACAGGACGTGTTCCATTTAACTTCATGTGCAGTTGCATCTCTGAGCTGCTGCAGGCAACGGTCTGACAATACAGCCAGTAACAAAATGCTTGCCCTTTTTCTACTCTGAGTGATCTCTAAATGCTGAGCTTGAACAACGTACAGAAGCATCCAGCTGCATGATTCAGATATGGAGAGGACAGTAACTGATCCCAAGAGGGGTGGTTTTCTTCGAGATGACTGGAGGCTGGTAATAACAATGGAGGAACAAGTCACTTCTCTTGCTCGTTTTTCCTTTCGTAAAGCATAAAAGCACCCTTCAAATAATGATATGCATCTTATGTTTCAGGATTTCTGATACATCATACTGTTAAAAAAAAAAAGAAATTCATTTCTTCTAGGCGGTATTCTTGGTAGCTGTGCAACTGTTATCAGACACAGTGGAATAGGTGACCTGATTGATGCTAGGATATTAAAGGACAATCAGAGTTTATATCCTATTTCTGCTGATTTTGAACTCTCGCTAAGCACATCAGCTTTTGTGGTTTGAAGATAGCAAACTGCATTTCAGCTAAATTTCCTTTCTGAGAGTTTGGTATGAAATAGCTGACAGTTAGTTTATTGCCAAAGGTAACTTGAGAAGGCAGAAATCTGAAAATCCAGTGCTGAGATGGTAGAATATTGTGTTGTGTAGCTGTTGTCAGTGGGACTTTAAATCCATCTGCCACAATCCCAACAGCTAACCTGTGCTCTAAAGCACATAGGTGTCCTGTTGTATCTCATGGAAAAGGAAGTTAACTGGGAAAGGAAAAAATAACAGCAAGTAACTTTTGCTGAAAATATTGGAGTTCTGTAGGCCAGTGCAAGAAATATTTGGGAAGCAGCTAATTCTGACTTTTAAAGGCAAATTTAGAGTAGATAAAAGAATCTATAATTCATTGCCTCTGCTTAGATTTTAGGTGTACTAAATTTCAGTGTACACCCAAGTCCAGTCAGCACAATGGGTTCAGCAAGTTATCTGAGGGTGTGAGTCAGTATTTTGGAGTGGTTTGTGTTTGGTTTGTTAATATGCTGCGTGTTTCCTAAGGTCATTTGATTTATCTTAGTACAACATAAGGTCCGATTTAATAGATGCCTGCTTAAATTCTGTAGTACCATGTATTGATAAGCAGTAAAATCTGATTTTGATACTCTTGAAGGTGTGTATATCTCCATGTTGGTTTTTCTTTTCTTTTATCAGAATCCAACAGGCTAAAGTACAAATCCTTCCTGAGCGAGTGCTGCCTTCAACAATGTCAGCAGTACAGCTGCAGTCTCTCAGCCGACGTCACATATTTCCTTCTTCAAAACCTACAGTGTGGCAGGATCGAGCTTTTCGTCAGTGGTGGCAGAAGTATCAGAAGGTTGGAAGTGAATTGTTTGGCTTTTATTACTGTTCTTCATGGTGTGAAATTCCATCTGTTTGTCTTCAGAGGTGGATGCACAGCTGAGATGCTGGATACTGAGCTCCTGTTTTTTATCTCTTTTTAACAGGTTGTGTGATTATTTATCAGCTGTCAGCAGTAGGGAAATGCGTGTTGTGTATGAGTTCCTTTGTTTAATAATTTATACATAATGCTCCAGAGATGATGCTAATTGATAAAGCTTATAGATAATGAAGCATTGGTGGAAAAAACAGCAAATGGTTTTTGTTTGTAGGTATATCAGGAAAACATCCTGACTTTAAGTAACCCAACAGTTTTCTTCACTGGTAATTGTTCTCTTGTGAGAAAACCTCCTCAGGAATTTCTAATTAGCAACACTTCCGTTTTCCACTTTAAAAATATGACTGTATATTCTTTGAACTTGTCTTTGTCAGCTTAATACCTGGTATTGCTCATTAATCTCTTTCTTTCATTTTATGTATTTATTCTTGTGAATGAATTGGTACAAAATACTTCCATCACCTTACATAGTAACTGCTGTGGACATCAGTAACTGATGGAGAAAAAGATGCACTACCAAATGGCACTTACGTTTTTGAACTGTGTAGGTTTCAGACACTCTTTTGAAAGGTGTGATTTCTTATTACGAAGTAGTAGAAGTACTTTCAATGCTGAGACAGATTTTCTGAGAGGATCCATGTATTGTCTATCTTGTACAAAAGTTGTAGCACTCACCACACTTGAGAAGTGTTTCAGAAGCCTCTTGAAATATTGGCAGTGATGATGATAATTTATTGTGTCTTTATGTAATCAGATACCTGGTTTATACAAGCAAAAGAGAGACGTGTGTTGATAAAATCTGCTAATATTAAATAAAAATCATTTCTGATTTCTATTTCAGAGGAAGTTTCACTGTGCCAGTCTGACATCTTGGCCTCCCTGGCTTTACTCTTTATATGATGCTGTAAGTATTACCAAACAATATAAATATCATTTTTTATATCTATTTATTGGATAATATTAAGTTTTATTTTGTTGGCTCAGAATTGCTTTTTAAGAAGGGTATAACTGGTAGTTTACTGGTAAGAGTAGTAAAGGTTTCCCCTCTGTATAGTTGGTCCCTGGTGCTTGAGTGTGCATCTGGGATGGATGACCGAGGTTCAGGTTCCTGCTGTGTTGTTCTGGAGCAGAAAAATAGATCTTCTGTCATATGATCCAGGTGAATGTCCTAACCAGCAGAGCACTTAATAGCCTCAGGTGGGTCTTTCCTGTTGGAGTTAGTTTGCTTTTTAAAAAGCTTGTATTTTTCTTCATATGCTTGTGTAGAAATGTGTATTTAATACATAAAGGGTCAGAGGTGGAGGAGGCTAATTCTGCTTAGGCCAGATCTATACGTGTTTAGAGTTTAAATAGTTTTCTACTTACCTCAGATGAGATTTAGAACTATTGTTGGTTGTTTTTTGCCCATTTCCCATCTTGTTCTTAGCTTAAGACACAGAGGTATAAAGTGTCTGTAGTTAGTGTTTAAGACTTAGAAGAATTATATTGTGTCTATTGGGGAAAATGGCTTCCTGTACATTTTGCTTCCTTTTTCTAAGAAAACAGAAATACCTGTGTGCTTAAATTAGGCTTTTCTTCTAACAAAAGGAAACCTTGATGGAAAGAGTCAAGAGGCAGCTACACGAATGGGATGAAAATCTTAAAGATGAGTCTCTTCCAACAAACCCGATAGGTATGATCTTTGGCTTGTGCACTTAAAGTAGAATTAGGAAAAAAAGGAAGTCCTAAAGCTGTAGGAGTTTGATAATTACTTCCTACTGACAGTCCATTTCTGACTCCTGAAGTTTGACTTTAGTTGAATCAATTTTGGTAGCTGATGTCATTAGGTTTGTTTAGAACTTGTAGAGAAGTGAATATCCTCCAGTTGTTCTAAAGCACTTCTAGTAAAGGAAATAAAGCTCTCTTATGCTCCTTACAGGAGGAATGTGATTTAAATGTTTCACAAGAAAACAAGAGCCCAAAGCATATGAGATTTTTAAAACTTTCTGCAGGTGTCTGTTTTGGATGTACAGAGGTGAACTCTGAAGGTCCATTATAAAGCTACATTTTAGCTCTCAGTCTGTAACTGAGTAGAACTGGTAGGTTTGTTTCTTTCTTAAATTCTAACAGACCTGCTACTTTCTCATTTCTAGATTTTTCTTACAGAGTTGCTGCTTGCCTGCCCATTGATGATGCATTACGCATACAGTTGCTTAAAATAGGTAGTGCTATTCAGCGGCTCCGGTGTGAATTAGATATTATGAACAAAGTGAGTATTGGTATACCTGTTATTTGCTTTAAAATTGTTCTCCACACCACCATTAAAAAACAAAAAGCGACTTACCATCTCCTGTAACAAATAATACTTCTGGAGGGTGAGCTTGGGAGTTTTTAGTTCTCCTTTGCCCTGAAAAGGTGGGCTCAAAGAAGAAAATGATATTAATTCTAGATTTATTTTGCAGCAGGAATCCTCTTTGCTTTTGGTAAAATCATATTTCACACCTCGCTACAGTGCCTTCTCCAAGAGATGGTGCTGTAAGTCCAGTGTTGCTGTTACCAACCTTTTGCACATCAGAACACCATATTGCCAGAGTGTAGTGTACTGCAGTGAAGCAGTGTTGTGCTATGAAGGCTCGTGCATTTTGTGGCAAAAGCTAAATCTCTGTAGAGCTATTGAGTATAAATCTTAGACTGAAAGGATTATTTTTTTTAGCAAAAGACATATATTGACTTCTTTAAAAAGTTATTGCTTAAGATGCTTTAAAACAAGTGATCTTTTTACTTGCCATTCCATGGTCATATAATGCTGTGAGTGTAGGTCGCATCATTTTATTTTTATGTAGCACGTTGCTTAATCATATATTATAACTGTTATTTTATAATGCAAGTATTGGACCTCATGTTGAATCCATGTGTTTTAGAAACAGCAGCGGCAATATCTTTCAGTATTTCCAATAGCAGTTCAAGTTGCTATTCGTGTTCCAAAGAGAAAACACCGAAAGAGTCACCAGTAAAGATAAAACTGGTCTGGTAGTTGGTAGTAGGACTCACTGTCAAATTTCTGACTGGAGAGACGGAGTTTGGTAATACATTCATCACGATGCACCTCCTGAAAAGTCGTAATAAAGCATTCTGCTAAGCTGATTTAAATGGTTATTTCTTGGCAGTGTTGGTGATGAATTGTTTGGCTCTGCTTTATATAAATTGTAGGGGATAAATTACTCTGTCATCATAGTTAAGAAAAAGGTCAGTGCAGAGTATGTATTTGTCTTGATAAAGACAGGACAATTGATCTACAGTGTTCTCAAATGTTAGGAGAATTATTACATTTATATTCATTCTCCCTTTTCTGTGTTGTACCTTAGGTAACAAAGTTGGGCTTTTTTTCTGAAGTAGCTTTTAAGGATCTTAGCAATTTGACTTTTATTGCATACTCAGAATTTTTTAAGATTAAAAGAATGTACAGGTATTTACAGATCAATGATTACCACGAGTAAGTAAAACGCATACAGACTTTTATCCCTTGATATAAAGAGTAAACCGTAAGTGAGTGCTGCCCAGATGAACAAAGGAAATCAGCACAAAGTTTGTTCTGAGAGAACGGAAGAGAAATGTTGTTATTGGCCGCAGTGCTGACAAGTACCTGGAGATGAGTGAAGTTACCCTCTCTTTTTTTTTTTCTTCTTTTCCAAGTGCACGTCCCTTTGTTGTAAGCAATGCCAGGATACAGAAATAACAACCAAGAATGAAATATTCAGGTGAGTTTATTGCTCCTAATCAAATAAAACACATAATAGAGACTCATAATTTTTTGTATACCAGGCTCGCGGGTTTTGAGAGAAACATTTTATGCCACCTTAAATTGGGTGGATTCCATAACAACATCCTACCAGCTGTTCTCTAATACCTTTAACAAACAGCTGGGCAGGGTGCAGCTCTTCAGCTGAGAATGCTGTAATCCTTACTTGGGCAATATGTGTTTAAACACCTTTTCTTGAAGTCTTGACAGAATTGTTAATTGTCTTTTACAGTTTGTCCTTATGCGGACCCATGGCAGCGTATGTGAATCCTCATGGTTACATCCACGAAACCCTTACTGTATATAAAGCCTGCAACTTGAATCTCAGTGGACGACCATCAACAGAACACAGCTGGTTTCCTGGGTAATACTGTTCAACTCTTAATACATAAAGTTGGTTGCAGACTTGGCTATTGAACTATGGGAAACACAGTGCAATGGGAAACAACAAATGCAGTTACTCTGCTGAGGTTTTTTGGTTTGTTTGTTTATTTTTTAATACCTAAAGTGACTAAATGTTACAGTAATTTATACTACCTCTATGTTAATCTGATCTCACTGTCTGGAAGAATAGCAGAATTAATGGTCTAGATATAAAAGTCTGCCATGAATGGTCTTGTGCCAAAACACCACCCTTGTCTGGTAGTGACTTTTTGCTTTAGATAAGCATGCTTCAGGCATATGTTCAAGACTTTAAATCCTTGACGTCTTAAAAAGAGCTGAAATGTCAAATTATATTTGAATTGCAGTTTCACAAACCATTCTTTGTAGGGTTTTTTTTGTGGTGTTGTTTTTTTTTTTACCAAATGACAGTATCAGGAAACATTCTTCTATCCTGAATGTTTTAAGTACTTTCTCTCCTTGAAGGCTCTTTGTTCGTTTTTGACAGGTATGCCTGGACTATAGCCCAGTGCAGAATCTGTGGGAACCATATGGGATGGAAGTTCACAGCTACGAAGAAGGAAATGTCACCACAAAAATTCTGGGGATTAACACGGTCTGCTCTGCTGCCTCGGATTCCAGAAGCAGAGGATGAGTTGGGCCACGACAGATCTCCATTACTCTGCTTGTAATCCAGTACCCTGCTTTGGAGATGAACAGGCAGTACTTTGTCTCCTAGATGCATCTGCTTAGTTCTGCTTTTGATGCTCACTTAAAAACTAACAAAACAAGAACTCGCAGCTGCACGCAAAGAAAGCTTCACCTTTGGCGTGCATCCACATTGCTGTTGTTTTTGAATGCTGAGAACTGAAGGTTGATTCTTAAAAATGACAGCTGTGGAGAGAAGGTGGCACGAGACACCAGGAAATCAGTTCACTTGGGCAGACTTGACTCTGAACTTTCTACTTCCTCTGAACTTTCATTTCAGGAAATGTTTGCTGCTATCAGCCTGCAGTGAAAGAAACAGAGTATAAATTATGCAACATGTGATGGTAGATACCAGTAATTCATTGCAGGATATCTCCCTTACTTAAAAGTGTTTTGATGAGAATCCCTGTTTATAACTTCGCAGTTTTAATCTCGTGATGTTTATGAAATGTTTGTCGAATAACCATCAAAGAGAGTAGAAGGCTGAAGGGTGCTGTGTTGGTGATGTCAGTAGCAGTGGTGTAACTGGCAGAGCTGGCTGCTGGGTGCAGCTAGAACAAGTATGCCAGAAAATGCCCTTTGAAAGGAGCTTATATGAAGTATTTGGTCCTTAGAAGTTCTCTGGTATGTTGGGCATTTCTGACTTGAGAAACCTTTTAAATTTTAACTTATTTATACAGAATACACTGATCAGTCCCAGAGCATGAAAGACATTGTCATTTACTGTTGTTTACTTTGGAATGTAGTTTTTGTATTTTTCAAAGCAATTTCAATGGGAGATCAGCTTACAGGAATGCATGCCTGGCATTCCCTGAAGGATTCTTCAAAATACCTGACTGGAGATTTTTCCCTAATCCCTGTTCTGACAAGAGACTCAGCATATCTTTTTGTTCCTTCAGTGCTTTAATATCATCAGGTAAAATTTTACTTTATCACCTTACCTTAAAGAAACCAACTGACAGTGCTTTTCTCCCCCCACTCTTTTCCAGTTAGTTTCTTTCCTGGAACTTTGTCTGTGCTACAGGAATGGATGCTAAAATGGGGCAGCTTTTGCTACTGCTTGGTTGTTGTTTTTTTTTCCCCTCAGAACAAACACCGAACCTGAAGATGGCGAGATTTCTCCAGTTTGTGAGTGTACATACACACTTCTTTTTACCTTGCAGCTGTTTCTTCTGTGTGCATTTTCAAGATCTTGCATTGCTAAATACTATGGGAATAATGCTTAAGGTTGAAGATGTAACCCAGTAGTTGTTCCTTCCCAGTTGCATCAGGCGTGTAGCATGGACAGATTACTGCACTGAGAGGGTAAGGTCAGACCTCTGCAAGACAAGCATGATCTGATCTAATCTAAGTAGTGTTTGTTACAGTACAGCTTAGGAAAAATCCAGATGCTGAAAGGCTGTTAGGATATTATGCTAAGTAGGAACTGATGATTGTGTAACTCAGGTTTAGTTCTTCGAAGCCTTCTACCTCTGTGCTTCTGTAATAACTTCTGTTTTCTCAATAGGCATCTTTAATACCATATTTAATTGTCTGTGCAGTACTCTGACTTGCCAGTGAACTGTGAAAAGCAATACTTCTTTGAATATAATTCTGAACAAACAGGGGGTGAACGCACTCATTTTCTTATGGAAAACGTTCATTGTGTTTATGTAATGAGCTTTCAAAAGACTAAAATAAGGAGCAGTATGTGAGACTGTGAAACTTCTGTACCTAGATAACCACTAGAATCACACCTAGCTTCCCCCTCACTCCCTGCACACACACACACACACACACACACACACACACACACACGTGGCTTAGCTTTGTATTTTTCTCCCATAAGGTACTCAAGTATCTCTTGTTCCCATTACCCTCAGTAGGGCTTGTGGGCAATGCTAAGGTGCTTAAGTATCTTCTGCCGTTTGCTTTCGGTGAGTGAGGCCTTCAGGATGATCATCTTCTCAGCTCTCTCTGGACTTCTCAAGGTGTTTTGGGTTTTGGCTAAGTCTTTCAGATGGCCTGAATTAAGAATAGCATTATGTTCACAATGCTGAAATACAGAATAGGCATATTTTTGGTATTGTGTGTATACATACATTGTCAAGTGTAGCTAATATTACCAAGTGAGACAGCTCACAAGTAAATTAGCACAAACTTTATCTTAGTGTTGATGACTTTCAGTCTGCCCAGCCTTCTGTGAGTTGTTTCCCATTTGTACATCTATGATTCTGCAGGTTGAAAGCAAATGTAATTCAGCTTGCTGCAAAACTGGGGAATCCTGTCATGGTGAAGCTGGCAGTTAAAGTGCAAAAGGCCCAGCCAGTATGTGACCTTCAGTGTGGATGTAGAGTCATGAAAGGCTCAGTATGTTGATGAATGTTCTCTGTGCTTCTTTTATCCTTTTTTTGGAAAGAAAACTACTAGAATGTTGGGACTGTGGAGATCTATTACTGGCAGATATGGCCATCATGAGCTTTTGAGAGCTAAGTACAAAGAAAATCAGCATATCTTACAGTAATAGCTATCTTTACTGCATTTGGTGGTTGGCATGTGGCTTCATGCCGTAATTAATCCAATTAATGTGCTGGCTGCTGCCAAGAGGGAGAGTTTTTCTCCCACTGTAATTTCTCTTATGGGAGACCTGGGAATTACGCAGCCGCGGTGCTGGTGGCACAACCATGGCCTTGCGAGGCCTGCTGAAGGGATTAAAGGCATTTTGGGGTGGGGGGGAACCACAGGGGCTTGCCCTGTTGTAGTATTGCTGCAATAGCATAACGATGTCATACAATCAGAGCCTGTAATATTGCAAGCTTTCATATAGCTTAGTTTTGATGACTGTGTAGAATGAGAACAGGATATTTACGCACTTGTTCTCAAGAGTTCTAGCTGTTCCTTTTTTGTAACAATGATGCTATTTTTGTACTCACTGCATTTCATTTTGTTCACTGTTGATCACCATAATTGCTTTGTAGGAGCTGCAGAAGGTGTAGCACATTCTCTGCTTTAACTCTTCCTCTGTCTGCCTTTTGGGACAAGTTTTCAGGAAGATCTCATTGCTTGCAAACAATTTGCAAAGAATAAAACTCAATTTGATTGAAACAGATCTCAGTGGACACGCGTTCTGCTGCCTGTTGGGAAGAAAGAGAACGTCTGGTCTAACGCTGCTTAGGTTTGAAACCGCAGTGCTCTCAGAAAATGAGGGTAAGGGAGGCTAAGAGCAATGATGGGCTGCTGGGACCCAGCCCTGTGACCCAGGGTGTCCACTCAGGCTGGGGGTGAAGCCTGTTGATTGAGATGGGTATCACTGTGGAGCTCCTGCACAAGGCAGAGGCTCCTGCCTGGGGACCTGTCTCCACAGGCCTTGTATTTCTTCTGGTACAGCTTCATCTGACGGCACAGTGAGCAAATGGGGCTGTTGGATGGCAGTTTAGGCTGTATGCAGGTAGCGGAGCATGCTGGAGTGAATTTCAGACTCTTGGAGAGCTGCTGTCTTATCACGTTATGAAGAAATCATCTAAAATGTCAGAGCTTCAAATCCTTGTCCCCTCACACAGCCCAGCAATGAGCATTGCTGTTAGCCCTTCTACCAGCGCTGCTGTGTTAAATAACAACCCGCACTGTCCCATTGGAACTCGGAGAATCTTTTCAAAGGCCAAAAAGGAGTGATTCTGTGGGATTTGCTGATTTATTGTAAGAATGTCCAACCAGCTGAGATAGCCCTGATAGACAACCAGGTGGTGATACCTGTAGGTGTTACCTGCAGCTGTACTGCATTCATAGAGAAATGATAAAGGGGTCTGATGTGGGATATGCACTCCTGCATTCTGAATCTTAAGACTGCTCTTCTACACAAGGTAATGTTGCTCTCAGAGTGCTTTGAGGCTAAACTTAAAAGCTGGAGACAAGGTTTGTGTTTTCCACTCTGCTCGTTTCTCCCTACCCATCGGTACCTCTGTTATGCTATGTGAGGAGAAGGAGGCTGCTATTGCCATCAAAAATCTATTAGAGCCCTAATTAATTCCTCAAGAGTCTCCGATTAGTGAGCCGTTTGTGTCCCTGCAGTACAGCAAAGAATAACAATCCTGTTTAAGTTCAGCCCATATTCCCAGGTACACTTCATTTAATGGGCAAGCTGTAAGTATGGCACTGCGCTTTCTCCAAGCTGAACTGAAACAAGGGCTGAGGTGTAAACAGTTAACAAACCATGGCACAATTCATAGCTGTATGGGAGACAGTTTCCTGAGACAAATGTATGCTGGAGATGTGAACCCACTGCATTTGTGCATGGAAACCCAGTGCAGCCCTTGGCCTGCTGCACCTGAGCTGAGAGCCTGTCGCTGCAACACATACAGAGGGGTGAAGTCAAGGACCTCAGGCCTTTACAAACACTCCCAACCTACAGTACATCTGCACGATAGCACAAAACATTTCCTCCTTTATTGTCAACTTTTACACTTTCTTCATACAACTTAACAACTCTTCTTTATCCATGTGGTACCCACTCTTCTTCCACTCCTCCCGTAACTGCTGTAGTGCTGAGCCAATTTCTTTGCCACAAGTGAGACCCATTTTCCGCAAGTCGTGGCCGCTCACAGGAAAAGTAGGCACAGTCCACTGCTGCATTGCTTTTAGAAGCTGCTCTTCTCCTTGGTACTTCAGAAGTTCTAATATTCTCGAAATCGTATTTGCTTCCCTAGACTGAAAGGAGAGGATTGATCAGGAGAAACGAGGTAACAAGTCAGACTGTGGTGCTGTAGTCCACCACTGTGCCCTATAAGCAAACTTACTTCTGCACCATAACCTGGAGTTATGGAACTGACCGTCTGGAGCTCTCTCTCATCAGTTTTAAAACTCAGCCTGAATGTGGAGAGCACAGCAAATACTTGCAGACTCTGTGAATTTCACTGACTAGCTTTTTAGCCATTATCTCCAGCCTACATGCAGAGAGGGACTCATACCTTCCCCATGGAGGAAGTCCTCGCTGCTAAAACTGACATCCTTCACCTCTACTCTCAGTTACTGCAATGGAAGTACAGAACTTCACTTCAGCATGACTTGAAATTCACACTGGAACAAGTTGTGTATTTAACAGTACGTTGTGAAGAACGCGTAGCACTGAATACACAACAGAAGGATTTGTTTTGCACATGATAAACTGGAGTCTGCTGAGGTCCAGATCCTGTCTTACAGTGCAATAGGAGAACTCCTATTGAGACAGTACAGCACACTCTCAGTCCCTAGCTGTGTTTGAATGAATAGGCCACAGTTACACATGACCTTGTCTAGAAACTCCTGGCTACTTAAACAGCCAATTACAACAGAACCAAGTCAACTTACATCCATGATGAAGTCTTGATACGGTTTAAGTGGTTCTGGACCCGTCGCTTTGGTTAAATCCTCACGGTGTTTCAGCAAAAAGAAGCCAAGGTTTTTTTCCTCCTTTGAGATTTTCAGCCTCAAATCAAGTTTTGTTACATCATCCTTCACCTTGAACAAGGACGTCAGCACAGTCATGGGTTTTGGACACAGATTTGCAGTATTTTTACTGACTCTGTCCAGTTCATCCAGGCTTCCATTAACTGGTAGACCTGAGGGGAGAAAGTCCAATGAAGAGTTAGTAAGAAACCGGCACGCTAACAAAGGTAAAAGCAAACTTCTTTGATTTCCTATTCCTGTATCACTTACAGTCATTTAACTTTACCTATGTACTGAGCAACGTCCAGCTCGTACAGAAGTCGAACCAAATGATTTACGTGGTTTCCGATCAGAATTTTTTTCAGTTCCACCCAAATCCTTTCTCCTGAGATCCCGGCCAAACCTTTGGCATTCTCCTTAATTGCCTGCAGCGTGTCGGATTCGTGATCGCCAGCTTTTTCTGCAATCCTTCCATAAAACCTGCCCAAAGAAGTTCAGTGCCAAAGAAAAAGGCACAAGATAAGTTGTTACACCACCCAAAGCAAATCAATCAATCCTGATCAGATTGACTCTCCTCCCCCTCTCCCAGGCTGCATAAAGCTTCAAAGCAAGTAGCTGCAGTTCTGTTGGTTACATGGCAACAACTGGCCATCAATAAACTCAATATTTAAATTATACTCGAAAGAGAACTGTTGTAAAGACTGTTTTCAAAGGACAGCATATTTCTATGGAGGTGGTGGAGTCGCCATCCCTGGCAGTGCTCAAGAGGTGTCTGGATGAGGAGCTACAAGAGATGGTTTAGCGGCCTGTGGTAGCAACAGTAATGGGAGGACCGTTGGACTGGATGATCTTGTAGGTCCTTTCCAGCCCCATGATTCTGTGGTTCTATGATTCTTGGTCACAGAGAGAGAACAGAAGCCAAGATGTGCTTCTTTCTTTCATCGTGTTTTGAGGAAAAAGACCTTCTCCATGGGACTCCATTCCTACATCTCCAATCAGCCATCACAAAAGTACTTCTTATTATTATCGTTTCCCAGTGAAAGCCGGTACCTGAAATATCTTAGGATTCGTAAATAATCTTCTTGTATTCTTGCACTTGCCTTTCCCACAAACCTAATCTTCTTGTTTTTTAAGTCCTCGTACCCATTGAAGAAGTCGTACAGCATCCCATCCAGACCTACAGGATGAAAAAGCATAAAAGCAGAACTTTAATAAACACTCTTACTGAAAAAGCAGAGCACCAACGGCTTGCTGCGTTTGTACAGAGCTTTGGCTGACAGTACTATAAACTATCCATCAAAACGGGGAAAGAACGAGAGGGAAAATTCCCCGCCACGATCTGAAGAGCAGCGCTTTATCGACACGTTTACTTCTGAAAGTGTTTTACCTAAAAACATGGAGTTGACGGTCAGGTCCCTCCTTTCAGCATCCTTTTCCCAGTCGGTGGTGAATTCCACCTCGGCGTGCCGCCCGTCGGTGACGATGTCTATTCTAAGTGTAGTGATCTCAAAGTTCTGCTCATGGAGCTGGAAATTCCACAGAAACTCAACATCAATGCAAATATCAAGGCTATACATCTTCCTGCCCCGCGACGGTTTGCATGTAGGCAGCCTGAGCACCAACTGTATGCAAACACATATAAAGCTTCTATACAGAGCTGACATCAAAGCTCACAGATACCTCCAAATAATGCCCGTGTTCAAGCTACCCTGCAGAAACCTTCCTGTAGGAGGTTAAGAAGCAAAGGAACATGCAGGATACAGAAAGTGAGCCCTGAGAAGCACAGCATCAGCTTCCCCACCTGACACACAACGAAGGCCCACAGCCCGACTGCAAACCAACCCTGGCAGTGATGGTTCCGTGTTTCTCCCCTTTGTTGTTGATCAGCCGAACTCCAGCCGAGGTGAACATCTCCTTCATCTCCTCCGGCGTAGCCGTGGTGGCAAAATCCACATCTTGAGGCGTCATTCCGCTCAGCAAATCCCTGACGGCGCCTCCTGCTATTCTCAGCTCGTAGTTCTTCTTCTCAAACAGTTCTGACAAGGAGGGGAAACACTCAACAACAGAACCGGCCCACACGCCACAACCGCTCCTGCTGAGGGGCCCGGAGCCGTAAGGAGCGCCTGGGGATCCTCGGGATGGCCGCCCTCCCCGCCTCACCTGCCACGCTGCGCAGCCCCGGCGTGAAGAGCGCCTGGAACTGCGGGGACTGCAGCCTCATGGTGCGCGCCGAGCGGTGCCGCAGCCGGAGAGGCGGAAGCAGCCGGGCCCTGCAGGGCAGAAGCAACACCTCAGCCCACATCTGGGGAGAAAACAGCGCAACAACGCGTCAGCCCGAGGGCCTCCGCCGCGAGGAAAGGCCCCACAGGAGCCCCAAAAGAGCCCCGCACTCACCCGCGGGCTGCCGGCCTCGGTAAGGCCCAGAGCGGCTCCGTGCAGCTCCGTGCAGCTCCGAGCGGCGCAGCGCGATGAGCTCAGCGGTGCGACCCGACAGCGGCCCCGCCTCCTCCCCCCCCTCAGCGCCTCCTCACGGGCGCCCCCTGCCGACCGCTCCGGGCAGCGCTGCTTCCAGAGGAGCGGGGAGGGAACAGCAGCGCGGCAGCATCTGTGCATGAGGAACAGGCCCCGCACCGCTCGCTGCTCCTTCCACGTGTGGGCGCAGCTCCCTGCACAGCTCAGATCGACAGCTTGGATCCCTTTGAAGTCCCACAACGGAATAAATCTGTCTCAGCCAAAAACGCGACGGGTTCTTTGTACCTGAAAGAGACGTTACACAGATCCGTTCAGCCTTTCAAGCACCCAACAGATCAGCGCTTTGCTGCAGAAAGGAGAGCGCTTATGAGCACAAAAGAGCTTTTAGGAATGACCTATTGCAAAAAACATCTCACGTTTACCACAGTTTTGTCAGCCTTGTGTAAGAACATCAGAACATCACCTCTTCCTACCTGTTTCTTTTTTTGTGACTGCTTCTTTTGTTAAATATCCTGCCTCACCTTTAGAAACAACCTCTTTCCTGCTGTAACACCCAGCTGCAGCTGTCAGAGCTCCCTGCTCAGCACTTCGTTAGTTAGCTGTTTATTCAGGGCTACACAGACGGATACAGCAAACAGGGCACCTCGCTTATCTCCGTGCCTCCCAGCAGGATTTGATTACAGCCCTCATTCCTGGCCGACCTCCGTGGTTTATGACCTGGCGTAACCCCAGATCCCTTTTTTGTAGAGCAGGTACCTAATCACTAACTCATTACCAATAGCATGTAATGCACAGATAACAGTGCCTAAATGTAGTTGAGAGCTTGACCGCTCTGAACTGTGCCTGATTTTCACTGATTTCTGAAGAACTTGCTTGAATCTAGTTCTAGTGTCCAAAGAACTCACCCCTCCAGCTTGCATCACCTTCACATTTAGAAGTATTTGCAGTCCAGGTTTCTAATGAATACGTCATTAGCCCCCTCATGCTTCCTCTAAGCATATTATGAACAGACTCACTTTCTGCAGGGTTTTCTCAGGTTGTTTCCCACTCCTTTTGAGCCCGTCTTATCCAACCTTCTGAAGGATCACAGCTCAGGGCTCTCTGCATAAGATTGGGAAGCTGGTCTTGCTCTGGTGCCAGTAATACTCCGTATACCACTGACAGACACGTGGCTGCATGGCAGGTTGAGTGGGCAAGGTAATACTGCACGGTGTTCCAGCAACATTAGGATCTGATATTCTGGGGGATGAACAACTTGGGATGTCAGTACTGGCCAATAAGAAACATTCCTGTATCATCAGAAGTTAGTTAGTAGAGAATGATCAGACTGTAGACTATGGTATACAACTAACCTTCAATACATAAAATAAAACCATGTGCTAGAACAGAGCCTTCCATCCTATGGTTAAATCTGCAGTTCCCTTTTTACAATGTGTGCTTGTCTAACTTACTTATCTCCTATCATTTCTGAAGTACCTATCGCATCTGTACTTAAAAGACAGCAGTTACAAAAGGAACCCACAGGGAGATGACCCAGAGGACGTCTGAATGAACAGAGCAGGCTCTTCACTTGACTTTGGAGACTTCCCAGGTAACCTCCCGGGATTTACATTGCAGTTTGTTTTCCTGTCTTGTTGTGCTTTGTTTGAAGGCTGCCAAGGCCCCGCTTTGAAAAGTCATCTTTGCATTATGCTGGGAAATGCAGCTGGAATCTGCTCCGACCAGTTGCCTCTCAGTGGAACTTGTGTCAGTTCTAAGTAAGAAAATCATTACCATTTCAGCTCTTCATTATGGTCTAGATTTACACTGCACTTTATGAAGGAATATACCCTTCAGTTCCACGAAAGCAATGCATCCTTTACCTTCTCCTCATTGCTTTTTACTGTGTACAACCAAAACTTCTACTCATCCTGAGAACTTACTTACCATAGACCAATTTTTGCGGGGAGCATAATCTTGTTGGTGTATTTTAACCTTTTTGATGGTATTTCCAAGAGTTTACCACAGGGATCAGAGCGGCTGTCACAGGCTGCGTGGTATCATTCACCAACAACACTGCAATGGGAAGCATAAATGTCTGGTATCAGAATAGCTCGCAGGTATATCTGGGAAGACCCGAAACGTCTCAGTAACCCAACCTATGCAAAACCAAGCACCGGCTCTCCAGGAATAACCCTTTAGAAAGCTCTAGAGGTTCAATCAGCCTCATGAACGCTTTGGCTAGCAGAACACTAGATACACACAGAAAATGAATGTAGATAATGAGCAGACTTGGACATTAGGAAACATGCTGCATTGTGGTTTATGCATCATTTTAATGAACTAAGCATTCATACACCATTTTTAAAAGCAGTTACTGTGTAGCAGAAGTACTCCAACTGTGATCAATCGGATTGCTTCCAGTCCCTGGGTTATTTATTGGAGGTTCAGTGAGAACTGATGGGTTAAAGATGCTTTCTCTGCTCATTACCGTCTGAATATATTATGTTTTTCATACAAGCGGTTGCTGTAGATGCCCCAGGGAAGCAGTGTGATTGGGCTAGGAGGGCGTATTTCTCTTCTGTGAGAACGTTTTGGAAAGCTGCTGTTCTGTATTTCCATGTTGTTTATATTAGGTTGTATATGAATGATAACACATGGATTTTTTTCCCCTCATGAAACAGTCTGTAGGAAGCGTAAGAACACGCTGTTTTCAAGCATTAAAAATAGTCGTTCATTTAAATTGGAAACAAACAAAATTGTTTCTCTTACGCCCAATAATTAAGACTGGAGAATTAGCCTTGAGGTGGGCACTGAGACTGCTTCCTTAGTGAAATGCAAACTGGAGAGCAGATTCCAGCAAGCAGCCATTTGATATATAGCGACAGCTAAAAAGACAGATATTTCTGCTCTTGGAGTGAACGGGACTCCACCAAAAGCCAACATACCTGAACCCAAGTCACTCTGCTCAGAGATCCCGTAGGTCCATAACTGCTGCTCTGAGCATCCAGGCATTGCAGTGCTGAGAACAGCAGCTTTTTCCGGGGGGGGTGGCAAAAACAAAGGGAGATGAGGTTAGTTGTACTTAATTTTAGCCACAAGATGTATTTTCCTGCAAGGGAATGAGAATATTCTGTGCCCTACAAGGTTTTATTACTTTGGTCCTGTAGCTGTGAATACTTGTAGCATGCTCCATGGTCTGCATGCTTAACACTCGGGCTTGTGTTTGGTTTTAGCTATCAGCCTGTCTGTGACATGCCTGTAAGCCGTTTACTCTGATGCATGGTTTTTCTCACTGACCATCTAAACATTCTGGCCAGCATGATGAGAGTCTGTCTGATACTCCTTTGGATAAGAATCGTAGTCCAGCCATGCACACTCCAGTGTAAAGCAGGTAAGTCCTTTCCCTTCCAACAACAGCAGTATCCCAGACAGCAGTTTTACATCCAGGAATAAAACTGCACTTATCTGCAGAAACAGGACAGCATAGAACATCGTTGGCAGCAGCCCTGGGTCCTGTCCTGGTACATCAAGAACCTTAATATTGGCAGTTTTTCTGTGGGTGTCTCAACAAGGAACATTTTAGAGCAAGCAGTTCAAGGCTGTTTGTGTGCGGGCTAACTCTTCAGGAGGCCATTCCCCCAGTGCAGAACACTTGAAAGTTGAACAAACGGGCATTAAAAGCTGCCTGGGACATGGCAAATGAGGGAGGATGGGCTCTGAAGCACTTGGATTGGAGGGGAGTAGGGGAGTAGATTGATGATTTCACTGCATTGCTATTTATATGCTAACATTTCTCCCCAGCATGAGATCTTCTTCATTTCCGTAAGAGCTCCAGGAATCCCTTTTGCCTTGTCATTTTAAATTATCATCCCCATCCTTTCCATGTTTTCTCTCATTTATGCCTAATTCCTCTGTTCATCATACTTTTTTTTTTCCTCTCACATATGACTTCTTGTGGCTGTCAGCCTTCACTTGGACAGCCCCCATCTCATGATGTTCTGCAAGCCTGGGTCAATGAGAATGGATCTTTTGGCCAGTCACTTATTGACCCTGCTCAGTACAGATGCCCAATAGCCTGGGGGATCCAACTGAAGAGCCTGGACCTAATTAATAAGCCAAACGTAATGTGTTATTGTAATTATAAAGATGAAACTGCTGTAAAAAAAAAAAAAAAAAAAACCAACAACAACAAAAAACATTTTAAATCTAAGTAAACTCTTATTTGATGAAGCTTCGGTTGTTATTTAAATATATTTTTCAAATATCAGGAATGCTTTGAGAGAAACTACAGAGAGAATATAACATTGAAATGAAATCCTTTATTGTCTCCTTGTATTGCTCATTACATTACCTATAGCTATTGGCCTAAACAACTCACCGGATTAGCGCACTAAGAATATTTTTGTCTTCTTCCTTACAGTTCAGGTTTTCCCACCTGTTAACTTGACCCTTACAGTCTCTGCATTAGCACAAGTACTTCTAAGCTGGAAGCCAAGCCCTGATCAGGAACAAAAAAACCACACCATTAGATACGATGTGAAAATCTTAACTCCCGTGTTTGAAGAGGTAAGATAAAAGTCCAGCGTGCTAAGGCGGCTGACTTCTTGCTGAGTTCAACAAGGGAGCAGAAGGTGTGATGTATGTGATGGTTTCAAGTACCATGCAGGGGGCACTCAGCTAAAAGCCCATCCTTTGTAGATCACTCTTAGCAGATCCCTTGATTGAGCTTCCATCTTGTGTTACCTATTTCATTTTATTTATTTTTCTAATTTTCTAGTATGATACAAAGAAGACTCACAGTTTCCGAACAGCTGTACTTCACAATGGCTTCTCTGCACATGTCCGGACATTACTTTCCCATAAGGGTCTTCAGATGACAAGTGACTGGGTGACAGCAGAACTCCAGCCTCCACCGGGTAAGAGGAAATAAGAAAGAGGTCTGAACGTGTGTTCTGTACTGGTCTGTGGAATAAACATCAGCAGATGACAAGTATAATACTAAATAATACAGCATTTCTCCTTCTACCTGCTACAATGGTTTTACAAAACTTAATTAATCTGGGCCTTTTTGTATGGCTCCAGAGCCTGGTAAAGAATCTGAAGATGCAACATGGATAACCCAACACTCTAAACGTTACTCAATAAAGCTAAGATAACCTTCTCCCGTCCACCCAAGGATGGCAAAAGATGATACTGCCTTGAATCCCAAGGTGTACAGAAAGTGAGTAATGGTGCTGTGTGGTACAGCCTTACTGGTGATTTTCAGAGCCTACATCCTTCTGTAACTGGTAGAACTGTGTGATCAGTACCAGGACTAGACACAGCATAGACAAAAATGGACAAAAGACTGTAGTCAAAGCGTCTTAAAAGTGCCCATTCCAAGCAACTTCTGTAATAAGTGTTTGTTTTCTTCCTGTCTTATAATTCTGTTTCTATAGGTGCGGAAAACACAGCTGTCACTGATTTGTCCTGTGTTACTCACTTCACCGTTTCTAGCACTGTTTCTCTCCATTGCACTTGGCTTCCTGGCAAAGAGGCACCAGAAGATACCAAATACTTTCTGTTTTACAGGTTGGTGCCTTCTCCCATTTTACTCAACACTGAATTTCTTTGAGAGCATTTCTCACACATGTTTTAATTTAGGTATGAGACCTACACGGAAGAATGCCAAGATTATATCAAAGACAAGTGGAACAGGAATACAGAGGGCAGATTCTCAGTGACTCATATTGCCCCTGGTGAGATTGATAAGCTCATTGTAATACACATTAATGGCTCCAGCAAGTATGCTGCAATCAAGCCTTTCCAGCAGTTATTTAACCAAAATGCCATTGGTGAGTAGAAACTGACAAACAAACAGCTAAATGAATAAAGCTCAGCAGAACTGTAAAAGATCTGTAGGAGAATATTAGTGTTATCAGCCCCCAAACCAGCTGCTGATCATTTTTTTCCAGATTTCAGTAACTTTTCTGGTTAAGCTTAAAAAAACAATAGAAGAGTTTGAATCAGTCTATGATTAATTTCATGATTTTGCAAATAATTTCAGAGCTTTCTCCTTCAGTAACCTAGTTTATTCCAATCTTATAACTGGATTTCTTAAACTCTTTTCCTTTAATTATTTTTGCAGTACAGTTATTCCTCTTTAATCGTTACATTTTCTGCCTAAGATGCGAGATAACTTCAAAAATTATAGGCCCTACTTGAACACTTGATGAATTTATAAGCTGTTTCGATTGCTAGTATTTAAACTTCACTCTATATTTAATTTACTGGTATGATTTCCTTTACACAGAGAAGGTGAATGTTCCCAGAAATGTCACTGTATTCTTAGAGCAAAATGATCTCGTGGCCACATGGGAGAAACCACTTTCTGCATTCCCTGAAGACTGTTTTGAATATGAAATTTACCTCATCAACTTGAAGTCAGGTAACAAGCAGGTAATTGCTCCTCCGTTGCTCGAGCATTACATTTCATTTCTGACACTCACTGTCCTGCATAGATAAAGATTGACTTCACGCAACCTGGAGAAAAAGTCTTTGTATTCACAGCCATGGTACACATCCAAGATCATTTAAATTGAAATCTGCTATCGGTGCATTTTTGAAACTATGGACTATTGGTGAAACTTGAACCCTAGTCAACAAATAGGACACAACATAGCCAAAATCTCACCAGTTTTCATATTTTACTTCCTTTTTGGCCATCATTTATGCCTGCAACACACTATCTCCAAGAGAGCTTGGAAAACAGAAGAACAAAAAGGAGTTACTCACTTGTATTGTTTCTGACTTCAGCAGGAGGAAGGTGGACTGTTCTCAGTATCCAACATGAAGTGTCTCAAGGAAGAATCCAAAACAAAGCAAATTTCACATGCTTTGCTCTGAAATCCTGATATATTAGGAGAGGAATGGCACCTGTAAAGATAGCCAGCTTTCTCCAAAGCAGTGTGTGATGCTCACTGATAGTCTACTGAAGAAGCCTTTAAAAATAGGGAGACACAATTTAACTGCTTTCTAAACTTGCTGGTCTTAAATAATATGTAACAGAATGTTATTGTTCTTCTAACAGGTATCAAAAACATATTCGCATGACTTCAGATTACGGATTGATGTTACCTGCAGATATTCCATACAAATAAGAGCAAATTACATGTGTTCTGTAAGTGGATTTTGGAGCGACTGGAGTGAAACTGTTTATATTGGTAAGTATTACATGCATCGCTCTTGTAATGAAGTAGTAATATATTGCTGGAAAGCACACATGCCCAGTCATGAGCATGTGCAATGCTCCCTTAATTAACTTTAATAGACAACAGATGCTCCAAGGTGCTAATACTGGAAGTTACTATGAGTGGTCACAGCAGTTATTGCTTTACTGGAGCTACGTGAAGTCTTCAAACCAAACCATCATGGTCTTTGGAATATGATAATTTGCTCCACTTTGTTCTGTATTTCCCACTGAACATGATTTTTTTCAGGAAGTAGCAGTTTTCTTATCATGGCACGTTATCAACTGTTTGTTCGTAGACATCCTGCTTTGCTGTTATCATCTTTTGAGTTTCTTCACTTCCTGATTTTTACTAAAACAAAGGCAAAAGACAGTCTTACTCTCTTCTGTTTATTGTACTTCTCCCCTCTGTAGCAGCAGTCCTCTAGCTTTGTTAAAAATCGAAATACAATTCAGAACCCTTTCCTTGGGCTGTAGTAATCAAAGCCTGTGCAGTACAGCCATGTGCTGCCAAAGTCAGCGTTGTCAAAGTTCACCTTGATCCCACTTTCCTCTAAGAGGTTGTTTGGAAGTGCTATAGTCCAACAAAATACTGAAGGTATGTATGTGGGAGCACCCACTGCCAGGGCTCACAGTTTAGCAGATCATTATGTCAAGTTTGGGGCTGGAAGGTAATTACTCACTGTGCTGTCCCAGTTCTGCTTTCCCAGCAAATATGAAGAATCTGAGGGAAACTGTCTGTCAGCTGAAGCGTTTCTGAAGCCATCTCTGTCCTGCAGCATGACAATGGCTGGGGAACTGAGAAACAGGATTGTTAATGACTCCTCTGCTAAGAGGCAGCAAAGGCCAAACATGAGAAAAACAAGACAAAAAGGAAAATACTCTTCCATTAACAATACATATATAAATAATTATTTAAAAAAAAAACCTCAAACCTATCCAAGAACAGGATCAACTTCTTCATTTATTTTTTTTTTTTTATGAATGGGGATATTAAGAAGCTTGTTACAGTCCACTGACTCAGCAGAGTCCAGTTCCATCAGTTGCTGGATTTCCGTACATGTTTCAGCCATTCTGATCCACTTTCTTGACAGCTTTCTGTGTGGCTCTGAGGAGGGAACTCCTCTTCTCTCTCTTGCCTCTCTCATATGTTGAAGACCAGGCTGGATGGGGCTTTGAGCATCCTGGTCTAGTGGCTGGCACTCCTGCCTATGTCAAGGAGTTGGTACTAAGAGGTCTTCAGAGTCTCTGGGGAGCACCATCTACAATCACAATATGGAAAAGACCTCGGACTCTTTTGTTTTTGGTTTGGAAAACAGCATTTCCCAGCCTTTATGAAGGCAGCCTTAACAAGTTGTTTGCAATGGGCATAACCCAGCTGGTTTGACAGTAACACTCCTACTTCCTTGAAAGAAAAATGGCAGCGCTGCAGACTAAATAAGCCATCCAATATAAATAAATAAGCCATGTTTGCAGCTGAAGGTTGGCTGGGGACTTCTGTCTCAAGGGCACGAAGTTCCCAGGACAGACTGGCACAAGCTCATGGCAGCACTCATGCCCTGGTCCCAGTGCCTACTCTGAGACAGCAGGCTCAGCTCCTTGTTTCTTAGGAAGAAATCTGGCCAAAATGGAATACTGGTTTGTTTGATTCTACTGCACCCATAAAACCAAGATGTCTGCTGCTGTCTGATTTATGTCCTCTCAATTACCTGGTAATGGCAGCGCTGACACTTGATATGTAGGACAGGTAGTTATCAGAAACACACACAGACTCAGCAACCTTTTGACAATGCAGCTCAATGTAAATGTTTTAGTTGTATGGCAAAATGTGGCACAAAGTAACGGTCCTGGCCAATGAGCATGTCTTTCTGAAATAGAAATGTTGGCCTTGTTGTTTTGAGCCTGGTCTGGTGGTTGGCAACCCTGCACATAGCCGGGGGGTTGAAACTGGATGATCACTGTGGTCTTTTTCAACACAGGCCATTCCATGACCTTGATAGAAATACCTGTGTCTGCTCGCAGGCTGAGGCAGTAGAGAAATCCTCCCTGAGGAAATGCATCAGCAACAGCTCGCAGGAAAAACTGCAGGTTTTAATGTCTTTTTTACAGGCAGGTCCATGAAGGCAGAGAAATGTAGATCCTGTGGAAAGGGTGAACAGAAGTGAAGAGCGGCTTAATGGAAAACAAACAGGTTGTGCCTGAGGCTGTAAGCAAGCAGTGCCTGTGCTGCCTTGTGCATCTGGGGATGAGGTGTGACACAGGCCAGCATCCTGGCAGCTCTACTGGGCCAGGCTGCTCTGCTCGGTGGCAATACAGTGAAAGAAAAGGATTGAGGAAGGCAGAACGTCAGCACCAGGGAAACTATTCCTGAAGCTTTGCATTTCATTTTTAATTTGAGATACCCAGTTGGCACAGTTTGCACGTTCAGCTGCAATATGAAAACAGCTGATGAAACCTTTTGTAAAAGCATGCTTAAAATAATACCTGCACTAAAGTATACGTCTGTTTGTTTGCTTGTTTGTTTGTTCTTCTTGAAACTCAGGAGGAAACAAACAGGAGAATCTCATAATCTGGAGCCTCACTGTGCTTTGTGTGTCCACATGCTCTACAGTCACGCTTATTGCTATAGTATGCAAATCGTAAGTATTAATTTCTCCTTTCTAACTGCAGCGCACCTAAGTATCAAGTGCTGAACAGGTTGGGGGTCATTAAAAGCTTTGCTTAATTTTTGCAAGGGGCACTGAGTTTTATATTTATAATTACACAAAGCATAATTACACAAAGCAAAAACACTGAATAAGGAACAGTCAGCCTCATTAATTATCAATATTAACATTCAGCAAAGCTGGTGGGTTAAGAGGGTTGTTCAATTCAATTTTAAAACAAAAAGAACCCCATATATCAAGTGAGAACATCTTCTTAAAAGGCTTTTTGTCTGTGTCTCATTTCCTCACTTAAATGGACATTGCAGGGTTTATGAGATCCAGAAGGGGATTCTGTCTTTAACCTCAGTAAAACTGATTAGACCATCTTTCATGGCCAAAATGTACACACAGCCCATGATCTTCTCATGGACCAGCACACCTACACTCAATGTTAGGCCCTGGGCAAACAGACTGAATTTCATGAGTGCTGTATGTGCTCCGAACAGGTACAAATTCCAGTGGTCCTTTGCACTTTCTGCTCCTTGTCACCCCTTGACAAGAACAATTGCATTGAACTACTGACTGTTGTGAGTTTTTGATCTTATTTTTAAATACTACAGAGGCCATGAATGCTAAAACAGCTTCCACACAGACAAACTTCCAAAAACGTGCTTTAAAGAAACCCAGCTATATTGGATTTCTGTAGCACTGACTGGTCAGGTTGTGCATTAAAGAATCAATGTAACTACAAGCGTTTTCCCTGAAACAAGCAGCAAGCAGCAATTTTCAGGTTCACAATAAGCACAGCTCCCCTCAATTTAAGCACCGTCCTCAACTCTGCTAATTTCTTATTAATGTCTTTAGTACATTTGGAATTAGTGGTCATCCTGATGTATCCTCTGGCCACTTCTTTACCTCACTGTCCCTTTTTCTAGCCCTCCATCCCACTCTGGGAGATGGTAGGAGGTGCAAAGAGATGAAGCAAAGCACAACACAAAAGAACAGCACAACAGGTTCCCTATGTCACAATTTCATTCATACTCCCCTGATTTTACTGCTGTTGAAAATTGACTAAGCATACCACGCAATTCAAGCCACAGAATCACTAAAAGACATTATAAGGATTTTCATCATGCCTAAGGTTTCTATAAATTCTTCTGTGACGCAAGTATCAAAGGTAAAAATTGCTTCTAGAAGGCAAAGTCGCCTTTTGGAGAACCTTTTCACTTACCTGCAATAACAGATGAGGAAACCATGTTGATAAAAAGCACAGCTGAATGCTTTCCTAGCTTGCCCTTTGTCTTCATGAATGAGCCTCCTTTATACTTCCTCAGCTTCCTGCTTTCTCCTGGAGGAGATCCCCCATGAGGATGTGATTAGTAACTCCCAGGTGTTCTTCACTTAATGCAATCAGGGCACTGAGTCACCCTGCATGCCCTACCATCACTGTGCCCATCCTGCCCTGCACCTGGTTCCCCTCTTTTGTCTGCACCCCCATGGCCAGCAGCACCTGCTGCAGGGCGCTCATTTGGAACAGGTCACAGAGCATCTCGGGAGCCACGCTGTTATAAAGGCACTCAAGCAAAAGGTGAAATCAAATATTTTATCCATTTCATCACAGAGGTTACAAGAGGGAAAAGAACATATTCTCTTGTTTATCTTTGGCCTTTTAAAGTCACAGCCCGTGGGAAAGTAGCACATTTCAGAAAGGAAGACACAGCGCAACATCTGAAACAGAGTTAAGCTAGGAAAGGCCCACAGGGTGTTTCCAAAGCCTGATGGTGTCCAAACAGTACTAACAGCAAGGGCTGTGGTCTAGGCCGTACAAAGGCAAACACAGATGTCTAGATTACTTTTTTTCATGACAAAATATTTAATCACTCAACTCCAACTTTTCAGTGTACTGCAAAAAAAGACCAGGACCGTACTGAGAGCATCAGTGTAAGCGCCACAGCACTGCCCCGCTGCAAGGACCCTTAAACCTGAGGGGCATGCAGCCACCACGAACCCAGGTGTGCTCCCACCTCAGTGCTGCTGGCCACTCATGTGCCCATCCTTAAGTGTTTCCAGTCCAGAAGTGATGTGTAACTTATGCTTATTGCTGACTCAATAAATGATTTTGGCACGGCTCCGTCAAAATCCTTCACTGATAAATAGCACAACTACAAACGCACCAATTCCAAATAAAACCACATCTCCTTGGTCACGTTATACAGCAATAGAGTAAATCAAAACCACACTCAAACTGAGGTAAATGCAGGTAAAAGCCCAGCTGCTGTTTCCCTCAGCGTGCTGGGAAGGTCTTTCCCACTGCTTTCCCAAATTCTCAGTCTATCCTGGCAGCAGCCTTTCCCCAGGTGCCTCTGACTGAAGCTGAACTGACCTTGGGGTGTCATGGGCACCCTGGAGCAGGTGGCAGAGAGTCACTCAGCCTTCCCTCAGCTCCTTGAAGCCCCCGTGCTGTTGGGGCTGTGGAACCAGCGTGGACAGAGCTAAACTCGTTTCTCCTTCTGGGATCCCAGGACACAAAGATTATTCTGGTTCTTCCACTTCTGGGCCCTGCTAGGAGGAAGAGGCAGAGCACAAACCAGTCCATCTTTATGCCCACAGAGAAGCCCCCTCACAACAAAGGGCCTTTTCAGACCCCCCTGTTTCTGCTGAGCACAATTGATTATTGTTTTGAGATCACTTTGCTCTTCATGGTAGGAGCTGTGAAGATGGAGTGTCCGCACCAGGGCGTGCACATATCTTTTCTCGGCTGCATGCCTTTCCAAGCCCTGGTCCATGCACAGCAATGGCAGACATCCCATAACTTGCTCAGTCATGTCTTGCTGTGCCAGCCCTGGTACTTCCCCTCCCTTCAGCAAATAATCAGTTCCCAATCAATGTCTCCTCAAAGGCAGCAGCCGCTCAGCCAGGAAGCGTTAGCTCCAGACTGATTGAAAATGCTTTGAAGGAGGGGGAGAGAGATGAGGATGTTTTCTGTCTCAAAATGAAAGCTATGGAAAAGAGTAAGTTAGCAGCAAGAAATTACTTTAGACTCCCTGCTGGGGAGGAATAATAGGATAAAAGAAAACTTGACAGAAATCAGAAAGCTTTAGAAAGAAAGTCAAAGTAACCAGAGTGCTCAACCAACCAGAGATGGGCCAGAGCTGTCACAGAAGAAATGGGGCAGGGGAGCGGGGCTTGTCGCAGTGCACAGGGCGCAGGTGCTGCAGGGCAGCCATGCCCCGGCCTTGCCTCTGCTTTGTAGGCACCAGGCTGGTCCCCGGCAGGCTCTGCATGCTCCTCCTGGGCTAAGTTTTGTCACCTTCACTCAGGCCACGTTCTCATTAAAATCTGGCCCTGTTGGGACGTCTGGCAGACAGAGCCTTGCAGTGACTGAGATGTGTATTCTGTACTCTGGGCTGTCCAAGACAAGGAAATGGTTGCTCTGCAGCTCTCGCTACCACGAATGTACGTCTGCCTAAACGCCTGGAATCACAGAATCACTAAGGTTGGGGAAGGCCTCTAGGATCATCCAGTCTGACCATCAAACTCTTCCTGTGCCTCACAGCAGTGCCCTCATGGCCCTCTGCCTCTCTTTCCCGCAGACAACACATGTGGAGCAAACTGTTTCCACCGATTCCGACGCCAAGGATCAAGTTCAGAGATCCCTTTCCAAATCACTATGAGGTAAAGTAATACTTTAATCACTTTGGGTTTTTTCTTAATCAGTAGAGGAAACACTTGTGTGCTGCCCCTCCGGCCCTGCCTCCTGTGGAACCGCTGCTGGCGGGAGCTTGGCCAGGACTAGGGCTTTATTTTGTGATCCTGAACAGTGAGAAATGCTCGTGTCCTACTGTTAAGCTGGTTTTAAGCCTTATTATGTTTGCTGTCGCTTTCCTGGTAAATACGTTTGCCTTACAGATAAGATAAAACTCCTCATTGTCTGCTCAAGGAAGTGCTGCTCAGTAACTTGATTTTAATTTGTCCCCTCAGAATAGAGGTTTGATTTTTGGGGTATTATTCCATGGTCTGGTCAAGGAGACAGGCTTAAAAGATTAGCAAATAATGTTTGTTTTTAATTAAAGCCATGGGTGTAAAATAACGCGACTTAGGATATCACAAATAAGAACGAGAGAAATATTAACAAATATTAACACTGCAGCCAGGAAATGGGAGCAGACAGAGGCTGTTCCATTCCCTGTGGCATCTTGGTGCTACCTTCAGTCCTGCTGTCCTTAAGGGCAGCTCGGGGTGAGCAGGAGGTCAGGGCACAGCCCTGCTGCCTGCATGGGATATGAGACCTTGGAGGTGCTTGCTGCGAGCACTCCATTCCCAAAGTACAGCATAAACGGGGTGAGGTGCTGACATTACTGCCCGCGAGGGCTTCCCTGCAGCTCATGATGGCTCGCTGCCTAGACACGGCTGCAGGGGGGTCAGTCAGTGCTGGAGCTCTGCTTGTTTTGCAGAGGGCACGCAGCTGCGCCAGCGAGACATGGCTGGAGCCGGGCAGCCTGGCCGAGGGCCTCCCCTGCAGTGCTCTGCACAACAACGTCTTCTGAGGCAGCCACGAGGCCACAGGTGAAGAACTGCTCAGCTGTGGTTCCAGCATTGCTTGTCCATTCATTTAGAACTGGTGTGAGCGCTGTGTAACGAGCACGGTGGTGCCAATGGCAAGGCAGCAGCCCCGACCCACAGACATGGTGCAAGAGGTTACAGCGTAAGGGGAAAAAAGATATAAAAGCAACACTTTCCTGGCACATGCTGATACCTTTCCTTAACCCCATCTACAAAACACAGACTGGGAATGCAGTCCACAGTTATGCATAGCTATGGAAGTTTGCCCTGTGGTTTCACCAGGGCTTTCTGATACTAAAGGAGCTGGGCTCCTCCTCCAGTTGCCTTCAGGTGAGTTTGAAAATCCGAGCCCAGTATTGCAGCTCATTCTTCTTAGCCATCCAAGCAAGTTCCTAGACCTGCCTGAAGCCAACCAAGCAGCTCTGGTCTGCCCTCACCAACTGCCCTGCTCTTTGAGTGCTGCCTGAAGAGCTCCTGCCCACCCGGCTGCCCCGAGCACATAAGCATGGAATGATAAGACCAAAGAGCTCAACAGAACACCGAGCAATGAAGTTGTCTGGAAAGTGCCTAAACATAATGGAGTTCACAGGTGCTAAAGACAAGAAATAATTATAATAAATGAGGCAGCTCTCATGTGGGTGAAATAGCGTGGCTCCATCAAAATTAATGTAGCTCATTAATATAACAATGTTTGTACCTCGAATGTCTCTACTACTCGTGATTGGAATGGATTGGAGGTGCCCAGCTTTAACAGTCTGAAAATCAGTATTTCATTAGTAAAATCCTAAAAGCAAGATGAAAGAGAATTCATTTACTGTAATGTATTTCATTTATGTCATGGCTTCAAGTACTCTAATAAATAAGATTTCTAAATATAATTTCACTCCCATTAATGGAAAGGTACTGCAGAGATTAATGCAATGCGTTTGGGTGTAGTTTGCATTTGAGCTGTGTGCTCTGCACTTTGCAGTGAAAGCCTTCAGCTCTCGGGGCACCAGCGCTTGGACAGGACATTTCTGCTATAAGCTTCAGAAGTGGCAGATAGATAAGCTCGGGATTTCCCATGCTGCTGGTGGGGATGCACACCATGGGAAAACAACACAAACAGTCGCAGCCTGTTACTTCTCTTGCCTGGCTTTCTGTGCTTTCTCCCCAAAGCCACACTCTCCAGGTGCCCCCACCAGGTGCCAAGCTCCCTACCTCCGTCTGAGTGTCACTGCTCGTCCTTCCCCATGCAATGTTCAGTCACGAGCTTTTGCCTGTGCTTCTGGCTGGGAGCTGATGGAACTGCCTGACACATGGCTGGGCTGAGTGCTGCATGGCCCTACGGTGGCACGAAGACATTAAAACATGATTTTTTTTTTTTAATTACTTCTTAGTCTGCATTCCAATGAAAAAGAAATCTTTTCAAAGACATGGCTATTTTCACTGTTTTAATAAATCTCTTTACATTTCCCATAGAAGATAGTGATTTTAAAACTTCTTTCTAAGAGCTGAATCGCGTACGTTTGGTTTTAAGCATCGCTGACAGGCAAAGTGCACTGGGTTCCTTTGAAACACCAAAGGAAACACCCGAGATTGGGTGGGCTCCAATCACACAACTTACGCAGCCACACTTAAAAGAAGAGAATCAGAAACACAAAACGTTGCCACAGTCCACAAAGACAAGAAGGAAGCGATGCCTTACCTGGCGGGAGGGGAGCGTTTGTTTTGTTTCTGATCTTGGTGAGACACCGAGTTGCCCGAGCTGCACTCCAACTGCACCACTCTGCATGGGAGCTTTGAATGTTCAGGACTACAGAAATAGCTGTTCTCACCCCAATAGATTTACTCTGAAGTGGATTCCTCTGCAGCCCCCCCAGGTGGGGAGGAGCCGGGTGGGCGCTGGGTGCTGACATTTGTCATTGTAGGCGCAAAGGGTCGGGGTGGAGAAACGCTCCTGGCAGACAGGTATCTTTACAAATGACAGAATATTTATTAACAATACCTTTAAAAAAAGGTTACATCTGCTAGTTCACTGATAAATATCATTTACACCGGGGAGAAAACTACAGCTCTTTTTTGGTTTTTTTTTGTTCCATTTTTCTTGGTTTTGTGTTTTTTTTTCTTTTTTTTTCTCTTTTTCTTTTTTTTCTTTTCTTTTTTTAACATAGAAGTAACCATATCAAACTAAGAAAGAAACACAGCTTGAAATACTGACAATATTTCTCTGGTCAACACCCCTGACTTTCACACAAGTGGAATCCTGATTATGCGTTACTGAATAAATATATTTAGAAGGTCTAAAAGTTAACTGTATTATTTTGTAAGCAAAAAAGACAAGTTACAGGCAAATTCAAGCTATCAGGAAAAAAATAATAGTAAACCACTGCTGCGCATTTAAACTTGAAAATTGTATAGAAAATTCCATTGCCTTGTACTAGCGTTATCCCATCTGAGTGAACGTACAAAAGTACCCCGTAGTAACAAACAGTCCTTCTCTGAAGAAGATGATTTTTGCTGTGGATTCTGTCATTTTCCGGCGTGCTGCTGTTACACCTCCGGGTTCCTCCGAGGGGTTCCCAAATGCCGTGGGCTCCCCGCACCGCTGCTGGGCCCCAGTGGGTGCCAGAATGGGGCTGGAGAGGAGGATGACTATGGGATGGGGGAGGAAAGTGTGTGGCAGCACTGAGCCTGGCTGCACTGCATCTCGGAGCGCTGCTCTTGGTGTCCTTGGAGCGATGTGAGCATGGGTTTGCAGCGGGGCCCTCGGGGGGACACCCACAGGTACCCAGCATCTCCACGCTACCTCCATTCCTACCCCATTTGATGCCAATTATGATAAAGACAAAGCTATTTCAAGACAGTAAAAATGGAACCTTACTGCATGATGCCAGAATTATCAGCTACATGTCCTGTAGTCCGCAAACAACCGAAATCTGCGTGTTTTGTTTCAAGATCATAGCGTTCTTTCTGAGCATTTGGAGTTTGTCTCGCTGAATCCTCTGAATAACAAGGAAAATCCTGTGTGCAAACAGCACTGGGTTCACACAAGGATCGCCGCTCACTCTGAACCCAGTGGGAAGCAGTTCTGCCCCGCGGAGCCCTGTGACACCAAACAGGAAAGGGGCGGCCAATTGACTAAGAACAACGTGGAACTCTTGTCAGAAAGGAAAATTCCAAACAATATTTTCATGATAATGTTGTCCATAGCATTTTATAGCAGAGGAAAAATTAATATCTACATCGTATGTTAACTTTTAAAAAATTCTATAAAACACTAAATATATAATAAAAAATATGCATATAAGGACATATGTAAACTGCTTTGGTAACATCGTATTACAGATGTTTTCAGTGCATTGCAGAGTTTCCAAGGAAACTTCAGACAAAGCTATATTTGCTTTGAGGAAGTACTGTATAATGCCATTCCTAAAGAAGCATAAACATTTTTCCAGTAGTAAGATGTACTCAAACCACAATATTACTTGGTACTGGGTGTCTTCGAAACAGCTAGCTAAATGTTGCTTATATTATAAACAAGAAGTCCTCTGTGTAATTTTTGTCATAAACTGGACCGAGCTGTGAGCGAGATCATTATCGTGCTGATGGCTGACAGTGTGCAGGCGTTGGAGGTCGAAGGGCTGCCTCCTCTCGCGTACGCATCTGAGCAAAGAGAGAGGAGAGATCAGCAGAGAGCACTGCAAACCTTCAGCCCACAGCCCTGCCCATTCCCCGTGCCCCACCACCACCCCTTCCTGCCCACTGAAATCCACACTGCTGTTATGCTGAGGCTTCTCCCACATACTTCTTTACAGTTATTCAAGGCATTATTAACAGCACCAGCCTGGCCCAATCCACATCCTAAAGGACAATCCTAAAGCATCCTATGGGGATACTCCTGCGTGGAGCCAAATAGGAACTGGCGTGCACTCCTGCTCTGCTGTGTCTGCTGATGAAATCCCTCTGCAGGGTTTGTATGGCCACAGCACACAACCAGGGGGAGATAATTCTGCTCTCACCCAGGGTTTTTCACATCGCTGTAATTTTAATGCCACATTCCTGCATTGCAGAGGCAGCTGATTTAATGCAGCTTATAAACTGCAGTATTATTAATGGAAGATGGGACATGGAGATTTTGCAAAAGCAATGTTGAGTAATAAAATACTCTCTTTTCTGTTTGTTCTTCTGCACAACCTCATTTCCCTAAATAAATATTTATGCATCCAACACAGAATGGAATATTGCTATATAGTGGCCTTATAAATTTAAAAGTCTCTGAACACTGCGTTTTATATTTTGTTATAGTGAGTTGCAGTGAAACAATATATTCAGTATATATGAGTATGGATGTAGGAGAGCAGAAAGTGTGTAAAAATCTAAACAGAACCGTAAGCGCTTATGACAGCGTTTCTCATAGTTTAACCTTGGCTCAGGCTGGAGCCAGGACCCTGAGCTAGGCTGGATGCTGAATTTCAGCCCCCCCAGGGCATGATGCCCATGCCCAGGTCCCACTGCCTGTTCCTGGGGTGACACAGCATAGAGTGGCACCTACTCCCTGGCCTTACTCGAGATCTTTGGGATCCGGATCTGCTCGCTGCTGCTGCCATCGCCCCCGTCACTGAAGGGCTTTATCTCAATGATGTAGTCCTCATCAAAGGGCAGGGAGAGCTCCACCGAGGTCCTGTTGGTTTCAATCACAGATGCACTGCTCTGCCTGTTCCATCTGTACAGAACCTGTGGGAGAGCAATGAGGAAGCACAAACAGCAGAAGCACTCACTGCTGTAGGATCGTCTGGTCTGACCACTGCTCTACTCACACCCTGAGTACCCCAAATACACCCAGTGACACCCAGACACACAGTCTGGTCACCAAGGTGCAATCCTGACCCCAGCAGCCACTACTGCCCTCCCCACCTAAACTACTTCTTAAATTCACCTTCTAAGAACCGAAGTCCTGTTAATTAGCACCACAAATTGCGGCATAATTCAGAAGATTTCCAGAGAAAAGACACCAAAAAGCTGGGCAGTGTTTTGCTGTGAGGCAGGAAGGAACGTGTGTTATCCAAACCGTAAGTAAAGAAAGGAACTTTTAGACACCTGTGAGACAGATTCCGCCTTTTCAAGGGTACGAGAGTCTCTTTCACCTGTTTCAACTGACTTCTTAATTTGCATTTCAGACCAAAGTGTGTAGGGATGAGACAGTCTGAACTGCTGGGATTCCTCTGGGGTTTCTGAAAGCCCCGAGCAATTCCTTACTTTTGATTATTCATCGGAGTGCACCAAAGATACTTAGAAGTGAGGGCAGACATGAGAGCTGGCACAAACGCATGAGTCTGATGCTGCCAAACTGTGGGCTGTGAACAGAACATGAAGCGTGCCCAGGTCCTTCACTGCTTCCAGCTCTGGTGGAAATGCTCACATAGCCCAGCCCTGAAGGCAATGGCTGGCATTCACTCACTGGTGTCTTCTTTGGGCCAAATTAAACCCTTGTGGAAGGTGATGGAGCTGAATTCTTCCCAAGATTTCTCTCTGGTTAAATTAAACCCTATTAAAACAGCTACTAATGAGGACTCTCTTTCTTTTCTTTTGGCTTTGCTTTCTGAAGAAAACAGAGCTATTAAAAAAGCATTTTATTTATCTGCAATTAAGGAGCTGGCTACAGCCTCTGGAAGGTTTCCACCCAAGGTCCTACTGTAAACCCCAAACTCAAAATGGGATAATGAACATTCCCATTAAAGCCCAGTGCAAGAATTTGGGGACAGCCAAGGCGCCATCAGGACTCCCTGCATGTCCCAATGGAGGCTGTGCATGACCTGTGCTGGCAAACACTCACTTTGTAGCCCCGCACTTCTGACTCATTATCCAGCGCTTTCACTTGGTCCCAGTTCAGTATGATCTTGGAGTCTGATGAGTTCCATATGATGTTCCCAGGGGGCTGACTTGGTGCTACGGCAAACCAGAGAAAGCATTCTGTGACTGTGGAGTGCCATCTGCAGTCAGATCCCTCCCCATACCCTTCCAGCTTGTCCCATCCCAGCTTATGAGGGTCTCTGAGGTCACAGCAGGTGTGACACTGCACTGTCCTCTGGCTGAAAAGGCAGGCATTCAGGGGCTCAACATGCCCAAGACCAGAAGAAAAAACCCTCTTGAACAACAAGACAAATACTTAACATTCCTACACAGCGGTGATTTCAATTTTGCACTCTGCTTACTTAACATGGAGAAGAACCTTACCAAAAAATGGCTAATCCTTCTGCACAAAGAAAACAGCAAATAAATATCTCCCAGTTCCTTAGGCTCAATTAAAACCAAGGGAGCTGGCAGAGACCCTCCCCAGGCAGAGCACGGCCTATTGTCCTGAGCACTCACGTGGCTTTTTTGTCGTCACGTTGACCACGGCGCTGGACGGACCGGTGCCAGCAGTGTTGTATGCCTTGACTGCCAGGTGATAGAGAGCATTGCCCTGCAAGTTGGTGACTTTGGCAGATGTTTGGTTACCAACTGTCCTGATCCTTCTCGCATTCTCTTCCTTTTCGTCATGTCTCCAACACCTGACCTGCAAGACAAAGTGAGCCCTTCAACCCCAGCTGCAGGCAGGCAGCACCCTGGTGGTTCCTAGCTCTATGATACTTCTGCCCAAAGAAGTTCTCTGTGTCACATCTGGGCAAGTCTTGCTGTTTTTCCCACCTCAGGGGAGATGTCAGGGATTAGACATGCTACCTTCTGTCCTTAAACTCAGGGCTGCTACTTCTGACCACTGCTTTGGTCTGAGATGGAAGAAATGACCCACAATCTACAGACTTTCCCAAGAAGCTCGCTGACGTCAGAGCAGCCTCTCTGGCCATAAGCACACACTGTCTGACCACAGCAAGTTCCGATCTGCATTTCAGCCAGCTACACACAGACAGATGTGTCACCTTTTACCTCAGAAGAGAAGGAACTTCTGCATACCAAAAGAGAAAGGCACTGCTCAGCAGGACCACGCAGCAGGAGCAGTGCTGCCCCAAACTGCTCAGCACACAGCCCTGGAACCACACCATGGCTCCCTGCCTTACCTCATAGCCCTGTATCCTTCCTTTGTGCTGATTCTCTCGAGGAGGAGCCCATGAAATTTCAATGTCTGTGGCAGAAAGGCTTCTGGCGAGAACTGTGGTTGGAGCTCTGGTCGGCTCTGGGTAGACGAGTTAAAAATAAAATCAGAGTTTTCACTTCTATGTTTAATTAGTCACTAACTTCAAGGGAATTTCATTATTGCACGCGAAAAGAGGCATGCGACAAAAACAAACTTTCCCATTTCAAAACAAAGCCCCGTCAGGCCCGTGCTAGACTGCACTTCCCCTCTGCAAGAGAAATAATAAATGTCATTACTAAGCTCAACCTAGGATACCACGTACAGTAATTAGGACAAGAGGGAACATTTTCTAATCAGTGGACATTAATTCATGCTAAATCTCTGCTGAATTCTTTCCAGATTACATATTGCTTTTCCATTAATATCAAAAGATTTCATTACGATTAATGTTATTTTAATGACTATCAAAAGAATTAATCACGGTGCACCATTTATTATAAATCAGAGCAAGGATTAGGAATCAAAGGACGTCGATGCGGATGCTGAACCCTCTCTGATCCGCAGATGACAGCAAGGCGGAGGAGTGGGGATGGGCTCCTCACACTACCTTCCTCTGCAGAGTACACGACCGTCACGGGACTGAAGGAGCCTTCCCCCTTGTTATTGTACACCCCCACTTTCACTTCATAGGGTGAGAAGGGCGGCAGGCTCTCATTGCGGAAGACGTATCTGGAGGCATCTGGCGAGGCCACAACAGTCTGCATCCAGCTGATGGTGCCGAAGGGGCGGAAGGCCACCACGTAGCCAAAGCCACCTCCATTCTGCAGCTCCTCGGGCACCGTCTGTGGGCAGACAAAGCATGGAGAGGTGGCAAGTTGAGCAATTGCAATGATTTCCCTGTTGCTTCCTGGTCCTTCCTAAGTCTGGGGTTAGCAGCTGGAAGCCCAAATGGGCCTATGGGCACCCAAAGTTTCAATGTATGACAATATTCTGTAATGATGGGCCACTGTCCTGTGTGTCAAGGGGTTACTTTTGGTGGCGGCGCCGCTCTGCAGTCCAAGGCTCAAAAAAAATAAAATACCAGGCCATTAGAAAGATGGTCTCTGGATGTTTATGAGAATAAATTGACTGTTGTGTTGGAATACAAATTATATTCTGTGCAAATTATGAGTCAAAGTCATGGCTGATGTTCTTGTGTTTTTGAAACATATTGGAGTATCTGTAGGAGATGCAGCGAAACTAATTAGTCCAATGGAGGAGGAAATTTAGCACATTGAGCTGTGTGGTAAGGAGAAAAACCCATTTATAGTTTTTTAATAACCTTAAAAATATCTCTGGTGATTCATTCTGCCAGCTTGGTCAGGAACAGTGCTAAGTGGAAGTGTTAGCATGTCTAGTGAAGTTCATTACTAGGAAAAATATGCCAGCTGCATCACATCATAACACGAAAATACAAGCAGACAAATGACTAAAGTTCTAGCCCTGGCTGCCTTAAGGAATATTAAACATTCTTCATCTCTGCATCTCCTCTTGCTGGCTTTCATTAGCAGCAGTAAAAACCAGCATGAATTGCATTGTGCTCACTCTTAACCATTTGCTGCCGCATAACACAGCACCAGGGTAAGGGCTGAGGCTCAGGAGTCGCCCTTGGTTCCCAGCACCATATTTGTTTTCCTCTTGGTTTGGACTCCACTCACCTCCCACGTTATGACCAGCTCTGACTTGCTGCCTCCACCTCCACTGACATTGGCTGGGGTGACTTCAGGAACTGCAAAAAAAGAAAAGAAAAGAAGATGCAGAACTGTAGATAGCACTGAAAACACATGTGGGGATTTTGAAACCAGAGGAGTGTGCTGAAATGAACCAGCTACAGGACTCTGCTGGCCTTCCTCTGCTGGGTATCGGAAACGTTAGCAAATGACTAATTTGCCACAGCAAACAGCACATTAAAAGTATGTCAATAATCGTATATGAAAAGTATGTCGATTAACTTGTGTATTCAGCCTCTAATTGTTTAGTTTAAACATTTATCTTCCATAAAAAGGGCTTTTACATATTTTCCTATTTCACAGCCCGTTCCATTACAGCCTAACATGGAGCAGAAGAGGCACATTTCCCCTGACAGACACAATTCTCTGTACCACCACCCTGAGCCTACCACTGTGACCATTTTCAGCCAGACCAAGCGACAGGGACAGCACCCAGGAGCATCACAGCCCTCAAGACTTGTAACATGTCCTTTATGAGCAGCTGGGGGACAAGACTGAACTGAGCTGCCCACTGCTACTTACGAGCTTCTTCAGTTCTTCTGTTCTCCGAAGGTCTGCTTGGCTCCCCTATCCCAATCAGGTTGGCAGCCACGACTCGAAACTCATACTCGACCCAAGGGTTGAGGCCCACCACCGTGGCTGTGAACGTCCTGCCGTCGATCACCTCTGGAACTGGAGACAGACACAGATCAGGGGATAAAACCACTAAAAGTGTTTAAAAAAGGCTGAGAAAAGGTCCTGTTGGATACCCTTAGCAATGAGGGATTAACACGGATACAAAGTAAATGAGGACTGTCAAACCTTTACTCATTTTTAATGCCTTATTAATTGCTAAAGTCAGAGCATTAAAACACGGTGCTTTTAGCACAGAAATTCCCGCTATTAAAAAGTTCCTCATAAATTGCCACTTTCTGAAAACAAGGTGTCAAGGCAACGGGTTTGCAAGTTGTTCTTTTTCTCCTTTCAGACTGCACTGTTCCCTCTGTTTAATGGTTACTGGAATGGAATTAACCTCTGGTGGAATGAGCAATTACATCATGGGATTTTTCCCTCTATCAGGAAAATAATTCTACTTAAAGATAGGCCAGATGACACGGGCTGTCCCTGAGGGATGTCTTTATAGACCACAATTACTGCTGTATATCTCCAGCGCGGCAACAAAAGATAGGAATTCATTCTGTTTTCCCTTAAACATTCATGAGAAAAATGGATGAGTAACAGCGCTGACTGGAACCTAAATCTTTGGGTTGCCAGACTTGAAACCAGTTAAGAAGAGCAGCATCCTGCAGCCAGTGGAATCACAGAGAGCAGAACTGTGGCTCAGCAGTTCCCCATGGGCTCGTTCTCCAGCAGCACAGCCCGGTGGGTCAGCATTGCCCTTACCTGTGCTCACAGCCTGCCAGCCCACCGAGAAGGGCGTCCGGGCCTGCACCACATACATGGTGATGGGGCTGTGGTTGTCTGCTCCCGGCCTCCAGGACAGCTGGGCTGTGGTGTCGGTGATCTCATCGATCGTCACGTCCTCAGGTGGGCCTGGGGGACCTGTTAGAAACATTGCAGGAGGGACTGCTAGAAGTTGGGTGCTGACTGTGGCCTTCCTGCCCCGCAGGATGCTTCTACAAGAGAAATGACCTCTGTCGTGCATCACACGGCCATGTCCGTCAGCAGTAGTACCTCTCCCCAAAGCGCTGCTTTGCAGCGATCTCTCCTCTTCACTCTTCCACTTTGGTCTAAAATTATTCTCAAATCAAGATCAGAAAATGCTCAAATATCTAAAATACCCTGAAACTTCCAGTGCCCCGTCTTTATAATGAAGCTTCTAGCAGGTGCAGCCACATTTAATTTCTAATTCTGTGTCATTTTCGCTTGGCTGGGGGGAAATCAATCACATAATGCAGCCTTGTTCAACTCCTCCAGTCCTTCCACCCCAATGAAATTTAACTGCATCCTTCACAATTTACTCCTCCTGCTTGGCCGATACTGACATAACCCATCTTCTTGTCTTGGAATAATGACAGTTACTCCCAGCATTTCCAAATATACTGCTTAGCAGTGTGCATGATGCCAAATTAATTCAGAGACGTTCATGCAGGTGCTATCTCAAGGTCAACAGAGGGGAGAGAGCCTCTGGTACCTTCATGCAGTGACCAGAGGAGACAGGAAGGAATGAGCAGCTCCACCTTGACTCAAGTAGATGAGGTAACCAGTTTGGGACCGGGTGATCTTTCACCAGGAGTACAAGTCCCTAAATGCATGGCACTGCTGAAACCAGGCATGATGTAGCCTATCCCTAGGGCTGTATCACATCATCTTGACATAGCTCAACTGACTGTGTACTTATACAATCTTATAACATCTAAGCTCTATTTATGCAACAGCAATTCGCTCCCCCTCCAGTCTCACAGCCCAGGGATATTTCCCAATGTTATACAGTTGGTGGCACAGTGCAGCACACCTCCTGGTGCAGCCATAAGACCACGGGAGACATCCCTGAGTGGTATTTTTGCTGTCAACAGTGGTCTCTTTCCTGTGAGAATTTCATGTTCTTCCTGTTAGTCTGCAGAGCCAATGCTAAGGAAATTACCTAATTGAGGTTCTCACAGCAGGCTGTTTTGAAATGTGTGTACAAAAAGAATAACCAAAACCACATGTTCTGACTGCTACGTGATGTGGCCATAAACCTTACATTAGTAGATGAAAAGAGACATACAGAGGAATCAAAGCAAAATGGGTGGCCCAGCTTTCATAAAGAGAGAATTTCTCACTTCTTTTTAATGTGCTCCTACTTGTGTTGAGCTGCCTGAGATTTTTTGCTACATGGAAGACTTGGAAACGATAATTCCACAGAATGGTTGAGGTTGGAATGGACGTCTGGATCCACATAGTGCACCCCTTGCTCAAGCAGAGACAGCCAGAGCAAGCTGCTTATAAAGCTTATCTTCAACTTCTGAGCAGGGAGGACAAATTCAAAGGTGGGATGGAGGAAAATGGGGCAGGACTCAGCTTCGTGCTTCTTGAGGATCACAAGCAGTAAAATAATATATATATATATATATATATATATATATATTTGTAAAGATTCAGACTCAGGTTAATTAATCACATCCCCATTAAAGCCATATTTAATATCATCTACGCATGGCAACAAATAGAACCTGACAAATCAGTGCAGTTACCAAATCGTGTTTATTCTAGCAAAGGGAACAACTGTGAAGGAATGCAGTGAAGAAGCTGGAGAAGATTTCTGCTGCTGAGTTCAACAAATAAACATGCTCAGCTGGTGCAAGTTTTGCATTCAGGACATGAACACAAACTCGTGTGTTTCTCTGTGCTGTGTGTCTGTTGTACGAGCACGCATACAGGAAACCAACTTTATATGTGTTGCTTGAAAACGTACTGTGAACTGCAGCTTGTACTTCGAGCTTACTTCTTAGATGAATTACAAGATGCTGGGATCCTAATGAATGTCTCTGAGCCCGGGAATTGTCTTACCAGCAGCAGAAGATAAGAAAGAAAAGAAATTTTACAACAACAACAACAGTAACAAAATTCAAATACCTCTTACAATCAGGTCTGCAGCAGCAGATAGCTTGTCCACACTTGTTTGCACCATGCAGACGTATTTCCCAGCATGCTTCAGCTGGATGCTTCTGATCATCAAATCACCAGCTGAATCCTGCTGATAAAGTAGAGAAAAGTGGTTACAATTACTTTTTAATGAGCGCTAAACATCATTATCACATGAAGGACACTGTGACTAATGGATTTATTTTACACTGGCTGATGAAAACATTCGTAATGCAAGCCGTGGCCTATTAAAATTATGTGAGTCTGCCTTGAAGATAAGAGCGGGAGCACTTCTACAATTATGGCTTCTGTAAGGGGCAGGGGAGCCAGGTTTGGGTCCGTTAAGCCGTTTTCCCATTAAAACAATGTGACGGCCTTTGCAGGTTTGCCTCGATTCTTCCTTCAACTCTCTGGATATCTAATTCATAGCCTCTTCACCGTTCAAATGTCTACGTTGTGTCAACATCTATTTTGTAAGTGCAAACTAGCCCAAATTACGAGACATCTGCAATAGCAGCCTTGTGTTATGGCCAGCATTTTGATTGCCTGGCGTTTCTGTACTAAAGATCATGAGAACAGCACTCTCCTAGGAAATCTTGCATCACCTAACAGCGGTAATTTGTTTTCCAAACGCCAAATGCATGTCTGATTAACTGTTGAATAGAACTAATTATGTATCTGTATATACAGGAAGCTCCGAACTCTTTTCTAAATGCTTCTCCAGACACAAAGCATTCAATACATCAGAAATCTCAGGGTAACCTTGTGATTGTGGCTTTCAGACTGAAGAATATTAATACAGTTTGCAATTTTTAGCTTTGCAGCCCAATCAGGCACATTGACAGGGAAGAGCTGTCACTGCTGATGTGCACCCTAGGCAGAAATCTTTACAGGCAACTTTTAAGGATTTGCAACATCAGTGGGTACAGCCTGGGTTTCCTATGAACAAACAAGTAACAGAGAACCCAAAGACACCAACGTGTCATTGCCAGGAAATGTGCACAGATAACAGTGAGAAGAAACGTCACCTCCAATGGTCAGTGACATCTGCAGGACAGTGAAGACCCTTTTGCGCAGAGGAAAAATACTTCCTCTAAGCATGTGGTCACAAGAGAAAGATATGGTCATGTAAGTGAGCCAACCCCAGTTTCTGTATAAATACAAAGTTCTATGGCTGTTACGTTTTGCCTTTTTATTTCCTTTTTGAACTATTATGGACTTCTTCCCAGTGTGAAAAGTGAAATGGTAGTTTTTTTGCAAGGAGAAAATGCATTATAGGTCTTCCAACATACAGTTCAATGCAGCGGTAAACCATCATTCATGCCATCAGACTCAGGGCACGTCATTAAGCAATTATAACTATCCTGCATCAACAGTAACAAAGCACTGTACTGTCAATGCCTGTTTTCTCAGTCTGAGACATAAGATAACATCTCCTAGTGTCAGCTTAGTCAAATACTTCTCCTGCTGGCAGCCCTTCTGTGTGTTACCTGCAGTTATTTCTGTGAGCGCTGATGCAAGAGGAACCCTTCAGGGAGTTTGCTTTAGAATTGATACTTACCCCTCCGACTCTTTCAAAGTGATCCCCATCTTTCTCAAAGTCTATCAGATGTCCATTGAATGACCAGGTAAACATGATATCGAGCGAGTGATCGTGAGACACCTGGCAAGGCAAGACAATACTTTCTCCAACAGTGACGTCCATACTGAAAGGTGACACCATAACTCGTGTTGGATCTACAAATAAAGAAAACGGGGAAAAAAATATTAATCCTTTCTTGAATTGAGTTAGAGGTGGAGCTGAACCCACATCTCTACACAGTCCAATCCAATCTCCACCCAATCTCCACTCAATATATCTCAACTTGGTGTCACTGACACCAAGAGTTTGAACAAGTCACAGTGGCTACTTTGGAAGATCCTTAAGGCAACATCTGAACTATCACATCTTTGATTTTATCCCGATACCTTTCACTTCCTAAAATGTGTGTTTTTTTTCTTTGAGGTGGGCCCTCACTCATAAGGAGAGTGATAAAAAATGATATCAGAGTGATATCAACTGAACTCTTCATAAGAGGCAACATGAAACAACAAACCAAGCAGAGGGGTTTGGGGTGAAATGTGGGTCCTGTGTGTCATGCTCAGCTGATGTGGGCAGTTAATGGGTCAAATTGACTCCTCTTTTAGGACCTTGGTGGTCATAAACAGGAAGTTATTGACCCAATGACCAGGAACAGAGCAAATAGTTTGGGGAGATATAGCAGAAAAAAGGTGAGAATTGGTCATTTTCTGAAACATGATATTGAATGAGGAAAGACAAAAGACTGCAGGTATCTGTCATGTGGAGGTCCTGTCTGTTACATACCAGCTCCATCCTGGGCATTGGGACCAACCCCTTACTCACAGTTACAGTTTACCACTGGTTTACTTTCTTTTTTTTTTAAAACTTTGGGTCACGCAGTGCAAACAAAATGGTGCCATCCAATGATGAGCCATGATGCATTATGCAGACTTCAGCCTCTCATCTGTGCCCATGAATTCCCTCTCCCTCTGAAGTTAACATTTGTCTTTCATTTCTGTTGACAAAAATGCAATATATATATATTTTTTTTCCTGTAAGGCCTCAGAGGAATGAAAAGGGGAAAAAATATTGCTTAACAGTGAGACCAGAAGTCTGAAAATCTTATACAGATATTTCTGCTTATCCCCCAAATCTATTCTGCACAGCTGTCAAGGTAAAATAATACAGGCATTATTCATTCTCTAGTATATGAAATCAAAGCCTTAACTACGTCACCCAAAGACTCCTGCAGAACTGCTTAACTCTCTGCTAAAACAGTAAAGGTGGTGCAAAAAACCCACATGTGCTGGGCAAAACTCTTCACTTGCGAAGTCTACGGGAATTAGTGAAGAAAGACTTCACCGCCAACTCAAAGAGCCTTCAGATCAACGTTTAAGATCTTTATGAAGGATGTGATTCTGACATGCAATGAGCGCCTCCTGCCTCGCACTGCCTGAGTGCTCCTACACGCAGCCCACAAAGCACCACGCGCACCGTGGTGCTCAACAAGCATCAGCATTGAGGTTCTGCTGTGGATAGCCCTCATCTCTGGACCTTTCTGCAAGAAGCGAGAAGTCCACGCTATAGATTTGATTCTTCCTGCTGAAATACACAGAGTTTATAAAAATACACAGAATGAAACGCGGGTATTTCCTAATGACCTGTTTCCCAGAGCAGTTTAGCACAGCTCCTGTGGAAGCTGTAGGGGATGGACGTGCCCAGTGCCTTTGAAAATCAGACCCCCAGGTTTCAATCCAATCATGTCAAGAAGCACTGCAATCTTAGAATTGAGCATAGTGGGTTAGAGGAGCAGCTGATAAAGTGCAATGACAAACGATACGCAGCGCAGGCTCTGACCCCAGCCATTGCTTGACATCCATGGCAGCCCCCTGCAATTCACCCCAAGGAGAATGCTTACCAATCCCTTCTCAAGGACAGGAAAAGCTGAAAAACAAAACTACCCCCTCTCCTTGGGATAACATGAACAGAGCAGCAAATGGAAAACATTATTCAGAAGCCAACTGAGGGCAGCCCAGTGTAGGCACACCTCGGTAGTACACAGCCAAGCAGTAACCAAGATTATTAGGTTTGTGTTCTCAAAATCTGTAACATCAGGCTCCTTTTAAATTACAGTGAGTGCTTTAACAAAACCAACATTATGCTGTCTGTCAGTTGCTGTCTGCGGGGCAGTGGGCCCCTACCAAGGGAAGCAGCCATCATCTCCCACAAAACCATCCCAGCAAGGACAAAAGGGAGCACAACTGCTCTGAGCCAGTGCTGTGACAGCTCATCAGGCTGTCACCGAGTTTCTGAAGAAGAAACAAGTGAATGCTGAACGCCAAAGGGATTGCTCCCAGGGGATGAAAAGCTCCTCACCATCAGGTTGCAGAACCTGGCTTTCAGCCTGGCTTGGCTGTGCCATGCAGCCCAGGCTCAGGATGCAGTGCCCCCTGCGGGGCTCTGGCTCTAGGTGTCACTGACAGCTCAGGGAAGCAGGGCAGCTCCCTGCTGCCTCCTTGCACAACAGTGCTTTCTCCAGCGCAGTTTCTGTGTTTACTGTGGGAAGAAACACATAGTATTCTTTCTACACACAATTTCCCTTGCCTGCCAACAAGCAGACCCTCAGCAGAGCAAATCTGCGTCAGGACGGCTGCGCAGCACCCAAACATGCAGGGATCACTGCAGCTCTCCTTACCCATGTGTGTCCTGAATGGCATCCCTTGGTGTTACTGCTGCAGTACAGTGAGAATTCACTGTATTTCTGACTCATTTAATGCATTCGGGGGTTTGGAACTACATGGTCTTTAAGGTCCATTCCAACCCTGGCCATTCTATGATCTGGCTTACAGCAGCAGAGATCTGTTTTCTTGCTTACTTTCAGTTTGAAAGAAGATACGGAGCTGAGAAGCATTTCCCATCTGCAGTTGCTGTGCTTGCATCCCTTGCACCCTGCTAACAGGGAGCTGCCATGGATTGTGCACTGTGCCCCATCTGGGGATGCTGTGCTGCATCCTCACTGCAGACCCATAGGCTGTGTGCACTGTGGGCTGGAGCAGCAGTTCCCCAACCTGAAGGGATGCCTTCCTGCCCCGGTTTGCTATTGATTGGGTGCCCGTTAGGAGGGATTATTTGTTTAGGATAAACAGCTTTGCATGGCTGTGCTCGCTTGTCGTAGCTCATGCAGCGCTGTGCTGTATTGTATTGATCTGGAGGACACAAACACAGTGGGAAACCATCCACACAGACATGACATGAATGGCATGAAGTGAGGCAGAGACTGACACAGATAATGGTTGCTTTTTTGTTTTAAAAAACCCAACAACAACCCAACAAGTTAGTCTAGAGCAAATATCTCCGAATGACACACGAGGACAAGGGCAGAACAAGAAGCAGCCCCATGTGTGTGTGGTACCAAGCAGGTCTTGGACTAATGTATCTATGGCAAAAAAACTGAAGGCATCAGAATTCATCCCAAAGCTTAGCAGTGCCTTTTGAGGCCAAGTGCTGTAAATACCAATGGCTCTGGAAGGGAGATGGACATAAATCAGAACTTTTCCTTTCTTGGCAGAAAGTAAAATGTGCAGTAGCTGCTTATGGACAGAAAGAGCAGGATTTGGATCTTTAAGTGGGAAGAAAAAAAACACACCAAAAAACCCAAAAAGCAGTTTTTGCTGCCAGTTATGCTCGCTTTCTCCAGGCACATGAGCAGTACTGGGGATGTGTGCCCCAGCTGGGTGGGAGGGCACAGCACAGACCACAGCCATGCCAGCACTTGGGGCTGTGCTAGGAGAGAGCATCTGGGTGCTGCCTAATGAAAGCCAGCGTGGATGACAAGGGAATTCCAGATTCAAGCATGAATGCTGAAGTGCAAGAGTTTATGTTCCATTACCAGGTGCTTCAAACAAGCAGCTAAGGCAAAGGGAAGTGATGCCAAGCTCACAGGGCTGCAGTGCTTTTTGCAGGGCTGAATTTCCATCCACATGGCTGATATTCCTCACACAGACCCAAGGCTACAACTAGTACTTGCAGGTTTGATTAACCTTCTCATTACCTGTTGGTTTTAAACAGCAGTTAATGTTACAAGCCCACCTACATTTTATACTTAAATCTGCACGAGTGAAGTCTGCATAAACCATTTCAGATTTCACACACAGGATTTTAAAACATTTTTTAAAAGACAAATTATGTCATTCTTTCTCTTTAAGGCAACTCTTTTTAAAATCAGAGTGAGTTAATAAATGCATTGCAGGTCAATGCCCTCTATTTGTAATGACATTTTATGTTATTACATTGATTTTAGGGCAAATCATGTCTAGAGATAATAAAAATCAATCCTGGAGGTAAAACATCTGTTTCCAATGAGCAACTGAAGAATCAAAGTCCAATAAATGGGTGCACAAATGTGCTCCAGTGTTTCTTTCTCTCCCATTTGTGATTGAAATGTTTCTCCAAGAGCAGGAAGTCCACAGCACAGCAGACCTGACACCTGGCTCAGCTTATGGGAGCTCTTAGTGCTCTGGGCATCATCAGACCCTGCGAAAAACGCTGAAGACAGGAAAAATATGACCCCAAACTAAAGAGAGTAATGACTGGTGAATAACAGAAAATGTAGCATGATTAGCATGGCAAACTACAGCTATCTTAGTAGATTGTTTGAGCGCTTTATGGGGCATGGCCAAAATTGATATGAGAAAGAAATGAGGAAAAGCAAAGTAAATATAACATGTCCTGCCTTACAGCATTACGGAGATGAGCCACGCACAGGCTTTCAGGAATAGCACGTGGCTCCTTCTCACACCAACATAACATTTGTGTTCCGTACCAGCTGCCACGTGTGCTCTCCCAGGACAAGTAACAGGTTTATAAGGCACACCTCTTAGCAGAAACTGCTGCAGCACCTACAGTGTTCTTGAGTCTGTACTGCAGTGGCTGAGCCTAATAAAATGATGCCTTATTACAAGTGAAAGGGACAGCATCGGCTTAGAAAAGAGACTTGGGACTGCAGGAGTGTTTTGATTTTAGAAATACGTGGTTAGTGGTCTGGATCTTCCCATGCCATCAGGTAGCACTGATATTTGGCTCCCAAGGCAACGAGACATTGCCATGTATTTAACAGGGATTAAGGAATGGAGGGGTGGAACATTTGGCCTTTCCTGGAAGACTGAAGACTGCTTCAGCAACACGCTCAGTTTAGCTGGGTGTTTATGATGTGCTAAAACTGCTTTCCTGAAAGAGGATCTTGGTCATTTGACTCACTTGGCATAGCAGAACTACAGCACTGGGATGTCCATGCTGCTACTTTCAGATGGGCACTTCAGCACATCCTGCGAGTCCCTTTCTCTCAGGAATGCTCTTTGCTTTGGTGTGGGCAAGGTTTGTTTTAAGAGAAGAGTTTAAACATTGCTCCTTTTAACCTACCCATCCTTAAGCCTCACTTTTGAGATCGCCTTCTTGGCTTCATTCAGAGCTCAACTGCAGCTGAAGTCCAAATTACTAACTTATTTCTTAAACTGATGCTGAAAAAGAGCTTCCCACAGATTGAAAACTGTCTGAACTGATGCAGGTCTCCCTCCGAGGAATTAATGCCTCCCACCTTGCAGACAGGGACCAGGCAGTCAATCAGCAGATTGCATTTCTGCATACTCAAATACACATCCTTTGTGTGGCTGAATAATAAATGAAGGTTAATTTAAATCTGAAAACACATTAAGAATGGAATCGCATCAAAGGATACTGGGGAGGGATGTACCATCACAGCAAATTCAGAGACAAAACGTATGAAAATATATCCAACTCCACTGAGAGTACAAAGAGTGTTACTTAAATAACAAGAGGGCACAATACTTCATTTTAACCTCCATTTTTGCGGTGCAATGCAATCTTATCAAATCAAGCTCTCCATACAACTGTGAGAAAGAAAATCGTATCTAATGGGGTCTGGAAATGACAGTCAAATCTGTCACTCACAGAAATTCATCCTTGCTCTTTATGGCAGTGTGCAACAGTGCCTGATTACACTACACAACCCAAACATACCTTCTGTCTCTCTTTGCATTTCAGGCTCAAATGAAAGCCACTCCACTTCAGAGGTGCATTAAATGAAATTGGTATGTTTGACAAACGACTGAACCATTTGTGACACACTTCATAGATAACCCAGGGAATCCACGGTGTCACCTTTTGTGGGCTATTGATTGAAACCAGCTGATATCCATCTTTTCAAGTATGGAATAATCTACTGTCATTACAAAAAATGATGGCCATCTTACAGAGAAGGTTAATCAGATACAGGAGAAATCATATCTAATCTTTGATAAATTGCAAGTCACTCAAGGATCAATCACCATTCCCCTTGTAACACAAGCCAGAGGTAATTGTGCAAACATAATGCCATGCTGCCTGTTGTGCAGCCCATATATGTGGGCTGTGGCCAGAAGCATTCTGACCCTTAGAACAGCTTAACTTGCTGGGACTGCTGATTTATGGGTCTTTGCACCTTCGTGGTAGAGCGGGGTTTTGGATTTTCCTATCTGAGCCCTATGTCATTTATCCACACCCTCCTGCTCAGGACCAAGATGTTAGGAATAAGCTGATGAACCAGAATAAATCCCAAATTTAGAGTCATTAGGAGTTGATGCCTCTTGGAGCTGTCAAACCTACAGAACGGCATGAAAATCACTGGGTGGAATTTCAAGCTTCCCAGTGGATGATGCACAGCCTAACCATCTTAATCCCATCCAAATCAAGCCTTCTATTTTTCATAAATGTCTTGGGATAAGCAAGTCTTGGTGCACAGGTGATTAATCAGGCAGCCCCAGGCACAATGAGCTTTTCAAGCACTTGGTGAGAGCACAGCAAGCCATCAGCCCCACTGGGAAGGAGGAACAGGTTGGGGTATCTACTGAGAGCTCTGAAAAAGGAAAGCTTTTACTGTTACTTTAATAAACTGGACAAATTTAAGAGTATTCTACTTTATCTCCCATATGTTTCACTTCTTTAAAACAAACGTTTGCAGTAACTGCTGCATATATGTTTATCCAAAGTTAGTAAAACTCCCACACGTGCTATAACACAGGTATCTATATAAGTACCACTTCATACAGAATGGAATTTGCACCAAGAGACATTAATACAATTAGTTCTCAGTAATATTCCCTCACTGTTATATTCCTCATATTCCCACCAGAACTCATGGCTATGTGTCATTAGGAAAAATGACCACCTCAGTTTTCACCATGGAGTGTCTATCTCCTGCTGTTACCACAACGGCTTATCTTCTGGTTGGGTTGTTGTATCAATCCCATGAATGCCTACAGCCAAAGTATTTATCTACAGCAGCATCTGCTCCTGCTATTTTATAATTAGGATATAATTAGTAGAAGTTCTCGCAAGTAGCTCCCATAGAGAAATGACTCCACAGCACAAAAGTAAAATCTGCAATTCCCAAGCTATTGGCAATCTACACTAAAGAAGAAATCTGGGCATTTCTCAAGTGCCTCAGCAAATGCCATCCCAACAACAAGACATAATTAAGACACTGTAGAGCATTGGGAGAGACCAGATACAACCCATCTGCAGACAGGTAGGGCAATCAATTATGCAAAGACTTACTTGCAGTTTCAGAACAACCTTGTCAGGTCAGCCGAAAGGTCAACTTCAAATGAAAAAGTCAAATTTCTTAATAAACCGAGAGCTTGGAAAAAATATTGCTGCCACAGCAACATAGTTTTCTATTTGAAACCACTATTAAATGTTCAAATATGAATTCTTTTTTTTTTTTTCAGACAGAAAATGGATGCCTCCAGTTACCGATAATGCTGAATTCTTATTCAGCTTTTGCATACAAATGGCAGAAAAAACGTGTGGATGGTAAGGGTTCAGAAAGTACCTGGCAAGTTAAAAACTAATTAGGAAAGCACAATAGCAATTATTCCAGCCTCAAACCTCTGGAATTTACAAGTATCCAAAGAACTGAGTCAGCCAAAGGGGAGAGGAAAAGCAAGAAAGGGAGTGATTTGAGCTCTGTTTAGTGGCTATTCACAGAGGGAGCATCTACAAAACTGCCGGCTTGTAAATCGCTCCTGCTAGGGGCAAGCACAGCGTGTGAGCCATCCTATTAAATACTTGCTTGAATTTTTAGAGTTTGAATCGCAACCAAATGTGAACAATTAAGCTTAACAGAATTACACCGAATAGAGAATTAGATAAGCAAAAGAGAGGGAAAAGTACAGAGCGAGGAGCTCTGTGGGATGAAGGCCAACAAGAGCACAGATCTTGGAGTGAAAGGGAATAAAATGAGCTCCGTTCCTTTCTTTCCTTGTCTGACCTTGGGCAAGTCATTAAAAGTCTCTGCTGCCTTATTTACCCATTCAGCCTATCACATGGAAGCAAGGCCTTCATTAGAAAAGTGTTTTGTCTTCTCACACCGCTGTGCACAGGAGATATTTTTACTTAAGATAAAGTTTTACTTGAAACCCTGTTGAGTCCTCTCTGCTGCCAGGCAGCACCGAAACCCAAACATCTTCCTCCAAGAAGATCAACTTGCAGTCCAACAGAGACAACAAAACAAACCTTCAAAGGCCATTTCCTGGGCCACAAAGGTTTAATTTGCTTCCCAGTTAAGGTGAGGCCATCTCTGTGCACTTTGCTCCTTGCGAGGAAGTGCCTCACGTTTCCATGTCCCAATTAGTCGGTGACAAATTGAGAAGGCAAACCCTTCTGAGCACCTCGCCCTTGTTTTGCACTCTTGTTGGTGCAATGATGTTACTCAGGGGCAGCATCAAGGCAGGAGCATGTGTGGAATGAGAACAACCCGTTAGATCATCCCATCATTATAACTTGCTCAAAATTCTCAGCTCCTATGCTGCTGAATGAATATTCAACACAGGGCATTGTTAAAGCATCCCTCACATTGCTCCTGTTGCACGGCATTTTATTTCTAATTAGCCACAAGTTTTTCCTTTGCACGTTGCTTCAAAACAAGAGCCAAGGTCTAACTAGTGAAAAGACGTGGAGAGGGGGAGGAACAAGCAGCAGGTCAGCAGCAGCACCTCTCCTTCCTGCCTGTGTTCAGCAATGGATGAGCCTAGTCCTGTGCTTCTCAGCACACAGCTTTGCTGGGACACCCGGTCTGCAGTATTCCTCCCTGACCTGTTGCTCTCTGCTGCCTGAGATGTCACTCCCCACCATTCCACCAAGCACTTGGTTATCAGGATGAATGGATTCAGGCTTGAGTTGTTACAAAGACTTCCTACTGAGACATGAAAGGAATTGAAATTTTCACTGGAGAAATGCGGCTCACTTTCTAAATTCTAATGAAGATTAATATTTCAACATATTTGCAATGAATCTAGAAGAAAACAGTACTAACATCTACAACTTTGATCCCTTCATGATCCAATCAAAAACTTCAAACGTAATGAAAATAAAAGTTGTATTTCAAGTAAGAGACTTTGCATGAGAGAGAGAAGCAATCCAAGCCACAGAAAAACAAGTTGAAGACAAAACTCCCTTCTTTCACCAACAACCTGCTATTGGACAACGAAGATTCACATTCACATCATATTCCCAAATAACTGCTTTAATACTGTGATACAGCACAGCCAGAACTTAACCTCTTCTGGCAGTATCTGATGTCAAGTCCTCTCTGCCAGCATGACTTTAGGATTAAGACAGGGTCTCTAGTCTCACATTTACTTTGATGTGATTGCCCATCATCTCAAACTGCATTAGACAGGGTGAGAATCAGAACTGAGGAGTCCCTAACACTGCATCACCACTCAGCAGTGCTTTCCTTACTCCGTGATGCATTAAGAACCATCACAGCCAGTCTTCACCACTGTGCCACTCCACTTTACTACCTGATATGCAACTTTGAGTACACCAGCGCTCCATTCCCCTTCCAATCCAGTCAGTCTCAGGAAGAAAAAGTCAAAACTGTTCAAAGCCTCTGAAGTTTGGTTCTGCTGAGCTGCTTCCAAAAACGCTTCTGAGAAAACACACAAAAAGACTGATATTTCCCTCAGTGCTGTCCCAGATTCTTCCCTTCACCACTCACACATTTTCCTCCCACTACAGAAAATGTGCTCTCTAAACACTTCATCTGTATCTTTGAAGTTAAAAACACAGCCTTCAGGCCAGTCTGCTCTTAGTTACTATTTTCAAGGATATAAAGTTCTTAGGGATAACAGAGTCATTACCACTGCTGCTCTTTATTTCCCCAGAATGATTCCTTCATCCCTCACCTGCAATGGGGACAGACAGTCATTTTCACAATGCATGTAATATTGGCATCATTATCTTCCCCATCCCTCCCTGCACAGACTGAACTACTTGGGTGTGAGGAGAAGTGGCTCCAGGGGCACCTCCCCCATCTTGTACAACAGGACTGTGTGCTATAATGATCTCAAGTTTTCTCTGTTGCATCATTTTCTCTTAAGAGTATTCAAGATCTGTGGGATTTCCATGAAGCTCATCCCAACGCATGCTTTGGAAAAGGATAAATTCTATTCTCCCTTGGGATGATGATCAAACTCATTGTGTTGGCAGACTGACAACTTAAAGTCTTCCTGAATGAGCAACAAGAGAATGCACAGGATTTTTGTCCCATTGCAATAAAAGCATCATTTTTGGTTCTCTAGGAACAAAACAGCTGCACGAAGCTAGAAGCTCCAGGATCTTTTGCAGCCAAAAATTCCCAGCAAGTCCATTAACAAACACACAGGAACTGAGTCACAGAAACTGAGAACACAGCCCCTTACATTCAAACCCTGTCGCATCTCTATCACTGAGCAACCAGTGTGTGACGCTCCTGCCTTGCTCTGCCTGGTGCTCCTGCCTCGTTAAGCAAGGCGCACGGTTCTGGCTCGTCCCACAGACCTCAGCTCTTCCTCCTGCTGCTAGTAGCTCTTGGAAAGCTAAATTAATTCTCTGCAGCTACTGGCTAGGGAAACAGGAGGAAAAAAGTTCAGTCAAATGCATTTGGCTTTTCTCATGAATCTGTAAGTGTCCCCAGTTGGACGGTCATTTCCAGTTAATAAGCTCTGGGTTGTCTTCTTTAGTTATGCAACGAATGATTGGAGAAAATAATTTGTTGCTTACATTTTACATCCAATCACATACACCAGCACACACCATCTACTGCACCGCATTTTGATTAAAATATATATCAGAAGTCTTTGATCTACGGTTTCATTTTATGCTGGATTTTCATTTGTATTCAAAAACGGAGAAATACTTTAACCTTTCTGAAATGGATTGTGTTAAAATAAATTAAAGAAAGTTGATGAAAAGCATTAATTAACCTGCTTTTGTCTCATTAAGAGTCTGTGTTTAACCTAAAGGTCATCTCCCTTTTCAGCTGATGTATGGATTTGATCTTCAATGATGAGCTAAACAACCCAATCTTCTATTGACGACTGAGTCAACTCCTGAACTTCTTGCTTTTCTTTTCTGGGCGGGAGAGGACAAGAAATTTCCTAAAAAGAAACTGCTGAGCTTTGTAAGGCATTATTTTAAGCCATCCGTTCCAGCTCCTGCTGTGCCTGAAGGTTGGCTGGAGGTTGCAGCATGCAGAGACCAGAGGGAAGGTGGTGGGGTGGGAAGCAGGGAGAACAATCTGCTGCATTTACTCACGCGTTCCACACCAACTTCACACACAGAATTTGATAGTCAAAATACCTGGAGAAGCTTCATAAAAGTCAAGATGTTTGTATTCCTCCTTTTAAAAATATAACTCTAATAATGCCAGAGATAACTTCAAAACTGGCAGGAGAGATAGGCCAGAGATCTATGCTTTTTAATATCAAGCTCTTCACTACGATGACTTTTATCATGTTAATGGCTAAATCACACTGACTGTAAAACAGCCAAAATGAGGCAATTAGTAAGGCTTGTGTCAGCCACAGAAAGTGAAACGCACAAGGTTTTCCATGAAAGCCAGATGGATATCTTCAATATATTTCTTATTGTCTGCTTGTGGTAGTATGTTCAATTAAACCGAGTCAGTGCTACAGAAGACGGTTTGAATTGCCTGGAAAAATTAATTGTCTGCTGCAAATTTAATGAAGCTTAACAGTTATATTGTGTTTACAAGTTTTATTTGTTATGATCAGTAAGTGCTTACAAGAAAAAAACAACTTCATTCAGCCGGCCCTAAGTGCGAACCACCGGCATTTTACGGTTCATTTCATTCACACGGATCTTTGCCACTTACTGTTTTTGGCCTTAGAAGATGACCTACTTTTTTTTGTTTTCCTATCTCAGATAAGAAACAGAGCTCGTGGCAGTGTTCATTCATGAATGGCTGAGTTAGGTCTCATTTGAAACACAAGATGAGCTCCTTGCTGCTGCAGAAGGCAATTTTGTATGGGCATCATACAGTAATGTTTGCTGTGGTTTGCAACTGTAAATGAACTTGTAAGTTGCCTGAAACAATATAGTACCTGATTAAAACCCATATTTGAAGTGCCTTAAGAAGTAGGACAGCATCTACTGACTACAGAATCACAGGGGTTGGAAGGGACCTCCAGAGATCATCGAGTCCAACCCCCTGCCAAAGCAGGTTCCCTACACCAGGTCGCACAGCTCGGAGTCCAGGCAGGTCTTGAATATCTCCAGAGAAGGACACCCCACAACCTCCCTGGGCAGTCTGTTCCAGTGCTCCGTCACCCTCACCACCAAAGCCTACCAGTTTCTACCTGGAGCTCTTCCACCCAATGCTCATTAATGACCTCCAGCAAACTGTGCCCGAAGCCTCAGGGTGCCATGGTTGGGAGGAGTGGATGCACAGCTCTCCCATTTACAAGCACTCCTTTCACGCAGTGCCCTGGGTAATAATTTAACTTAAACCTAATAAAAGACCCTTAATTATGCCCTAGAAATAATTTGTTTCAGTGGAAATAGTCCAATTAGAGCAGAATATGTTACTTTGCAATTTTACAGCCAAAGATTATAGCTTTCATTGTCAACTGTTAAAATCAAGCCTTTTCTACTGGATGTGAGCTAGAAGTCAAGAAAGACTTTTAAATTGAGGAATAAGCTTTATTTCATAACCATGAGAATGCACCAACATGCCCTCATGAATGAATTTGTGCTTTCATATGTCTGCAGTTCTCCCTAATCCTTAATATTTATTTTCCTTATAAAGCTGATATAGAGATTACGGAGAACAACAGTTTAGTATAAATTTACTTTTTCTCCCTGACATTTTTTAGAGCAATGTGTTGAGTCAGATAAGGAACATTCGTATCTGGAGCACATATAGAAACCGTGTGCAGCCATCACAAAAACAACAACAACAAAGACCACAACTTTTGACTATTTCAGAGTCCTTTGTTTTGTGCAGAAAATCTTGGTTTTGATACCAGCCGAACACACGCCTTGTGTGCTATCAAGGTTCACTCCAAAAGCCCATCCTATACAGATGGCCTTCAAGGGCTGCTCAGGGATTGCTATTTTTAAGGCTGCCTCTCTTTTATAAATTATCTATTTTGCTTTCAATAAAATTGTCATTTAACAAGTTTCTTTCTAAATTCAAGCAAGCCCTGCCTGCACTCCGGGAGGACATCAAGCAGCAAAGTAGGAAAGGGAGCATGAGAAAGCTTACTTGATTGCACGTGTTAGGGCGTACCAGCTGACTCTGTCATGTAGGAATTACAACATAAGAACCCAAAGAAACCCTGCACTGTGCAGCACCAACCACATTCAAAACAGAACTTCTGAGATACGACGCCATGGACAGATGGTCGGCCATTAGAAAGCAATGTCTCTGCACTGGAGTGTAGCTTTAGAGATAGAGGACTAAACTCTCACCAGTTCCCTATGGGCAGCACAACATTTTCATCTCTGAAGATGAAAAATAATAGTTCTTCCTTATCTATTAAAACAACCCAAAGCACAACTAAATGCACTTTAGCCCCTTGGCTGCGAGGCAAACTATTTTCCAAACCATAGAGATCAGTACCAATCAAGTCATGTTGAAACCCAGCAATCACGGATGGTAAGAGGAGCCAGAAGACCTCAACGTCCCAGCAATGCTGCCTGTATGGAGCTCAAAGGCTGCACTCGCACTGATGAGCACAGGGCTGCCTTTCAGCTATGAGCCCGGCCACTTCTACATTGGGCTTGAAGATAATAACACTGAAGATTCTGAAAAGCCTTTTGATGACGGACTGGAGTTTACAGTATTTAATAAATCTTTTCATTTTTAAATGCAATGCACCAATTTGATGTCCATACAAAGGAATACGCTTGGAATGGAAAATATGCAATTTCATAGAAAATGATGCCGATTCCCATGCTGGACAAAGTCAAGACAATCAGACTATTCAAGTGTGAGGAAAAAATAACCTACTGACATCATCTTTGTATTATTTTTCTGCTAAAATGATACGGACACCAGCTAACAAAAATTCTCCTGCTTTTACTGCGTTGAGTCTTCCCATAACAGTCAAAACAAGACAAGCTAATGGCAGGAGGAAAATGTTAAAAGTACTTCATAATGAAACAGGCAAATAATACTGATGGAACTTACCCTTGTCAGAGATGTACGTGTACAACCAGAACTGTGCTTCAGAACTAGAGCAGAAATCACAGACCCTGCCAAGCACTCACACAGTGGTTCTTCTCTGCCTCCACCAGAGCTGGGACATCTCCGCAGGGGCAGCCCCTGGCCCCAGCCCCTTCTTGTGCTTCATGAGCTCAGAGCCTGCATTGCAGTGTCTTGAAATGAGCTTCCTATTTCAAAGCTGCTCTGAATTAGCCAATTATACAATGACATTAAATACAAATCAACTCGTACCGCGCAGTTTATGCGCTTTGTCATGTAATCTTCTGGTGCTGAGGAAGGCTACATGTTGGAAGAACTGAACATTTAGCCTCAAGTATAGGAAAAATGGAAAAAGAAAGATGGAAAATTCATATTTATGAGTGCTACGTATAAATACGTGTCATGCTTTACATAGCTCTGAAGGCCGTCTGAGGGATTCTCCTCCATCCTTACAAATTCAATCCTGCTTTTTAATTTAAAGGTCAAACCCGACGTGCAAGTATGCAAGATTTTAGGTCTCAGAGGCCAGAAGAGTTCTGACTGAGAGCAGACCAATGGAAGAAACCCAAAACACAACCTTGCAGGTTCAGGAAGCCACTGAGGCTCAGCAGCTCTGACAACAGCATGTTAATACACAGCCCTATGGGCACCCATCAGAATTTCATATTTTGTAAGCTGTCTAGTCATGCAGAATATGAATATTTATTCATCCCTCTCTGGTTGTTTGCCAGACGTTTATTTTAAGCTCCTTGGTTCTGGGGTAACAGACATGCTCCTCCTCCTCCCCTCCTTGCCCACACTGTCTGTGACACTGTCAGCATCTCTCACTGAGAGAGAAAAGAACTAAAAAAGGAGAGAGAGACCCTGAAATGTTAATGGGAGAACGGAGGAAGGCTCAAAAAAATGCCTTTCGACCTTCACGGTGTTTTACCCAATGACATAAGATGAGTTAGGAGAGAATATTCTTAAGGTCAAAAAACTCATCAGCTGATAAATTAGTCTTTTTTACACCACAAAACAGAGTTAAGGTAAGATATTCAGTGATATTTCTGTCAAACCTTGCCCGTGTTTTACTTAGGGCAGAGAAACTCAAGCATTTCAGTATAAAATAAGAGTATTTTACACAGTTCATTTGGAGTTCAGAATAGTTTCTGCTCTTTTATACTTTTTATGGGGTAGACTTTGAAATTGCATTTCTCTGTCTGCTGTTAATATCCACATCCTGGGCTTAAAAGAGTGTATTCTCTGCTTCGTGCACACGTGTCACTTCCATTAATGCTAATGGAACCAAGTGGAAATGGAGCACTGAGGGAGAAAAAAAGCACTTGCTAATCCTCTGTAACCCCACCATGAAGCAAGGCGATGTGTAAACCATGTGAATACAAAGATCCCAAGTTACCAAGAACTTAAGTTACTGCCTGCTCCTCGGTACGGCTGATGAGGAAGGACAAGGTGCGGATGACAGAAGTGTGACTCAGGGCAAACATGATCCTTTTCTCTATGACTGGATTTTAGGGTGCCAAATGCCATCTGCCGGCTACAGAGGAGCTGCAGAGCCAGGCTTGGGTGCGTGGGCATCTGGTGGCACACAGGTATGGGTGCAGTGGGACCCTCCTGCCTCCCTGTGCTCACCCCTCTGCTCCCAGTTTTGCTCTGGGGGAAGCAGTTGCTGACCGACCCTTTGGTAACAGATACAGGATTCTGTATGACTGTTGTCTCTGAGCAATGTTCTCATGGCCATTTGCTACAGGTTCCTCCTCAGGACAACACAAAACAAGAAAAGGCAGAGTTAGCTCATATGGAAATGAGATCTGATTTTTAGTCTGCTCTATTTTTGTTTGCAGGGACAGATGTGGGCATGGGTAAGTGCCACGCAAGCTCTTCCAAACCTCCCTGACTGCAAACACGTAACCACGCAGCTAACAGAGAGGCAAACCTTCCACCCTGGGATGACAGCTGCTGCTGTACTGCTGGCACCTGCAGCTCACAATCACAACGGGGCTTCACCAGCTTTATCAGCACTTGCCTGACATTACTTGCTGAAATATGCTCTGGCTGTAAAAAAACACGGATTAAAACTCGCACTGAAACATTTTCAAGTATTCCCTATCCACCGCAGCAATAATTGATGGGGAGACCCTCTAACCAAATGCTATCCATCAGTGCCAAAACATGGGAGAATGAAAACTGACAGCATCAGAGCTCTGTGATTGATTTATTGCTTTGCAATCAGTCTTTCCCAATGTGTTATCCAAGAGAGCTTTTCCCCGAGATAAGACGGAGAAGGAGAGTAGTTATAAGTGTAATAATCCATACACTCACTGTCTATAGTAATTCCTCAGACATAGGACTACTCATAAGCAGAGGACAAATGACTTTAAAACATCTGTCAGCATCACTCAGTTTAACAAATCATTACTTTAAATGTCTTTGTGAAACCTTAGGAGTTCTGCCTTTAAAAACACATAACGGATGGAAAAATTCTGAGAGCAAACCAACAAACACCTGCAACTCCTGAGCTGCACAACTGTATCCCCATGTGACACAGCATCCCATGTACTGGAGGACCCACAGGTCCACATATGTCAGCAGTGGAGGAGCAGGCTGTGCCCAGCACTGGGTGTGGGCTCACCAAAGCACATCACTGTTACCTTTCACAACCAAGCTGCCGGTGCTGCTTGCCGTCCCAAAGTGGTTGGTGGCCACGCAGGTGTAGCTCCCCGTGTCCGACTTGGTGACGTTGACAATTCGGAGGCTGCCGTCATCCAAAACGGTGATTCTGGAGAGACAGTGGGGCACAGAACACACGTTATGTTACTTACACACCACGTTCACTGCTCTTCCCAGCCTGCATTAATTATTAACAGCCTGAACAGCACAGTCCGCTGTCCGCTGCAGAGTGAGTTAAGCTGGCAGAAACCTCTGAGGACGCAATTCATAAATACTGAATGCATCATTTACATGAATTTTCGGTGTCTTTACTTGAGGGCAGCTCTGATTTACACACACAGCTCCTGTAGGTTTTACGCAAGACTGTGCTTTGGTGCTCAGCACTCCAGGACAACCCTGCAACATGCACTGCGTGGGCTGCAGCCGGAGATGCACAGATCTGGGGGCTTTTCAATGAGGGTCCAGGTTTCTCCTCCTCAAATCTGTCTTCTTGTGCTCTGCTTTAAGTCAACAAAAGCAGAAAGCCTGATCTCCTGTAAATCCCATCCAACACGAATGCCTTGAGCCCCCAAGGAAGTGAGTAGAGCGCTGTGTGGTCCTGCTGGGCTCAGGATGGCTCCATTATCAGGAGCGCCTTTGGCCAACGTGGGCATCACAACTGGTTAGCACAGCATTAAAATCTGTGATTTGAAACACGCAAAGCACATTCTGTACCCAGGAGCTCTTGGGGAGCACAGCTGATGCCACACCAGCACAGCAGGATCTGCCTCTGTGAAAGCAGCACAGGGGACGGCTACAGAACACCGTGCTGCTCAACCGCTGTATCACCCACCATTAGCCACCACCGTGCACATCATTAACTGCTGTAACATCAACCGAACTCACTGCTGGTGACAGCGGTGGTTCACTGGGGGCTGTCACCATATCACTGCAAGCGCACCCCAGTGAAAGAAAATAACATGTTTCTCTCTCTGTTTCCAAAGACTACTCACCTCCAGCACCATGAGACTGCCAGCTGCTGCAACCATAAGGCAAATGGGCACCGACACACACAGCATGCACCGCTGCTTTCTGCCCCTGCCCTGGATGAGCCATGTGTTACACCTGCAGGCAGCCGCGTCCTTCCATCCCCTCTAACATTTCCAGTCGGAAAATCTCTTTTTCCCATTTAGCACCTAATTTCTGCCTGCCGTCTCTACGAGCAGGACTTTGCACCGACTTCATCTCTTTATTACTCAAAGCACTTCAGCGCTCCCTCTATTACATTTTGGTCATTTTCTTTTTAATTAGTACATTCTTACCTCAGTGTACAGCAACCACAGAAAATACAATTATTTGAAGATACCCAAAAATGATCTTCAGAACTCCAGGGAAACCTTCCCTCCAGCCTAACACTGTCTCTCATAGCAGAACACGTGGCTGTCTGCTCAGTATCATGTCCTGGAGCACAATCTGTTTTCTGCCCTTCAGCCACTTTCAGACCTGCACTGAAAATCTCATATTAATTCCCACCTTCTCCTTCTCAATTATTTCCTAATTTAACTAATTTGAAAGAAAATGAAGAAGCCTTCCTGCATCCTTAATGCCAATCAAGCTCTGAGCAACAGGATTGAGAAATTAGGACAAAAGGAATTTAGCAGGCAATGGCTGCAGGCATCACAGAAATGCTCCAGAGGCCCTGGGCAGGTGAGGAGCTGCATAGAAGCTGGGCAGCACGTAGCAGCAGACCCCATGAGTTGAAACCACAGCCCTTATGTGCTGCCATGGGGTGACACTGGGTATTGAGAAACAGCAGAAAGGAAAACTGGGTGACTTCAGCTGTCTGCCACACCACTTGAAAGCATGTATTTGTTGCTCTGTGTTCATTTTTGGCCTTCTCCGAGTCCAGACGCAACCCTCACAGAGCTGTCAGCCCATAGCGGTGGATGCCAGCCCAAAGGACACCCATCCCCACCGGCACAGGAACAAAGCAAGCCCCAGCAGGCCACAGCCAGCACAGTGAGTGGGGACTCCAGGGACACAGCTTCATGTAGGGCAGTGATAGAGTCAGAGAGTCACAGAATCATAGACTACCAAGGTTGGAAAAGACCTCCAAGGTCCTCCAGTCCAACCATCCACACATCACCAATAGCTCCCACTAAACCATGGCCCTCAGTACAACACCTAAACATCTCTTGAACGCCTCCAGGCATGGGACTCCAGCACCTCACTGGGCAGCCCATTCCAGAGCCTGAGCAGTTGGTGCCTTCTGTCACACCACACTCTCTTGATGAGTACAAACAGAGCTGCTTGAAAAGATATGATCGCTGGTATCTTTCCAACAATGGCAGAGAGTGAGTGAGAGACAGAGAGTACAGGATGCTCCCAAACCTCAATCCTGGCCTCTCCCTGACCTGCTTTTGCAGCAGCACAACAGCAGACCAGCTGGCAGAAACCAGGGGCAGAGAGGTTATATTTCACACGTCAATAACAGTGATATTAATAGAAGTTTCTCAACTGGCTTATAGGCCTCCAAATTGTTGCAGTCAGTAGCATTCACTATTGTAATTTATTTTTGCAGGAGTCCGGTGACATGTATTTGCTTCTGTAGCAGTTGCTCCAGCTCAATAATTGGAAGAGAGTAGTATATAGCTACTTGTCTCTTATCTTCACCACTGTGTTGGCACAAATCAATGCACGTATTACATTAAAGGTGCACTGGAGCGCAGGACTTGCCATACTGGCCTCTAGTGCAGGAGCCTGGGCAGCAGTAGCACCAGCAGCTCCCAAGGAATTACTTACTGCTGTTATCAATTTCAGGTCTTCGGAAACAACAGTGCCTTTCCGAAGGCTGAAGGTGCCCTTGGCGGGCATTAAAATTCAAATCAATATAAAGGACAGAAACAAGCTCAGCAAGATGCTCCAGCCCAAGAAGGACCACACTGTGCTGGCCTTGCCCGCCAGCCACTTGCTCCCTCAGCATTTTGCCATCTCAACAAATCTGACAAAAAAAGCGATACCATAGATGGCATTTCCCTACAGTTGAGATTTTATTTTTCCTTATTTTTTATCCACGTGGCTAAAAACTGTTTGCAGGATAATCTCCTCCACGGGTAATTTTAACTGTACCTGTGGATGAAACTAGCTTTAATTTCAATTCTTCATATCTTTTCTATCTCTATCGTTCTGTTGCTATTGGTTTCCCATTAAGTGCCTACATTCCCAGTGTTAAATAGCTAATATGGACTGGATGGTTTTAGGAACAACCTCTGGATAAGGTCAGTAAATCCCCCATAGGCTCTGGCACATCTCGGGGAGACTGTGCTGCTTCCTTCCACCTCTAAGCAGAAAGCCACAGCTGGTTGGGTTTATTCTCTGATAACATAACACTGCAAAGTTGGGACTTGCACCAAGTTCTCCAAAGCCAATCCCCAGTGGATCTCCACACACACTAAATTCTGGTCTAATTGATTCCCTGCACACTCCTGCCAATGACTGACATCAAGAATGACAAACAACTGTGCAAGTTCACTCTTGGGTTTCTTTTCAAATCATTAAAATCCTACTGTGAGTCACTGGTTAGGAGGCCTTATGGTGATGTGGCTATTTTTGCTGAAGGCACTTTTCTACATGGACTGTTTTGTCCCTTAATTTTCATCCAATGTACTGAAAGTTAGCAAGTAATTATTTTAATGCTTTGGAATTGGTTTGTTAAGAAAGCAGGAATGACTGTCTCTGATTTTGCTACTTCACAAATTTCCTTTGCAGACATATCTTCATTAAGTGGGAAGAAAGGCTCGTTTCAGGCCATTGAAAGTTCTCAAACTGCTAATTGGCTTGAAAGCAAACATGCCTTGATCAACCACTCTTAGCAGTTTGGTTGAACAAGTCCTAAGACACAAAGTTCAAATTAATTGAAGCACTACACAGCACACTTCCTTTCTTCTCATCCTAAATATACCCTCAAAACGTCTTCTAGTAAGATGGCTAGGAAGACTTAAAGCACATTCCCCATAGACACGCATTATTGCAGAATAAAGTGTTGGCTGCTGAGTATGCACCTCTCTGAACCACTCCAAACCAAAAGGAGCTATTGACTTGCTGTTGACTGCTCTGGGTTCCCTGTCACCACTAACCACAGCTGCAGTAAGAGGAACTAAGCATGCAGATCTGATCTTGTACAGATTGGTGCCACTGATAACTGGCACTCAGTCACTGCTACTAGCACAGAATAAACAAAAATAACAGCTTGGAAAAATAATGATATAACACATTTTAGCACCCTCATGTAACGAGGAGTCACCTATTCTGAATGTATCATGTCATCCGTAAGGAAGAATCTGCTGACTTGTGTTGTCAACTGGAGATTTCAGATCCATGGAGAGCAGAGACTGATCTGAAATCAGGAGATGAAAGGACTGCTTGTTTCCTAAAACAAAGGTCTGGGCTCTTCCCCAGGAAGAACCGATCTTGTCTTTCTTTCTTTCTTTTTTTTTAATGCTCCTCTGGGGATGAGGAACCTTTAAAAAAGCTGAAAACATTCCTCCCTCGCCTTCCTTGCCTTGTTTTCTCCATCGGAGCAGCAAATGCAACAACTTTCAAGCTGAGCACTTTACATTACCCTAAAAAAGGTCTTTGTAGAACAGACAGGCACAGTTTCCCTATCGGCCCCTTGCCCTGTGCTCTCTCTGCAGGAATGGAAGGGTCTTGTGCCATTTGTTTGGTTGGTTGGTGTGAGCTCTGAAAACTGCATAACAGAGAGAGGTGCATCTTTCTGGATGAAAAACACCAAACCTTTGTGCAGAGAGGTGCTGTGTTCAGGCACCCAAGGTCATGAGAAAGGACCGCTTTGGGATCGTGGCCACATCTGCACAAAGCTTCTCCTGGATCAACACGCTGCTACTGACTTGCCCAACTGGAGGAGGCCAGGCAGACCTGGAGCAGTACAAACATCAGTGCACAGTCACGTAACCTACTCTCCTCTGTTTTCCAACAGTGATACATCTACTGTATTGGTTCAGTGACCCATCAGCCAGCTCCAACCTGAATCGAGCACAGCAGATCCAATCTGTGGATCCACTTCTTGTTGCTGGGCAGAATTCCCAGGAGCAGAACGATATTTCTCAGTGAGTAACATGCATTTAGTGATAACACGTCCCAGAGAGATCAGCAAGAGTTTTATCACCGACTTAGTAAAAGAGGATCAAGCCCTTGTTTGGAATACGAACAATGTGTGAAAACTGCAGAACTCCCTGAGCACATAATAAAACTGCTCATCAGTAATTACCTCCAGCCCAGCTCCAAGGAAATCCGACCTTTGGCTGTCTGACTGCATCCCTTGCCTCTACACAAACAAGCCCATGAACTGCTGCTCAGGACAGCCCTGTGCTGTGATAGAGGAGTTGCTTAAAAACCCCAGCCCTACCGCCATTACTTTAACACCTTCTCTGTGTGGGTTCAGGAACCAAAGAGACCAGCACTGCAGAGCCAGGGCTGAATAACCCCCATCCATGCTTGGCCAGCACCAGGTGTGAGCCTCAGCAGGGTAAGCAGTGTGCTCAGGGGCCAACCTTCTCACAGTGAATTATTTACTCACTCACAGAGTCCCAGCATCACCGACAGAAGATTTGCACCAGACAGACGATGCTGCAGGTATCCCTCAATATATTCTTGTCAGCATGCCCTCTATTTTTCTCTTCAGCAGGTGGAAATGTGGAATATGAATGGGCGACAGAGGCAGTGCATACAGCAGGCTGTGTGACAGCGGTGGTTCTCCTCCCAGGGGACATGAGCAGCAGCTTACAGATGGATTCCTTCTTAGGAGCAAAGTAGTCATAAAGTTTGTTGGGTTTGTTTGTTTGTTTTTTTTAATATCTCAGATGGTTTCATTTGCTCTGCTGAAATGAAGCAAGGTATGTTGCTTCTTATCTGATCACTTCAGCATTTTAATTTATGAAATACAAGCACAACTACACTTGCTTTCACTGCTGATTAAACACAGACATCCGAAATATTTCATGCTTCACCAAGTGAATATTTTTAATTTTTTTCCCCCCAGGAAACAATGCTTAGGATGTCCTGTCCTTTTTCTATTACAGGGAGAAAAGATGTCTTAGAGCAAGCATTTAAATGAATGTCAGCTGGAAGAAATACACACAGAGTGCAATTTGAGATAAAACTACCATTGATCCCTTCATGTACAGCCTTTGTGGCAGCGGTTGACATGACTATTGAAAAGGGACCGTGGTGCCAGAGTTCCTCTAAGAGATAATCCGTCTTCTGAGAGAAGATTTAGGTTAAAGGCACCTGTGAGAAACAGTGCATTTCAGCCTACATGATGAATGGCTCATTGTCCTTCCTCTGAGCTGGGGCTGGAAGCAGAGGAGGAAGGGAATGGCACGGGGCAGCCCAGCCTTGATTCTCAGCAACGTGTTTGCTCAGCCACTACCTGCTGTTCATAGGCAGGAACACGGAGAGCAATTTTTAGCCTAACAGCAACTTTGCTCCATGCCACAACTCTACTGCAAATGTAAATGATTCCAAGAAATTGCATTATTTATCCAATTATTACTGCTTCTATTGCATGCCTTTGTAGCAGTTTACCATTTTAATAATACTTCCCATGCAATGAAGCAGTGACTAGGATTATTAAAATGATCTCATAACGGCACTATTACCCATTAGGCCCTTTCAGAAAACATGGAAGGATTTAGAAATGCTGCCAGGTCTGGATGTACATGCCAGGGAGAATTTACTGCTCCCAGCCCTCCCTGAGCCAAGGCACCACTCACCACCACCTGCCCATCACCATGAAGGATGGGCTGCCTCGCTCCCCTGCTAATAATAACTCCATGGCCATAGGTTGTTCTCGCAAGTGCGACTGCAACCTTTGTGCAGTGTAAATTAATAACAGTAAGGTTAGAGCTGACTGCTGTATAACATTAATCCCCATTAAAGCAGGCACAGAGGTCAATGTGGACATCACAGATCTCCATCTACACCTATGATGGCCTCTGGCATATACCCGGAGAGAGGACAAGAGGACCCTGACCCCCAGCCCCTTATCTTCAGGCCACTCAAGATGTCCCTCCATGCATCCACAACACCATCTCCCAGGGTTGGGCTTCACCTAAGAAAGCACATGAGAGCAGCTATGACTCTGGACACTTCTACACGACTGGGAATTGGTGTGAAACAGACAGATGTTTGTGGGAATGGCATCATAGGGGCTTTAATTTGACCATCCATCCAACCCTATAAATGATAGTGACTGCCACATGATGCAGACAGCCTTGTAATGGCACGCGACTTCTTGTCCTGGACCTGTTAGTTTTGATTTACATTACCTCCAACATCTGCTACGATACTTATTTGTCTATAACTGCTTGTCTTTTCATGGTTCACAGGAAAGTCTGAGATAATTTGGAGCCTCAGTCAAAGCGCATTTAATTTAGTACATGTCTTTCTCTTGGTGAAAGCAGACATTAGATAAGGCCTTACTTATCCATGACAACTGGCAGCTCTCTTAACAGCAAACTCACTATAATTAATTTTCAGGTAAGAAGTGTATTTGCTCAGAATAAACCAAGGTAAAAACCTGCTCCATTTAGTCCAATAGAAAAGTTCCCATCAGCTTTCCTGGAAATGAATTTATGTGGAACTACAGAGGCCAAGGATGAAGTGTTTGAACTGAGGCAGTGCATGGCCCAACATGGGATGGCCAAGGCCTTTGTCCTGAGTGCTCCTGATCCCTAAGATAGGATACAACACAAACTCATTGAACTCAGTGTAAACCAGTCACCAATTGATCCTAACACCCAGCCATCCTAAGTTATTCCTGCTGCTTTCTTTCTCAACAAACTATTTATCTGCAATGGCAGAGCAGTCCAGATAAATAATACAGTACCCAGAACACATTAATGACTATCAACGCAAAAGCTGTGCTTTGTCATCATCCTCCTTTTTGCCTGGAAATTTTTAGGACAAGTCTGGAACTGATGAAATCCCATTCTGAAGGACTGAATAGAAAAGAAAGGAGCATTTACAGCTATTAGAGACTTCATGTAAATTGTTTATAGAGGAGCCTAGGGTCATAATTCAGATATAAAAGTATCCCTGGGTTATCTAAGAACAGTTCAGTACAAAACGTCTTTCTTAAGGGATGATGGTAACAGGAAGAAACAAATGAAAACCAAACACAAACACGGCTAGGGACCCTGAAGCAAAAGAGCAGGCTGTCGTGAATTTCAAAGAATAGAAACCTTTTGTCTTCTCTCCCTTTCTGCTCTTTTTTCATTATACACAAAATTAAAATAAATACAGTAAGAGCAAACGTGTCATGAAAATAAATATTTGAGGAAGCAAATCCGAGCAAAGCAAAGCAAAGCTCATTTTTACAGCTTTCATTCCTCAGACATGAGGCAATAATTTGAGCTGTATGGGAAGACTGTGCGAGTCTGGAGGGTCTAATAGTGCAAAGAGCCAATTTCCCACTGATTTTGGTGAGAAATGAAGACCCATCCCCAAGGGAATCCCCTTTTAGTGCAGCCCTTTAGCCTCACAGTTTATTTTTGCAGACTAAGCCGGTCATTTGTCACAGGGTGCTCAGCACATACACACTGCAGAGAGCTCTGAGTGTGCAAACACTTGGCATGGAGCAGGCTCTCCTCCTCCTGGAACAGCTCTTCGCTGGCTTGGCTGGAGGAGCAAAGCACTCGTGCAAAACACCTGAGGAAAACTAAAACATCTGCACACAGCTGTCCATCCAGACACACAGCTCCTCACCAAGAAGCGCCATACCCAGCATGGAGAGAAACCTTGCATAAGGAAGCAGCAGGTGCTTCAGAGCCACTACTCCATTCAGCCTACCTAATGCTCAGTGAAATATTTGCTATGCTCACCCTTCCACAGCAGTTACTGGAGCCCAGGGGCACAAAGACTGAGCGGCTTCTCCCAGGCAAAAGGGAGGCATGGCGGCAGGCTGAGTAGTCAGGCTGGAAGCACTGCCTCCATCATCCTCACCAGCAGTTCTCTCCCAACAAAGACAAGCCATCACCCTCTACCTACAGCAAAAGCTCCAGAGCTCTGGCAAACAGAACCATTAACATCACGAAGCCCAGAAAAATTAAACTCTTATGAGAAAATAATATCTGCATGAGATTTTCCATGCATCAGCTGCTGACACAAACCATTTCTGGAAGCATTCATGAGATTAGAGCAGAAGCAGTAAACGCTCTCTCAGCTTATTCACTCCAGCTGATACCATCTGAATGGATGCCCAAAGGCACAGTCTTTCAAAGATAACACATCTTTTCCTCTAGTTTCAACAAAAAAATGCCCACAGTACAAAGATAAATTACCCACTCTGCTTGTAATTGGCATTAACAGAGACTTGCAAGATCCAAAGATGTATTTACGTCACTTAAAGATGATGTTTAAATAATCATCAAAAACATCACCAAGTCTGGTAGGATGCCAAAAAGTCCATTAGAAATCCTTCACTTCCCCCAGCAGACATATAATTATTTCCTTGGATTTTAAACATGTATTTCTTAAAATGAAGCCTTAGCTGTAAAATCATTACCTATTAATTACGAAAATGTCCAAGAGAAGAAGAAATATTTGATAATGTTTCTCACTTCAAAACGCTCTGTGCTCCACAGGACTTGGGGAAGGGCTGGTGGCTGCTTCTGTCACTTCTCACGCAACCCCCTGCTTCTAAAATAAGCAAACCCAAGGCAAAAGCCTGTTGACTTCTCCAGACAGACTGGGTCCCACCAGCGCCCTGAGGTTGGCTGCAATGTGGTCACTATGCGGTGACATCACTGCCCTATGCAGCAACCCCAGTGAAAGCGGTCTGCTGGGAGAACAGCAACAGTGCTGCAGAGCAAATAAATATGCATGTTCTAAGCCTAATTACTTTAGACATAAGAAATAAGGTGGCATTAAATTGGCTGTAGATACAACACTTCTCAGGTAACACGTTGCTAGAAACATCTGCACAAGAGCAGAGGGGAAAAAGCAATGCAGCGTGAGGAACTTCTGTGGCCAACTTCTGATTGGCACTGAACTTAAACAATTGGAAGGCTGGCAGAATGAGTCAGTGGGCTTCCCTAGGCCCTCTGACCACTGAATCAAGTGCCTTCCTGGCTCATCTTAATTCTCTTGTTGCAGAAAATTGGTTAAAGCAAATACACACCAGTCGTCTCAGGCACTGCAATGAAGTAAAGCCATCTTCTGCCATTGTCTTTCAAAAGTAAGATGAATGCTGCTCTGTCGACTCAAAACTTCAAAAAGCTATTTGCAGAATGTCATTTTTCATTCTGCCTAGGCAGGATGTAATGAAAAACCGACACATTATTGATGGTTTGGTTACCTGTCTGCCTTAAAGAAATTGCACAGGTGCTGTATTTAGGGGAAGGAAAAAAAAAATAGACAGTCAACACAATTAATGCAAAACAATGATAGGAAGCATCCTTTGAGGTTTTATTTTCTGCTGAAGTGTCACCAGATTGCACGTCCAAAAGCCACTGCTGGCAATTTGTCTCTCGGGTAATCAGGATAAAAATAACACCATGGTTTGTACCCTGGCACCAGACAGGAAAAGATGCGCCCTCTGTCCTGCTGCCATTTTCTTCCTGGCTGTTTAAAGCAATTAGCTACTAATTAGGAAGTCTGAAGCAACAAATAAGAACATGGGAATTAATACAACTTTATCTTCCTTTCTTTCCTTGTCTGATTTCATACCTTTTCTTCCTCAAAATGGAACAGCACCTAAATAAACATACAAAAGTGTGTTATACAAATAACAGCTGATCTGATGGCTCTGTAAATGAACACCCCTTGCGAGGGCATCGTGACGGTGTTAACTCTTCAGAACATGGTGGGTAAGGTGCTTCAAAGGTCCATCAGTCTCCATACTGAAGGCACCGAAACACATTGCTTTTCAGAAGCCATTAGAACACCAGGACTTCCAGATTAACTCTGACTCTGGGATACAGTGAAGAGCAGCAATGAGGCACTTGCAACAATCTGGACCTGAACTGCAGAAGCCACCTCTGCAAAGGAATCTCGAGCACGGCCTGGAAGCACGGCTGTCTCCTGGCCATAATTTTAACGTGGCCCAAGCTCACTGGGCACGCTGCACAGTGCTAAATGCTGCGACAACTGACCTCCATCACTTGCAAAAAACCAGATGCAGCATGGCTCTGTGTGTGCTCCAGTGTGCTCATACATCATGAAGCTTGTCAAGGCTGTGAGATAATGGGACCAACTGGGAGAATTTCCACGGTGAGCTCGCCTGGAGTATCTAGGTCAGATCCTGCTCTAACAAAGCGCACTGTGAAGGCCGCTTTATACAGAGACTTGTTTAATTAAGATAACAGATGTTGCTATTATATGAGTACTAGTCAGTGGCTGTTTAATTGGACACTTTCATATTCTTTGCTACCAGCGCAGAGCATCATTTGTCTTTTATGAATTTCTTCCTTACAATTAAACTCTATAAACAATGTGCTGTATATTCACAGAAAAGGAACAGCTCTAATGATGTAAAGGCTGTACACAAACAAGAATGGGAGAAAAGTAATTTGTTTGGGGGCTTAAAACTACAATTATTTTTCTTTCCTGACTGAGAACAAGTATGGTAGGAGGGTAAATGCGACTTCCAATAGCTTCAGCAGAACATTAGGAATGAAAACCATTGTGAGTACGTATTTTGAACATACACTATTTCACAGGAAAACACGTTATATTTTGACATGTTCTTACCAAATGCTCCAGACAGCTGACAACAGAACAGGGAGCACTCATTGGCGAGGCATGGCTGAATGGGAAACTGATAAACGCCTGCATTTCTCCTTGAATGTCAGAATTCTAAGCCAGGCTATGGAATCAGCCTTGCTGCTGCACCACAGTCCAGCAGGATGGCTGGGCAACAGTGCTATTGCAAACCACCAGGCTGGAGAAATGCAGCATTTTCCCCCCAAAAAGCTATCCTGGATATCCTGCACATGGTCTGCACTGTTGGGAGCTGGGAAGCAATGCAAAGCAAAGCAATGCAGGAAGAAATGGTAAACCCAAACTTAGTATCTCACTACCTCCTCCAGAACGGTGCAACCCTATGGCTTCATGTTCTGGGAAGTGACTGTTTGTGTGTCTGACAGACTGGAATCTGAACTGAAACCCTTTGTGAAAAATATAGAAGTGCAAATCTTATCAAGATACCAGCATGTAAATTCAAGCAATTTCTGTATGGGCAAAACAAGCACCAGGTGAAACAGGAAAGATCTGCAAGGAAAATTATGTGAATCTTGCACTACATCTAACAGCCCCTTCCAGTGCTACTCCAACAAAGCCATTCCATGCCAATAGCAAAACACAGCCCTTGACCAATCCCACTGGAAATGATCATAACGTCTACTAACAAAATGACCTTCACTGGGAACTTACTACGAGTTCAACCTGTGCAGATGAGAGGCAAAAAGTCTTTCAGTGCAGATCACAGCACCAGCGTCCACTTAAACACTCCTTCCCAGATCCCAGTGCTTCTGCGGCTCATCCCTTGGATGACATGCACCAACGTGGCAGCACCTGCAAGTCTGCTAGGAAGCAATGTTGTTTTGGCAGCTATGGAAAACTGTATGAAAGAGATTCACCTGTTTCACAATTAAGCTTGAATAAACTGCTTCATATCAATCGAATTAACTGCTTATTTTAATGCCAGCTTGCAGCACTCCAGACAGTTCCAGGAGTTTCCTTTACTTACGCCCAGCTCCGTCCTCCCCCCGTACTCAGGAAACAGGAATGAATGAGGTGAGGACAGCAGCAACTTCTGCTTTTCAATGGTCTAAGGATGAACTGCTTGTACTTGCAAGTAGCACAGCTCTCTGTGGGAGCCGCGCTGTAATTATGAACAAATTGAGAGCTTTCTATGATAAGATCACCTGAAAATAAAGGTCTTAAAACATGAGTCTTGGTAATAAATTTATGTAATGTTGTGGCATTAGATGTAATTCAGTTATTACGAGAGGATTAAGAAAATCCTGCAAGAACAATCTGGGCGCCGTGACTTCCCCTCCCACTCCTGCTAATGAACACTGTTACGCAGGGCTCATTAGTTAATGGAAGGTTTTCCAGACTTGTGAGTAACTCTGGATACCTGTTTTATCTTGGTGAATCCCTGGTAAAATTGGCCTCCACCACTGTGACTGCACTGACATCTATGAGCGACTCTTTTGCTCCTGATCAAAAAGTAAAAGACATGGTTTGAATCCGCTCCGTCTTTCACACGATGCAGTAAGTGCAGAAGACCACATCTCTGAATATAACGTCTGTCTGACTCCTATATGCTATGTATCCAATTCTGTAAATGACTGTATTTCATACCCAAAACCTCACTTGACATTGACTATTGGTATTTCACAAAACCAAGGGAAATGAGGATGTGAGACTGCAGGAAGATAAAAATGCCTCTGAGAATTAAGTAAAAAACATTGTCTGGCTTTGGCTGTCTGAGCCCCCCCTCCTTCCAGGGGGGTTTTCCTGGTTTGAGTGTCAGCCCTCCTTGGGCAACAACACTCTGTCTCCATCTCAGAGGCCCAAGTCCAGCATCAATCAAACTGATGCTGCGGGAGCACAAACCAAAGACAACCTATGCAACAGGATCCCAGCTCATCAAAGCCGGTGTTATTCTGCCCCATCTCCTCTCCCAGCATTGGTGTGGAGGGTGGAAGTTAGGTTGACAAGCAGCGGCCTCACCTGCTCCTACCCCATCATGCACTTACTAATTAGGGAATGATTTGTAAGGAGTGGCATTAAGCAGGACCGAGGGCCTCCCCCACAGAATGTAAAGGCTGTTGTGTATTTGAAGAGAACATAACAGAGCACCAAGAACAGAAAACAAACTCTTCTATGTAGAAATAGAGTTTGTTTTCAAAGCAGAATTTGCAACATATCTGTATCTGTGCTGTAGCAGTTTCTGTATAGAATTTACCTTCTGGAGTCAAGCTACCAACGTTTATTTTGACTCCGTCAGGCCTCCAAGGCAGGATTTCCATTATTATGGAGATGAACTGCCTTTAATGACTGCAATAATATAATTGTACCTCAGGGCAGAATTTCTAATAACATGATTGCACAGTTCTCAAACGCTGGTAAAAGATGTCTTCAGGGCAGGTTGCTCATTAGGGGTGCAGCTCACACCAGCATGGCCCCCAGAGAAGAACATGAAACCTCAAGCAATAAAGCTCTCTTTTTTCCATGGCAGCCTCTGCCCTCTGGGCAAGCATTGAACAACGCACTTAGTTTTGCCTCCTGGATAGCAGTAGCCTTCAGAGCAGGATTCCTGGCAGCCAAACCCTATGCACAGTATTTCTGTTCCCAGAAAGTTGTCCCTAACATTACGTTCCATCTGAAATGCCACAGGAGCTCCCGGAGGAACGCTCCAGAGACTGCCACAGTCCAAGTCATGCTGTACATCAGCATTCACAGCCAGGACCGGCACATTAATGATGCTTTTGTTTCTACCTGGAATTGGCAGGACCATCCATATTGATTAACCTTCACATGAACAGGTTCAGCTTGGAGAAGGATCCAGATGTTCCGGCGCCTCTCTGAAGCTTGATGGACTCCTTAACATCAGTTAAGCTGGAGATTTCATTTAAGTTGTATCTTCCACACCTGTCTCAAAGTTCAGTTTTGCACCCCAGGTGAAGAGATTTCAGCAACAGCTTTTCTTGGCATCTTTCTTATTGTATCTCAAAAGACTTTTTCAACAGCCAAGAAAGTTCTTGTTTGAAGCCCACTTGTAAATGTGGGTGGAGGGACATCCCCAGATTGGACTCCAGTCAGCCCTGCTGTCTCAGGGACACAGGGTGAAAATAATGCTTCAGTGATCAGAGAAAGCAGGAATGGGCACTGATAAGCAGATGGTGGACACACGGCCTGTCTGAGCCCTGTGCAGTCAGACAGTGCTGACGAACAACACCACGACTGTATCAGTCAATATCAATCCCTAATTGCACTTTTTACACAGTCTCCAGTCACAGATTGCAGGGATGGCATGTAATAGAGGTGATGATGAGGATTCAACATCCTCATCCCCATGAGAGACACAAACAACAGCGTAGAAGAACTAAATAGGTTCAACGCCAAGTAAATGGAGCGGTGCTCATTACCATGGTTTGCCAGAGAGGCCCTGCTGGAAAATCTGGCCAGTGGAAAACCCCAGGGCTGCAGCAGCAGCAAATTTCACACCTGCTTGGGTACATTTCACATCTGATTTCCCATCCAGGGCTGGGTGCCCAAGCAGGAGGCTCTGGCCAGGCGAGGTGTGAGAAGCACAGCAGTTCTGCTGTCTGCATTTCAGTTCAGCCCTCAGTTACTTTTTTCCCCAACTGCTGCCTCTCACCAGGAGAAACGAGACCTATTTCTCCCCCATGTGACAGAATCCAGCCATGTTTCAGTTCAGATCTTAGCAAGCTTTTAAGAATACACCTGCCTTTTGCCATATGGAGTCTGCCTTGGGTGAAGTTGGGTCACAGGATAATGCAGTAGTTGTAGCCCAGTGAACTGCTCCTTAAAACACATGGACATGTGTTCACTTCAAGGAGTGCTTTGGTGTGGATTCCCTCATGCCTACCACAGTGTGATTTTAGTTGACAGTGTTTCAGGGAGGTGTCAGTGCCCCCTTTTCCCACTTGCCTGTTTTCACAGAGTCCTGAAGAAACCTCCTGTCTTACGAGGTGTAGGCTTTCCTCTAAGCGCTGGTGAAAAGTGGTTGAAACACCAACAGCCTGTCCAAATAGCCAGCTCAGAAGTTATTTCTAACAACACACACAGGCAAACTGAGCCTGGCTGTATCGTACAAGTCATGAGCCCTTTCCCTTAGGAAGCCAGGATCCAGGGGCTTCTGCTGTATTACAGCAGCTGACTTTTAGGAAAGCTTGCAGATGAAAGCTTTCACTTTGTTAGCACCACACAGCAGTAACAAAGCAAGAAGTACAGTTGCTCTCATTTCTTTCCTTTCCTAAACCCTGGCTAAGATAAATCCAGGCCTCCTCTCTCAGTCACTCAATCAAAACGAGATGAAACCATAGCATAGCAAGGAGAGCAGCTTCGGGGAGAACAGCAAATTCCAGCTGCGGACTGGAAGGGAAGAGATGCTCTGAAAGCTGAGCACTTGCTACTTCCACCCCCTCCACAAATTCCACCAGAAGAACAAGCTACTTTGCTTTAAAAAATCAATGTGACTTCATATACCATAACATCACCCTTCCACAGCTTTGTGCCTTGAATGGTAAAGGAAGTTCTTGACATCTGTTATCCAATTCCCTTTATTCCAAGAGGTGATCAAACTGTCCATAGACAACTGCCCCCTAAAGACCAGGTATCAGACACAGTAATTAAGTCACAAATATGTTCATTATTTTTACTTATCTGGCTGCAAACAAATATTTCCATACACATCACCACATTAATGGGCATAGCTCAATGCCCATTACAGGCAGATTGGCTGGAGCAAGCCTAGACCTTCCAGTTCCAATTCTAAGAGGTTTAAGCTTTTAAAAACAACAGTTTTCTCTAGTTTCTGTCTCCTGGGTCTCTAGTCATAGGATAAGAATGCACACTCCTCCCACAAATGCACTGCACTGAAAGAGGTGCATCACACCTTGAGGTGTCCATAGCAGCTCTACAGGACCCTCTCTTAAGAGGCTGCAGGAGCAGGACAGGTCACACAGTGAGCAATAGATCACTGCAATCACAGGAGCAGTGACTGTGGATTTAGAAGGTAGGCTCTCACTTCCTTCTATTGCCCTCCCTTGATTTAAGAAAAATTATATATATATATATTTTTGGCCAGCCTGAAAAAACCATCTCCAAATAGACGTCACGACTGCCAAATTAATTACTGACCCCAAACAACTCCTGTCTGCAGGACACATTGAGTAACATACCAGGACTGTGTAATTGGCAGTGGAGAAGGTTTCAGCAGTACTCTCCTGGGAAGCCTTTTGAAAACCAGTGGCTATTTAGAGCAATCCAGAGACAAAGGATTTGCTTTTTAGAATGTATCTTTATCAGCTTCTAGGCGGGGATGCTTCAGTAGTATGCAGAGATGAGGATGAACACAATGGGAATAGAAATTTCACCCCCAGTTCCTTGAGATTGAACACTGGCTGTTTTCACATTTATTTGCAAGTCAATTTTGGGAAGCTATTAATGACAAATTTAGTTTTCATTGCTGAAAGCCCCTGGGTTGGATCAAGCCAATGAAAGAAATGGTTTCTGTAAGAAATTACCTCTCATTTTCTCTTAGGATGTCTTTTCCTTTCTTCCAAGAATAAGTAGGTCTGGGGGAGGCTTTGGGCTTGCACTCGATGATTACTTCACCGCCCACTTTCACAAGAGTTAACTTTTTCAGCAGCGTCTTGGAAAAGTCTGGCCCGACAGCTGGAAGAGTAAAAAAATATGAATCAGATCCCACTCTGGAAAAGAAAGTCGGGCTCTTGGGAACATGACCATATCCCAAGGATTCTTCTCACCTGTTCTCATTGTTCTGCCTTAAAATCTGATTGTTTTGTATTTACGGTAGTTGTGTGAAGAAGATCTTTTATTTTGATGCTATAAAGGGAAGAGACCTTGGCACAGCCAGGTCCTGAACCAAGCGGAACAAGGCAAGACTTGGGATGTCATCAGGGCATGGAGAAATCTTCCATCATCTGCCCAAGTACCGTCACAGTGCATCCCTCAGCTCTGTGCAAAGCAGTTCAGAATGGCAAACAGCAGAGCAGTGCAGACAGGCTGCAGAATGGCCACAGGGCAGGCCCGGAGGGGAGGACGCTGTCTGGCCCCCAAGGACTGCTCATGATTGATTTGATGGGACCCAATGACAGGCAGAGCTCAGAGGCAGCTGCCTGCAACTGACTCCCCAAGGAAGGCCAGAAGGTTTTTGTTTATATCAAACAGGAAAGTTATTTTTTCCAGTACAGAAAGCTCAAAGCAGATCAGGGGAGGCAGCGTAATGGTTTGATGAGCAGCTCTTGCCACGCTCACTGCATCTGTGTAGCACAAAGCTCTGCTCGGGCCCCTCTGCTCCCCTCAGACTCTCCCCATCTCCTTGCACTGTGCCCCCTGCCATGCTCTCACATCCCTCAGCCAGCAGCAGTTTGCTCGACTTCCTTTCTTGCTGCACTCTATAAGGTGTAAGTTTAGATCACCATACACTGCATCTGCTTGGTGCTCCAGAAAAGGATCTAAGGGTCACCTGGAGCAGCCGGGAGACAAAAAGCTGCTACGGGAGACAAGAAGCAAATTCATTTTTCCTACAGCATCTCTTCTGCCTCCGTTCTTTTCAGTATCATTCCTGCCACAAAAGGGCTGAGAATAAAAAATAATCCCACACTGACAATGGGATGGCCTTTATGTTCTAATAGAAGCCTTCTGTCTTCCCCTTATGTGAATAAGAGCTCACTAATCCCTTAGATGCCCTGTCTGCTGTGTCTAATCATAGAGGAGTGATTCATTTTAGCATAGAGGAAACTGCATGTTATTAAAAACTATAAAAAAGCCTTCTGAAAGACAACACCGGATATGTAAAATGCTTCAAAATTAAAGCAGCAAACTGAGAACAACTCCCCAGCAACGTGCTCAGAGCCAGATGAAGCATTAGCCAGATCATATTGTTGTAACACGCTGTCCCTTTTTGGAAATGCTTTCAGGTGATGTCTGAAATGTATGGGCAAAGGGGATTCCTGAACTATCCAGTGATTTCCATCTCTGTAAGGCACAGTTTGGATTGTTTCTTTACAAGTCAATGGCTACTTCCCTCCTGCTCCTGCATGGGGAGTTGTGCAGTGTGGGTTTGTGACGACTGATGAACAAAGCAGTTACCAGAGGATCAAAAAGACTGAAATTTACGGGGAAGAAGGAAAATCTACTTTGATTATGCAAGGTATTCAGCACAGCCACAGAACGCATTGTCCATAAGGAGCAACACATTGCTGGGAATCTCAAGAGGCTGCTGCTCGGGTCTGATAAGCTGTGGAACAGCTTCTGCTACTGGTCATGCTTAGGGCTGCGATGGGAAGCTAGAATCTGAAATTCAGAAATCCCTGGGCTCAGTTCTCAGCACTACCAGAGCCCTTCTGTGCCACCTCAGGGATAACGCACTGAATATCTCCACACCTTGCTTGTAAAAGGAGGATTTAAATTACACTTTTTTTTTTCACTCTAAGCTCCTCTCCTGGCTTTTTATTTAAACATCCAGCCAAAAAACTCTTCCAGGCAGTGATTGCATCTTACTACAGGTTTTTACAATGCCCAGCACAACAGGACTCTGGTTTTAGCTCAAGACTCTGGGCAATATAATTGACAACAATAATAGAGAAGCATCATTCTGAGCAAAGCTCTGTGAGTAATTTTCCATCACTCTTTTTCGCTTAATTTTGCCATAAGCCTCACCTGCTAATATTGGTGTTTAATCATTTCAAGTTCTCGACATCAGGACCTTATAAAATAACCATTTTTATACTTGGAAAGATCCCTCTAACAGCCAGTGTTTCTCAGTGAGAACTCAGAATATTGACCTACTTTGAAAACTGCAGTGAAAGGAAAAACACGCTGTTTTCCTTTACTAATGTGCCAAATTAAATCACCGATCCATAGAACCGAATCTGCAGCACAGCATTCTGGTACTTCTCATGTGACACACAGAAGCAAGATTGTGTAATCCAGATGGGAAGTCAGCCATGTGCCAGCTATCCGGCAGGTTTTTAAGCACAGGTTTCCCAAGGTCTGTGCTCTCTGTGCCAACACGAGGCCTGCACTGGGACATCCGTCTGAACTCCAAGACTTGGGGAAGACAGAAATCACATTAGTTATAATTACATCCTCAATGTTCAGTTCCATCTTTTTCTGTGGTGGTTCTGCCTGAGCTCAGCGTGCAGTGAGAATGCTGTCTTGCTATTGCAGGTCTGGTCCTCAACTCCTGCCAGGAGATGGACTCGATGATCCTTATGGGTCCCATCACAACCTGGGGTATTATTCTATGATTCAACCTACAGTCCAGAAATGCCAGTGACCACACACTCAGGACCAGCTCCAACCCCTCACTGGGGTGGCTGGGTGATGGCAGCACCCACTGACAGCCTTTACCTCCTGAGACAATCTGCACTTCCAGCAAAGGTTCATTTCTACAGGAAATACATCAGTGGTCTTATTTGAATTTCCTTCACGCAGTAACACACCCAATACATCTTAGCACTGCAAAGTCTGATTTATTGAACGTTATTGTACTTCTCTTGAACAGCAACAATGACAATCTTTCAAATGATTTCTTTTTTTTTTTGCTGTGTTGCTGCTGATTAAAATGACTGATACTGAAAATGCCATAATCAGTAAAGACCTCGTGCTTTGTTCTTCGGAATGATGTGGGGAATGATGCTATTGAACATATGCTTTGAAAACAACTAAAGCACTATTTTTTGTTGCAAATTCGATTTAACTATTCAAAGCTACATATCTACTTTGACTTAAGGGTTCCTGGGCCCGTCACTCATACACAAGCTTTCAGAGTGAGGTACAGCATCACAGGATGGCTGAAGTTAGTGGGAGGTGGCCTTGTTCCATCTCAGCTCAGCCTGATCAGGTTGCCCCCAGACCTGACCAGCTGGGTGTTGAGTATCTCCAAGAATGGAGATGTCATAATCTGTCTGGGCAACCTGTACTCATGTTTGAAACACCAAAATAAAGATTTTTTTTAATATATTTAAATAGTATCTCCTAAGTTTCAGCCCACGAGCATTGCTCTTTTTTGGGTATTGGACACCACTGAGACGAACCTGTTTCTATCATCTTTACTGCCTCCCATCAGGCATTTACACAGATTGATAACATCCCCCAGAGCTGTCTCCATTAGCTTCCCATTAGGTTTGTTGAAGAAAGCAGTGGGAACAGCTTGCCAATTCAATACAGAATAGGAATCTGGAGACTTCAATTCCATTCTCACTCAAAGATGCATCTTCTGGATTCCATGTTAAGTCTGATTCTAACTGTTGGAGGACTCAATTCACAGGAGGATCTCCTGATATTAACTGGAGTGATTAGGTTAGGTATATACAAAAACAGGGAAGGCAGATGCTGTTTTCTTGGCGAGGCTTTAGGACTGAAGCATCATAGTTTTGGATGGTGAAAGGTCTGTTCAGACAGAAGGGTTTTCAACATCTCCTTGGGACAGTCCAGAGCACTCTGAATTAAGGCAATGCTTGGGTTAGCAGGATGTGTGAGCAGGCTTGCCAGCTCTCCATGCTCTATCATTTGGATAAATATGAGAATAAGACATGAGGTAAAGAAATCTGTTCTCCACTGATCTGCTTTCTCAAGTTTTCATTTCATGCCATACTTAAAAACCACAACTTGTCCATGATTCTCAGCGGCGCCTCTTCAAATGTTGAAACTTTGCAAAACTGATCTGGGTTAAAGCTTTGCTGATTTTGGAAGGATTGCAGCACTCAGGAAAGTAAACTTACCTATGACACTCAGTTCTGCACTGGCAAAAATGGTGCCGTGTCTGTTTTCTGCAACACACTGATACATGCCGGCATCCGACAGGCTGACATTCCTTATGGTCAGTGAGCCCTGCTCTATCTGAACTCTGCCCTGTGGGAAAGAGTGAAACAAGAAAAGAAGTAAATAAGGAGACTCCTCCTTGGAAAATAACCCCAGCAGGAGCTATGTCATTTTGCATGCCCATGTAGACATAAAGGCAGCTATAACAGGAAGAATTTGCATGCTCCATTCTATTTGTTTGCCAACTAAATTTATGTCAGCTTAAATGGAAAAAAAAACAATACAGTAGCTGGTAAATGCAATTTAAGTTGAAGGACTTTCCCTTGATTTCTCTTTGATTTAATACCTAAACCATTCAGATTAATCTCCCTTTCAAGCAGGTGAACTTGAATCAAAAAATGTACTTTTTTTTCCCCCATGGTGACATATCACAGCCAACCTAATTCTTTAAAATATTTAAAACAGTGATATTACAGGTATATATGACAAAGAAGGGTAGTTGGTTGCCATCTTAGCTACAATGGGAAATATTTAAAACCCTCTGCAGTTTACTGCAAACAACATAGATGTTAATAATTTAATGATCCTTCACTTCGTATCAGCCACTAACACGATTTAAGTACAAGACCATCTGCTAGTGACCAGCATGAAGCAAGTAAAATTAGTGTGTGGAACAAAAGACCACAGTATCATTTGTCAGCCTAAGGATATGGAGCTCACGTTATCAATTTTAATAAGTACAGCAAAGTGTTCCCTCCCTCCCCAGGAGTTTCACCATTAAAAAATAGTAATATAAAGAGCTATCGGCTTTCTACTTGGCCGTAGGGTGGAAATTTAATGTTTGTGCAATCTTTGTCAGGGTTTGATCAAATCTGGGCAGCCATGTTCTTTCACAGTAAGTGAAGGGAAAAAATGCAGGCTACTGTGAAACCCATGCTTTGGTAATTTGTTTTAGTTTGTTGTTATAATTGAGGCAATCACAGGACTGTGTGATTCCCCTCGGTGGCACGAGGAGCAGGAACCTGCCCTGTTCCTAAAGATCCTTCATCTCTAGGCAGTTTTTGGTGTCCCCAGCAATGCAGGCTTCTGGTCACCCACAGATGGGCACAAGCTGGGCAGCAGGAACAGGAATGCTGCTGTAGACCAGGAGAAATTCTAAGGTTTGCTTAGCAGCTGCCTCAAAACCTTAAGCTGGAAGAATGAATCCAGGGCAACCCACAGCCCCGTAAGGCCATTACCACATGTGCACGTCCACTCTCAGATTCGTTGGACTTGTAGATCTCTCATTTCCGTGAGGAACTTTAAAGCTGTTGTGCATCCTAGATGTTATTAACAGCTTTCTGAAGCCAACCCGTGCCCAAGAGAAAGAATGGGGCATTTCCCTCTTCTCCAACTCAGGAACTCAACCACACAAAGAAGCACCCACCAAGCATGACAAGGAATTACCTACAGAGCAAGTGGATTTCAGAGCATTGCCATCACTTCCATCCCTATTAGTCATAAAGTCATAAGAAGAGGAAGAATTCCTACCTGAGGCAGTAGTGGTTCACCATCCTTCAGCCAGCGGTAGGAGGGCTTCGGCCTCCCACTTGCATGGCACTCCCAGAAGACATTTTCCTCAATGGCTGCGTGTACATCACTGATCTTCTGAATCCAGTTGGGCTGAGCTGCAATGCAAAAGTGAGCAATAAAGCCTCGTGTCTGCCAACAACAGCCTGCTCTCCAGCATGCCAGCAAACAGCCATACATTTCTTTCTTTATTATCACATGTAAGAGTTTGATTTGGGCCTGACCCATGGAGTGCTGCCACATGAAGATGTTTCATGTGTACAAAAAACTCTCTGGAGCCAATCATTATATTAATGATGCCGAACATCTCCAAAAACAGATCCTGGAGATACACTTTGATGGAACTCAGTCAAACTGGTGCTGGCAAATTTCAGGCACATAATTGTATCTTCAGCTGTGTTTCACGTATTATCATCAGAGCTCAATGGCTTATTTTAACATCCAGCTAAAGTTTAGTTAGACTCCCACATGCAGAATTACCCCTTGTTTTAGGAAATGACACAAAACCTCCTTCTGTTGTTACTTTCACAAACACCACCAGCCTACATTTATTTACAGTATTTTTGAGAAATTCCCATTACAAATAAAGGACATTCAGTCCTTTTAGTTGTCATTTACCCTACTCTGAAGTAAGAAAATCTGAGAGACTTAGTAGGAAGGTGTTGCCAGCAGAGGTCTCCAAGAACCTGATTAATCCCTCTCCACATGCAATCAAGATAAAAAACAAATAAGATTTCTCCCAGACAAAACAAAGCAAAACAACAACAACAAAGTGCATCTCTTTGGAAAAGAGACAGGAACCAGAAAAAGAGGCCTGAAAGAATAAGTTAAAAAATACACAAAAATATTCAGTTGAACACTTGGTACGCCTATACCTAAAATATTGATATGTGTAGTGTTAGGTGATGCTGGGTACACACACTCAGAGAGCTGAGTGCCTTTCCAAACTCTTCTCAGGCTGTGACAGATGTGTGCCTAATTCCACCACTACCACATGGCACGCGTTCCCTCTCACTGTGTCTATAAACTAAAAAGCTTAGTAGAAAGCTGAAAAACTTTGCACAGAATCTGAAATCTGCCTGAAGAAATACTCTAAGGGACTTGCAAGAAAAGCGGAAAGGAAAACTGAATGTAATGATGTTGCAGGAGCAATAAGTGAAAATGGGAGGCAAGCAGTGTTTGCATCTCTGACTGCATCTCTGACTGCATCTCCCGCCATGTATTGTTGTGTTAACCTTGTTTATTATCTGTATCTAAAGTTATATGAAAAGGAAAGGGTTTAAGTGTAAGAAGACGAAAGTCAGCTCTGTCATTTAAAGTAAGAACCTGAACAACCCCACGCTACTCCACAGGATCACTGGCTCAAGGACATTCGCAAATTACTCATGAGTTTAAGTATTTATTATTCTAAGAGCATCTAACTGATAATTTTGAAGAAAGTCTTATGATGCCGTGAAAGGAGCTCTACAAAACCACACAGACCCATCTGCCTTTTTTGCAGTGCTGAGTGTTTCACTGATTTCCCACATGACAACAAAAAAAAAAGGCAGACAAAACAACCAAAAGCAACCTGCAGAGAAGGAAACCCGTAAAAGGCACAGTAGGCCCTATAGAATATAAATGTAAGCAACGTAAAAAGAAAAAAACACATATATCCTTTTGGGGAGCTAAGTAAACTCAGTTTTTTATCCTTATTTCAATTCAGTACTTATTCTTATTTCAGGCAATCATAGTTCTCAATGAAGGAAAGTTCTTACACATGCCAGTGAAAGACTGATATCCATCCAGTCTTGATTTTACAGTGTGCAGGTTACAAATGTGAAGTCTTACCCAAGGCAGCATTGCAGATTCTGACCACAGTGCTGGAACCACAGGAGCCACTGCCAGCACACCCACTGTAACACATGCATGGCACCTGCGGGCTTGCCCCACCATCCATCCTTTCCAGTTATTTAAACTAGTTAAGCTTCCCACCCTAAAGCTATTTTGTGCTGCAGGTGACTACAGAACAAGTGTATGAGGTTAAAAATATAGCTCAGTGAAACCTAGAGGAGCCCTACGTTTCCCATGAACTTCATTCTCTGCTGCTCTTTGGGAGATGTTTCTAATTAGGTCAAGCTCTCCTTTGAACAGCTCATTTCAGAGAATACCAGGCATGCTCTTGACTTAATCTTGAGTTATACACAAGGGTTGGTTCATGTAGCAAATATGTTTGAACCACCAAATGAGAGTCGCCACAATATAATGAAATTTGACAGCCTCCCATTGGGGATCGTACCAAGACACGGTAATGTGACACAAGATTTCAAGCACGATAATTAAAATAATTCAAATAAGGATACGAAACCTGCCCTGTGCTAGAAAATTTTCTGGTGTAGCTGCATTATTCAAGATAATGACAAGGTTTAATTTTTTTAATTTAATGGCTGGTAGTGGCGTTCTTGAAAAAGTCCTTCATTTAATTTCTGTGGCACTGAGCAAAGAGGAACTCCTGCATATGATGGAACAGGAAATATTTTGACTCTTTTAGGAGTGGTTTGATGTTGCTGGCTTTGGTTGGAATCTTTCAGGAAGAAAAATCTGGTACTAAAGCAAACAATGACACAGAAGTTGATTAAGAATTCAACTGAGTTGCAAAGAAAATTCATAAGCTGCATCTATAAAGCAAGAGAAAAATGTTAAAGCATGATACTTGCACGAGGGTAGCTTGAAAGAAAAAGGTGAGAGAGCTGTCTGGAAACGGTACTCAGGTGGGCAGAAAAAATGTGATGGCATGGGTCTAAAAAAACCAGCAAATAAACACTTTGCCTTTTATTACTTTTCAGAAGTTGCAAACACGAAGTGGGGCATTTTAAGCATGGTGATTAAGGACGTTTTCCCAGGTATTCTCTTTCTTCTTCAAGAGAAAAGAATCTAGAATGAGTCTGTCCTTTGTCATAAACTGAAAGGCAAAAGTTGGCTCTGGAAAGTTGGATCAGAAATCACATCCTCAAAGGCTTTTCAAAATGAAATGATAGCCGGTGATGATGCAACGCATCAGAAATAAATAAGAAAAACAAAGAATTATGGGAGTGACATGAGAAACAAAATGGAAATGAATCTGTAGGCCTTTATAAGCTTCTGCAAGTTCAAAACGGCCAAAAAGATTGGAAAAAATGAGGTACTAATACATACACAGAATCCAATTCTTGGTTGGTGTATATTGATTTCAGTGTTCCTAAGCCAATTTATAGCAGCTGATGACCTGTGTAGGCTGCGTAATTCATCATTAATGGCAGATGGAAGGCTGAATGACTGTCCATTACTATATCTATTATGAGGAGACTGAGCCCTGAGCCCAAGACCAGAGGAGCCTAAAGATCAGAAAGCTAAGCACAAGAAATAAGAAAAACAGATGGGAGAAATACATGGCTAATTAAAAATAAAGACTGTAGCCAGTGTATAAAGTTTGTGCAGGCAAGTGTATGAGTCACCCTGGCCCAAGTGGGGATATAGTTTCTGAAAACAACACCTATATGTCCCTAAAACGTCAATCCCAACCACCACAGGAACATGAAACCAGACATTAAGTTACCACTTTTCCTTTCCTTTTCTTCATTCTTTCATCCTGACCCCTGCAGGCAATTGAGGACAATCTGAAACCTGTACAAGACTCAAAGGTGTGCAAATCTCCACCAGAGTCATTTGCTTGAATGTCACTAAATCAGGTCCCATCACTTGCCCATGTCTTTGAGCAGTTCAATACTACCACTTGGGCAGGCAGTCTCCTTTCTGGCTTTCTAGAAGACTACCAAACCAAACCAGACAAGGATCTCTGCTTGGGACTAAAATATTAAATACCAGAGGAAAAGAAACAAAGGAGAATTCAAAGGAGTTAATCTAGCAGATAAAAACTACTTTAACTGCCCTCTCCTTGTATTCAATTCCTCTTCCATAAGCTATTCTGCACCAGTACATGATTCTCTCCCCTCTTATATCAAGTTCCAAAGGTCTGTGTGCACAGGCACATGCACACAGGCCGGACCCCAGGGACTGATGTATTTTTAACCACTGATGCTCAGGATGCAGCTACCCAGGAGAGCAAGGAAGATGTGGGATGCTCTTTGAGTTGTCTTCGTTCTTCATTTCTCCTATCTGCTTTAGTTTCTCCTGACAAAGAGCTATTTTTAGAAAGCAAAATGACAGTAATTTGAACACATTTCCCTGAATCTTCTAGAAACAGATTTCTCTCTAAGCAGGTTCCTAGCCATCCTTAGGAAAAGGGGAAGTGGAGGAGAAAGATGCCCGTTCTCCATGCAGAAACCCCCTATGGAGGCAAGGCTTCCTTCAGGCAGCACATTATTCAAAACTCATGAGTTACTTTCCCTCCTGCACTCAAGTCTGAGCAAACCCACACACTGCTGGTAAGCCAACATCACCCATGGAGAGCACAACCAGTGGCGAAGGGCACTGCAGTATTTGCTCCTAAACACAGCACTGCTCAAGGACAGCTTTGGTGGCTGGCAGGTCTCTAGAGGGTGGTTAACAGGGAGTTAAAATGGCACCATATTCTACCACAACACAACATTTGAGAACTTTAAATAAAATTGAAGTGCCTGAAAGTCAGAACTTGCTTTCTAGAGAGCCTGCGTAACAGACAGAAAACTAGGGTTACTAGTGAGACATGCAAATTATAATTAATAATAACACATACTGGTGCTATTTATGCTCTTTTTATTGTGCTTTATCAGCCCAGTAACTCATTTTCTTTCAAGTGGTTTTGATTTTTTCAGCAAATAATTTGTGATCCAGGGCCTAAATGGAGCACAGACACACAACTCCCCTGATTTGAGCTTACACAGATTTCCTTGTCAGACTTCTAGCAACAGCGAGGAGCAGAACGGGATTTCTACATTTCAGCTTGTTTTAGTATCGAGTGGCATAAAGTAGCTTTAGCAGAAATAAAACCCGGGCTCATTCATGAAAAGGGGACTCTTCTCATTGTAAAATTAAAGAGCTGTATACATTCCTCATGGGACTTCCATTTGAGAAATATTTAATCTGAAAAGTGGCCCAGCCAATTAAATGGTTTCTGCTGAATATTTTACAAAGTGCTGCAAAGAACGGTAATTAGTTACAAATAAGCCTGTTTCTTGCTAATACAGATGCCGCTGTGCTGATGCTTTCAGAAACCATTCTGCCTGCAGTTTTTTCTCCTCACCTTGGTTCCAGAGAGATGCTTGGCAGGGAATGCATGAGCTCAGCTCAGCTAAAGGACTCCCAGTCCTTGGATATTTTCCAACACAGGTCCACGTATCACACCAGTCCTTGGATATTTTCCCTCACTTCCAGGCTGTATAAGACAACTTAGATCTGACTGCAAACACCAAAGCCAAACTGCTTGTTTCTTATCCTAACTCTGGCAGAAACAACTTGATGGTGCTGCACCTTCCTGGCCCCAGTGGTCCCCTCCCTCCTTCTCCCCATTTGGGGTGCTGGGCCCCAGCAGCCTCCTCCAGCATCAGGTCCAGCATGTCTGTGGGAGCTAAGTACAGGTGGGAATGGAAGACAGTGGCTTTCCAGTTTAATTTGCTGATTCTCCAGAGCCAATTTCAGGTACATGGTATCAGGTTAGGAGTGGCAGATAGAACAAGAGAGTCTTATGGCAAAAAAAAACCTGAGTGATCTATCATTCAGAGGTATAACAGTCAAGAAAACAGGTACAAGCCACAGTAATTGCATTAACACTAACATGTTTTCTATCGTGTAGGTCTATCTATCAAGAAGGACATGCAGCATTCAGAACAAAGGCTCCTGGAGAACAACAAAGCACAGACTGTTGTAGGGGCTCAAAGCGGAGAAAATGGAGGAAGAACAGATCTTGCACATTTAATTAACCTTTCCTGCTGCAACGAGGATGTCAAACAACTTTCATGTCACTGATATGCTAACAGAGGAAAAAATAAACATTGATACAAGAATGAAATACAACAGAAGTCAACCTTTCCTGACAACTTCCAGGAGCACTGAAAGAAGTTGACAATGCAGGCAGGGCCGGGTTATCTGCAGCCAGCAGGCAAATTTGAATTTCATTTTCTTTTCCTTCTCTTTTTTTCCCCCTATACTATGCACACACGCAGATAACTGGGTTTAAGAGTGCCACTGTTAGAGCCGGATTTTAATCTCCAGGGCTGTGCTGTGACAGTGCGACTGTGTGATGCTGTGCACAAGCCCAAACCCCATGTCCCACATCTCTGAGCAGCAGCCCCTACCCCACCAAAGCAGCTCCTACATCTCCAGCACTGCTGTTATGTTTCAGTAACAGCGTAGTCACTGAAACACAGTTCTCAACATTAAAAAGAAAAGTGATTGCAGGAAAATAGGTGTCATTCAGTCTCATCTATTCATATGAAATGCCTGCGGTAAGTTGCCTTCCTTAAAAAAATTCACTGCCATGTGAAACTTGAAAGCCCAGCGTACAGAAAATAGAAAACCCAGCCTTTTTTACTGCTGAATGGCTGCCACGTACAGGCTGTCCTTGAATGCTGAGTATGTACAGACTGACAACTCACCATCCTGAAGATGAGGCTGATTTTTAGTGTATTACGCTTAAAAACAGAAATTAGCACAGGCTGACACCCCTCTGCTTACAGGATGAAAAGGAGATGTAAAGATAGTTCCCAACATCGCAAACAACAGAGAGGAGGACGCAGCGCTTCCCATGGAACCTTTATCATCTGTGCTGAAAAGACACCTGAAAATTGACACAAGCCATGGCAGCAGGTTTTTTGTATGGTCTGCTGCCCATCGGGAATGAAATCCAGACTGGGTTACTCATTAAATCAATTAGATGATAACCTAACATTTGCTATGATAGGAGTCTACCTAAGGGCTGAACAACTGCAGCCTTGGCCCTGGGCTAAGCCAAACTGTAAAACTGATGAGACATCCTTTACTGTCCATGTGAGAAAAATAGAGAAAAACAAGACCAAAACCAGAAATCACACAATCCTGTTGTGGAATCTCTTTCTATGGGGATACTCATTCCCATCTGGACATCTACCTGTGTGACCCATTGTAGGCAACCTGCTTTAGCAGGGGATGGACTCGATGATCTCTTGAGATCCTTTCCAATCCCTGTGAGTCTGTGATTCTGTGAATCAACCCCAAGTTCTTCACTTAACACACAAGATTTCAATCTGTTCTTGCTATTTAACACCTCTTTACCAGTGCCTGCCTCATTCAACCGTAAAAGAAGAAATGCTCATGTGAAACAGAAACTCAAAAACATCAGGTTTCAAAACAAAACAGATTCACAGGATACATTCCAACTAAAAAAGTTCCTGAGTGTGATAGCAGCAGGTGCAGAAAGCCTTTAGGTGTCCCTGATTCTGCAGGCTCTGACAGCTCTGATGTAGTTAAGCCCTGCTTTCCAGGCTGGGCAACTACTATTGGTGACCCCTGCTGCAAACAGTCCTTAACTGGTTATACACAATTAACATTTATTAACACAAGCTGGGGATTCCCCCTTGTGTGGGGTAACGCACATAATAAATCACAAGCTGTAAGCACCACCACGAATCCCTGCTCAGCACTCCCGGCCACGGGAAGAGAGATGAAGCAGTTCAAGTTCCTTCTGTGTGTTACCAGGCCAATGTCCTCCCAGCAATACGGTTTTGTTTTCCAGCAGCTCTGATTCTCAATCCATATGTGCTATTCAGACAGGTTTCATTTCAAATTACACCCTTTTCAAGATGTGCTGTTCATAAATTAAAGTCATTTTAAAAATCCACACCCCCCCCGAAATGACTTTCTCCCCAAATATTTATTGCACATCACATCTGATGCAATAAAATCCCCTAAAAGCAGGCAATCTGCTTACCATAAAATGTCAGCTGTCCTCGTGCCACGTTCTTCCCTCTCACATTTTCAGCAACGCATTCATAGAGTCCAGCATCTTCTTGCTGAAAATTTGGGATCTCCAGAAGCCCATTCGATCTGTGTCTCCTGGCTTTTCTGGGTATCTGTTTCCCATCTGCTCTCCTCCAGCTGATGGTAGGAACGGGGCTAAACGAGAAAAAACAAAGCAAGTAAGGCTTACAGTAAGAGCTTTGGGTCCTATCCTGCTAACCTCATGTCTGAGCAACTGGAAACTGCTTCACATTTGAATATGTGGTCAGTTCTGGGATCTGGAATGATCTGCATGTACATACTTGGTACATCAATGGTGAACTGCTCATATAACCATAAAGCAGGAGACTGTTATAAAAACATTGTTTTGACAAAACTGGAATTGGGTTTCTGCTGTGACAATACACCCATTTTCTTATCAATCCCACGATTTCATTTTGGAAGCGCTGCTATTATTTACACTGGGAAAAATAGACAGGCCTTAGGTCTAGCGTAAGCACTCAGAACTGACGATGCACAAGTGTATCTGTACAAAATAAGTCATGCTTTTTGGTGAGCAAAGTCCCCGCTCCCCAAGTGCTTTGTAATGAGTTGCTGGCGACAACAACTCCTGCTGCAGAGAGCGAGGGACCGCCAGCCCTCCAAGCTGCGCTGTACGCCAGCAGCAGAAGGAGCACAACTTACTTTCCCAGGGCAAAGCACTCCAGTTTCACCGCTGTTCCTTTTGCAGACGGAACTGTTTCTGGGAACTGCACTTCTATTTTCGGCTCGTATTCCCCCATCACCCCTGCAAACATAAAAGAGTGGCTAAGGCTGGGCTGAGGTTTGCCAATAAATTCACAAGCGTTCCTGTGCTACTGCGCGGCTCTTCTCTACATCATTACTTGCCCAATTAATCCATTCATTTTAAACATGGCCTGTTTCTAACAGCCGTGCCATGTGGGCTCTCTTCCCATTTACTGCCAGAGGAAAATCAGAACCAGCGCTCCACACCATCTGCCACAGATTAACATTTCTTCATGGCTGCATTACTTTTTGCTTTTGAGTATTCAGGGGTTTTTGCAGGTAACTCGTGAAATAAAGCAATAATAAGGGATGGGGGGCTCACCTTCTAGAAAATGAAAAGCGGAACAAATAGCCATTAAGAAAAGTTTCAAAAGCACTGGAGCTAATCAAGGCTTCTATTAACTTCAAGGATTTGGAAGCACAGAGATCACAGCACATTGATGGGCTGTGGTTGTGGCACTGCTTCCGATGCAGAGGTAGCGTGAGGTGCCTTCTGGCTTTTCTTTTTCACGTTTCAAATGGTTTAAAGCTGAAGATGCTCACTCTCAGGCTTACATTGGGTGTCCCCTCCCATTCTGACCTCTGCACTGCACTTTGTGCTGCACTACCAGGTTACATCGGCATTCTTCAACATTTTCCTTTCACGTAAGTCCTGCTGCTACGTTGCATAGAGGGCAGCTGTTGCACAAAGTCAGCCATCCAAATGAAATGTGTTTGTTAAAGATATGGATGCTGTCCCTGTACACACGTCCTGGCCGGCACACAGAGCAGGAAGCACGTGAGTCTGCCTTTGCTCCAGCATTTACAGATTACACAAAAAGGAATTAAGGAGCACAATCCCCATCAGCTCATTAACAGAGCAGCCCTGAAGGGCTGGGAGATTCCAGTGCTACGGAGGCAAGGTCTCTCTGCTCTCCTGATTGTGATTTACCAAATGGTGCCTAAATTCCCCCACACTCCAAACTAAATATTTGCTGGGAGAGCTGCAGGCAGGACAAGGAGCAGCCATTGCCCAGCTGTTCCCTCGGACAGGGCTGCACAAACAAATGTTTGCAAACAATGCAGCTCTCTTGGCTAATATTAAAATTTACTGAGATCTTTTCCCCAGGGAGCGTTTCTATATTCTACGGTGCCACAAATCTGGCAGGGGAAGAACCATGGAGGCTGGGGTTGGCATCCCATGACTGATACACATTCTATGCCAGCCTGGCCAGATGCAGCCAGGCTCCTCGCTGCCTCCTGCACAGCTCAGTGAGGACTTCCTTCCACCTCCAGCCACTGCCCTCTCCAAGCAGAGCTCCCCGGTGCTCTGTCTCAGGGAGGGTGCAGCACCCCCAGCCCATGATGGGGCTCCACTGGCACTGAGCTGAGAGGTGGGAGGAACCTCACAGAAGAACATGGGAGATGCTCACAGGATCAGTCTGCATGCCAACGCTTAATCCAGTCCCTAAAAAGCAAAAGCAACAGGAGCAATTCTTTCCTCTTTCCCAAAGCATTAATTCAGCCCCCTTATGTAAAGTAGGCTGTAAAGTATCATTTGACACTAACGGGCTATTTAGGAAATTAAGGCAGAATGTATTATTAACACATTCGTCACCTGACAGATCAGGAGATGAGGAATGGGAGGGAAAAAAAATGGTTTTTTGCCTTCTCTGTCTTTATTGCTCAGCCTCCCTTACCTTGGAAAGCTGTGACCCTGAGGGGACAAAGCCAAGGCAGGATGCTGAGGGTGCCAGGGCTGTAGGGCAGATCCCCTCCTTTCCCTTACACGGAGGAACTGTGGCTTGACAGCATTACTGCAAACACTACCCACTTCAATACCAGCATCTGCACCTGGAAAACCACCAGGATAACACGGCAGCCCCAACCACCCCTCTGGTGACACCAGGTGTACATCAAGCTCTGGCTTCCCTGCCTTAAAGGAAAAACACTGGTGCATTGGAGATATCTCGATATCAGCCAAGCTCTTTTTCACACAGACAATCCTTATTTTTTCCTCCTGTTCCTGGGTGAGTTAACATCTGACTTAGCATTGCAGGTGGAAAGAATAAGGGAGAAAATAAAAGGCTAAAAGAGAGCCTGGGTTTGTAGCTTGGAGGATGCTTTCAGTGTCGTGACACATCAGATGCTGTCTGCGTTTGCAGTTCAGAGGATTTTGTATTTTTATCCCAGTTTCAAGGCTTAAAAATGTGCTTCTGGATGAAAGTTCCAGGAATTCAGAAGCAAACTCATTTGTCTGAGGATATGCATTTCCTGACAACACCTGTGAAATGTTAAAGTTTAATTGGCCCATACAGCTGCTGCTGACGGTAATTTCATTCCAGGTCTATTGCAGCTCTTTTCCACTATTACTGTTTTAATTTTGATGTAAAAACCCAAAGTGCATTTTAAAGAGGAGAAGTGGAGCACTGCAGAAGGGCTGCTGCGGCACTGGGACTGCAGCAGAGAAGTGCCAGGCAACTGCTTGGCACTCACAGGTCCCTGTTCTGTCTCAGCTGCACTGAGAGCTGTGCTCCCGGTGGATGCCTTCAGGCTTTGGGGTGACTCCCAGCCTTTGGGTGCCACGTGTATTTGGCTCTTTATTATACTGCCCATCATGGAAATAATGCAGTGAGCCATTTCTGTGCTGAATGAGATCACGCGTTGTTGGGACAGAGAGCCTGGAGTACCAGAGGCATAGCACAGTGTGCTCCTTTTGCCCCTCCTGGAGCCCTCTGGGGTTTCATCTCATAGAACCATAGAATGGCCCAGGTTGGAAGGGATCACAAAGATCATCAAGCTCCAACCCGCCTGCTGCAGGCAGGGCTGCCAACCTCCATCTTTAATACTAGCCCAGGCTGCCCAGGGCCCCATCCAGCCTGGCCTTGAACACCTCCAGGGATGGAGCATCCAGAACCTCTCTGGGCAACCCATTCCGGCACCTTGCCACTCTCTTGGTTAGGAACTTTCTCCTGATATCCATCCTAAATCTTCCCTCCCTCAACTTAAAACCATTTTCCCTTGTTTTGCCACTACCTACCCCTGTAAAGAGTTGACTTCCATCCTGTTTGTAGTCTCCCTTAGGGAGGAAGTTCTTCCAGGGAGGAAGAGCTTTCTGAGGATAACAAATGGTGCACACAGCAGCAGGAGAGGAGCCTGATTCCTGCAGCTCTGGTTGCTAAACAGCTCTGCAGACAACAGCTGATTCGTAACTCCGGAGCTCCACCAGTGAGAACAAGTAGGAAGAGAAGCATAAAGGCACAGGGAGAGAATGCAGTCTGTCCATTGGGTCAGGTCTTATGCTGCATTCCTGCATCTTTCCCTTTTGCAGCCTGCTTCTCAGAAGCCTGCTATGGTAAAGCAAGCTGTGCTTTAAAAACATGCTGAAAAGCTGTTTTCCCAGGATGATCACATGTAAGTAAAATAACCATGACTAAGACGGCAGGTATTCAGCATACAAAGCCTAACTGACTTGTGGCTGAGCCTAGAAAAATTACTGCAATACGTTGAAGAAAAAAGGTGGAAAAACCTTGTGGGGGCTCAGGCAGTGATCCCAGCCCTGTGAATGTTGTACAGCAGCCCAGGGAGGGCAGCAGCTGCTGGGCTGGGGGGTGGGAGGCTGGAGCTTTGGCCACAGAGCGAACACCCAGCTACGGCTTTTGGGAAAAACAGATTTCAGAGATTTCTGTGAAGTCTTTTTGAGAATTCACAGTGTGTATTTCAGAACAAAGCCAGTCAGGCGGTACCTCCAACACGTGTAACGCCAATCTCTTTTGTGCAGGGCTTGCTGGAGGCGGTCAGCAGCCCCAGCCCAGGCTGAGGATCCCAGTGCTGCAGCCCCCCAATGGGGTCCCCCTCTGGAGCTGCACAGGAATCCCACATGAGGGGAGTGGGTCGGTGACTTACATTAATCCAGGGAGACACATTATGCTTTTTTCCCCCCATTAAATTCACTAATTGAAGTTAAATGGAACTGAAACACTAACTGCTGATGAACCAGCCTCTGAGGGTACTGATTTAATGACATAGGGCTGTAAAGCAAATAACATGTATTGCTGGACATGCCAAATAGGAGTACAAAAGATAAACACAACATGTTTGCGAATGGCAGCACCTTGTGCCTCGTGTTTCACTCATTCCTCTTGTTCCCACATTCACTATACTTATGTACATGCTTCACTCTTCAAGCACGATGCTGTGTAAAATCCGTTCAGACTTTATAGGGTTATTCTACATGGAATGAAAAACTGAACCTTGCAGATTCTTAAAATGAAGTTTGTGTCTAATAGTAGTGCACTCCTATTTTAAAACGCACATTCAACTTTTGATTACTGTCATCCATGGCTCTGCAGACATTACAGCACCTTTGCTGTTTAACTCAGGAATGCATTCCGGAGCTCCTCAGAGGTTCAATTAAAGTTTCATATCTATAATAAACAGCAGAGTGCACATCAAAGGAATCTGAGAACATTCCTGCGAATTACCTCGGGAAGGCAATTGGTCTCTGTAAATAAAGCTGAGTGCGTGCAGAGGAGCGATGCGCTGGGGTAGAGCCCTTGGCAATGCACTTGACGATGAGGATGACTACCAATCATCACAGCATTACCCTCTGCTTCAGAAACAGAGCAGCCACTGAGCTCGGTTTTGACAAATGGAAGCGCTTTCCTCTAGGTAAGGCTTGCAAAAAAGTCTTGTCTGTTTAATACCTACAAATATTTCTTGTTCAGCACTGAAAATGTTAACATGAGATGAATTTGAATACTCCTCCCTATCTTTCACACCGTCTTAGTTTCAGCCGGATGGAATTGCCTTCCTCAGAGCAGCTGGTGTGATGACTTAGGCTGGACTCAGAGGGCCACGTTTGCTGCCACTTACACTACTGCATTTGTAGAGGTGTGGTGTAAAGGGAGCTGATCTGAGGCACAGAACAGCAGCTGTCCTCACCCTGCCCAGCACAACAGGGGCACTGCTCCTCACCCCAGCCCACCAACAGCCCAACGTGGGACCTCACTTACCACAGACAAACGGCTGCAGCTGGCAGCACCACAACCCTGTCCTGCACAGGAGGAATCTTTGTGAAATGCCACTAGATGACAACGGATCTTCTTCTAAAAAGAAGTTTCTAATAATACATTTCTATTTCTGGAATGAATGTCCTAAATGTTAGCCTTTAAACAGACGCTTCAAATTAACATGCAAATGCATTTTTCTTATCTCCTTAGAAATGACTACGATACAAATCAATTGTCCGCGTAAATTTAGAAATCCTCTTTTGGTTTCTTTTCTTTCTTTTCTTTTTTTAGTATTATTCCACAGACTACTAAAAATAGCCTGGATTCTGCTAGGAAATACAGCCTGAACTAACAGTTACCGAAACAACAAAGTGCTCCTGTACACTTCTGGGCTGCGGAAAATGAACAAAACTGCAGCAGAATCAAACTCTAAAATATGTTTTATGAAAGTTCCTCCAACAGTGGAAAAAGCAACCTTGGCCACAGCACCACAAAACCCATCAATGTGAAGGACGCTGAACCAGTAGCTAAAGGGGAAAAATCTCTCCCTTTACTCAAACGTAGAAATATTTGAGTCCATTCCTTAAACTACGGGTGACAGCCAAAGAAACCCAAGCAAGTCCTACCGTCGTTCCTGAGGATGAGCGGGGTCGGCGGGCCCAGGACCCGGCTGTTGGTCACTGTGTTGGTCACCACACACGTGTAGTTGCCCACGTCAGAAGCCTCCACCTTTGCGATGTACAAATTTCCTGTCTCCTGTGAGACGAAGCGGCGGTTGTCCTGGTGCACGAATGATGGGTACTCATTGAAGATCCAGGCGTAGGTGAGCTCTGGAAGCACAGGAACCATCAGTGTTGGTGACAGACAACCTTTGGCTGATAAGGGGCTCCAGCCCAAAGCTCAACTAGAGCCCCCAAAATGATTTTCACCTCATTTAGGAAACAGACACATCACAGCCCATGCAATGATCAAATAGCAAACATTCTGCAAGTTCTCAACTTTAAGGCCAGAAATTTCCCAACCTGACACTTCTGAGACTGTGTGTAGACCTCAGTTCTTTTGAAAGGTTCCTTAGGGTTCTTCCAATCAATCAAGAGTGCAATGTATTTTATAGCAATTCCACTTCTGTCACGGACATTTCAGCCTTCCTGACTCGTGACTATTTTTTTCTTCTTAGTTTTTGTTTGAGTTTGGAGGAGGATCTGCCAAGCTGTGGTATCATACACTATACATTTCATTCATCTGGGATTCCAGAACCAGCAAAAATTCCAAACACTGAATTAAGCAGCTGTAATTTTCTATGTGTCTAATTAGAAAACAATCTGCATTTTGTAAGGCATCATATTTGGGCCAGAAGAAGTAACAGAGAGACACACTGCAAGTGGTTGCAGTTTGTAAGTGAGGTTAATGCAATATAACCCTATTATATTTGCCTAAGACTAATATGCAAACCCTCTAGAAATGCTTGAAGAACTCAAGTGAGTGCAAGATCGTTGCAGTTTTCTAAGGCAACAGTAATTACACTAAAAAGCACATTCTTAGTTTAATACTCTAATGAGTCATAACTGTAATTGACCTCCACTACCATTAGGTATTTTGGAAAATACATTCTGCCCTCACGTTCCACTGTTTACACACACAAGAGGCTGGAATGCAGTTTGTGGGCTTTTATTTATTTATTTTTAACAACAGGATTATAAAGTGCCTGCTTAGACTTTTAGGAAGTTATGATAATTACGTTTACGTGGGAATATCTAATCATCATATTTACACACGTGCATCAAATTATAAGTAACGCCACGCTGGCACCAAGAGGATACTCAGAGCAAACAAGGGAGCACTTCTCAGTTGGCTTATAATTTTCTGCAGGTAGTTTATTATCTTTTTTCTTTTTTTAATTCCCAATATTTTTATTACTAGGCTATATCCATGTGCTTTTGGGCTAAAGACACCTTTAGCTTAAGTAGTTCTTGCCTCCATGCTGGTGAGAGAGATGAAGAGCCCATCTGCCTTCATTCTCAAGACAGTCATTTCATTCTTAAGAAGGCTGCAGTAGCTTTTCCTAGGCTCTGTTCTGGAATCATAGAACCACCAAGGCTACAAAAGACCTCCACAGTTGTCCAGACCAACCACCCACCTACCACCAATATTTCTCCACTAAACCACGTCCCTCAGTACTACATCTAAATGCTTATTGAACACTTCCAGGGACGGTGACTCCATCACTCCCTGGAAACTGTTAAGGAAGACACAGGAGAACAGAAAGCAGGTGTGAAGTTGTGCAGGAGTAAAGAGGTCTGACCAAAGAGAGAAGCACAATAGAAACAAACATGGATTCTTTCAACACCAAAGGCCCTAAAGGGGACCTATTTCCATAGAGGGTGAGCCTCCAAAACCTCTCCAAAAGGCCTCTTCAGGTAATACTCGTTTTGCTACATGAAACAAAGGAACTCCAAATCCAAATGCTGGACATAATAAAGATCTGATGTCACAACTTGTCCTTCCTTTCATTAAAATAAACCATGGCACGAAAATGCAGCTGCCTGAATTACTCAGCCTTACATGCTTGGAGCAGTACATTATTGCTACAAGAATAGCTGGATAACGGTCTTGCTAAAATAACACGGGATTGATGGAGTACAAACCACAGGAAACAAGGCAGACTGAGTCTCTGTAAGTGCATTTGCTTGTGTGGCAACATGTAAATAAATACTGTATCAAACTCACTTTGATTTCCTTAGAGATCTTAGTGCAATATTTATGGCTTTTCAAACTTGACGGATTTCTTTTGATAAGGTTTCAGATACTAATTGCTCTGGAAGTGATAGACAGTTCCCATCCCATAGGCAATTTGTAAGATCTGTGTAAACAGACACTTAAAATACAGCCTGAGATAGCTGCTGGTGGCTGTGGGTGATGGAAACATTTACCAAGTTACAGACAAGCACCTTTTCAGCACAAAGAACACAGAGTAACAAGCAATTCATGGCCCTAATTACACATTACACTCTATACACTTTATATATTTCAGGAATTTGTTACAAACTTCTGCTTTTTAATTTGGAGACTGTTCCATTAGTAGGCCTGGGAATGGTGGGGTCACCATCCATGGAGGTACTCAAGATCAGATGCTGTACTAAGGGACATGGTCTAGTGGGGAAACATTGGCCATAGGCGGTCAGAATGGATGATCTTGGAGGTCTTTTCCAGCCTTGGTGATCCTATGATTCTATTTTATCTCTGTTTTGCTTTTGCCTTTTACAACAGGAAACTCTTTTCTTTATACACACACACACGCATATATATATATATAGTCTTTTCCATAAAGGCAGGACTGCCAATTAAAAAGGCCTCTGTAGCTACTGTGGGTAAAGCGATTAAAACATTATTAAGATTACAGTTACCATAAAGCTGAGTGGGAAAATGAAATTTTGAAATTAATATTTGCAAAAAAAAAAAAAAAAAAAGGGAATAATTTATCATTTTTAATAAGAACAGTGTGGTACAATACACTATTAGTTTTTATGGGCTTTACTGAAAGTTACAGGGATTAATCCTGTCATTAACAGCTCCAATAATTTATATATTATCACCTACTATGTCACTCTCAAGTCAGACAGGCAGGAGCTATTATTCAAGGTGAAACAAAAGCTCAGCAGCAATTCCTGTAAAGCGCAATAATTATACTTTGTTCCACAGAGCAAGAAACAGATGTGAAATTAAGAAAATGAAGAATCCCTTCCCTGCATAACAGACCCAAGCAACCCGAGCTGTGACAGTAGCAGTACAATGTATTAGTGCATCACTTGGAGATATTTTGAAATGAAAGGTGGGGGTCATCCTGCTATGCTATCCCTAAGGACAAATGAGCTGCAGGTGTAGTGAATACGCTCTGAGTTAGGTTTGTGCTTTTCTTGGTCTCGCTCCATAAGCCAAGCATGGCAGTTTACCATATGGGATCTGTGCTCTGCGCATGGCTGGAGTGCAGACTGCATCTGCTGATAGTGACAGCATATAAACCTCATAACAGAACGATTTTTGGAGGACAATTCACAGCTTTTGTTCTGTTTTTCCTCCAATTGCTTGCATTTCTCGGTGTTTAAACTTCCCTTGAGTGGTACTAACAGATTGTTTTGATTGTGACAGTAAATTCAGGCAATGATAAAATGCAACTGATTACCTGACGAATGTCCTGCGAATTCGTTTGGTATTCTCACCTCACTAAATTTTGCTGACTGCTTGTAGGGGACATTCCTAACTTCAAATGTCACTGGGATCTGATTGCTTAAATCAAAGTCCCCAGCCCCCTGAATAACACAACAAGCTGACCAGGAGGCTTAATGCACTACAGCTGTTTGTATGAGCATGCAGTGGGAAAGAGAAGACAAAGGACCATCAGAGAAAGATGAACTCCTGGCATTACTTACCACACACTTGGCCCTACTCAACCCCCACTGCTCCTTTCCACCCATACCTGTTTGTCTGCAGCCTCAGTGTTACGCCTGGAGTTTTGGGCAGTTTTTCTCCTTTATGGTTTTATTATAATAGTAGAGCTGCATGAATTATGCATCGTACACATTTCTTTTGTGAGCCTATAGCCCATTTCATTGCCCTGCCAGCACTTTGGATCAATTTTTTATCTACTCTTCTTAAATAATTGCCGCATAATTTAAAGGAATCAACCTGGATGCAAACACTGCTCGATAGCTCTCCCCTCAGCTCCATGCTCTGGGGCAGCCAGGTAGCAGCGCTGCTTCTGGGCCACAACTGCACATTTTAATAAAAGGAGGCATGAATAATGGATAAGATTAATCTAAAGTTACTAAGATATTTTCGGCTAACCAGTCGTCTGTACTAAAACTGACAATGCCGCTACTCAACAGTCAACCAGCGGCAAACGAAGATATGAACTACCCTTGCAGATAGAGCAGGAAAATAAACCCTCAATACAAATGAATCAATGTTCAGAATTTAGCTTAGAAAAGCACGAAAGCACCACTGGTCCATTATGGCCAGTGATGATATGGTCTTTGACAAAGAAAGCAGAATCATCTGTGATGGAGTATTTACCCACATTGTTTAAGGAACAGCTACAACTTTACTGAGACCTCTCCTTGTTTGCAGCAGCTCTGCAGGAAGTGAAAAGCCTTTAGGAGGCACATTAGGAAGGATCTGCAGGATAACCAGAAGGACGCTTTGTTATTTAGGGGTTTCACTTGAGGCTGCGTTAGCACGAGGCAGCTACAGGAAAGGACCCTGCCACACAACAACACACTCCTGGAAACCAATCAGACACAAATCCTGAAGCAGTCAGATCCACCAGGGTGTAAAGCAGTAAGGTGAGGGGGTTAATGAGGTGGGAATTGGTATGAAGACATGAAACCAAAGAAGGTGATGGGCAGACTGAGGGGTCATCTCTCCATCCTGAGGTACAATCAATCATAACTACAGCATCTCTGTGGTTTTACAAAGCTTTTCTTAAAACCCTCCAACAGTGACACTGTGTAACTTCCCCACAAGGGCAAAATGCACCAGAAGAGAATGGGGTGATGCTGCAGGTTGCGCTGCTGTCATCTCCACACCAAGCAAGCAGGCCCTCTCCAGTTTGAGGCAGTAACTCCTGCAAACCTAACTGAGACCCGTGTGTACTGACACATCCGTTTATGGCAGCAGGAAAGCTGGATATAGTGTACACACTCATGCATGAAAATGCATGCAGTGAGTGCAACTTCCAATGCCCATCATCAGTTTGCCATCCTCCTAGTCACAAACAACGCAAATACACAAACCGATGTCAGGCACATTAATGAATCAGAACACAAATGAGGGAAATGCACCCACTGGCCAAACTTAATGGCAGACTCACCCTCACAGCCATCTGCAAGGTGTTCAGGGTTGTGTTTGCTTCCTGACCCCATGACTCCATGCCCACTCAGCACACGGAGCTCCATGTGAGAGTAATAAAAAAGGTGAGAGGTCCTCGTTACCTGAAGCCCAATCAATAACCACCTGCATCTGCTGCATCTCCATTTGTCAGCATCAAAAATAGTTAAATATTGGATGGCTGCCCATAATTGACCTGGCTTATCTCTCGCTCACAGCCTCCAGCCCCAGTTGATGGCTGGCTACACCACCCGCATGGCACTGCAAACGTTAATGAGTATTGCACCGTGTCTTTTGGGACTGTGACACATTTCTAACTTGAAATTCCCCCAAGGAGAGAAATCAGCAGCAGCCTTTATCTATGACTGAATGGAAAATGTTGCGGAAAGTCTCATGCTACTGCATTAACCACAGCTAAATAAACAAACCTATTTCAAAAAGGCCTGATAGGCAGCGGACACCTTCCCACACCTACAGCAATCTGGCTTAAAGGGTGACCGGTTTTGTCTGACAAACCTCATAAATGGTCTTACAGTAATGTACAGCTTAGCCTGGTCTCACCCGAAAGAAAACCCCGTAACAAACTCAAACTGCAATTGTTCGAAGAGCTATGCTATTTCTGGGGAAACTTGTTATGCACTGAACAACAACCAGAGAACCCTGTCCAGGTTTCACACCTACATGTTGCATGCAACTCCATTTAACTCCAGATGATTTGACATTTCTCCCACCAAGCAATGCACAGAGCTTTATGATGCTCACTCTGTTTTTAAGCTGATCCCAATGAGGAAATGTAGGTTAAAAGAAACTCACAATAATAATAGCTCAATATGTTCCACAGAGTGGCATCAGCACCCCCATGAAGGAACACAAAGGAGCCAACAAAGCACCTCTGTGACAGATACAGACAGCAGCAAAGGGAAAGGAGGGAGAGCCAAAACAAAAGACACAGGGGGCCCGACTGAAGCTATTAGTTACTTATGGGCAAATATCAAATAAGTACGCTGTAAGCTGAGCACATGCACAAATGACACACTGCATGTTAATTCTGCACTGTATTTCTGAGCTGCAAGATTCAATCATTGCTTGTATTTCCCCAGCTTGTTCTACGCAGTGCTGCAGATATCACCTTAAGGAATGACTCGCAGATTTAATCCATCAGTTTGTTTTCTGTTTAAAGCCACGGAGAGTTAGCCTAAAAATCTTCCTTTTTTTTTGCACTTGCTTCAGTAAAGATAAAGGTCCCTGGGCTTATTTTAAAACATATTTCAATGTGACCTACTTAATCCTTTAATACCAGCCTTCAGTACCTTTGATCAGCCTCTTACTGTAGCTATAAGAGATTACATCAAACCTTTCTAAAAACAAAGTTGTTGGTGGAGCATTTTGTAACTGCAGTGAATTAATATTACAACCCATTGGCTGCAGGTTGAAATATTTGGCTAAGCAGTGAGGGTGGGCAGTGTGTCCTTTAGGGGAGAGCACTGCACAGAGATCTCCATACACAATGCCACACTACTCCTCCACACGACACAGGAAAACAAACCCTGTTTGCACATTTGATAGACAGTGTTTTGACATACATCAGTCAGAAGCAACATCATGGTTGCACATTGAGATGTATGAATCAGGTAAGAGAAAATGCTCTAACCAATAACCTGATTTATTTTTCATCTCCAGAACAGCTCAGCAGGACGGAGTGCAGGACTTCTGCGTTATGTGGAGCAGTAGTTGCATTCAGAGACATGGAAAGTCAAATCTGACTGCAGAATTAGAGATGCAGTGCTGGTGTTGAGGGCATGCTTTCTGTTATGAGCATCCCAAGGGAGCTGAAGGCAGATCAGACCCTGGCTGACCCTATGAGTGCAGTGCCAGTGGCCAATTACAGTGGGGTGAGTGTGGATAAGGGTTGTGGCAAAATGGTTAGAAGAACCTGGGAGCCATCCTCAGATCCCTCATTTATTTTGCATAGACATTAGGACTTTGGATAAATGCCTATTGACTGAACGCTGTCAAATGACAGATTTCACTCTTTAGGCAGCCTCTGTCTACCCTACCCTTTCCAATACCACTTCAATCTTCATTTAGAAGCAAAAGCAATATAACAGGGGAATGCACCACGTGACTAGCTTGCAGATTATCTCTTTTTAAACATGTCACGAGCTGCCACCGAGAAATAAAAAACCCACTAATGTCACGATCCTCATTATTTCCAAGGTCTGAACTGGAAAGATGAGCCTCTTCTCTGCAGGAATTACAAGCATCGGCCAGCCCACCTCCCTGCCCACCCTGGGACAGTCCAGCTGGGGCACAAACACACAGCAAGAGGGCAAAACCCGTAAGAGGTTAAGAGGTAAAACCCACCTGTAAGAGGGCAAAACCACAAGGAAATCTGCTGTCTCATTTAAAACTGCACCACAAAGTTACAGAGTCAGAACCTTCTCAGCCAGAAAGCGAAGTAGCTCTGCTGGCACTGAAGGTGAATAAATGGTGTATGTCAGATGAAAACTGGGGTCTGAATGCTTGTGTGAAATTCTGTCTTCAACCATGACCTACTTTGCAACCCCTACTCACAAAACCCAGCCCTGCTGAAGCAGGGCAGAATGCAGGCCAGGCACAGGCACCACTCACACAGCCGGGTTCCTAGAGAAGCCCAGACCCAAAATGTGCTTGGCATCTGTTACTGGAAATACTTCTGATTTCATGAACTACTCAAATAAAACAATACCTGTGTGTTCATTACGTCATCAGAAATATCAGCCTTTTGTGCAGGCAGAAAATAAGAGTGTTAAGCGAGTTAGAACAGCACATTTCCCTCATCCAAATTTGGGAATAATTTCTCTTGCTCTCGTACCACTAAATACGTTGATAAACCTGTACACAAGCTGAATCAGCAGTTTTAGAGAAAGGATCTTGACAGATTAATTTTAATTTCATCCATTCCCATCCCCGGAGAAGCTCTTCTTACTCTTAATAATTTAAATGCTGACCATGATGTAACGTAAAAAATAGATGATGGGAGATGCACTCTGAATGGAAGCTACAACTCTCAATCACTTCTTATTTAAATGAGTTTCATATGCCTCGATCTAAGTTTAATGGAACTTCTTTTCCTGAACTGCAATAGCCTTCAGCACGTGGAGCCCTGCACAAAGCACGCTGCTGTCCTGCAGCTCCACGCACACTGCCTTGCTGCTGCAGAGAGGAGAGCACCAGATAGCGCTGCTGTGCCCACAAGTGCTGCCAGGCACAGCAGCAAAGGTTTATAAAGACATTAAGATAGGAATGAAAGAAGAGAAACTATTCATGCCTCAAAAAGGAAGAAGTGGGGTGGGGTAGTATGGCAGTCTGCTTGGCAAAAAGCAAGAGAACAGCGCTGGACATATAGATGTGCAAGAAGTACATCTTTAGAAACCCCTGATGTCATGGTTTTGGCACAACGCACTGGAAGGAACTGCGGAGAAGTGAAGGCTGAACATTTAGGTTAGTGTGGTGAAGTGGGATGGGGACATAAAACACCCCAGGTCACCTGGCATGCAAGAAATAGGGCAGGAGAAGCACCATCATTCCAACAGATACAGAAAAGCAATGGCACTTGTCTGATTCAAATCTTCCATTCCTCTCAGGACATCACCTTAATGGGAATGTGTCCTAAGAGAAGGATCCGGCACTGATAAGGTGATTTAACACTTCCAGGATCGTGTGCTTAGCCTCGCCGCATCCAGCATTTCTTATTGGCATAGATGCTGCACAGCAGGCAGAGCAGGCCAGCACTGATCTGACAGAACGAAATCATCATCAGCAGTCAGGCTGACATCAGATGGAAACATCCTCGGCCTCTTTGGCTGTTTGTGATTAATAGACATATTTTTTTCCTTCATTCTGTTGTTTTTTCAAGGCTGACTGTTTAAATACTTGTCAAAGTTTTAACATCAGCTTTGCTTAATGTTGACTCTAGGGGCAGCAGAGGAGAATATTACCAACAACTCTAACCTGCTCCAGGGGAAGGCCCCCACACATTGCTCTAGTGATGGCATGGAAATGCCATCAGCCCAAACATTTCCATCGGTTGCAGCCATCGAAGTGCCCAGAATTGCTTAAAAAAAGAAAGAAAAGGGGGGGAAAAAAAAGATAAAAGGAGAGAAAATATGAGCAGAGAAGCCAGGCACTAATCATTTTTTTCTGCAGAGCACAGAAGTGGTCTTAGCACCACTGTAATCAGTAAAGTGCTTTCTGAAAACATGCCCAGTGTCTACACTTCACTACCTACCATGCAGCATGAAAGGCTGAGATTGAGATGAAATCAGAATTGCCATCTCTTCTGTCAAATGCTAAAATTTCGTTAGTTCTACTCGATTAAGTTGTGCAACAGAACTAAAAGTTCTCTCAGCTACCGGGGGAAAAAAGGCAGGAGAGAGCAGGAAAAACCTGAACACATCCATTACATGAAAAGATGTGAAAATAACACTGTCAACGTTTTGGCTCACAGACAGAGACTACACGGGTGTATTTCCAACAGCAGTAATGGCATTTGAACAACTGAACCTTAATAAATCCCCTCCTCTTTGGGGAGACGGATGTCCAGAAGCACGTCTACAAGGAAGCTGACAACTTCTCCTCTGGCTTTTGTTTTTGTGTAATAATAACAATGAATACCTTCAGAATCAAGCAGTTCTGTCTAGGGCTTTCCTACAGAAACAAACGATGACACAGAAGGACCTGGGATTTGGGACCAGAACTGGTGCTGGGAGGGGTCTGCTCATGGAGCACCATCTTCAGTGTCCACAGGCACATGGGCAGGGGCACAGGGCATCCTAGAGAAACATCAGTGAGTTTATAGCGCACACTCAAGCACTATAGCCATATTTAAGCCATCCAAAGAAGCTACCAGACAATTTATTTTTTTTCCCATACATTACTGAGATAAATTGAGTGAGGAAAAAAGCAATAGATGTGGTGGTACAGGCTATGAAAAGGAAGACCTCAGAATGCATTGTACCTCTGGAGAATGCAAAGAGAACACAACATTTAAATCGTTAGAAGCTTTTCCACGTACATTCGTCATGCTTGGAAATTTGAGATCTTTTATTCTATGGGATTTTCTTACAGGGGCAGGAAGGCAGATGTCATGAGAGTGTTGTGTAGCCAGATCTTTCATAAAGATAAGAAAATCTAGGGAAGGGGGAAAAAAAAACTGAAGAAAAGCCCTGAAGCCAAATTCATTTATCTCTCCACAGACAGGGACAGGATGGGTTTTAGGGCTAGATTTGCAAACTTGGTCTTCTGCACGTTTATGGATGTGCCACTGATGGCCACATGAAACTTGAACACCTTCCTATGACTTTTGCTTTAGTATCCAGACTTGAAACACCAAGGATGACAGAAGGTAGCTGAAAACTGTAGTTAAAACATGAACGAACCCTGCCCTGAAAACCAAATGAATCTGACAAAAGTTGCAGCTCAGTAACTCAGTTCCCATACACTTTAACAAAAACAGCTATTTGGCATTAAAAATGTTTTGATCATTTATATTTTGGAGATCAAGTCAACAGCACAGTGACCTCCAGACAATCCCTGGGCTTATTCCCTACAGACTTGTGTTCAGAGCCCTGAGAAGCACAAGAGAGGACTTGCTTTACTTTGCACTACATGCTATTTTTTGGGTGGGAAGGAGTAAGGGTGTTCTTTTTTCCTTCTCTTATCTTCCCAATAAACGGATCTTGCCAAACTTGATTAACAGTGCCATGAAAAATCCAAACAAAGTAAAAACATTTTCAGCAACAGCTTTAAAAGTAAACAGCCTGTCTGACATTTCCAAACACTTCACTGTTTCTAAATATGCCTAAATGTAATAAAAAAGGCTTAATATGGAATGAAAATCTTTGGACAAACCCAACTTATTTTTTGTATATTTGTTTTCATTTTAGCGAACAAAGCCCCCAGATCAATTATTCATGCAGCTCTTGGGAAGAGAGGCAGCAGGGAGTATTGATCTAGGAGAGCTTTGAGAATATAAAGCAATATAGCATTGTTTTTATGGCACCCAAATTGCACGGCTCATCCCGAGGAATGCTGAGATACCATATTTAGGGCTCGCTGAAACAGACACGAAAACTTTCTGATGTTCCTCTCATTCCCAAAACTGTTACTGCATGTGATTTAAGCACCTCATAAGCGCTGCCAGGTAGAAGAGCGTGGTGAATGCTGCTGTAGCGTGCAGCAGCTGCCAATGGGATCCCGGTGCGGATGTAGCCCCATAAGGGCTGGAAAAGTTTTGTGATGTTTCAGAGATAGTCAACCTCAGCTGCAAGACAGCTCATTCCCAGAAGGAAACCATGCGGGTGAGTGTGCTCCTGCAGTCCTTCCACAAAGGAGATCTATTGTTAGGTGGTTAAGCTCTGTGCTTTATCACAAATAATCTCTGCATCACGTACACAGTGAATGCTCACTGAAGCCCAACTGGAATTACTCGAATACATTGAGGACTTCCAATCATCTTTTCCTGTCTACAGCTTGACCGCTTACACTTCTCCCACTGCTCATCGTGCTGTTAAATGTGCACCTCATGCCATGTTCCCACAGCAATGTTTACTCTCACATTATGTTACTGCAGAGTGGTTGACACACGACCATAGTTAAGCTCTGATTGCAAAAACAGTGGAAAGAATGAGGGAGAATCCCACGCGTTCCACATGATTATTTCAGACAGATGCTAACAACACAGGCAGGCCTTTTTCTACTGTTTCTTACACTTTAGTGCAAGAGAAAAGTAGAGAAGGGGAAAAAAGGAGAAAAGTAACTAAAAAGTGAAACCAGGCAAGGTATCACCAATACAGCAGGATGATGGTGGAAATATTTGTTATCTGGACATGTTTTCAGGATGTTTGTAGTAACACCTGACTAATAGGAAGCTTTATATTTGGCATTCTTATGAAGAAGAAACTTCTCAACAACTAATGTATGTAGGCCAACATAACTCCGCTTCCAACCGTCAGCTCTTTAAACATTGACGGTGAAAGCAGTGAAATACAGCCAATACTTCCAAAGGGAAGAAGGCCTGGAAGCAGACAGATGTTTCAATTTTAGTACAACAATGCATTTCTAAGACCAAGATGACCAACGACACGGTGGCGGACAAATCTTCTAACAGATTTCTATTACTGAATTTGCACAGGTAAGGGCAGCCCTGAGCACCGCAACCTCAGTCACCTCAAAACTGAGGGAAAACTGCAGCTGATCCCCCACACACAGCTGGGATTTTTTCCTATCAGGAGAAAGTTGTGCCTGCCCCTCTGGCACCCAGAAGGAAAACCTACACTCAGCTCTCAGCAACACACCAGGTCTCAGCTTCTTGTTCTTTTCAGGCTTCTTCCATTCTCCCAAATACACTCAAACAAAACAAGAGCTTATCTTCCAGCTGAACTGTTTTGCCTGCTCTTTTATTTTTGTTTTTATAAGTAATTTTAAATGCAGAACAGAAGCTGTAGTAAAAACATTAAAAAAAAAACATAATGTAGAATTTTTCCCCAGACAGTCCTATGCTTCTGCGCTGGCCATGAACGTCCCCAGGCACTTTTGGAAGGATGATGAAGTTAGCTTTGCTGTCATAATCAAATTCCAAGATAAATAATTGTGTTTCTTCCATCTTAACGCCACTCACACTTTCAACTCGATGCATTACTCCTCACTTCTAACCTGGCTGCTGCACCACAACGTTGAGTCATTGCAAAGTTACACTCAGAGGCAGCACGGGGAGCTTTGCAAACGCTGCCTCAGACCCCTGGGATGGGAGCTGCCAACGAAACACTGCGATTTTCTGATATGCAGTTCGTTCCCAGAGACATCTGATATTCTCATGAAGCTCCATCTGCCCAGAGCTGGAACAGGAGATAGCTGTGGTAATTGTGCAGTAACTGCTAGAGACCAAATAGTTTCCATTACGTTGGGAGACATACGGAGTGTGATGCACATGATTGAAAAGCATTAACGTTGCAGTTGTGACTTCTAAAACTCATCGTTATTTCTAACCTTGGGAGGAAGGAGGAGGAGGAAGGAAAAGAAAATGAAATTATTTCCAGAGAGAAGATTAATTCCTGCAGAACAAGGGTCTCACTCTCAATTACCTGGAACTATTTTGACTGTCCACAAAACGCTTTCTAAGCAAACCAGAAAACCACCACGGGTGTACAGCAGCCCAGCTTGGTTACAACATTGCAATAGTATCAATTTAGACTAATTGTGGATCTGGCTTGATACAATTAAGATAATTTACTAGCTGTAATAGAGCAGACGGTAGAACGTGGCCATGTAGGAAGACATCTCCCATCCAAACGACAGAAGGAAATAATTGCCCTTCAGTTTCCTGTCTTTCTGGGCACCAGAAACACGCTCGCCTCCTGTCACCTCCCTGTCACCCTAGGATGCTGCTGGGCAATTCTCATCCAGCTGGCGAGCAAGGATTCAAAGGACAGGCAGATGTCAAAGCATGATTGGAAATTCCTTTAAAAGGGATGCAGAACCATGAAATATGATGACTGAAAGATGACCACATGCCAGCGATGTACCAAAATCCTCCCAACACAACGGCAGTGAGAAAATGCTGTCTTCCATAGGGTCATGAATACAAAATCCTCACAAACCTCCTTGCTATCAACACTGATATTTGTGCTATTGGCTCCTGGCAAATAATGGCATCTGACAGACACCACATGCCCTCAGAACACATCATTTTAGGGTAGGCACATACAGCAGCTATTGCAGGCTCTTGGTGTTACCATTCAGAAGGTACACAAAGAACATAATACAGCCCTTGTGACAAACATAAAACCTTATGGCAATTCAGAGTAGAAGGTTGCAAATATGTAGTTTGTTGTCATGGTATTTCCTCCTCTCCTACACAGTTCTGCTTAGCCTCTCCCTTTCATAAAAACTGTAGGAAGAGCAAGGACTGTATTTCCATATGAGGCCTGGACAATTGCTAAGAGAAGCTGAGCATCCAGGAGAGAAAAAAAAAGGCAACAAGTGTCTTAGAAATTGTAATAATACTGAGAAGATCATGCACAGAAGTATCTCTGTCAACAATGTCCAGCCTAGTTTTCAGAAGATACACACAGGTCACACATTAAAAGGCTTCTGGCAGTTCCATAAGGCCTTGGCCACGTCTTTCTTCTCCATATGCACATACTGCTCTGGTTTGCCTCAGCTTGTCTCCTACACACATACTTGGACACAGCACAGCTAAGATCTTTTTCTGCATTCATACCCAACTAAGGATCTCCCAGTTTCTTTGCTCAACACAACCACTGAGAACCAACCCTTCAGGCAGGCAACACCCCAGAGCTGTTCTCTGAACCTTCTGAAGCATATCTTGACAATGAAAACCTTCCACATTCCCACTGCATCCCCAAAGCAAGAGAAGCAGTCTGCCTTACCTCCAGAGTGTGGCGGTGGTCCACACAGCAGCACCATGCCCTGGCCCTGACGAACAGACACTGTGCTTCTTACTCTGGTCTTGAAGTTCTCAAGATCTGTAAAGAGAAATAATTAAAGGCAATTGCTTATTTTTCCTAACGGGAAGGACAAAAGGTTTATTAGGATTCTGCTGCATGACAAAGAAACAAAGTGAGCATCAGCTTGCATGAGGTTGGTTTGTGGAACTGGGTGGCCTACAGAGCAGCAGCAGCCTGCTGCTAAAGTAGCAAAAGGATCAGCAAATGTACCAAAAGCTGTAAGATGGGAAGAGGACGAAGTGTCGATTTACTCAGGGCAAAAGAAATGCCTGGAGAAAACTCCAGCAACCCATAATGCTGCCAGAAAGTTCTTATATGTTTAAGAAGAATTACTGCCTTAACCCAGTTCTATTTCCCCGCAGGAAACTTGTTACTTATGCCCTTGCAACCCATGTGCAGAAACCCTTCCTTTCCCATAAGGAAGTCTCTCATTAATAACTATGTTAGCCACACGGTGCTTTAATTAAGTTCCATTCCTCCTTCCACCTCTCTCCCTTTACTCTCCTCCAGGGGCCACATGCTGCAGAAAAGCAGCTCCTTCTTGCCTTGCTAGCTGAATTCAAGAGCCTTGCTATGAGGTGATGCCGCACAAGCCCAGCACCAGGCACTGAGCAGCACCATTGGCTGCTGTGGGAGCACAGCACACTGAGTTGCTTCAGCAGCCTCTTAAGAGTCCCTTGCATTTCAATTTCCATTTCTCCAGCTCTCAGTGCAGCTGAACCATGGTTTGGTGATTGCAAACCTGTTGTCAGTGCAGTTGGGAACCAGAAGAAACACGAGCGATAAATATTTAACAGCAAGAATTAGCAGGAACATCATTCAAATGTTAAAAGGGCAAAAAAATTAAGCCTTGATTTTTATCCCCTGTTGAAAACGGTCTTTTGGAAGCACTACTGTGCATACGTAAGAAAAGAAACTGGGAGGAATGACTGCTTCATTTCAGACAGATGAGCATGTAGGTGGTCACCCTGGAGCAGTCTGAGCTGGAGCTGAGGATGCCCCTGTGGTACCCACTGAAATCACAGCCCCTCCTGCCCTCCCAATAGCAGATCTTCACTCTCACCACAGTAAATTCATAGCGCAAATAAGTACAAATCAGACTTGTGAGAACTGGGTGGTCAGGCAGATCAGTGGTTCCTGTTATGCTGAGAGCTCTGCTCATGGACACATCCTGCTGGAGTCAAATTAAGGACAACATGCAGGTGAAAAGGGAAATCCATTGGAAACAACAAGCAGGAATTTTCTCATAGTGCTAATAGGCATCCAGTGCAGGTCTGGCATACACTGTGCTCTAAGTTTTATCGTCTCAGGGATCCACTTTAGTTTCAAAATTTGCATTTCAAGTTGATAAATATTGCGTGATTTTAAAGAGATGCTGCATGCATAAAAAACACACAATTATTTGTAAAAGCAGAGACAGTCTGAACTAAACAATTACTGACCTGCCTGCATTCTGCTCCAGCTCGCAGACAAAACCAAACTAAGGTTGTTCTGCCATTTGCATCAGCCAGCTCTGCTGGAAAATCAAACAACTCTGTGGGCATGGTGGGATGGGTTGGTGGTTGGACTGCATGATCTCAGAGGTCTTTTCCAGCTTTCATGACTCTGTGATTCCAGGATATTTTGAACTCGGGCAAAATGGGTGCACACAAAAGGTTCAAAACGGGGTTTGAGTCCAAAATTGATCCAAATTTAATCTGGGTGCCAATTCAGCAGCAAGTTTGGATGTGTTTGTTCAATCTCGGTAGAAAGATATAGACACAGAGATCCTCACAAAGACTCAAGAACACAGGTAGTAAGAATAAAGTCATTTCTGATATAGTCTACAGATATGGAAGAAAACAGAAGAATAATTTCAAAGTCTTAAATAACATATAATATGGAAGATTCTTTGTATGGTTATGCAGTATATATATGCATAAACATCTTGCTCTGCCTTTGCACTATTATGCCACATGCATATACATCCATACATATAAACACAACCAGAACATTTCAGAGCTTGCACTGAACTCTGTTTTCAGTTCTGAATTCTACAACAGCCACACACAGGCCTATTTAGAAGGTAAGAAAGAGCAATTGCATCAGCTCTCAGTCTGCATGGTTAAGCCCACTCGAACAGAGCTCCAGGGAATGCTTCAGTTAATCACCAGGGAGGGAATGAGAGAGGCCTTTCATTACCAATCATAAGGAACAGCCACCTTGGTGATCCAGCAACTCCTGATTACAACAGTGTGGAGAGAAAGTACACGACTCGATTGTTTAAATGCAGACTTTGTCCCCTAATTTCTTCTGCGGGGAGGAAATAACCCAATTTGCTGACAAAACAGCCATATATTTACGACAGGAAAAGGAAAGGATTGCTACCAAGAGCAATCTGCTTGGATGATCAACAAGGAAACGATGGGAGAATGGTCAAAATCAATGTGAGGCGGCAAACAAAGCAGAGCATTCATCATTACCATTCCCAGTGCAAACTATTGAGTTTTGTAAGTCAATTGTCAATTCTGGAAAGCCTCATGCGTGTTGTTCTTAAAAACAGGCTCTGAGAGAACCAGCAAGATTAAGGTAATTATAAAAAGGCTAATGTCTCATCAAACTGATTGGGCTGATGACTCTGACGCCTTCATACTTTAGATTTATTTGTGCAAAACCTAAATAGTAACATGAATTAACAATAATAATATCATTACGTCTTAAAGATGTTATTAATAAGAAGCTTCATTTAATCACCATCTCACTACACAACCTTTCCTGAGAATTTAGGAGCTGCATCCGTATTGTTGAACAGCTGCAAAGCGTACAAATCAGTGCTGAGCTGATTCGAGAGGTTCTTCTGCTCTCACATGCTGTGCCAAATGGACAAAAATGTTTTCTACAAGCTTCTGCTCAAATGGGTGCAAAATACTGCACCGAAATTTGGCACGGCTGAATTCCCTGTGTACGGAGGTCAAACTGCTGGGTTGACACAAGTGAAACTCACTTGCTGGGTACCAGCCCACGGGAAGCTTTCAGGCTGGAGTAGCACTCTAACACTTATTTTCCTGTTTCTGTTGCCTCCTAAAGAGAACACAGTTATCCAGTGCCCTGTCTGGAGGGGAGTGAGAAATCACCGTCTGTACTTTTAACATTAAAAAAATCAAAGGGATAGGAAAGCAGGAAAAAGAATAACTCTTGCAGATGAAGAAGGACACTGAATTCACAGTGTAAATGCTGCAGTTGTGTATGTGACCCCAAGAAGCTTTACTTACAGCTACATTCTGCCTTGCCTTACCCCCACACCCAAGGATTCTGACTAGGATTTTTGTTCTTATATCATTATAAATAAAACAAACCCCTAAACCAACCACACAAACACAACACAATAGCCCAGCAGACTGCCTGGGGCAGCAAGCTCTCGGCACATTTTGGAGGACTATGACACTTCCACACCTCCCTCATCACCAGCTCTTTCCATTGGAAAGTGCAGGTGAGCAGATGTCACCAACAGACCTGGGAGGCCCACATGTTTGCTCCTGGGACTTGGCAACACAGAATGTAAGGAGTCTGAAAATCATCACGTTACGATTAAGCATTTCAAGCTCCCCACAGGGTACTACAAACTCCGTATCAGAAATAAGAAACTTGGGCATTGTAGAACAGTACGGATGAATGCTAAAGCATTAGTAAACAGAAGGGAGATGACGTGATGAAGCAAAACAATGCCTGGAAAAGTTGATTAAATGTAAGCGTGCAGGCATCTTTGTAACTTCATTAAAATTTTTAGGGTGGGAATTGCTTCAATTACAGTGATCTATCACAGCCTAGATGAAGAAAGAAAGGAGCCTTAATTTCAATAAGAAATATTTACACATGAAAACAAGCAAAACATGACCAGAATTGAGGACTGCTAACATGGGTAGAAACAACTTCTGGTCAGAGCCAGGATCCCTGTGTGTGCTTGGGTGAAAATCTGGCCATTCAACAACCCAGATGCTCACGGCACGAGGCAGCATTCGACCACTAAGAAATAGCCTTTCTGTTTGCATGATCGATGCGTATCAGATGCAGGAAGGATGTACACCTACCCTAAGTGATCAATGCAGCACGCAAACTCAGTACGTCTTTTCACTCAGTGAATGCTTGGTTAGCCTTGGAATCAAAGTTTGTTCTTTTGAGAGAAAGCCCGTTCTATGAGTGGTGAGATGCTGAAACAGCTGCCCAGAGAGGCAGTGGATGCCCCGTCCCTGGAGGCATTCAAGGCCAGGCTGGATGGAGCCTCGGGCAGCCTGGTCTGCTATTCAATGTGGAGGCTGACCTCCCTGACTGCAGGGTGGGGTGAGGGTGGGGTTGGAGCTTGATGATGCTTGAGGTCCCTTCCAACCCAGGCTATGTGATTCTATGATTCTTTTAAAGAAGGATTACAGAAGGTACATCAAAGCCCAAACAAGTCAGCAGGACCATATTAGCTCACTGCTCTGCAGGTTCCTGGACCGTGACTAGCAGGGAGAAGACGTGTGGTTTTAGTATTTACAAACACTCTCATTTATAGCTCCACTGATTGTTCTGTTTTTAAGCTATCTACCCAAGCAGAATATTTAGAGCATTTACACTCCAGGCCCACTTCACTCCCGTTCTTGACTACAATGTGGAAATAATTCAGCTGCTGAACTCAGCACGCCCTGGGAACAAGAGTGAAACAATGAGGCTTCCCTTAGGAGGCTGTGAGTCTCAGGTCATTGGTGATCTGACAGAGAGATCCCTATTTTTTCTGAAAGCTAAGCTCTGTTTAGCCCTTTCTTTGTTAGCCAGAGGAGTGTTTCCATGGTTTTTCCCTCTTAGGCTATGGATCTATTTATTTATTGAATGTGTGGCATAATATTACTAGAATCCAAAATGCTTTCGTAATTACGCAGGCTCCAAAATTAAAGAGAGTCCTCTCTCAGCAAGAGGGCTGTTTTAAAACGACCATAGGAAAACAAAAATATTATGGAAAATTCCATGAATAGTAAATGATTCCAATTGATTGTGACAGGTGTCTGCATGTCTTTTAGAAAGCTAATTTATGTGACTGTATCCTGTAGAACGAAGCACTGCTGTACATCTCTTTGAATGGCATACTGTCAAAAACCCATACACCATTAGTGAACCCTTTGTCATTACATTTAAGATTTCTTCCTAATGATTAGAAAAGCACTGTCAATGCTGTTTTTATCTATTACTCTTATTCTTGCTGAACTGGGATGAAAACTATTTCTCCTTTAAATATATTCCAGCCAAAACACACATATAACAATCACTTCTTTATACATCACTGAATTTTAATTTCCAAAAGAAAGAGTGACTAATATGCAGGCTTAGAGATGATGCTACACTTTACTTAAAGTCTATCTCTAGAGATTTCTGTGAAGTAAATTTGATAACACATCAGTGATATTGCTGTAGTGAGTTGATGCTAATAGCAAGCAGCTACCAAAACATAATACCTCTATCTCTACGTCTATCTATATCTTCTAATGTATTATTACCTTTAAAGAGTGAGCTACGCAACCTTAACAGAGGATGTATAAGATTGACGGAAAAACAAAGGATTGTAGCACAGAATCCCAAACAAGATGATTGCAAAGGCTTTGATAGAGAAGACACAGGATGTAAACAGAGGTCTAGAAGCTATCAAAACAAACCCACAGTCTCCAATAAGGAAAGCCTTGGCACTGAGAAAAAGAGGGTTTGTGTATAACAAAAGAACAAGAACGCAACCAGCATAAAACTTGTGTGTTAAACCTTTAGTAACAGAGAGTGGAACTGATGAAGCAAGAGCAAGTAATTCAGTACTATTAACTAGGTTGTGTTAATGATTTCCCACACAAATTGCATGGGTTGTGGTGTTTGGCATGCCAAGACTCGAGTCTTGGTTATCAGTTGTAGACAAGAAACTTGCGTGGATCAAAAAGCACGCCAGAAAACTGAAATAAAAGTTGTTCACTGTCTGTTTGGGGCCAAAATACCACTCTTCCTATTCACCTTAAATGCACTCCAGAGAACCATGCACTGAGCTCCCCAACAATAGGAAGTATGGGAAATAATGCAGTGATGTAGGTAAGGTGTAGTTACTTCTTCATCTACGTGAAACAAACTCAAAACCCATTTATATACACACATACAGCCAAGAAACTGAAAGTCAATTTTCAAGCATGACTTTAAGAGGTTTATGAAGCATAATGCAGTTTTCCTTCCCTGGTCCCTTTTATATAACTTTAAGATGATCTCAGCAACCTAAAATTTAGAATGATGTTTAAGGTCGTATTTGCTCCTTGAATCAAAGTCAATGGGATATTTTTTTTATTAAAGGCTACATGGTATGATGTCAAGGGGATTCAGAACAGGCTGCCAAAGACATCTTACGTAACAAAACAGCAACCAGAGGAATTAGCTAAATCTTACAACTGAATAAAGAGCCTTCTACAGAGAGATAGCTTGCATGTCCTCTTCCAAACGGTTTTCACCAAACACAGTCACTTTCATATCCTGGATAATATACACAACCAGATGGAAAAGAAGTCATTTGCATCACTGTCCGTGGAATAATATGACTTCAATGGACGCAGACTATAAACTATGCTAATTTAGCCCATAATACAGCCTTGAAGATGGGATTCTAGTGCATCTCAATCAATTACAGATCTTAGAGGACACTGGTTTGAAGAAATCACAGCCTGTCTACAAGAAGGCTGGCTGAAAGCACTTTAACTGATGACTAGCACCCACAAAAGCATTAAAGCTTTTTGCTCTCGAAACACTTGACAAGATTTGCCTCTAGATATTTATGGCTCTAATATCTCTAAACACTGTCTCTATAAAACCTGTGCCTGACTTTTTAAAAGCAGGGTTTTATGTCACCCCTTTCAAAAACACACAAAGATTAAGTTCCTCTGCCCATGTCCTTGCCGTTGTGTCAAGATACACAACCAGCTCTGTGGTTCAAAATAAAAACCCCTTTGATACAGAGCTTAATAGAATTTTAGTTTAAGAGCTGGTGCTCAAATGAATAAGCTTAGAGTCACTGATTGGAGAAAAGGTTTACAAGTCTGGGGATGAAAGCTTTCTAATCTGACCTTTAGAACAGAAATTTCACTGGGATTTCAACTTCACTAGAAAAAAAAAGTTTTAGATGTAAACATCTTACCGTTCTGCCACTCTGCCTCCCCTTTGGAAAACAGTTTAGGTTGGGCTTTATGACTGCAGGCAACAAACTAGGTCCAGCCTGAGCATCCTTACCAAACAGCACGCTCCAGTTCCACGATTCCCATCATGGAAGTGATCCTTTTTGCAAGATAAGAAATCTCTCAGATACACCTTTGCTGCTGTAGGGACACCTGCAGCTGGAGATGCCTGATGGTGGGGTTTGCTCTGAGTTTAACTCAATGATGAGATGTGTACCTAAAGGACTGGCAAGATAAACCCAAACCCTGTGTCCACACAGGAGGCACATTGCCTCCTGTAAGGGAACAGCTCTGCCAAAGGTGATGCTGGTGTTACAGGAGGGAAAAGCTGGTGTGTCTAGATGTGCACACTCAGCCTCTCCGATGGCTCCCAAGGACTGTGCACTAGCACTGCCCAGGGACAGCTTCCTACGTGCTCTGAAACCAGACACTGCAGAGACTCTTTTAAGAATGCAGACCAGCCCCCACTGAAGTCAAACATCTGCTTAAGTCTGCAGAAGATGAGTAAAACAACAGGAGCCAGCAAGAAAAACAGAACTACATGCGAGCAGCTCTCACGTTCCTCCCGAGCCGTCCCCTCTCTGCCTGTCACTCACATTTCTGACCTATGCATATCATCTCTGACTTTGACATCTCTATCCGGATTCTCATATTGAGACGATGTTCAAATCTTGCCAAGCCTTCCTGCCCCCCATCCATCACATATGCACTGATTTGTCTATCTGCATGGCTTCAATTCCTCCTCAGGCCTTTCCCTTGCATCTCAAAGACTGCGAGAGCTTTTCCTGCAGTGTTACAAATGCCGTTGGCCAAAACACAGCTGCAGAAGCCTTGGATCCTGTGCTGGGCTGGGCTCCCTCCTCCCTCATGCCATGTGAGCTGCTCAGCTCCTCAGGGCACACTGCTGGCCCAGTGCTGTGCTCTGATTCCATCCCCTCCCCAAACAGGCAGCAGCGCTTTGCACCTTCCTGTCTGCCACTCATCCCACTGGGGAACAGAGGCCCTTATAAATATCTGCAAGGTGTCAACTGTTCTCTACCCAAATCAAATTACTCTTCTCTGTGATGCTACCAAAAAAAAAACCAACCACCCAGTTCTCCTTGACTTTGCACTCCTTTTAATAAAACCTCCCCGTTTACTGTCTTCCTACAGGAAACACTTCAAACATTCATTTTGAAGGAAACCTTTCGCTTGATTCAAAACGCTGAGGACTTCAAAAATGTTATTTTATTACTTTAATCTTGAAAAGCTGGGCAGACATTTCCCTTAGGGGTGACTTGAACAGAATGAGTTTACTCCTAGATTTTTGAATTATTATTATTTTATTTTTTTTTTACTTTTAGCAAAAATAGTGCATTATTCACACACTCTTCCAGCACAGATGACTGTGCAGCAGCCACATAGCAGGAGATGTGCAAAGCCCTCTTGCAGCAGGAGATGCTGCAAAGCCGTCTCGCAGTTGGTAACTGAGCACTAATGCAGCAGATAGCCCGGGTGTTCCCCACTGACATCAGAATAAAGAAGTGTGTATCAGTGATACGCCAGAGGTGAGGCTGTACTCAATGAAGATAGCTGGGCTACAGCGTGAAGTTATGCCAAAATTAAACTCCAATAACATCTACATAACTATTCTATAGCTCATATTCTTTGATTTAGGAAATAAATACTCTGAAAGCTGTTCTTGCAAGTACAGTCCCACTCTGCAGATTAACACAATTGCTAGGGATGTTAATACTCACAGCTTCCTGCTCTCATGGATTATGTACATTCTCATTTCAGTCTTCCAAGAATGGGCCAGGAGGCTGATAGCATCCACTGGTTCTGCAATGAACTGAAGGGGCCGTGACCTGGAGCCACCCTGCTGGTATCACAGGAACCCTGAGAGGTCCTAAGGAGTGAGAGCCTGAGGGATTTGGTTGATAAATGGAGCAGCATCAGATCCTGCACAAAACCAAGGGGAAAAAAGGAAGACTACATCCTCATCTCCCCTCAGGCTTGCTGTGGGATCTCTGTGCTTTTATTTATGATCCATCGAGCCTATAAAAACAATGATGGCAGAAACTTAAAACATGAGAAGTCAATGTGACCAGTTTAGCCTAAGGTCAACAGATCTACATCGTAGAATACTCACTGTTTTATTCAGAACAACAGAGAAAATGAGAATTCTCTTCATCCCACCATCCAGACCCAGTTGGAATTTTTCACAGCACCTCGGCATGATTTAGCAGAGACAATCTCCTCAGAACCAGAGAGAGACAACAAAGCTTTCTGCAAGGAAACCTTTCCATCACTGGACCACAACAAACAGAGATCAGCGTGGCCCAGGTCAGCATCCAGTCTGACCAAAAATGACACCTGCATTTGGGCCTTAAATATCCAGCCCTCAGTTATCTGAAAAAAAATACGAGCTTTGAATATATGATATTATTTACTTTATGTGTCAAAGGTTAAATGAAGAAACATCGAGAGGAACAGAACAGACCTACTGCCTGTGCCTTGCTGCCCCATACCTTTCCAAAGCAGAGGTGAACCCACAGCTGTGGCCCTCCTGAGACCTAAAGCTCATGGGACAGGTGTCCCCAATGAACACACTGCCACTGCCTTAAGTAGTCATATAGTTGTTCTATTTATAATCTTTGGGTGGAAACAGAGCAGAGAGAAATCCTCTATTCTATGTTAAGGAGCCTGCTACTGCAGATGAAAGTAAAGTAGGTTATATAGCTATCCTCTGTTACGTACTCCCTGTTGGTCCTATTCATCAAAAAGAGAATAAACCCAAAAAAGAAAACCTTACGTCTGGCTTAACCCAGTTTTCTGTCCCACCAGAGACTGTGAGGCAAAGGTGCAGAGGTGGCAGCTATGCTTTGCTCAGCTGAGTTCACGTTTTAGCACAGGACATAAACATTCATGCATGGGTAGAAATTCAAATTGATTCGCTTGTTTATTTGTTAAAGAGCACCCTGTGTCACATCAAGCCCAGCCCTGGGAGCCCCTTATAGTACCAGCCTCCAATGGTGGGATCTATCTTCAATGACCTTCGTCAATATAAACAGCACTTTTTCTTGAAAGGATATTGCACGAGGAATCAAGGACTATTTACCCGCATGCAGGAAGAGACACTGTTGAATCAAATTTGTCATAACTAGCCCCAAGTGCTATTTGATTGCCTAGGTCATCCAAATATTACATCTCTACAGAAACGGGGTGTTGTGCCCACGCTCGGCATTACAGCTCCACCTGTAAGGGTGCACATCAGATGATGGGGTGGATTTGAAGGCAAGGCTGCAAACCAGCAGGGCAATACATGAGCCAGGAGCACATGTTGGCAACCCAGCAACAGCCTGATGCTGGAGAAAGCACCACCGAGCCCCAACCTCATCCACTTCCAGGAGCTTTAATACACATCATCTTTTCTCAGCATCCAGACATCAGTAATGACTGCGGAAATGATTTAATTCGGGTGCCAAATGCCTCGTTCAGCGGAACAGAAGTGCATTAATTCATTGATCAATCACTGCGATTGTTGCCGTGCGTGTTTGTTTAGCCAGGAAAACGCAGATACTCGGGTGCTGCTCTGAAAATGTTTTCCTTATTAATTGTTCTTGAAAGAATTACTTCATTGATCATTTAATCTTCAAAAAGAAAATGAACGCACTTCAGGGCAATAAGAGGGTACAACAGTAAAGAATTTGAGCAGCAATTATAATTTGTTTCTTAGCAACTAATAGCAAAAATTATGGGACTTGCTCGGGTGCACGATAGAACAGGAATCATTCCAGCAAGCAATGGGAATAGGGATAAAAGTCCTTTTCAGTGCAATGCTGGGAGTCATTTTCTTTTTCTACCATCGTAGCAAGATTATTTTGGGACGGCAGGTCAGAGCCCCGAAGTATTCTCATTACAACCGCATTATTATTGTATTTTCTGCAACCATTTGCACCGCACGGTGCTGAGCCCTATCTGCTAATTCATGCATAACAATTATTTCTGCGGAAACACTTCTATAAAACAAATCCCTTTAATGAAGTGTGGGGAGGAACGGTTTTCAGAAACAATAGTTTGATTCCCCGCAGTTAAGGATACGCTGCCAGTAACAAAGAAGAAAGTTCAAGCTTCTATACACGGCTCGGACAACTCAATAGCAAGCAAAGAGAGGCAGTGCTGAGGCTGCTGCCCTGCTCAGCACCAGGGGCAGCCACCCCGTGCTCTGTATGCAGTGCAAAGCACATTCCAAACACTAAGTCCTATCAAATACAAGCTTCAGCAAACTGCCTGTACTGACCCAGCAAAAGAAGACTCTCAAAAACGTATTTTTAGCCACATTTTCAGACAGGCTGAGAAGCAGTTCCTGGCTGCGCATAACAGTGGAGAGCCTTTCTGTCATCCCAGAAGTGATGCTCAGGTGTAAGTTTAGTACCTGCATCTACAACTGCCCATGAGCAGGTGGAAAACAGCACAAATACTTCTGCTGGTACTCCAAGTTTGATTGCTGGAATGAACATCACTGATAAAGTGCATCTGCTGTCTGTCTGGGAGAATACAAGATGGTAGAACCAGGAAAGCAAAGGGCTGGCAAAACAGAATCACAGACTAACCAACAAGACACCATTTATGGATCTCTGAGCAGCAGCATGAGCTGCACTGCTTCCCAGGCATCACTTCCTATTGCCTTCAGTGCTATTTCCATACAGAAAATACAGCAAATAAAACTGTCAAGCCATCCCCACTCCCTCCCCACCCCCCCCAAAAAACCCCCACATAATTTAATCTATTTCAGCTGTGTTTTTTGTATATCAGTTTGGAAAAGCCATGATTAGGATCCACACTCAGAGCTTAAAGTGTTTTTTATTTCCTGAGTGCCTGTACTGGTATAAGCACAGGGCTCAGTGTATCATTATCCATATTCTGCTACCGTGGCACAGCAGCTGATGCCTCCCTCTCTGAAAAAAACTTTCTATTTCACAGACAACCAGTATCGGGGAGGAAAGAATGTAAATGATACATCACAAGGCGAGTACTAGAAGAAAATATTAGCACTTTCATCGTAATAAGTTTGGAACCTAAATACATATTTCAGAGATTAGATTGCTGACCCCCCTGACCTGCACAGGAGGCTGAATGGCTGCATTGCAGCTTAATCCTCAGTGAAGATACTGGAAAAGTATGATACAGCCCTCACAGAAAGAACAAACATATATTAACTATGCCCTGGGACTGAGAATTTAACCCACAAGGGCAAAAATAGCTCAAAATCCCAGACCACGGCCTCAGCAATGCCTGCAGTGATTTTCCTTGGGAACAAAACAGAGATGACACCAAAATCACACAGCATGCAAGTCAGGCAGGAGGGCTGAAATTAAAACACAGAGGGATGAGCAGCTCTGTTAAGCAGTGCTACTGCATCCAGATAGCTTGTACTTAAAGGCTAAAAAAAAAAGCTCTGCTAATAAACATGCCCAGTTTTATTCCTTCTTAGAGGCAGAGCTTTTGGAATAAGCTCTGTGTATTTCATTATTTGGCTGATTCTGGCTGCAGTCCCTTTGATTATACACCTCAAAATGATTTAGTGTTTGGGAAAGAGCAGAGCCTAGCCTGATAAGTGCTAATGCTTTTTTATTTAATCCAAATGTTTCTAATCTGATTACACAGTTTTATTAATCTAAAAGAAAACTCAAGAATCAAAAATAAAAAATTATTATTCAGGATCCCCATCGTTATTTTAACAGGAAAAGAACAGCTTTGGTTTTTTAATTCAATCTTAATTAAAAATCAGTCAAACCTAACTTGTATTTGGTCAACTTCAGAACTTGAAAGACCGTCGCCAGATGTATCATTCATCACGAGAGATAAATCAATCAGAACTTAACAACTGTTCCATATCTGAAGCAAAATAAAATGTTAAAGGTTGATGATTTCTTACTTTTCAAACAGAATCCTCAGTGTTTGCAAGCTTCTGGCTAATTAGTGTATTGAAACATGCAAGGAAAGCAATGTACTGCACTGCAATGCCAGCATCAGGCTGCTTTCCCCTGGCCCTATAGCCTGGACTTTGAAGCCCGTGCCCAGTGTCCACAGAGCTGGAACCCCATACTGGGCTCATCCTCACTGGGTTGCCTTTATAACATCTGACCTTTATAACATCAGCAAAGATGCTGAGCTACAAATGGTGAAGCTTCAGAGGGTTACCTGAGGCTCTGCAGTGAGCAGAGAGTGGCTGCAGAGAAGCAGACCAATGCAGTATTAATGAAGCCATCACCAGACACACTGAATGCTGGAGATAGCAGAGTGGTCCTGAGGATGCAGCTCATTACCCATCCACAGTGCAAATGCAACTTCAGTCATGCACGAGCACAAGCAGGTCAAAAACAAGCTGGTAATATACTGTAAACAACGTGGGGAGATGAAAGGTTTGGCTTCACTCATGCTAATGTCGTTTACACTCACTCATGCTAATTTCTTTACAAATCACCTTTTTATATCTGTGTGAACTTGCCATTTATTGGCATCTTTAAACCCCTGCATCTATTCTCTGCCTTTCCACTTGTGACTAGATGAGAAAATAGATGGATTATGGTCATGCACTATCATTTGCCCATTCTTATGGACTCTATTCAGTACTCCAGAAGAGTTCGTCCTAATTTCATATAACTGATTCACATTAAGAATTGTGTCTTTTACTATGCTTAGCTGTAATGCTGATTTTAACCCAAAGTAGGACTCAGCCTCTGATTTCCCCTTTACACACACAGGTAGAAATATTGTCCACACCTGCAAGAATTTGTGCCTAAGAACAGAAACTTAGGTTACAAAAAACATGGCAGTAAGCTTGTTGCTTCTCAAGAGCAGAGCCCTTCAGAACACTTGAAGCATCAGTTCTCCACACAGTGAAAAATCAATGGCGAGATCCCATTTGCTAGCTAATTTGCCAAGTGGTCTCTTTCTCAAGAGATAAAGACACCACATTCTGCATACTACAGCTAAGTAAATATAAAATGAGACAACTATTCCTCACTCAAGCTTACTCTTTAAATCCAGCTTTTTCTGCTCTGTGCACAGCTCAGACAGTGAGAAACAGGAAAGCATTGCTCTCATTCTAGGATGCTGTGGGAACTGAGGCTGTGTTGCCATTTACTTACAAGCAAACTGAAGCTTTGCTTCTCTGCTAATGATCCTTCCGAATGGGTTTGTTGCTACACACTGGTATGTTCCAGTATCTTGAGTTTTATTGGGATTATTGATCAACAGGTTGCCTTCCACCGTGCTGTAGCGGTAATCCATACCGATGTCAATATTGGTTCCATTTAACTTCCACCTATAGCACAAAATGGCAAAAGTTAAATCCCGCTCACCTTAATAGATATCTGAAAATACAACACGTAGGAAATTGTGATTTAAAACAGCTTTGACTGACTACTTTAGGAGAAAAAGATAAAGCATGAAAATACAAGTTTTGTGCAGTGGTGGAACAGTCTTGTATCTAACTGGAGGAGCAATATCCTTGACATGTATTTCAGTCCCTGACATGATTAATGTTTCTGCAGTTGTTGCTGGTGCTGCTGCTCTTTGGAATTAATCATTTTGCAAGAGGAAGTCCCAGAAACAGAATCTTTAAACTGTTCCAACCCACGGAGGCCTCTCTCCCTCTCCTGCCTCAGCTGGCTGTTTGTTTTTCAATTGAAGAAATATCCACTCATGATGTTCCCACTAACTGTGGCATTGAGGATTTCCAGCAGCACGCTGCCCCAATTACAGCAACCATCTCCCCTCTGTGCACAGCCACCCAGCAGCTCCCCATCTGAATGCACGCACAGTAACACAGAGTATGTTTGCATGAGCAAATCAGCACCGCCTGCTGCCTTAAGCGGTCACTTGTGGCAGAAGGCGCAGCATGAGAGCTGAGGTCTCATCACTCCAACAGGTTTCAAAGTGCCCTTTTTGCTTTGATTAAGCAAGATAAGGAAGGTAGCAAAGGGAAAAAATGGACAAGTCATCCTAAATGACTTACATCAGCCAGAGCAGTGTGTGGAACAAGAGCAGCAGCATCACCACAGCAGTAGAGCATCTTTTTCAGATATTAACTCAAAGCAGTTAATAAAACTGAGAACCATTAAGAGCTTTGTCCGTGTTTGTGGGCAAGGATGGTTAATCAGGGAGCCAAGATGATTTACGATCCCACTGTAACCCTTTTAAGGTCTTGTTCAACTTCTACAATCATGTTGCAATACAGGGTGAACCCTGGGGTGGGTTTTTCCTTCACTTCAGCACCGAGAGAGCCCCCCTGGGTGCTGCTGTGCTCAGACAGGGTGAGAGGTGGGGAGGGCTGCTGGGGACACCGCTGTAGGGACTGTGCAAGGGAACAGGGAAGGATGCCACAAACCCAATGGTTGGCCGGGGATTTCCTTTCACTTCGCAGTTTAGCTTCACTTTCTTTTCCTCTGAATCCAAGGGGAAGATCACACTGCTGGGCTCCTGCAGGAATACCGGCCCGTGCAGCATGTTGTCGTCTGCATGAAAGAGAAGGCAAACATGAGACTCGCAGCAACCTCCATATATCAGATGCTGAAATAGTACCTTGGAAGGTTCAGGTACCATTGTACTCTAAAGAGAAATAGTAACTACATTTGCTTTTAGAAAGAAGTATCTTTTTACAAGAACTGTGGAACCTTGCATGGACTCAATGTTCAGGAAAACATCTGAGCACTAAACAAGGCAGACTGAAACTGAACTTGAAGTTCAATGAATGGGAACAGGCCTGAACCTATGGCCATAACACAGCTCAGGATGTCTAACTTCACTTTGAAAAACTGAAAATGCTTTTCTGTCAATTAAAGAAAACACATGATGAAATACAACCATAGAGCACATCACACAACACTACTACTTCGGTCACACCTTGCAATCTTCTAACAGCCAGAAAACACACAGCAGAATCAGCCAGGTTTGTACCCAGCAGCAGCAAACACACTGGGTTTGTGGTGCAGCAGCCAAACACTGAAAGTATGGAAAGGCTTCAAGACACCTAAATGGATTTTTCCTCTCCTGCTGTAGTGGGCATCTCTTCTGAGAGCAAAATTAAAGCAGAAATGGCAGAATCCAATCTGTGAGAAGAAGCCCAGGTAGTTGGTACTTCTGACACTAGGTCACAACAAAACCCATTTTTGTGTAAGAACTCTGTGACAAAAATGTTCCCTGACCTTAAAGGGCCTGTAATACATATGTACATTTGAACTCATTTCCTAGGATGGAGATGAGCAAAAGTCCAGTGGGCCACACTCAAAATGCTGTTCGTTTCTCCCAAGTATACCCTGGAGACCACCTGAAAGCACCAGAACGTATTTCACAGGTACAACTGATGACTGACATGAATTCACAGTGCAGGGAGCTCAAAAGGCTCCCACTCTGCCATGTCCAACCCAAGGCAGCCTGAACCCATGGCTATGGGCTGCTCTGGTGCCATGAGTGTACCTGGATGGACTAGCAAGGAATTGGTGGGTGCACGAGGTCAGAGGAGGAAGAATATACAGAATATAAAATAATGATGGTAGGATGTACAAAAAATAAGAAGGGGAATGAAAAGAAGGAGATGCAGCCTCTTCCTTGAGGGGTGATGATGGCGAGGGACAGCCTGCACGCACTTGGGGCAGGGAAGCCAGCTGGGTTCGTTAGCAGGTGGAACAATGTCCCTTTATTCCATCTTTTCCATCGGATGATTTCAGAGAGCTCCTGCCAGGAAGATGACACTGAAGCAACCTGCCCCACATCTCCTCCTCAGGTACTGCCAGAAAAGAGTCAACACGAAGCACAGAGCCATACCACTCGTATTTATCTTTATTTTTAATTATATGTTAACGATCTCTGACTGCGACTTATCTATTATTCAAAACACATTCCACATCATCTCTCACTTTAAATTACACCTGCGCGCAACTCTTACTGTTGCTGGCAGAAAAAGATAATAATAGCCATAAAGCATAGAGGGCTAGATGATGAAATCCTGACTGGTTTCCGAGACCCACGGCTGTTCTGCTCCTTAACCAGCTGCACTGATTCATTTGCTGCAAGAGAGAATATTACAATCTGGCCCATAAAGATTATAGCTCCGAGGGCTATATTAATGGGTTTGAAAACAGAAGAATTAAAATACATTTTCATTTTCTAATGGTAAAATACAGAAGCTGGCCTGGCGCTGGGGATCTTGCTTGAAGGAGCTCCTTCCTGCTAAGGCAGGCATGAGATAAACCACCCCAGGTAGCTCAGGGATGAGCTGCAGTGCCTGTGTCACCTGTGTCCCCAGCAGAGCACGCAAGTCACACCATGCTGTCATTTAGTGTTACTTCAATTAGAATGCGTCAATATATATTGCATCACATCTTGCTACAGGTTCTGATCCTCTGATCAGGGGAATATACACCTTGCATCAAAAAGCAGAAGGTCAAATTGGGAAACACGCACCACAAATGAAAAGGTCCAACCTCTTGGTGCTCAGTGTGTCCCTCGGCTGCAGGAGCAGAGCCCAGTGTCACGGATGGCACTGGTCTTAGGGCACAGCAAAACAGAAGCTCACAAAAGATCACCAAACAAAACTACTCTCTGAAAACAACATTGTCTAATACTGATGCTATTTAACACCGGCTTTCATAGAGTCACAGAATGGCTTGGATTAGAAGGGACAGCAAGGATCATCAAGTTCCACACCCCTCCCACCCCCCACCCTCCCCTTCCTGGGCTGCAGGCAGGGCCATCAATCTCCACATCTGATAACAGACCAGGCTGCCCAGGGCCCATCCAACCTGGCCTTGAACACCTCCAGGGTTGGGGCATCCACAACCTCTCTGAGCAGCCCAGTCCAGCAGCTCACCACTCGCATAGCAAAAAACTTCCCACTGTTGCAGCAGCTTTCACGTGGCAAGAATATGCCTGCTGTCCCCACAGCTGGCCAGAACAAACCTGGTGCAGTGAACATTGTGCACCAAGCAAACCATGCCAGGCTGGGGATCACCCAGAGCAGTCATCAGCGTATCAGTGAGACATAAGGGGAGGAAAACCTTGCAACACAACACAGATAAAATTATTCTGTCTCCCCTCTTTCTTCTCTTACTGCTGCTGGCGTATAACCCAGATAAACACATCCAAATTTAACCTCGTCTGCAGCCTCCCCTCTCTGTATCCTAATGCACAACTGAAATCTGCCAGCACAGACCCTGCCACAGTGTGTGACTATAGCCAGGCCCGGCACCTTATGGACATGAGGATTTGTCTCAAAACCACCAGATATTCATTAATAAACAGAATTATGTAAGTAGAAAACTAGAAGTACCATAAGCAGTGTAAGTTATAGTGCTGCTGGATAAAAAGGGATCTCCTATGGCCAGCAACTGCGTAGGCAAATGCATTGCTTTAATACAGTTATGCATAAGCAAAGTCCTGCTATTCAGACAGCTTCTCAATGTAAATTTCACACAGTTTTTATAGAAGTGGTAACTTCATTCCTATTGCCACAAGGCATTCAGGACGTGCAGCCATAAAGCCCCAAGATCCCATTCTCAGTTTATCAACAATAAGCATCACTTGATCCACAAGCCCACTGATGACACAGGAAGTCACTTTCCTAAGCTGGTTTTCTGTTTACTTTTTTCTGTGCTCATTAGGCTCTCCTTGAGGCATCTGATTGACCTGAACGCTGATGCTGTACACACATATACACACACACATGAAAGCCTCCCTTCCTCTCTTCAGTTATTACAGCTCACTTTGTGCCTTATGAATTTCAGCAGCTACTGTACAACCTGTGCTGCTCCTTGCAGGTTTGTTACTGTCCTGGGAAAGCACAGTAAGGAGCTTTCCTGGGCAAGCTAGCCCTTGAGCCACTCTCTTAGTGACAGAATTTGTTTTAATGAGTGACATTTCCTTTGCTCAAGCCCAAAATGAGCTAACCCAGAAGGAGCATCGAGCTGCCTCGAGCTGTAGAGAAGCTGCAAACAAGACTGGTTACCAAAAATCTCTCTTTTTGCCCCTGTCAGATGAAACAAATGTACTGCCACTCTGCTCCTGCCTCCCTCGAGAGAACTGTATGTCTTTCAGTAAGATGTGGAGTAAAGGGAATTTCAGTAGATTTCATAATAGAAATATCATTTTTAAACCCAGTACGAGGTGCGTGTCCATATGCTGTTGGACAGAATGTGATAGATAATTTAGAAGAACATTCTGCTGCCCTAACTTCTACTGATATATATATTTCTAGTGAATCACAGAACGTATTGAAAAACACCAGATCCATTCGAATACATTCCAAATGAAGCAGATCTTTCTGTAACCCTGCAGCAGCCCAAACCTGAGAGCCAGCACATCCAGCCCAATGCTCAGAGCCTGCTTTCCTTCTGCACTTTTGAGGAACCGAAACATGAAGAATATCAACTGAGGTTAATTCAGAGCAACGGGTGACTCCATTTTTACTCCCTGAACATTTGGCCCAGTGATGGATCTTGTTAACTACACAGAATTGCTTCAGCTTTCACTGAAAGTTATGGCTAATTCGAGAGAAGGCTTAAATGAATATTCCACACTGTAGGGAAAGATAATAACTGGAGAGAGAATTCATGAAGTACATCCAGTATGAGTGATAAAAACCCTCTCCCTGCTGGCAGTGGGGGAATTGGGTCTGCTATGGATGCGGAGTGGTATCTATGTCCCAGCTCACTGCTGCACTGGGTACAGCCAATGCAGAATGCTGTGCTCGACAGGTGACGCGTGACAGGCAGGAGCCTGATAGCTGAGTTCAACAGCAGTGTCAGGTATTCCTCCGAGACGTAACGAAACCGTAACAATCCAGAGGATCCCCAAAGCTCAGACGACAGGAAGAAATAAGTCTCTGCTCTCATAAAAGCAGGCGTGGGAGAGCTCCGGCATTTGAAATGGGGACAGCTCAGAGCCAACGACTCCATTTACGGGTGACCCGAATACCTGGGGCACTGTGAATCACAGCAGGGTTAAATGCATCCGCCCCAGCACAGAGCGTGGGGTCCATCAATCACGGGAGGTCAGGGCTGACCCCAGCAGCTGCTTCCGCCCAGCCCTGCAGAGCCAGGAATTGGTCTCCAAACCCTCCCAGGCTGCACTGCAGCAGCAATGACTTCCCCTATTTAAATGCCAGATGATTAATTATACCAAATGCCTAGAACATCTTATTTGCAAAGTGCTAACTTGCTACCTGCTCCATACACGCCGAAGCAGCGCGTTTGCCTTGTGCCTCGCCTACTGGGTCTAGACGCCCTGGTGCAGCATAATGAGTGCCTTGTCCTACAACAAAAACCTCATTTAATGGAATGTAATTGGTGTTATCTTCGTAAGTCAACAGCACGATTGTAATCACAGATGTTCTCTTCTGTATATGATAAAAGGAATTTATCTCCACTGCTGCAGAAAAATCACAAATTCCTTCTCCAAGCAGCGCTCCCTGAGTCATCGCAGCTGACATCAGGAGAATAAACAGATAAACTCACCCTGCTCTGCCGAGGTGATATCAGCCCCGGGATGATGCTCTGAGTAATTAGAACAACAGCACCGGGGCATCTCGGCCATAGGATCGGTTACAAAGATAACACAGAACCTGCTGCATGCTCCAGTGCTGAAATAGGAGGAATCACCAAAGGGATGCTTCTGAGAGGTGCTCTTAAATGCATAAGCAACAAACAATCTTGTAATGTTTTGCGAGTTAAGCTCCAGCCCTGATGAAATCAGACAGTGCAGTTCTATATCTAACCACAGAAACAAGGGATTAAACAGGAAATTAAAATCCTTGTGTTATTGCTAACGCCACACAGCTGTTGCTGCCATTGGGCAGTAATGAAAAAGGCGTGCTTTTCTTATTAAGGTAACAAAGACACACATTCTGATTTTAAGAAACGAGTAACAAACTTTCCCAAAGGTTTTGAACAACTGCTGTACAACATGAGCGTGTGTGTGTGTGTCGAACAGCCACCGGAAATGAGTAAACCAAAATGGCACGACCTAGAAAACTACCATAAACAGTTCATCCCCATAGATTTAACTATGGGGTCTACACAGCAGCATTGATCCTTGCAGGAACTCACAGTTCTCACAGATCTGAGCTGCAACCAGGAGTACAACCATCATGATGGTACCAGTTCACTGCCAGTTGAGCCCAGCCAAAACCCAGCACTTGGTTCTTCAGCCACTAGAAACCCTTTCCTCAGTTACATTCTTCACGTTCACATAACAGCATTGCAGTATCAATGCTAATATGTAAACTAAGTCTCTCCTCTTCTAGTTTAGAACCATTCCCCTTAGTCCTACCAATATCAGACCACGTGCAATGTCTGTCCCCCTGCTACCTGGCCAAGCCTTGGCACAGATGCCATTGTGAGTACAAAGCTGCTCCAACTGCACTCCATTCCCCTTCCAAGGACGGCAGATTCCTTCAGTGCTGGGTGTTCACCTGCAGAGCTATTTGTGGACAAGGCATTATAAATGTTTCAAAGGTCTGTTCTAATTAGCTATTGATTTATTAGTAAAATTGGAGATATTGATATAATTGCCTCCTTCCAAGCAGTGCTCACATCATTATTATAAGATTTTCAGTTGAGTATGACAGGTACTATAAAGTGGATATTAATAAAAAAAAGCTGCAGTACTATGTCTGTGTGCGTATTTCAATTTAAAAGGCACGTATTTCCCATCCGCAGCACCTTCTTGATCTTCAATAGATTTTACTCTATCATATAATAAGAAAAGCGGGTAGAACACAGGATAACAGCTCCTCCCTGCCCCAACAGTGGGCAGTAAGATGCTATGGAATACTCACATTGAAAAGCCCTGGAGTCTAAGGAGAGAGAATTCCCTGCAGCAATAACCCATCATCTCTGCATCATCTATTGCTCAAAAAACAAAGAGAACTGTGGCAACACGCACCAGCTCCACACTGATTGCAGAGCCCAACTCCACAGAAACATCCCAGGTGAAAGGAGCTCTGTGCATCACCTTAAGGTGAAGCCTAAGTGTTCTCTATGCAGGTGACAGTTCACCAGACTCAGCCCAAAGGAAAGCTGACCCCCGCTGGCTCTTACCCAGCTATTTATGGAGTGGTTTAGGCAGCAGAAGTTGTTCTCAAATGTTTGTGAATAAGCAGTTCAAGCTGCCAGTGCCCTGTGAGCAGTGCTGGTGGGTAATGGTGCTGGCAGGCATGTGAAACAACTACTCACTGTGTCACTGGTCAGCAAACACTGCACGGTGCTTGGTTTGTCAGCAGGCCACTGTAAATCTGCTTGTTCTGGGTCACATGCACACACTTTGCAGTGATGGCAAGGAAGCAGCATGCACACACAGATGCATAGCGGATGGCTTTGGCTCCACGTTCAGCTTCTCCAGTAGCAACAAGGAGGCATGCAGCAGCATGGAGCTGCTGTGTGAGGTGCTTAAACCACGCTGGCAGTAACCTTGGGTGCAGAGCTGTGTATTGCCATGGCTCACATCAATGATCCCACGCTGCAATGCACACAGCCTCTGGCTCTGTAACCCCAGCCTTAGCAGGCTGCTCCACCAGCACAGCTCCCTCCAGTCTCTCATTTCTATAAGGAACCCATCAAGACAACTGGGCTGCAAAACTGGTCAAAAGAGATTATAAAAGTGCAAAAGCTCCTCGTGTCCCTTCACAGCATATAACTAACACTGTAGCCCATGGCAGGAGAAACTTGCACTGGCTCTGGATTTCCAAGTACAAACTATGACTATTTGGAAGAGCGATGGAGGCCTCTCTGGGACTTGAGCAAATTGCCTGCCCCCTGAGATGGCCCACTGTCCAGCATCATGGTGCTGAGCCATGCATGCAGAAACCTCATTGGATTTCCCACTGCTGCCAAAGCAATAAAGTGTTTAATCCCCTAAACAGGATCCAGGGTTTTAATCCCCAGGTGGTTACGTTCTGTAAATGGATTTAAGGCGTTTGAAGTCTGCTGCTGGGACACCAGCCTGACACCTCAGCTGGCATAAATCTCCATCACTTCACTGCAGTCAGTGGAACAGCACCAATTCAGGGCATGTTTGAGGAGCAGGCCCTCAAAGGTTTTTTTTTAATCAATTTTTACATTTTTCTTTTATTATTATTATTTTTTAAGCATCTCTGCAGCTCTCAGCAGAGCGGGTACAAAAAGGCACGGCTGCTCTGCAGCACTCGCAGAGATGCCTGAACACAAGGACAGGGACCCACACAAATCCAGCATTAACCATCAGCGCTGCCAAATGCCAACCTTAGGGCAACTGAAATCAGGCTCCTGGAGATCAACCGGTAGGAATCAAAAGAGCAACTGGGAGCACGACTCGTGCAATCTGCCCTCAGATAGCAGCACGTGTCCTTTTAATTTTTAAAACATGTGATGATCTTTAAGTAATGCAGCAGGGATGAAAAAACAGTAATAGCTGTCAAAACTCTGGCTTTACGACTTCTTACATTGTGATGCAGCACCTTTAGAAACCTCTCCGACTGACAGCATTTGCAAGCAAAATCTTTTCTCTATCTGGTATAGCGCTGCCAGGCTAAGCTTTCAGGCACCTCTACAGGGGTGTTTCAGGATGGTAGGATAGCCTCCGTGCCAAAGGGAAACTCAGGCCTCACCCCCCAGGCAGACTCTGGAAGGAAATCTCCCTTTTAATGTGCTTCTTACAGCAGGAGGGAACTGCTCCCTGAAGCACAGACCTCAACGCAATATAAGGACATCAAAGAGCAACAGCTGCCAAAGAACTCCAAAAATAAACATTCAGTTTTGGCTGCTCATTGACAATTCTAGACCTTCATACAGAGAAAACAAAGGCTTCAAACACACTATGCATAACAGAGTGAATTGAGATCAAGTAGTTTAAATTTGACCTTGACCCATTGGAAATGATATTTCCTACAAATGATTGGCCAACAACCAGCATCACTGGTAGCGCCATGGCCACCAAACTGCCAACAACAGCCTTTCCACCAATGGAAGGCACCAACAGAGGGCTTGCATGGGAGGAAGCAGCACAAATGGCACACCTGAGCCCTGGTGGAGAGGGTACTTTTAGCACTGTGTCACCAGGGGGATGGCAAACAAACACAGTAATTGCACCTCAAGAGGAAACAGAGCTGGTTGGCCCCACGAGGAGGCTCTTGTTTTCATGTTAGACACGAGACATTAGAAAAAGCTCCATAGAAACATGCTGCAATAAAATGATTACTGAAATAAAAGAACAAATTAAATATCAACAAGGAGAGCAAGTCAACAGTTGAATGGAATGGAGATGAAGTGTTTTTTTAAGAGAAGGTCATCTGACCAAGGCTTATTACTTCACAATCATGAGCAGATTTATTTTGTCGTTGAACAAGAAATGATATGTTTTACTGTTTGGATGTGGTCCAGCACAATGAATCAGTCCGTACATAACGCCTGCTCACCTTGCACCAGCAGGTGGCCGAAGCCATTGTAACAGCTACACATTGGAGCTCCAGTGCAAACTAATCAACGTTATCTTTTGCTGTATTTTAACATGAATAACCTCAAACATCAGGAAGACACCGAAAGAAGAGCTGGAATACATTACTCATCCGGATGCTGCGACCATCTGCAGCACTGGCAACTGGAAGACAACCACTGCCAGGAGAGTTTGCTCGCTTCCCTGTTTTGGTTTGGTTGTTGGGTTTGGGGGGTTGTTTGTTTTTTGTAACCTACAAATCAGGAACTAAATGTGGGAAAATCAGCAAAAATCGTATCATTGCATTCCAGTGAGGGGAAGGCTTAATGGGGAACCGAAATAATGTGCACCGCTTCTGCAGTTCTTTCATTACAAAAATAATGGGTTTCTCGCTTTTGAAAATTAAGGATTATACTGGATTGAGAACTGCACTACAAAGAGCCAACCAATTGCTACTGCTGGCACCTCACTGGCAACCAGGGACTGCTGCAAGTCCTCAAAGGGCTGCAAATCTGCCCCTGGCCAACGCATGACATGAATCTCTGCCACGCTACAAATACAGAATGGACTTCAATGGCAACCAACCTGACTGAAGGCCACAAGACTTGGCAAAAGCTCTGCAATTCAAAGGATGCACTTGAGCTAAGCAATTAAAAATTAAAAGAATATAATAATTTCTACATAAACACAGTCATTTGCAGCCCAGCGACAACACCTATTGCATGCTGTTGTATGAATGAGAGTACAGCTCTGTATTTAGAGCAGGAATTAACTGCACAACAGTCAAGCTGTTAAAGTCATGTGCTAAATGCTGACTTTGCTGTCACTTTAGCAGGTTTTTGGTCCTTGCAATTAGCATCTCCTAATTGAATAGATTTGTCTCTGTATTAAATTAACTACCAATTAATCACTCTATCCTCCAATGAACAAACCGAAAGCTGATAAGATTTTTGTTTGCTTGTTGGCATTGCCAAAATTTTAGCTTCCTTTGCCCTAAGAACTTCTGTGTGAACTTTTTCTTAACTTCCCAGCACAAGTGCACCATTCACCTCAAAAGTGTGCTGACCAACTGCTGCAGCAACACAACTTTGATTACCCCTTGGAAAGAATTAAAGGCACATCCCTACTAAAGAACAAACACTTCTATGGTATAAAGAGATTGCTCCTACATGGACAATAACGCAGTATTACTCTAATACAGATCACTTTCCTCCTGTTGGTCTGTCCCGAGGATAGCAGCACGCACCTCTCCTGCTGCCACGGCCTTCGCTCCAGTGCCAATTCACAAAAGCAAAACCTCTTCAGAACCAAAATAAATACTAATCTTAAATTCAATGTACCCTGACAGCAAATAAGTTTGCTGTGCTTACTTCAGCATGAATAAAAAGCCCGCAAGGAGACTCCTACATAAGAGTATATTTACAAGTTCCATTACCCACTGGAGAGATTGATGTAATAAACCTATAATAAAAAGCCCCATGTTATGGATTTCTCTAATGTTTCTTATCAAACAGCCTGTATTATCTTGGCTTGCGTATTCAATTTAAAATAGGTTTTCAATAAGTGCCTCAGAGCTAGAGGTCATTCTCACTTAGTTCCCTGCCACACGGGGATGCGTGCTGTCTTTTCCTGCCCTTAGAATCTAAAAGCTGTTTGCAGCTCGCTCAAGTGCAGTTTACAAAGTAGACAGACAGAGAGATTAGAGAGAACAAGTGAGGGAATATATTATCTGTACATCTATTCATAGCACACAGCCCCAGCCAAGGCTGCCGGGGCACGGGCTCCATTCTGCAGTTTATTATGGAGCAGGAAGTTGTAGCTGTTTTCTCATGAGAAAACCAGCACAAGGGGAGTGATAGACACTGGTTGTGCCTCTTCTCTGCATTCTGGGGCTGCAGCACAGTGAGATGTGCATGGGGAGGGAAGAGAACCCACAGAGTTTCCTAAGTTTCCTGCATCAACCACTTGCTATGGCTTCCTTCCTTGTAATCAAATCCTCTTTCATTAACTGCACCATAACAATAAAAGGCACCAACTCCAGGCCCTGCTTTTTACACAAAATGAATGAAAATGGGGGTTTTTGGTAGCATTTTCTATCTTCAAGGGCAATGACTTCCAGCAGACTGTTAACAAAAGCCTCACATGCAGTTTGGGCACTTTCACCCTCCCGGACAGAGCTGGGGACATCAGAATGACATTTAACAATAAAACATAAGGGCAAGTGGGAAACAGGACTACCACCTGGGAGCACACTGCTTCCTGTACTTTCAAACAAACACTTTCATTGCTGACTATTCCACCCTGCTAATGGCTACAGAGCACTGCAAGCTCTGAGAAGTGTCTTAAAAAGCCTGAATTCACTTGCATTCGCTTTGGTCAGCTCAAATAGACGTTTATTGCTTCTATAACACATGCTACTTTTCTCTCGATTGCTTTTTCTGTGTTACCCAATAGCCTCTAAAAGAAAGAGGAACAACCTTTAATGCAGCATCCCATACAAATGATAGCAAAGTAAAATCTGAATCCTTGCTAATTTAAGTGTTATTTTTACTACTAATGTGAATCCAACCCTAACAAATTAAAACAGGAAGAATTAATTGGATATGCAAATGAGATTATTCAGTATATAAATCTAATTACATACCAATTTGCTTTAACAGCATGAAAAGTTTAAAAAAAAAAAAAAGTTCTTTGTGAATTGATTGTTTTAAATAACCACCTGTAGCACAACAGGCAGAAAGGCTGTGCATTAGAGGTGCTCGCTGACAGCACTGCTAAGGTGATGTTTGACACTGCAGTGCTGGGCACCCTGCTTGCTCCTATAGTTTACCATATTGCTTTAGGAGTTTTTGAACATAAACTGAACAAATCCTGAACTCAGCTTTGCCCACCAAGGGACAAAAAACAGGCTGTGGATGCCCCGTCCCTGCAGGCATTCAAGGCCAGGCTGGATGTGGCTCTGGGCAGCCTGGCCTGGTGGCTGGCAACCCTGCACATAGCAGGGGGTTGAAACTGGATGAGCACTGTGGTCCTTTTCAACCCAGGCCATTCTATGATTCAGTGATTCTATGAAAAAGGGCTGATTAGGGAAATACAACATGCACAGCACGCACTCAGCCGCCATTCAGGTTTCTCTGTCACCTTTAGGAAACAAAAGGGGAAAGAAACAATGAGCAGAACAGCGAACTGCAGGGAGGAAAGATTTCTCCAGGGGAAACAACAAACAAACCTTCATTTTGAGTGTTTTGTGTTCAAGAAGCAAATTACACAGATAGGCAACTGACTTCTTTGAGCAGCTTCTTGTCAATAAGAGTAAAAAATTATTAATGAGATCACTGGGATTAAGGTACAGAATAGCTGACACCATAATTAGTGCCCACCAGGGCATCTCTGGTAGAGGACCCAACCACCTGCTTTCAGTGCCTCTATACTGAATACTGTCATACAGCTCTGGATCAGTGATTCACGAATTGGGTCTCTAAAACTACCTGGAATAAACAGAATTAAACATACTCTCCAACTGACAAGAAATTGTTCCAGTGTTTTCACTGGGATATCAAGCCAGTATTGAGATTGCCTTATCAAAAGCACGGTGCTATTAGAGAAAATTAATCAGAATCATTAAGGCTGGAAAGCACCACTCAGATCATCTAGTCCCATCGCCAGCCCATCACCACCCATGTGTTCCACATGAAATCTGTACTCTGAACTAGATGTATTCTACAACAAACTTAGAGATGTTTGTAACAAGTAAGTTAAGGCCATATATGGTCAAGGGAATAAGTGTTGTCATGAGAAAAAGCCCCTGGCAGTGACTATGGACAAAGGGTCGGCCCGAAGTTCATGTGAGCATCCAGGCTGCACTGCACAGAGAGAATCTTTTGGCTTCCCTCCTGCTTTCCCACGCATCCTCATTTTGGTGCATCTGATTTCAGCCAAACGAGGTTCCCTGGTACGCAGTTATCAGTGAGTTTGTGTTCTCTGCTACCTGTGGGGTTCTGAGAGCAGTAGTTTTATCCAAATGCATCGCGATCCCATTCCAGCAGTGCCTGCAGGCAGCATCTCAGGGCTCATTGTTGGGTACAAAATAACCACTGCACGCCACAGCCTGACCTGGGGAGAGAACTGGTGCAGACTTTAATAGGGCTGATCCCCCCCGTGAAGGACGCCCAGCACTTCTGTAGGGAAATCAGACAGCTCTGTAATTAACTAACCCACACACACCTCATTCTGATGCTTTGAATGTTTGTGCTGAGCCATAAACACTCAGTTCGGAACTGCATTATCAAGCAGGATGCAGTTACACTTATGTTTGTATGCATTTGGCTGTTTTACAATAGAATACAAAAAATAATAATAGTAGTAATAAATACTGTGCTGATGTCCACCTGTCTCTGCCACAAAGCAAAGCTGTTCTCATTTCTAAAGGAAACATTGTGACCAGCCTGACTGCCCTCGCAGGAGGTGCTGCTGGAAGCAGAGGTGCTGCTGCTCCAGGATGGGGTTTCTGCTCCATCCCTCCCAAAGGCTGGAAATGCAAGAATTTGGGGGGACAGGTTAAGAAAACAATCACTGCATTAACAAAGCAAAGGCCCCTGTCCCGCAGCAAGCTGAGCAGAAGGCTCCTGGTGCCGGCTGCATGGCAGCTGCCTTCTGCAGGTGTGCCCCTGCACTGCTGCTGAGTGCTGCAAGGCCATGCAGAAATCCGGTGAACACAGAGGGTATTTGTGTCGTTTAGAATCTCTATATGGAGTTTATTTGCAGCATTTATTGTAATTTTAGATTGTATTGATAATAAAGGATAGCTCGAGTTAAGCATTACGTAGCTAGAGAGACAGGTAATACTATCCCATGGCCTGGCTAATACATTAAGTACAGACTGGATACCAATATCTGTATAGTGAAACTAATACGTTTTTTATAAAATTAAATGCTTTGTGGGCAGCTGCACAGTAATGAAGGAATTTACATGAGATCTTCCTTAGTCCTCAGAAACAACACAAACAGTTTGTACACTCCCACATCTTCCTGTACCTAACAGACGATGACTGCAAGAGACAAAGCCCTCCTCCTGCATAGCATCACAGTGTCTTCCTCTGCACTCTCAAGTACTGCTGAGCAAAGAAGCTGCCCAAACTTTGCTGTTTTCTCCCACTTTCCCATTGCAGCACACAATGGGAACAATGGGCTGAATCCTGGCGGCTGCCTTTTATTTGTTTCTTTTTTTTTTAAGCTATCTTACAGCATCTATCAAATTGCATAATGTTCTTGCTAACCTCTGTAACGCCGTCTGCTATGCTTTCATGTATCCTTTTGTAAGCTGTTCTAGAAGAGAGCAGTAAGAAAGCAGAGAACGCCTGAACTTAAAATAAGACATGGTGGTAAAGCTTTACTGGCAACGGATGCCAAAATAAGGAAAGCTGTATTAAAAAAGAAGCACTGAAAGCCTCTGTCATAAGTTTAAACACAACACCTTGCCGGAGCTGTGAACTCTGCTGTTGGTTCCAATGTGTAAAACCTCACAGGCTAACAACCTCTAACAGATCAATCTTGCAAAACACTGACAGGCACATTTCGTTCCTATCGCTGAGAAAAACCAACACCACGAGCACATTCTGTACGCAGCAAGCGTGTTTCAGAAACAGCGTGGCCACATCTGAGCGGAAACACCAAGTGTGACAGCTGCCGGAATGAACTGACAGCGCGACCTCAAAGAAAACTTGAACAGTTTGGTTCAAAAACAATTAGAAAAAGAAATAAGGAGAAACACGGTTAATTGAACTGCTACTGCCCGCAGCGATGCCACCAGAACAGAAGTAAGAATAAGTACCACTGATCCAAGGGAAGGGTGAAGATTTCCCTTCCCCAAACCCACAGCTCAGATCCTCGCCTCCTGTGCACTATTTCTGAGTTGTTCAGCAACTCTGGGCCTGGCCAAGCTGCCCAGGCACTGCTCCAGCACCAGGACATCACCCTACTTACACACAGTGCTCCACTGGCACATGCTGCAGATGTTGGCAGCTGCAGACAGGCGTGCCCTCTGTTTCTTCATCTTCACGGATTTTCTATGTCATTCCAATTCCAAAATTAAATTCACCATTTTTGGCTGAGAAGACACACTGCAGCTCGACCCAGCAACCCAGCACCAAACTACCACCAGGAACAGTGCTGCCTCCCGCTGACAAAGCCCTGGGTTATAAAAAAGGCTCTAAATCCTTCTGCAACACCACATCCAAGTGCGTCCTTTTCTTGCACCCTGCAGGGGCTTAATTAATGTGACTAATGCCTGTCAAACCTTGTTCTTTCACAAAGAGGGAGACAATCATATGCTTTGCCTCACACTGGGATATGCTGTTCATAATACCTGTTTGCATGCATTTACATTAAAAAAAGAAAAATAAAAAAGAAGAATAAAAGGAGACAGCCTTAAGCTTTAAACGTGGTCTGGATGATGAAGCTGAGCTCGGAATGCCTCCTTTCAGCAGCATTTGGTGGCTCTGCCTTGTGCTTGCAATGCAAGCTTGGTGCACTCCCACTGCTTTGCTATCCTCACCGCAGCACGGGGCAGAGCTCCTGCAATTTCTGTAATTCATCATTCACATACAGCTCCTGCAGCCATAGTTGCAGAAGAGGACATGTTTGTAAACAAACATCCATCACAGCTGCTTGCTCTCGCTCGTATTTTCTTGCCCTTTCACCCTTTTTGCTTATTTTCTTCTGATAAATACGGCTGCGGATGAGTAACCGTCACCTTGTGCTGCACTGCCATTGGAACCAAAAGGGGTGCTGACTAATTACAAGATTATATAGTGATTTGTGCCCAGTAGTGAAGATTTAGCTAGCAGAGAAATACTGAAATCATACAAAAAGACCGTTGGCACTGATCCACAGCACCACAGTGTTGGTACTGTGTTTGGTGCATACACTGGTGCCAATACCATGGAGCCAACTCAACATTCACCTGCATGGCTGGAGCTATGAGCAATTACAAACTCTGGAAAGCCTGTGAGACAGGCGTATTAAATGAGCAATAAAATGCAACTTAATAGGGTCGCTGTTAAATTAGTTTCAATTATCAAACCCCATTTTAACCAAATGAATGCCTGGCTTCCATCCAGGATGCACATCATTTTCATGGAAAAGTGCTGGGTTCTCCCCCTTCCAGCTAATCAATGACTTGTCACCGCTTTGCCTTTCTTTGGGGAATAAGTGCCATATTCTCTACTGAGTACATGAATGTACCAAGAAAACAAAGAGAAAACAAAAACATGTAAGTTCAAGAAGAAACACTTCTAAAAGACAAAAAAAAGCAAAAGCCAGCTGCTAAAACTTGTGATGAAGCAAAGTCAATATTGTTGAATTTTGGAGAACTCTATGCAGACCGTTTGCTATTTAGTTGCCTGAAGAGCATTTTCAGGACCTTCTGACAACTAAGACAAGACCAAGAGAACCTCTTCTAGTTTCAGAGTTGTCTACATTTCCTTCTCTGGGTATGGTCACAGAGTACTTGCCTGTCAAGCACAGAGGAGCTTGGAGACCTTTCCAGTGGTGTCCTACAGGCATCAGACCTCCGTTAGGCATTCAGGGGACCACAAACTCAGGATAAATCCATGAGGTGAAGGATTGTGGTACAAATTACTACCAAATCACAACTGCAATGTTAGCTTAGAAACAACACTGTTGTTTGTTCCGTATGTAATTCTACTTACGAGGGGCAGCATAATTAGAAAGAAACATGAAATAGATTATTTGACACCAAGAATTTTGCAGCAGTTCTTCAGAAGCCAAGGAAGTGTGCACCTCATCTTCATTCCACCCATGCATCCAGCTGTCTCCAGCCCTTTTTTTATCTTCTGTATCACCCCCTGCCTTTGCACTTCAGGAATCCCAGCCATCAGCCTGTCTTCTTTCAAGTCCCTCTTCAAATATTGTCTAGTAAAGCCCACACAGCACGAACCTAGAGAAAATGCCATTTCACATGGATCATCCTGAAAATGGAAGGAGAGCGAGTGCTACAGAAATAAAGCTTGATCTGGCTCTCGGTGAGTGTTTCATCTCCTCTGCTCACACAGACAGGAAGCTTTCGGGGCAAATATAATCTATCCCTCCAAGTTCCACAGAACACCCATTGTATTATCTGCCTTTTGTGAGTAAAACAACAATAGCATTCTGAACTTTGTTAGGGATCCTCTTTGCATTCATGGAATACATAGATGGCATGGGCTACATGACGGCAGGGCAGATATCCCAACAACAATCAAGAGGAAGCCACCACAGTCACACTCTACTCAACACCTTCAAAACCTCCTTATACATATTGCTTCTCAACAATGCAAAAAGGACACGGGATGTTTTATAAAAGACAAATTCTGCTAAAACAGATGCACTTTCCACAGGTTAAACCTCAGAAAAGTGGAATTAAGACACAGTGAAATATTAAGATAGATACACTTTTCATACTGACACCTGGAAAGTTTAATTAAGTTGAAAGTCACCAACTTCAGCTGAAGATGGCTGGTTAATTAGTTGCCTGTCTAATTGATTATCAACTTCTGCAGTACTCAGTTATAAATGGTTGTAATGCTTGCCTTGCTTCACAGCCTAATTAATGGGATATAGACTATTTAACAATCATGTGTTGGTTTGATTATGAAGTTAAATACATGAATTTTACTGCTAAATAACACTTCAAACATAAAGAAAAACAAATGGAAGCACTGCAGTGCTAACACGCAAGTTCTTATCTTTCAGCTTAATACTCTGCACAACTCGTAATAAAGAGTCTGTGCATCACAAGTGTTACCTGTCACGGCATTTGATCAAACGCCCCCAATAAACCAGCATTAAATAATATTCAGATGAGTGAGCTGCACTGTAACATTCTGTGCTCTATTCATTAAAGCAGCATTCATGGTGAGCAGCTCACTTCAGTTTCCACGGACTGACTCGCAGCGCAGACTGCTTTGCAGGAGCACATGAAAGCATCCCCACTGCTGAACTGCCCCTATGCTGAAGGACACAGAGCCCTGGTGACAACCAGAAAGTGAAAATATCTTTGCATGGAAACTTCTGCATGTAGTGAATACATATATCATTGTTTCTAGCTACACACCATAGCCTAAGATTGCAGTTCATAGTATTAAGGTTAGAAAACACCACTCAGACGACACAAACCCATGCCAGAAGATGGGAACAGAGGTAGAAGCAACCCCCAGTGCCTGGTTTGCATTGTCTCTCCTACCTTCCCATTCTCCTCAATGACCATAGAAAGTCTGTTAAGACTGCAAAATGAGGTCCCTTTCCAATAATATTACACTTGCTAAGAAATATTTTACCTCTAGAAACAATTGACTCAAATGTCACATATGAAACATCATAACGTTTCAGTCTTACTGTCCATAAAGAAGCATTTAGAGTCCAAGTTCTCCCTAATTTGATAGATGCGTAGAAAAGTAGGTATTTTTCTAACTCCCTAAGTGAGATTTAATTTCAGTACCTACCTACTAATTTAAATGCAAAGAAGCTAAATTGAAAAGAGGCATCATATAAAATGCACAGGGGATCAATACACAGACAGATAAGTCAGAACATCTGCTTATAAAAATGTCTATATATTCTATTTTATTTTAAGTGCATCATCTTACCTCAATAATTTTTCTTTGAGAAAGATGTAATTAAACTTGCCCAGATGGACTAAAGGGTTAAACAGAGAAAAACACGATGTACCTAATCATCTGCGTGTGAGAGAAATGAATTACACTGGTACTGTCTCTAACTTCATAATTTGAGAAATCATGGCCTAAATCAGAGTTAGGTCACATCTAGCGAGTGCTTTTCTGCTGGCAGATCAGGAGCATGAAATGGGTGCAGACCAAACCTCTGCAATCACAGAAAAGCTTGTCGTATAATATCTAAATAAGCATTCATTACATATAATCGCATGCATTTTCCAGCCTCCTCTCTACAGCTGGATGATACTATAGAATCCCATCTGTGGCTAAAAGCCTTGCGATTTCAATTTTGATTTAATTGTTGTGTACTTGAGATTTAATTGCTCTTACCTCTTAGCTCTTCCCCTCAGAAGTTTTTTTTCCAATTTGACTTTATTTTCCTCATTTAAACTGACCTCTTAATCTCCAGACAACAGCAGTAGTTCCTCGTGCCAGTTTGAAAACCCCTCTAACATGAAGGATCAAGAAAGATTATATGTAACATCCTCACCAAGATGGCTTCAAGCTTTAATACAAGGCACGAGCTTGCACCCTTTTCTACTGGAAATCCCTCCCTAAAGCCTGTTCACAGAGCTTGCATAGCTTCTCTCTGACGCTAGGGGAATGACGCTAGATGGTTCTGGTATGAGTTAAAGACACTTGAACTCTACTTAGCAACAGAAAGCACAACGGAAGAAGGGCTTTCCCTGGGAGGACTCCAGCCTAAGCGCTCAGCACATACTTGTGCCAGCTTCAGCATTACCCCCACTGTGTCTTTCAGGAACCCAAACTGCCAAATGTTATCAATGCTTAAGTATAAGACTTGTGGTCTTTGCTTCGGCACTTACAGTTGTTCTTACCATGAAAACAATAGCTTTTACAGCAGCACATTCCATTAGCTACACAACAATTTTCATTTGTTGCAAGATCATCCCTTGACACGATGAGAACACAACACAGAATCAATTCGACCACATTCAAGAGACAGTAACGCTTGGGACACAGGTCAGGTTGACACAAGACTCAGCTTGAGGCTTTAGGAGCACTGGGGAGCTTCACTTCACACTAAAGCACTGGTTTTACACACACTATTTTGAGATAGCTCAACAAAAGAGTTCCACGATTGCTGAAAGACTAACAGAATTTGCTAATAAAGAATTTGGGGGCACATTTATGAAGCATATTTAACAGACCATGCTATTCACCACGTACCCTCTGAGCAAAAAGGACTACATTGCCCTTTGGCTGTTTGGGGTCACCTGGCCTTTCTGCCACCTCCCTGGCTCTCCTGGAATGGAAGCACCCGCTGAAACATGGAAGCACAGGTCTGCCTACATTCAGGTGTTTGTTCTGGCACTGTAATTGGGAAATCACAAAGGACAAACCATGTTCATCTCCCCTGGAGCCCCACCACTTACTGCTCTCTTTACCTAGCAGCAATCTGTCCCAGCTGAGATGGACAGGGGTCTTTTATTCTTGAAAATTCCTCTCATTGCAGGAAGCTCCTGTCCAAATGCCTGCCCAGGAGGCAGTGCTCTGCACCTCCTCGCAGAGGCAACATAAAGCACGTTTTTAGACAGCTCACTCCAAAGTTTTCTGAAGTAAGACTGGTGCACACACATTCACTGAGATGGTAAGGTCATACAATAGATGTCAGTACTTTATTTTCAGTAGAAAACCCACACTCACATGTTCTCCTATGTGACTTCTTTCTAAGCCACTTGAAAATACAGGAGCTTGGTGAGCAAAAACCTCAAGTAACTCAAAAAAAAACCTCAAAGTATTAAGGATGAGCCTGATCTCATCTGTATAAACCTCCCACCAACTTCATTGACAGCTTTCCAAGAGCCAAGAAGCCAAGGGCCGCGCTACTAATAGGAGTCATTCAGAGCTTTATCTATTCCAAGTGCTGTGCAAACAGTAATTAGGCAGAAATGCAAAGTGCTGCAGAACTGACCAAAATATAAATTAATTAATTACAGAGCGGCAACAGATTAATCACTTTCTAGCTAACATCAAAGCACCAGTCACGGGAACTATGCAGCATCAGAAAACAGCACTGAACAAAATGAATTGCCATATCACTTACAGAAGACCAACATTCAATATGTACAACTACTTCATGGCCTAATTATTTATATTCAGACGTGAAATCTAGCAGAATTTCTTCTGTACATAACCTACATCTGTTTGGACAGACACATGCATTCAAACTGGCTTGTAAATATTCATCTCTGTAGGAACTTCATTTGTAACAGATTGCGATGCCCAGATCTCACTGGAATTCAATGGGAACTGGTGAAGAGAGGTCCAACATTTCCTGAATAATGGCTAAGTTAAGGGGCTGCAGGAGCAGTTTTCTTATTGAAACTGCTGTGTTTACTAAGAAAGGAGTTGGACCCTTGCTTGTGCTGAGCAGGGATCTTTGTTGGTGAAGGGCAAGAGCAAACACAAGGGCAGAAAGCAGAGCCCAGAAGGCTGTGCAGGAGAGCAGGCCATGACAGCAAAGCAGAAGCACCCCTCAAGGGCTGCTAGGCTCTTTCATCCGGTGCCAAAATCTACGTGGATCTTCACAGGATAAATCACACTATAAAATAAGCACAGGTAACGCTTTTCTTCAAGCAGGATTGCAGCTCATTAACATGCAAATAAGACTTCAGCAGTGAAGCTCATTGCTACCATAAGCTCACGAGGAAAAGACTTGTGTAAGAGTCACAAAAAAGCAGGAAATTCCCTGTCAGGTTGTCCTGCACATCACAGCTGTGCTGCTAGGCCCTGTGGGCCAACCAGGTACAGGCCTGGCTGCCTCTCTGCTGCACCACCCACAAAACAAAACCATCTCCTCGCTCATCACCCACTGCACAACCTGCACTGAGTGTCTGGGACTCCTCATGCCACAACTCAGTAACAAGAGACTGATGTGACGCTAGGAGGATACTCAACGCGTGGCAAAGAAGAGAAGAAATGCTGTTGCAGGTTCTGCTGAAGCTTTCATTTTGCTGACCTTAAGCTTTCTGCAACAGGTGCCTAAAATATCAAAATTACAATACAAAAGTACTTTCCATGCTTTTGTTTTTCCACGGTTTTGTTTATTTGCTTGTAATAAAGGCTCCTGCTCCCTGTGCTCGCACAGCATAACTTCAGGAGGGTTACAGATCCCGGGTAGCTGTGGCACTGCATTGCAGAATCTCTCTGCATCCAATTTTCTGCCAGCTCACAAACTGTCATAGCACATTTAGGAAGACTTGGAACCAAATATCAAAAATAGGGGCCAACATGTACCGGAATAAAAGCGCTTTTGCATTCTGTAGAGCCAAGCAAAAGAAAGTAAATGATATTAGAAGCAGTTTGTTATGACCTAATGCTGAAATAGGGCCCTGACAATGATCACATGGAACACACACAAGTTACTAAACAAAACACTGAGTGTGAAACAGCAGATAAATCAGTGCAAACAAGATGAACACCAAAGTGACACACACATTAATTAAAATCTAACAGCCCCCGCTCAGAACAAAACACACCAGAGAACCACAGCAGTGGCAGAGTCTGTGGCAGCAGAGCTGCTTGCCTGGTGTGAGCTTTGCTGGCCCTTTGTAAGCCTGAGATGTCTTCAGGAACTGTTTCAGCTACAGAAAAATGGTGTTCTTCAGAAATTTTTTTGCTGAAAACAGTGCAACTCACAGGGCAAAAGAAAAAAGAAAAGTTAAATACAGACAGCTGCAGAAGATGGTTTTATTGATGAAATATGTTATTCTAATTATTTGCTAAATGAAGTGTGTTCTTAGCTGTAACACTCCTCATAACACCGCTTTAATGGGATTTAAAGCTATACTCTACGTAGGTTTAATTGGGCGTTGAAATACTTAGCACTGAACGTGAGAAAACAATGTTTGTCAACAGCAGCTTGGATTGGGAGACGGACAGAGCAGAGCTCTGAAATGTGAAGCTTTTGCTGTGCTGATATTGTTCAGCTGGCTAAGAGCATCAGTGTGATCTGAGCAGCAACCTTTGGTACCACCAGCCATGGAGCAGAGCCTAGTTTTACCATTTTGTCATTGGAATGTAACATGCAGCACGCTTTTGCTTTGGTGCAAACACCCTGAAATAGAAAGTTTTAAAACAATGCTTTACCTGCAAGGCACACCATGAATGATTGCAGCACGAGCAGCTCCCATAGCAACCTCATCTTCAGCTTCCCAGGGTAGAGGAGACAACTCAGGAACTGCAGGAGAGAACGAGGCTCCGTGGAAATTTTAGGCCACTTTTAATCTGTGAAAGAGAAAAGGAGATTAGACCTAGGATTGCTGCTCCTTCCACTTACTGAAAATTCACTTTTCTTCCCAGGAAAATCACATCTTAAGATCAAGAAAGAAGCCTTCAAAAACATTAAGAATTGAAATCATTCTGGGAAGCAGTAAGTTGAGCACTGGTACGAAGAAGAGGTAAAGAAGCTTGTCAGGAGAGATGCACAGAAGCTTGCATAGGAAACCAGCTCTGCAAAGCGAGGCTCCAGGTGAGCTGGGCACCAGCACAGGATGCTGAGATGCAGCCCTGGGTCTGTACCTTGCTCACTTCTGTTATCACTCAGTTATCTTGATAGCAGACTCACTCACTGCCTTTCTGGGATACCTAGTTAACTAGTTAACCCTGTAAGCTACAATTAAGAAGAAAGTTATAAGAATCACTCTCACTTCTCTCCACAAATGCCACCCTCAGGTGAAGCTGACCACCTCTCCATGCAATGCTAGCTAGGCCGCGTTCTCCTGCTCAGGACAGGAGACTGTGTTTCCTGTCTCACCTCTTCACTGTCCTGGAAACCTTCAAAAATACTTTCAAACATCTGGTGAATGCTGATATTTCGCTCAATTACGATTTGGAAGCAGTTGCAGTTTTGGAGCAGGGAATCTGAAGATGCTCTGCTTATCACTGCAATATATCCTCCCCAGCACAATGCAAGGCCAAAAAACAAAGAGCCTCCCTCATGAAGGAAAAGCTTTCCAGAGCAAGCATTTAAATATTAAAAAATAAATAAATCAAGCCAGACACACATTCTTATGACTTATTTATATCACTGAAGGCTGGAAGTTAAGGAGTCTTCGTGCTTACAAGACAAACTGCATGACTAATAGCATGTGAAGGGCTATCATTAGAGGTCTCCGCTTGCTTTTGTGAGATAAAATTGATAGGATTCCTCTAATAAAGTCAGGTTGAATGCACTGAGAAGACTAAGAATCTGTCTTCTGATGCAATTTTGAAGAGGGTAGAGATTAATTGAGTATATTCATCTCTTCTCACGCAGACTGATTAGGCTAGCTGGGGTTAGCAGGAAGGCCTAATCAATGGAAACTAATAACATCTTAAGTGAGTGATTAGAGCATTAATTATTAATTTTTCTAGGAAAATGCCATCATAGGCCTTTATATTGATTTACAAAGTTAAGCAGTTACTCTGTGTTTACTGGGAACTCAAGAAATGTATTTCTTTGCCCTCCTGCACACTCGTACAAAAGCTTTTTCCTCACTGCACCAAATTCTGTTGGGTACAACTGTGCCCCTACGGGAGACTTCCACCAAAGGCAAAAAGCTTTTGGTGCTACACTCACATCAGTGATACTGCAGACAAATCCTATATTCACCAGCAGCTGCTGAAATTCTTTTGTGCTCTTGTTTTCCCGTGTACTATTCCCATCAATAAGCCCATTGTGTCACTTAAAAGGCTGCTCTTCATTACACCACAGTGCAATACTTTATGGATACTCTCCTTACTGCAATAAGCTACCTGGGACTGAAACAGAACAATCACTTACAACCACTGATACCAAATTAAAAACACAAGAGGTACAGCACTTATCAACTTAACCTGCTGCCAGGAGCCCATGGAAAGCAGCACAGACCTGCCAGCCTGCAGGAAGGCCAGCTTGCACCACTAAGAATACCAAGCACAACGTCTGACCACAGCTGAGCAAAAGGGCTCCACCTATTCCATGGGCTTTGAGGGCATTGCTTCTGGGGAGGTGATGGAAATGAGGAACTGTTGTTCTTCATGGAGGGCCATGGAGCAGGCTGTCCTGTCTGTAGATTCCTCATGTTCCTCTTCATAGAATCACCAAGGTTGGAAAACACCTACAAGATCATCCAGCCCAACCATCAACTCATCACCAATAGTTCTCACTAAACCATGTCCCTCGACACAACATCTAAACGCTCCTTGAACACCTCCAGGGTCGGTGACTCCATCACCTCCTTGGGCAGCCCATTCCAGTGCCTGACCACTCTTTCGTATATCCCAATGTCTACCCCCCAGGGCTGCTGGGTTGCCTATTTCATTCCCTGCTTTTCCACTGATGCAAGAAAATCTTCATTCTTCATCTCCTTACTGCTCCCTGCTGCTGCTCCCGCTGTCCCACCCCTCTGGTGGAAGGCTGCAGCACTCTGCCCGCTTACACCTTTTCTGCTCACAGCTTTCTGCAAACTACTTTATATTCCATTCAGGAAATCATGCTTCTCTAAGCATTTTAAAAACCAATACAAAACATTTCCAAAGTATTAATGTAAATTAGTTTTTGGCTTATAAGGGTATTAAAAATAGCAGGCTCTTTCTTTCTTCCCAGGATGATTTTGCACAGTCACTGGGTCTTACTTTCAGACAAAAATAAAAGCTATGCTAAAAATATACATTTTCAGTACTCAGCAGAGTTAATAATTAAGCCAACTGAAAAAACTCCAAGTCTTCCCTAGTGTTTGGTTGTTCAAATACACTCCACAGGACCAGCAGACATCAGAGGGTCACGGATGTCCTTCCAAGGAAAAGAAAGCAGGTTCCCTAACATTAACATACCACACAACAGCATGGTACATAAAGTTTCCCAAGGAGAAATGCTGCCTGTCTTATCATAAAAAAATAGCAAAAAAGCAAATAAGATGATCACCATTACAAATATTTTTCTAAGGTTAAAGTACAGCGGTATTCAAGATGCTTCTATATTTTTGTTTCTCATGATAGTTCCCCATTTCACATGTGAATGACTCCAATCTCAGAAATATCTTCCTGTAAACGCAGCTGCTATTCATATCAGTAGGCTCCTCGTTGAAGCCTCTGTAAAGAAAAATGTTGAAACACTATTTTTTATGGTAACAACTTTGGGAAACGCAGTGCTTTTACATGAGCAAAAGATATATAATTGAACAGATCCTCCCCATCTCTAAATGTTTTCTGACTATAACATCCCAGGGGGTTTTGCTTCGCTTCTAAAGCACTTCAAAATATTTTATTTCCAGAAAGAAGTGTGTGCAGTTTCAGCCTTATTTCTAAAAAGACAAAAATGAGAAGTGCTTGCAGTTTGGAAGCGCATCCCATTAGAAAATAGGCAACGCACAGATGTCTTCCTAACTCTACTTTCAGCAACGCATCCACCGCAAATTCTTCTGCAAGGCACCTCAGTCTGTGATTGGGGTTTGATGAAGAAAGCTGACGCTAAGAATTCTGACCATAACAGGGAGTGAGAGAGGAAAAAAGCATTTGCAAGGAAAGGGGAAGACGTGGCACTGAGCCCATGGCAGTGGCTGTGGTGGGGATGGTTGGACTTGGTGCTGGTAGTGGTCTCCTTCAACCTTCCTGATTCTAGGGCTCTAGTTTCTGTGTGGAGGCAGGTCTTATTGCCAGTAATTTCATTTGTATTTTTAACAAGTAGCACTTCTGAACAAAGAAAATAGAAATATAACAAAACAATAATAATAAGGTCAAGGTGCAAGGATGCATTCAACACATGAAAAAACATCCTTTAGATGGAACTTCCATCTCTCACTCTGCTGCAGCCTCCAGCAGAATGGTAAGAGCCCACTTCATTCTGCACAAGCTCCCAGAGTATTCGGAAGGGAAACTTTCAGAACTTGTCTCTGGCCCCAAAGCACTGCAGCAGCAGCAAGAAGCCTTAGCAACCAGCTCACGTTTTCCTCCTGCACACCAGTGCACTACACGGTGCCAATTCTGTGAAACTCCAAAATAAATCACTGTTAATGAAGCATGCTGTACATACAGACAGCAACAGGCATCTTTTAATCACCTAAACAAAGAAGAGCCAGAGGTAAGCACAAAACACCCTGAGCACCAGCACACAAGCTGCCAGTGGATGCAGCAGCACCTTGCCCTGCCCAAACTTGCACAGCATTACCCATCTTTCTAAACTGAAACGCAGGATTATCAAAGTAGCCTTCAGACTTGGTGCAAAAAGAGAGCAGAGCAATGGGCTGCCCCAGCCAGCGTGGAGACTGGCATAGGTTCCCTCTAACAGACAGCCAGAGAACTGCAAAACTACGCATCCAATTACAGAGAGTGCCTAAAAAACGTCCCCATAAAGTTGGGGTCTTTGCAGTAGGACGAGTTTTCACGTGCACATCACTGAATTTTTTCACTGCTCAGTTCCTTTGTGGCCCTGAGATAAATATCGGCCTTCCAGGAGTGGCCCTTTTGCATCGGGAGAAGAAAAGGGGATTCAAAGGGCATCCAGGGGAACGGAGGGGAGCAAGAGCATCTTGCACTGCATTCACACCATGTCGGTCAGATCCTGATCCATCTCAAACTGCTTTGCTGAAATTATTCCTTCCGGAGCTGTGCTTATACACAGCTTGTGTATTAGGAAATATATATGGGTGTAATGTGCACGATAAAACAAATGACACACATACACCATGTTTCTGAGACGTGCCTATGATAAATGGCGATTAAATGCTTCAAAAAATTAATTATCTAATAAGAAGACAGAGAAAAGCAATGCCGGTTGTTACATTCTGTTTTGTCCTTCGGGCATTTGTTCTCACCCATCAGACACTGGTTCCATTTCAGCCTACCCAGGAAGCTGCAGCCCCTCAGCACACAGGCACTCCCAGCCCGCTCCCCTCATTTGTATTGGTCAGGCTCCCTGCTATGTGCCATGCCAGAGCCTTCCTCTCCTGGAAGGCAGCTGACAGAGCTCACTGTCCCCTGGGAGGACAACAAGGCACACAGGTACACAGCATGGGTACACCAGCACCAGCCAGACCAAGTACAGCTGCTGATGCGTGCCCTGATTGCACCTACCACATCCACACGGCCAACACTTTTTCAACAGCATCAGCAAAGATCACTGAAGGAACAGTTCTGTGAGCATCCAACACAGTGAGCCATGGCCCCCAGCACTCCAACATACTTTCTGCTGCCCTGCCTGGATGTCAGCAGTGGGTAAATTCATCCCTTCCCAAACCCATCCAGTTGTGGCCAGTTGTGCCAGGTAGGGCAGCCCTTCTCTCCCGTGCAACACCAGGTGCGCACTGTGCCAGCAGCCCCTTCCTGACCTGTTAGCTCATCAGCTCTCACAAGCAATACACCTCCTGGCCTTACGCACGTACACATATGTGGTTTAAATGCAGTCTATAAACTCTGGAGATACCCAAGCAGTCAGATAAGAATTCAGATGCACTCCCAACGTTTTGCTGTGTTGCAGCGTTGCCCACACAGCCCTGGCAGCAGCAGCGATCCGTGCCAAACACTGCTATCCCACCTGCACAGCACCTCCCGCTTCAGACTGCAAATCACCGGTGATGAAAAAATGGCAGTAATTAAAGCCTTTTAATTACGAGTCACTAATTACCACACAGTACCCTGTTAGAAACCTTGCTCTCGTCCCCTGCCCCCAGGAACTGCCCTGTAAAACGTGAATCATTTGTAAGCATAAACAGCAGCTCACGGTAAGGAGATCTGGGTGACAAACCTCAATTAAAGACCTGGCAAACCTCAATCTAAGCCACTGGCATTCATTTGTCTCGTTCCACCTTTTCCGTGGAAGGGATAAATCAAAACCACATACTGCAGACAGCGCTGCTCATCCTGGAGTGTGCCCAGAGCCTCACAGCTCACCAGCCCACACAGCTCGGTCCCATGCACAGATAGGTTTGGGAAGTTCAAAACAATCAGCTGCCTCCTGATGCCAGCTTTCAGGATGGCAAAGGAAGTTTTATTTACAGGAGGTCCTGGAGGGGAACCAAGCCCTGGACACAAACACATACTACGAGGAGCACCTGGCCTGAAATGCTGTTTATTAGCCCATTCCCAAAGTTACATTTCCACATTTCCAAAGGCAGTGCTGATGCCCTGGCCATGCCCTCAGGCTGAACTCAGCCGTTCTCCTGCCAGCTGCAGCCTATTTTGGGTGCTCGATTTCTCACCACGGTTACGTAAGAAGGCACAGCTTATGGTGCGAAGCCAAACGCTCGGCTGTTTGTGTGAAGCTGAGGAACCCACGCAGTGAGGTAATACAGCAAAATAAGAGTACTTACAGAGTACTGACCTGCTTTTCCTCTTAGATGTCCAGAGAAGGCACAGAACCCCTCCTGTGCATCCCTCAGAGGTTTCCTTACAACAGAAAGTGCTGCAATCACCACTCCCTTTGCAAATCTAAAGGTGCATTTGGATTTCATCCCTATTTGCAGTATTTTGCTCTCTAATTGCTAAATACCTCAAGGTGTTTGTTTCATAATAAGGCAAGCTGCTCCCCCATGGAAACTAACAGGAAAGAAGATAAATGGAGATCTAACTCTCACAGTCCTACAGAATGGGTAATTTAGCATTGACATCAGTTAACTGGAATGGCTCAGATCTTCGCTCTGGACTGAAGACAGCTGTCCATCCCCTCAGCCCAGAGGAGGCCTTAAAGGATGGACGGACCCATCTGTTGAAGGAAGCTCAAGAATCCTTATGATCTGGAGCAAAAAGAAAGTGAGTGCTGCTGCTCAGGCTGTGATGTCAGTGGGGGTTGCTCTGAGGTGGAACTCAGGGAATACACAGGCTGTAACAGAAAACAACACATCGCACTCGTAGTGCATTGGAACATCACTAGTGATTATAGCTGCAGACAAGTGCGGATGAAAACAACTGCCATGGGCAAAGCAACAGGACTGAGGGCATGGCCAAAGGCTGTGGTCACCAGAAGCCCCTGGCCTGGACTGTGCTCATGCTGCAGAGCAGAGGGTTGGAGACAGCTCTGAGCTGCTTTGCACCAAGGAGTAACTTGGGCATTGATTCTTGGCAGAAGATGCTTCAAAAGCTTCATGCTTGCCCCCAGGTAAGGGGAGGGCAGAAGTGCCCAGACCCATTTTAGGGCTGACAGACCACCCCAGGCCAAGCATCGCACAGTGACCCTGGTGGCACCTCTGCGTAATCACTGCTATTATGTGATACACTCCATAATGCAATCTTTTCGCTCTGATTTAATTACTAAACATAAAAGGAAATAAACTTCAGAAGGAAAACAAAGAAATTGCACTGCGCGTAATTTATGGGAGCTATTCTTCAGCTGAATGCCATAAAACCCTGCGTGTTTATGATCCCCTATTAGAGGGCTGAAAACACACTTGCATTTGCTTATATTGACTATGCAGATTATGTGATATTGCCGCTTTTTTTCTGCCTCTGCCATTTTTCACAGGAGCAGCGTACTTGTTTAAAGACATCCTTGCATAAAGCATTGGCTCATACTAAGAGGAAAAAAGCCTGGCTGCGTGATCCTCATAGCCACAGGCTGCTGGGTAGGAAGCAGCGAGCAGCCAGCAAGGGAATGCAGGAGATGGGGGCACAGTGCCCAGTTCTGCTCTCAGTCCACCCTAACATATACTGGAAGAAACAACTCCACGGCCAGACAGAACAAGACCCAGCTCTGCAGTGGATAACGATGTCAAATGATCTGAGCTGTGCAGCATAGCAGGAATGGTGAGATGGCAGCGGGAGGATTTATTGAGATATCATGCTAATCCCTCGGTTTTCTTGTCATAGGAAACAGATGAAAGGAAATAAGGTTTGCAAACTTGACTGCAGCATTGATTTATGTATAACAGCTTCAAAAAGCAAGGAACAGAAACGCATGTTCCTGTTATCCCTGGCTTAGGGCTCCGCACAGCAGCAGACGCAGTGGGGCTCCTGGTTCCCCTCCAAGCTGCTCGCCTTCCCCAGCCACCAAAGAGCTCACACAGCCACACTCCTCCATCCCAGGACTGAGCCCAGTTGTGGGGAGCAGCAAGGGGCTGGGTATTGGTGCACATGCAATGAAGTGCATGTGACACCAAAGACAGCTTCAGCATAGAGATTTCACTCCTCTCTTTTGTAAGCTGTTCCCCAAGCAGCAGGTTCTTCTCCCACCTTGCACAGATGGAGTCGGTATGAAAAACAGGATGAATTCACACCCAACTGAGCCTATTCACTGAAGGTGGCAAAAGTTCATCTCTTGCCAGCTTGCAGATAGGCCCAGCTAGCTAAGGAATTAAATACACGCCGTGCATCCTAGTGCTGCAGTCACAACATTCCTTTTTACTGCCTATTAAACCCCCTTTTAGTATCTCCTCGAGTTTTAATTGTCAGTGTTTCAGCCTTCATCTGTGCCTCATCTCTGTGCCAGCTCTTCTCCAGTTACAGTCACTATCTCACACCTCTTGTTTTGCATAGATGGATCTGTCAGCTCCAATGTGATAAACTCAGTATTTGACAAAACTTCTTAGTGGTTCCTGGGAGTGTCTGGGACAGTGTCATTTAACACATCCTGAATAGAAAATAAATAGTTCAAGGAAAAAAAAGAAGAAGAAAACGGAATTAAGGGAGTACCAAATTAGAAAATTAAGGCTGAGAAAGTGATGAGAAACATTTGAGTAAACAGTTCATCTACTTTAGCTTCATAGACTGGATTGAGGCTCCAGCTCTAAGCAAGGAAGACAGACCCACACAGCTACACAATTAAGAGTGATTTTGGGATAGCTAGATAAGGATTTACTGCAAACAATAAAACTTAAACGCTACAATTTAAGTTACAACAGTGGGGTGTTAATTTATCTCCTGTTAAGACAATTAAAGCAATGACAAGTAGCTAGAACCAGAGAGCAGAAACAGCCCGTTTTATGGCCTGACATACAGACAGAAAAGATCACTGTTGTACTAGAAACCTATCAGCTCCAATGGGCTTTGGATAAGACCAGGGTAGAAATTACTAAAAACAGCACTGTAAGAAGAAATGGTGTAATATAACAAATGCACATATCATAGAAATTATCAGTTAAATTAGTTCTATGTGCAGGATACCTCGTGAGAGAAAAAACCATTTACGCTCACCAAACACTCACCACAATATAACAAGGAGCCCTTATTTCATTTTTACTTTAATTAAAGCAGCAGTTAAATGCACAACCGTTACATTCCCCGGTATTTTACAGCCATCACACTGCCAAAAGAACTCTATGAAATACCCAAAGTGAGCTAGAAGTCACAGATAAAACAGGAAAAAGATGAATATTTCAATCAAAGCGATGCTTGCACAAGAACTGGCTCAATGGCTCTACGTGAGCCAGGCAGCAGGCAGGAGATAAGCAGAGATACAGCTCGGGCTCTGATGCTATAAGCAATGGGCACAGGCTGATTTTAGTCTCTGCAGTGGAAGAATGAATCCAGGAAAGCTGTGGGTTCCCTGAAAACATTAGACAGAAGGCAGAGAAACAGAGCCGATAGTTACAAACGCAGCAGGAAAAGTCTTTTCTTCCTTTATCACTACGCATGAGGGAAAGAAATCACTGTGAAAACACAGCAGGAATCACTACTGAGTGCTAATCACAGGACGGCATTGTTTTGAGGTTGGAGATATATAAATATTTAGTTTCAGCCCATGAAGTCACTGTTTCTAAATGTTCCTTAGTTGATCATTCTGTGATTTCTGTCTGCTCACTTGTGCAGAAGCTCTCAAGGCAAGCAGCCCTCAGACTTCTGGGTTTGTAAGAATATTAAGCTGTGTACAAAGAACAATTATTGCTATTGAGATCTGTCTGCTTTTAAATCCAGGTGGGAAATGACTGCTGTTTGTGATAATGAACGCATGACCGTGGTTGCTTCCCAGTCTTCATTCAGAGAAATGTTCACCTAAGTTCACGAAAATCAATTAAAAAATCCCACATAGAGGATAACTTCAATGAGGACATTCAAACACCCACACAACTCCCATGAATCTTGACCTACAGGTGAGTTTGGTCACAAAGACAGACAGTGGTTCGTTCTTCCCTTGCCTGGAGGCGATGCTGTTGCACCTGGTGCAGTGACAAGTGCTGACCTTGGCCACAGAGATTGCTCCTCACTGCAAAACACAACCCATGGCTTCAAATGCATGGGCCTACACGTTGTCTTTTTCAACTGACAGGGTTTCTCCAAGTCTGCCCTGCCAGCTGACTTTGCACAAGTCTGGAATTGTTAGATGGGACGTCCAAGCCAACAGCAGGACAATAGCAGTACTCTTGCACAATCACCAGATCCATTTCCTACACTCTTGTGTAGGCACAATTAATGCACACTCATTAATGACCCACCGGTCATTAATGACCAAGCTGAATTCCCTGGCACTGTACAAGGACAGAGCAGGTGACAGCTGGGACACCATGTGAGCTTCACATGCTACTGCAGCACTTCTCCCTCTAGAGTCCTCCCATGGCCCACATGATTGAGCGGAAGGTTGTTAGTTAGGGTAGTATGGTTACGTCGCGGTTGGACTCTATGATCTTTAAGGTCTTTTCCTACCTGAGCAATTCTATGATTCTAGAGCATGAATGTAAACATGATGGTAAGAATTTCATCCTTGACTGAGAATTCAAATTATCACATCGATTAGCTTTGCCACGCGTAATATAGAAAAGATTCACAACATTTTGAAGAATAAACGTTGTCACCTTGCTGGTGCAGAACAGCAGCATAGAACAGAGCTAATCAAGTGGCAAAAAAAACAACTTTCTTCTGAACCATGAAAAGACACCCCCCCAGTCACACCCCCAAATTATTTCACTGTAATATTTTCAGAGTCGACCCATTTCTCACACAAAACGTGCCCTCAAACCTCACAGCCAGAGTCAATTCTGCCCACCTCAATCTATGAGAGATTAGTGGCAGATTTTATTAGAAAGCAATCTCCTGGCAGCCTAGGGAACAGGAGGTGCACCAGCAGGCACCCAAAATGAAGGGATGATTCGGAACAGCTACGTACTTTCATTATGTCCCACCAAATAATTTTAGCATGGCACACCTAGAAGATGGACTCTGAACAGCTCAGTGCTGCTTCTTTGCTCCATGCGCGGACCTATTCCAGCACACAAACCATGTGCGGCCATTAGGAGCTTATTTACCAGTTTATTAACTTTTCATCCTGTTGATTCACTTTTAAGAAATGCGATGGGCATATTGGAATAAAAGGATTTTTGTTTCTAGTACAATAAAAATGATGCTTCCAGCTGTTCGAAGGCTCAAGACGTGTGGGGCAGCAGTGCAAGCGATGGATCAGAGTGCAGAGCACGGCTGAGATGGCCAAACTTGCATCTTAAAGACAATTTATACAATTATGCTTATGCACTGCTTAGCACATGTGACAATCAGACAACACATGGAAAGAAACTGCAGTGAAGCAGTGCCTGATATCCGGTACAGAGATCAATCTGTAGATTTCTTGTGGGAGAATCACACTAAACCCTAATATTGACGTAATGTTAAAAGATATTCTAAATCAATTGATATTTAGGGCTGCTTCACTGTTACTGCATCTGGATAATGCAAAAGCCTTGTTAACCCTCATGTATGGATTTTAACTTGGAAAGACTTCTTCAATTTGATACCAGGGAGAGACTTTTAATATAATCAGAACCCTGTCAAGCTGTTAAGAAGCTGCCAGATAGTGTATTTCCATCTTCAGTAGCATGGGCTAGAAAACAACTTACAAAACCTAACCAACTTCTGATATTTTCAATGGAATACGTTAACAACAGCAGCAAACCTAATTCTATAGGGATCAGATCTGTTTGGGGGGGGGGGAAGAAATCCACCTTCTGTGCTGCCTCACAGGGCACTGGCACTCCCCAACCTCGGCAGAGAGCTTAAATTACTTCCTTCAAGCTGGGATGAGGCCACCCGGCTGCCTCTACTGCTTCCATTCCTGTAACTGCCATCACGATTTAATGACTCTCTATCACTCCTCTCCTGAGAGCAGGGGGTGAGCACACACAGAGTCAGCTAAAGACACGCAACTTCATCGCATCTCCTCAAATCCATAATTTATATGCAGGGCAACCCACCAGCCATTTAACCCGATTATGTTCTCATGCCCCACTTGCAAAAGATACAGAGATTGCCCCAGAATTCTTTATAAAATCAGTGAGACGTGAACCATGGTTCCAACTTACGTAAGGAACTGCATTTGAAACTTGGTTGTATCCAAAGATTTCAGCACCGCAAGGAGTCTTTTGCTTGGATTTCATGAACCTTTTCCTAAATCCACCATTTTAGAAACAAATCCTTTCAATGTGGAGGAATTCAGGCCCAGATGCTGAACTCCACAGCTTAAGGCCTGTCATAAACTCCTCATTCTCTGTGCATCACCCCAACTTTCACACTATAACTCACGAGGATGAAAAGAGCAGAAAACCAATGTAATTTTGTAAGATCTGCTAATCACGAATGCAACATCTAACACGTTCTCTGTAGTTACGGAGTGATATATTGGTTACTGTTAACATCCAAGCTGATTTTTCCTTGCCAGTATGATTACCTACAATATATGCATCTATTTGGTTTGGCTTTTCATGGTTTACAAGCTTGCCAGACCAGGTGTTTTCTTATGAAAAAGAATTAAACAAACTAACATAGGAGGTTTCCCTAAAAGGAACAGGGCAAAGAGGTGCCCGTCCACTGCAGCCCCCCTTTGCAATGAGCACATCATAAGCAAAGAACTGAAACCTTCCACACATCCCAAGGTCCAAAAGAGCCAGAAAGGAATCAGAGAATCACATCCTTCTCTGCTATAGGACTGTACATTTGCAGCCATAAGGGGAAGTTGCCATGGTTAGAAAGCCTACTTTGTGCGTGCAATTTCTTGCCATGTACTGACCTCTACCAAAGGAAATACCTTTGCATAAGAACAACAAAGATCATCCACGTCCCTGTGCCCGTCTAGGCTGAACGCTGCTACTTACTGCAGAAAACACAGGCATTTGCTCTTGCTTATATAATTTGAGCTCACAGAGATGTTATTAACATGGTAGGCATCAAAGAGTAGCTCAAGGCGACTTTTAAGTATCAGTTGATGCTATAAACTATTCAGGTTTCATAATAGTTCATACTGTAACTCACCAGTGCACATGACAGCCGTTCCCAGTTCCTCGCAGCACTCACACACCCGATGCATTTCCATGCACCGCACACCGACCCTCCTCAGCACGCAGCTCATCCTCTTTGCTTCATCGGACCACTGTCCTCTTCGACATCTACTGCCTTACTTTCATTCCCTTTGCAGAGCGCTCGAATTCCTGTCCCTTGATACAGGGCTTCCTTCTGGCAACTCTTAAATTCGTTGCCTTTGCTCTGTTATCCAACTGCAGGGGATAGTCAGCTTCTGTAAATTCTGCCATCTCCTTTCAAGTCTACAACGCTGCATTTTACATCTCGCCATGAAAGAGACTTTATTTCTCTGGTATCCTTCTGCTGCTTCCCTCTCAACATTAAATCATTGATTTTCCCTCCTCCAAACCAGGCTGATATTGGTGCAGCCCCTTTACTCTATAAGCAAAACTACTTTATAGGTTCCTTAAGAATAAGTGTCTTTTAATTGTAGTGAACAGAAGTCTAACAAAGGCTTTCTGTGCAATAAATACAGGCAGGGCTTACCTGTGATTTATAGCTTGCCTCCTACCACACAATAAAACTGTCTGCTACGCCATCGGAACTATTAACTAAGCAGCATAGAGCTGAACATTCAAAAATCCTCCGATGCGTTGGTTCAAAGCCAAATGTGTGATGTTGAAGTCAATACATAAAATTGCAGCTAAGGAATTAACAGCTTATAGAAATCAAAGATTTCTGTCACCTCTGTGCTCTGCACAGCAAAGCCTGGGTGGCTGGGAACACGCTTTGCTTTAACCTGGATATGTTTTTTAGATAGAATGAAATAAAATAGGGCAGATCTTGCACTGGTGCTTTCTTTTCATTAGATCTGAGTTGTTCTGCTAAGATATTGATACTTTGAAAGCCAAAAGCAACACTGAGCTCATAAAAGATGTTAACTATTTCATGGTTCAATATGTTATACTCTGTGAGTTTAATTAGAAATGACATTGCCAAGAATAGTCTGAAGCAGAGAAATGATACCTATCACTCTCAGCAACAGAATGACACAAGTTACGTGCAATAAAGCATTTAAGAAGGCAGAAAACACCACCTTCCCATTATGTCCTTCAATGGACAAAGAACACCAGTGATTAACTCGCACAGTCCTTAAAGAAACCTTTCATTGAATAGCTTTACAGTTTATTCTTGAGCACAAAGCCGATGGTTTTTCTTTCTGGTCCTCCAAAGTTTTCAACCATGTTTCAACTTTTTCTCCATACACAACAGCATGAGGCTGCTACAATTCCCTGTTTTTGTACTTCAGGGTGAGCCAGGAAGGCAGGAGGTACTGTCCCATGGCTCATTCCATCAACACCAGCACGGATCTTCTGTTGAAAGTGAAGCAAGGTAAATGGTGGGCATAACGAGATCATTTAGAGAGCTCACACTATTCATAGCAGTAAAACAAAACAAGTTTTGCTTGGTTGTACTAGGCCAGTTTGGCCAAGTTTCAGCACCAAGACAAAAACTCTTCTAATGTAAAAGCAAAATCTCTGCAGGGGTTTATTCATTTGTGCGCTTAAAGAGAAGTGCACATTAATGCCAAAACCTGACATATTACTAAGCAGGTTGATTCTTCTGCTATGTGGTGCATGCGGAAGCAGTGCCACAGCTTTTTGTTCCTGTGTCTGCTCATAATGGTTATGGAAACATCGGATTACAGCACTGCTAAGAAAATTCCTTGTCATGACAGTGTTCACATCAGCCCTTCCACAAGCAGCACTCACCGGGGATGCCTTTCATGCTGAAATGAGGGCAAGCTCTTCTTTCAATTAAGGAAAAATGCTGAAAACAACAAAGCTAAACATACTCACTGCACACGCATAATTGAGGCTTACAGCTTCCCATAACAAAAACCCAGAGCACCACTGGAGGGTAAGATGCTCATTCCCCCAGGTATGGCCCTAACACCACACTGACATTTCATCATCTCTGCTAGCTGCACGTTACCTCTTGCTTATCCTGTTTGCTTGTATTCTTTGGCTGCATGAACATCTGCAGCACTCGGTAACCCACCGTTGCTGCTCTTTCCTTTGCTGTTCTCAGTCAAATTTAAAGAGAATATCCTGTGCCCTCACTGGTGAGTATGGTCACTCCATACTTCATAGACTGAAGTTTTCTTTGCTTTGAAACTTACTGCCTATTCAGGAAGACAAATCAAACCAACCAAGCACCAAGTTTATTTGCCTTTTTCTATGTACCACCCATGGCACCACAGAACATGCAACTGCTCTGCATCTCAGACGAGCAACTCAGTGTGACTTTGGAGTACTCTTGGGCTCTGAGCTCTAGCCAGAGAAAAAAAAGTCAACTCCAAAGACAGTCCATTTGAACAACTGCATTACAAAAGCATATGAAACCAGAGTGACATTTACTAACATCCTGCAATATCCAAAAAATCCATACACCTGGATATAAGATGTTATCAATCCTAAATGTCACTGCTACCGCTTACAAATTGCACGGCCTTGCAGAACCACAGCAGTACCCACATCTAAGGCTGGTATTAGAGGCAGTGACTCATGCTGTTGGTCTGACAGCACTGAGGCAAGCATCAGGGCAAGCACCTGGCATGTGGTCCAGCCCTCAGCCACTGATGGGCACTACAGAAGTGCAGAGACAACTCCTCGTGTGCAGCACTGGCTTTAATGCATCTTTGTAAGCGACTGCAGTTGCTCTGAGTTTACAGTGATAAGGTCACCCAGGCACCTGGAGCTGTCTGTAAGACTGAAAGCCAATCCTTAAGGTCTCAGCCATCTATCACGCAACCCTAATTTCAGAGTTGGTAGGGAACAAAGCAAAAGTCTTCCCAGGCAAAGAAATGTTTCTCTCAACTTACTTATCAGCATCTACATGAAAGAAATCAACACTTCTGTCAGCAAGTCACAAACACATCCAAAGGTGTAAGCCCAGGAAAGGCACCGGAGGCTTCACCCATCTAAGCCAGCTCTGTGCAGGAGCACCTGGATGGCTCCAGCACCCGGCTGCTGTGCCAATATGACATTTCTACATCCCAGCAGAAAAACGTTCTTTTTCCCAGAAATAATTTGTGTTGTCCCTTTATCCCCGATGTACCTGGCTGAACTGCTCAACTTGCTCCTAACAGAGTTTTATCTATGCTCAGCTCAGAGGCACTGCAGTGCCATGCTACGCAACGAGCTCTCTAACTTCCAAGGAAAGAATTTGGTCTAAAGAACAGCTGATTTGCTTAAATTAATTGATTACATACATTAAAACAACAACAACAACAAAAAACAGAGGAAACAGCAAGCCCCAAACACTGCTCTGCCTCACCAGTCTGATCCAGGAGAGCAGCAGCACCCAGCTTGTCCCTGCGCCCACAGGATGCCCAGCGCTCCGTCCCAGCCTCCTGCTGCAGCCCAGCACAGCTCAGCTCCTGCAGCTCTACCCCTGGGGACAGGGAGCAACTCTCAGTGCCAGCCCCAACCACAGGCAGGGATGTGCTCACAGGCTGCAGTGATGGCTGTGACCCGCTGTGAGCACAGAAAGATGGACCTGTTCCTTTCAGGGTTAAACTCTGGGGACAAAGCTCTTTGTGAAGCCTCCACTCTCAAAGGCACCAACAGGAAATATCCTCATACGCCCATACAGTTTTTCATTTATTTTTTAAAATTGCAATAATGGTAGCTATAGAGCTGCCTTTTTCTCCAATATATACTGCAGGTTTATTGCTTTATGCATGTTTTATTTAAGCCTCAAAGCCAGTAGCTCGTAAGGTCAACGTAACAAATATGTAATTGCCACATTTATTATTAAAGTAAACAGATTCTTTTCCCATGGCACTTTATGAATCAGTAAAGACTGCACTTGAACCTTCTCACACAGCCCTGGGTGCCAAACACTGTACAGAAGCTGTAATAACCAGACCAACACGTACATCAAATGAATGTTGAAAACCAGTTACAGAGAGGAGAGGAAGCAGATTTATGGCAGGGCAACACCAGCAGGACATCCGCAGCTCCCACTCCTGAACTAGCAGTTGCCCAAAGGACATGAGGATCCATCCAACCACTCCCAGGTTAAGAAGGGTCAGTGGTGTTTCTAGGAAATTACTTCCAGAGCTCGAGCAAAAGCAATATTTACTTAATGCAATATTTACTGCACCGTATCAGAGCTTTGAGGTGCAGGAAGGGACTGGGATGTAGATCGTGAAAAGTGATAGACAACAGAGCGACATTTCTCTTCCACACAGTATTCATAACCAACCCGGCATTACTGCATGCCCAGTTCCCTGTAATTGAGAACAGAACACATTTCGGTGTTGTTTGCATGTCAATTAGATATTTCTGCGTCCAGTTATTATAAATTAAAAATTATACCATTCCATTTTAAAAATAATGCTCTGAAACCGCACCTTTCCAGAAGATAACCGTGCTTTTATTATAACTCCATGCAAATTGCCAGAGATCCATTGAATTCAATTAACTGAACTGAATTCCAATTTGCAGAGGAGCCTGGACCAGTAATTCAAAAACTGCATTTCTTCAACATTTTTTTTTAATCGACCAGTGCTTACAAAGCTGTCATTTCTACTTCCACTATTGTTACACAGCTGTCAGTGCACATATTTCACAGAAACTGAGAGATGCACACAAAAACAGGTTAATTAAGGAGATCTCGTACAGCCGCGCTAACAAATAGACCCCGAGAGCAAACAAAAAGTGAAGCAAGTGAAAACATCCTCAAGTATTTATTCAGTAATAAAACAGGAATCAAGACTGTAATTGCCTGTAAGTTGCGTTCAGTCCTCGTTTTGGGAGTAATGGCATAAACCTTTTAAATTGCCCTCTGGGTTGGACTCGCTGCGGGGCCCTGTGACTCGTGTTTGTTTCTACATGCTGCTGGCAATTAGCAAATGATTTCTCCTGGCTCTGCTCATCCCAGCTGGGATGGATTCCCTTGGAGATGGGCTACCCCAGAAGGGAAGCCTCGTAACTTCAAATTGTGCGAGATCTCAAAGATCTGTTCAAAGCAGGATACGCTGCAATACAGAAAACAACTACTGAAAAGAAACCGTGTATTCATTACTGAACCGTTCCAATGTACACAGAGATCAACAGAGAGGGAGCAGGTGGATCTGTGTAACACAACACTGAGAGAGGGGGGCGGAAAGAAAAGACTACAGCAAGCGACTCCAAAGAAAATGTTGAAACCTGATGAACAGAACACAATTTTCCCAAACAATAATGTTACAAACTTCTTCTCTTCTAAGATGGTACAAAGGAACCAACTCTTCTGCCATTACAGAACTGTGGAAGCTCAGACAGAAGAAAGAACCTACTCCCATCAATACGGGCACAATCAAGGGTGGTTAACCCTGCCAGGTGGTGCAAAGGTTGAACGTCCTTTATGTGATGCTCTCCTACCAGAAGCAGTGGATGCGTCACTCTGACATTTGTTTTATCTAGGAAAAGTAATTCCCTTCCTAAAGGTGAAACCTTCCCCTAAACAAACCTCTGCTGTAGCAAAGGCTGGAGGGCTGGAACTGCACCGTGCTCCCCCCTCAGGCGGGCACTGGAGTCTTACCGCGCTGAGAGTTATAGTCACAGAATAGCTTGGGTTGGAAGGTACCTCAAGGATCATGAAGCTCCAACCCCATTGTCACATATAGGGCCACCAACCTCCACATCAAATACTAGACCTGGCCGCCCAGGGCCACATCCAACCTGGTCTTGAATACCTCCAGGGATGGGCGGATTTCAAACCAACTTTTAAAAGCAAAAAGAAACAAAAGCTTCATGCAATACCCTGGTAGACAAGCACTTGCTGACGCGTATGTTCTCTCCATCCAGCAGAAGGATCCACCCTGTACCACCACAGCTCAGTGAAGCTGAGGGTGTCAAAAAAGGAACTCATGAGCCAGACCCCATTCTGGAATAGGTTTTTTTGTTGTAGATGTCATTAAGGAATTTCTTGCTCAGAGGAGCACATACAGGACAACTTTCCAAGTACAATCCTTCTTGTTTTTATACTCAGCTAAGTCATCACCAGTAAACAAGAGAAGTCAAGAATAACTTTAATTACTCAACTTCAGCAAGTTTTCCCATAAAAGATGAGAGCCATCAACGGAAAGCATAAGCTGTACGAGTAAAAAATTGTACTGCGGGATCCACAGAAAAACACTTAGGTTTAGAATATGAAGGAAAATCACCCTATACGTTATTTTACACTACACCAAGCTGACACACATGAAAGGGTATATTTATTTGCTCTTACATCCTTGATGACTTACCAAATGGATCAAAGTCATCAAAGACAGAACAGCGATGCTTGGCAACACTCATTCTTTTAACATTACCGACATTTTTCTTGCACTAAGACTTGAACAAATAACATTTCCAAGATGATCAGTAAATATTGACTTGTTAGGATAAGCGGTTCGTTATCCCAGGGAAACATAAAAGTTTCGTTTTCTTTCCAACCCGCTCATGTTTCATTCCATAACAGGAAAACAATTTGAAAGCCCAAACAAAGCTGCATGCCAAACAAAGGCTAATGTAAGTCAGCAAGTCTCACGATGTCAACATCGGGATGTATTTTTTGCATTATTTATTGTGCTTTTTTATCTATGAATTCCAAACTATCTATTACCAGAGATGGTGCCCACACTCTATTTAAATAATATTGTGGCAGTCAGTTGCTTCCATCACTCCTAAAAGCCACTTCTACTGCAGCTGAAGTTAATGCACTCATATCAAAGTTGGGATTTATGCTACCTCCCACATACCCTGTAATTGTGAATGAAAGGGAAGTCACTGTGCTATGGAATTACTTGTGCTCACTTCCTCAAGCAAACAAAACCTTGAATCGCTAATTGTTAAGACTATGCATTTTAGATAATTGCTGATTACGGTATTTGAAGTGTAAGTGATTGTTAAATGTGCTGTTTGGCTAATGCCCAGAAAGCCAATGTGATATCATGGATAATTATAGACAGTTTAATTGCTTTGGGTCTTTTAATTGGCAAAGTACACGGATGATGAGAGAGAAGATGAAACTGGAAGGGTTGGCTGAGCCAAGGCAGCCTCCAAAACCAAATGCCATAAGCTGACCCCCTGCATTCTGGGTTCATTTTTTTAGAGGACAAAGCAGAATAGAAGGAGACATCGTATTCAACAGAAAGCTCTAACCAGTCCTACCTGAACGCTTATTCTTCACTTGTGAGAAATTCCTCTGACTGTCTGCCAAAATCTGCCTCCTATTTTCTTTTCAGCCATATACATTGCACAGACACACTCCTGTTGAGATTTGCCAGTTCAACTTGCATCACTCTGCCTCTCTTTTGTAAGCTCTCTCACATAATCTAGTAGGAAAGCTTCCTAACAAGCACGAGTTTGAGTTGTGGCTGTGGTTAGATACGGAAAAACAAAACCCTGCCATTTTCATACCTGCATATTTTCCTAGACTGCAACAAGATCTGAATTAGAACTACAGAATTTGGCTCATGATTCTATTCTGCCAATAGATGGAGTGAGGCTACCTCTGTGATCTGGAGAACTCTATTCCAGTATTCATGACAATTCCTGAACCTCCAACCCCCAAAACTTCAAATTTAATGCTTATTTTGTAAGTCATACCGGCAGATGTGAAAATACAAGCCCTTCTTTTAACCATTCTCTGGTAACCATGCAAAATTCAGTCACGCAAATGCTGGCAGACATCAGACAGTTCTTAAAACTTCAAAGCGATGTTTTTTTTACTTAAGGAACAAATGGTTGAATTACATCATCCCTGATAGCATTAAAAATGATTGTATTACTCAGAATGACTCTTATTGGTAAGATCTTGTACTATCTACTGCTATTTCTGATCTTGCAGTATTTTTGCTACGACATCCCTGTAATCACTTCATTACAGGAGTTACTTTCCAGGGAGATCATGAAAGATGCTGCAGTTTGGGGTCCTGAAGCTATTTAATCCATGTTTTTAACAAGCTCTCCCTACAACTTTGCCTCCCCCTTTACTACTACTACTAGATTTAATTCTAGCACCTGAAAATATGATATGTGGAATGTACATTGAGTATCATTAGAGAACCCTATCTTTCTACTGTTATTCCATATTTATGCCAGGTTTAACAGGGTCCTCCCTATCAGTGCTTTTTGTGAAGCATTTCCCCATGCAGAGCCATGGAGGAAGGCAGCCACCAGTCAATGGGCTGCCTGCAACATCACCATTTTGTCACCATTTTCTTTGCACTGCAAGAAGGCATTGAAATGAAGAAGCTAATTGCACTAAAATTCCCATACACATCCATGTTTGCACTAAATGTCTCCAACAAAATGACAGCTGAAAGTTTACAGGGTCAGATCTGGCTGAGATGCTCTCACATCAATGAAAGGAGCACTGAGGAAGGACTTGGTGCCCTGCTGCTCACAGATACATTCCTCCCAGACATCTCTACTTTCCTTCTGAGGCAGCAAAAGTCCCTTTACATCTAGAAACATTCGTTCTGTTAGCATTTGCACGATGCTATCAATTTTCCTCCAGACAAGCCTTGAATGAATCCAGACTGACTCGGTATCTGCAAACATACAGATAAATAAATCCTAATCTGTCGTTTCCTGTAATTATAGCTGTTTTCATATAGCACCTTTCATTTCATGTCTCTGAGCAGCACTAATCTTAAAACACACTGCTGAAAACTTCACACCACTGTTTGCATTCAGTTTTGCACAAGTTAACATGGAAGGTCTGTCTGAAAACCTTGCAGAGATTGCAGATAAGAGAAGATGAAAAAAAGGCCAGCGCAGACAAAACAAGCCATTACCATAAGCTTGTATTAATTTTTAAAGTATGTATAAGGACGTATACAAATAATTACTGAAACAACTCAGATCTCAGATAAAGGAATTTTGGAATACTGTGTTCTTGAAAAAACATCAAAGAAAGGAGAGCAAAGCTGTTAAAAAATAAAATCTAGGAGACTTTAAAATACTCCAAACACATGATTATTGTCTACATCAGTGTTTTCCAAATGCCTGAATTATCTCCAACTAGGATGAATTGTATCTTCACTCCACCATTTCACTGAAAGTACCCAAGGTACAGAGCTGTCACCATCACCCTGAGATAACAGCCTTTGGTTCTGTAAATCCACTCCAGAAAACCTCTGTTTTTGTGTTTTCTTAATTATGTTTTCACCTCCTGCTCAGCTGTGCTCCTCTCTGTACAAGTCTAAATGGATGCTATCCCATCTCATGGCCTTCCTCTGATGGCTCTTTCCTTCTGGGGCTGCTATTCCCTGCTCAGTATTGCCTGTGAAATCCCACAGGATTGTGGGGCTCTGCAGGGGAAACAGAGAGGAATTCACCCTGTGGATTCCTTATCACCAATGAAAATGTACAAGCCAGAATCATCGCAGCTTGAGCTTCAGAGCTCACATCACATTGGCAAAGCTAGCAGTTAGGAGGAAGAAAAATACCTTTTCCTTGTAAACTGAACAGATTGAGGAACAATAAAGCATGAAATCACACACTGCACCACTTACAGACAATCCTTAGAAGCACATTTTGATATAAAATACAACATAACTATTTTGCAATTGTCCTACCCCAGACATTTTGTTTACAGCCAATGATACATAAAGATGTTGAGCCTTGTAGACTTTGCCTACAGTAGCTAAAGTTGCCTTCTCCATCTTAAAGCAGCTATCCTAGGGAAGCACCCGTGCTTCAAGCCTGACAACAGAAAGCCAGGCTATGTGCAGACATTAGAAACATTATCTGGAGATGAAAAGAAAGCGCGGTCATGGTGTAGGCTGAGGTCGACCTTAACCCACTTGTGTTTGAATTGCTCAGTTCTCAGACCAGACCTAAGCCTCTTGACTCCCGATTTTGAAAACCCTTTGAAAACCCAGGATCAGCAGCTTGTCTGTACAAGTCCAAAGCTTAGACCGAGCATATTTCAGGTATCTCCAAGCTGCTTCTGCTGTGAATTTTCACAGCTTTTTACCATATCCACTTACCCTTAAGACACCACCTACTTCCCAGCCTCAACAGAGCTCATCTTCCTCTTCACAGGTTGTCAAGGGACTGCTCAGAGAACTTGGAAAAAAAACAGCCTGCAGAGCTTCAATATACATCTTAGTGGGTAGCTAAGCTGGATGGTTATGCAAAAGAGTGAAAGCTAACCCCTTAGCGAGGCTAAGAAAGCTTCTAAAACATTGCTGCTCCAACTCTTTTCCTGTCCACTGCTACTTATCTAACCACAACTCCTGTGGTCAAGTAAGACTGTTGTTAACAGCAATGAGTTATAAAAGCAGAACTGATGCTACATTAACCGCAGTGAGCATGCACTAGTACCGCGCTGCAAATCAATTACAATAGTTTTAGTACTTAGAATTACAGTAATAATATCTAAAACGACAGTGTAAAGAGCAAACTAAACAGGAAGAGGAGACATGCAAACAGATTCAATATCACAGGAAGCATGAGGCTTAAGAGTTAAAGCTCTTTTCAGACCACTACAGTCGGATTTGGAGAGAGAACTACAGGGAGGACAGGCAGTTTTATGTAAACTCAAATAGGCATCATTTGAAAGAAGAGGACTGTTACTGAACTGTGATCATTACCCTGTAGCCGTGATACCTGACACACAAAATATGAGGTTTTAGATGTGGCAAAAAAAGGCTGAATATTTAAACAAAAGGTACAAGACTACAATTCATAACACTGAGACACTTATGGGTATAAACAGGCTGATGAGAGGAATCAAAGAAAAAAACACTACCAAAAAAGTAAATACAGAGTATAAAACTAGAGAAGAAACATGAAACGCTTGCATTAATTTGCTCCAAAAAAACCAGCATAACAGCAGAGTACAATTACTTGTTTAGGTCAAATGTAATGTAATTAGCATAGAAGTTAACATAAGCACTGTGATCTATGTGACATTTGAAATTAACCTACTTAATACGTTTTTAGGTAAAGAAATAATGAAGAGGTCTATTCTTTGCACTGTGCTGAATAGAAGTAAGAAGTCACCAGAACAAAAAATGGCTATTGAACAACGTTATGTGGTCCACACTGTTCCTAAGATGTCACTTCCACATCAGAGCTAGGGTTAAGAACATATCAGTTTGTAGTTACAAGAAGTTTGCCTTTTGCTCTGAAAGAATAGGGTAAATGGATCAGCAGCAATAAAACATGATGAACACACCACTCATCTGAAGTCTGTAAAGCTACCAGAAATGAGAATAGGAACAAGGATGGAATGCTTAGCACCAAGTATTTAATACTGTCTTCATAATCAAGCCCCTAGAAAGATTATGTCTGGGAAAAAGGACACTACAGTTCTCATTACTGACAGCATCACGGTCACATCTAGGAGTTAGAGGCATGGGGTGAGCGTGCTATGTGTGTTAATGTGTCAGACGGGGTCATGACCCACACTCAAAGTGAAGGCCAAGAGCAAAAGAAAACAGCAAACATGTCTTTGATTTTTTAAGCAAGTGAAATAAAAATCCCTAATCACCAACTGCTTTAGACCACAGCAACAAAGCCTTGGCTTTTCCCATTTCCTTTCCCCCTAAAATCTCAATTCTCTTGTATTTAAGCTTCTGCAAAGTAATTGCTTTCCAGTAGTGTAGGGAAATTGAGTTCTTCCTTCAAACAACATGAATTTCAGCCATCACCAAACTCCAGGCTCCCAGATCTCCCTGTCCGTCCTGCCCCACATCGTAGACACAGGAAGAACAAAACTCACCTGAAAAGGAGACTGACAGATTCCAGGCTCATTTTGCTCACTGCAATTATCAGAATGACTTACTTTAAGACTCTCCTTAAAATTACCTTTCCTAATGTCACAAAGTCCCTGAATGGCAGTGAGTGCTTTATTAATGGAAAAATATCACTAAGAAAATTTAAGTTCATCAAGTGACTAATGACCATTTGATAACAGCATGGCACACCTGCAGTAATCACTACAGAGAGGTTGCCAAGCCTTTGCTCCGCTCAGATGGCTCCACAGAGCATCAGCTTAGTGCACCAAAGTGCGTGTAACAGAGCAAATCCCCTGGTGGATTCCACAGACAGCCAATTACAAGCTACCTGCACACGCAATGTATTTGACCTTGCTCAGAACGACGCCAGAAACGCTGCACTGAGTCACTTCCAAGTGATGGAACTTATCAGCACAAAGCACAACAGCGCGCCTTCCAAAGAGCATCCCAACAGTAACGTGGTAAAGAGCATTAGGAAATACACACTAATTTATTTTTATTAATCTTTTACATCCATATTCTTAACTTTAAAACCTTCTAGCCCACCTACCCTCCCTGCGCTAGAAATTAGGAACAGGATGGTGTCACAACTTCTTTTAGTGTAAAAAAACCTGCAGAATTACTTTTACTTGATAGAAGCCAAAATGCTAGCATTTCCAAATAGCTACAATCATCCTCAGTGCCAAATAATACCTATGGCTTTAGCTTTAGCACAAGCTAGACCAAAATAGCCTCACTTTCCCACAGCTACACGTTTCTGCTGGTTATTAATGCCTGATGCAGACTGTGTTTCTGCGTAGAGGCGGATGGGAGCGATGATGTGGGTTGCTAACATTTCTTTCAGCATATTGTCTGCAGAAGTCCTTCATTAGTCTAAAGGCAGAGTATTTAAAGCCAGGCTTTCAGACACAGTAGTCAACAACAAAAACAGGCTATTTTTGTTTTATTCAGGTTGGCGTGTTGGACTGCCATATCCGCATGCAACTTCTGTTCCAGAAATATTTATGAAGATGAGTAGGATTACATTTCTTCAGAAATATTCTCTCCTCATTTTTCATTTTCTCCTGTCAAACATCATCTAAATGGAAGTTATTATTGGCTTTATAATTTGTAGCTTCTAAAATCCCTCAAGGGAAAGTTTTCCGTCTAGAATTACTGGGCCTTAGCTACATTTGCCTTTTGAGAATGCTATTTCCTAAGGAAGACTGTATAAAATAAGTTAAAAAAATAATGAAATAAAAATAATAACTTCTTCAATGGACAACCCAGTTCTGCATTCAGACTGCGACACTACTACAGAGGGCTTTATGCAAAAGCAGGTTAGTGATCCCTTATCGGTTGTCTTGCATCCCTTAAAGTCAGGCGGTGCGAGGAGGCAGTCCATTTCAGCATGCACTTGCCTGCTATTACATTTCTTCTAATGAAAAAGAACAGCAGTTGAACATCAGCAGTGCTGCCTGTGAGGGAAAGGCATGTTGGGTTCTACTGCTCAGCCTACCAAAACCCCATAATCAAAAACCAAGCTTTGCTTCCCCACCATAGAACAACACGTCCCCAGCAAGGCCACCATGCCACCAGGTTGTGCTGGGCTGTCCCAAATCTAATTGCCATGGTAAACAATGGGGTCTCACCACACACCACCAAGAGCCAGCAGGAGCCCCGTTCACAGCCCATGGAATTCAGTGCACAAACAGCACATACCAAGGAAAGTATCGCTGAACGCAATCTCTGATATTCTGCATATTTTGTGATCAGAATCTTTGACATTTTTTCTTTTTTTCCACCTCAGTTTAGACACAAAAAGAATCCACCAGAAACTACTACTTCTTTTTTAACCCCCACCCTGCTTGGTTTCTCCAGCAGGTGACATTTAAAGCAATGAACTCTTCTTTTATGTTCTGTTTCACGTTCAATCTCATCTTAAATCTGACTTGTGTATCACTCTTTTCACCACAAAAGCCTCCAAAGCTGACAAGGAATCACACTGGCCGCTGCAATAAAGCAGATTTGGGGTCTGCGTGCAGCTTAACTTAAATTCAGTATTTGTTTTCTTAACCACCATCAACAGCATTATTTCCACTTGAAAATAACGACCTAGCCTTAGTGATGCTAGGATCTATGCAGACCTGATCTAGCACAGGTTTTCAAGCCTTCTCAAATGTATGAAGACGTTCAAAACAACTCCCTTCTCATTGTAGGTGTCAGGAAAGCGTTAACGCTCATTTTCCTCTGAATGATAATCCTGCACCTTGCAGATTCTTTTGCTGAGATTGTGACTCTCTTGCCTTAGGTCTTAAGTCTGTGTAATTTTCCTAACTGTGGGGTACCCATTTATCAGATTTGATGCTGATACCTTTTATTTGCTTCAGCTGAAATAAAACAGGTTCTTTTCAAAAAAAGGTTATTTAAATGTGACTGAGGATAACCAGAAAAAAAAAGCCAACTAAAACTACTGATAGACGCAATGCAATTCAATCTGATGACATCTGGAATTTCATTAGGGTAATACATTGCTTAAAAGAAGGCATTATTTGCTGTATTTAGCAATTCATGCTCACCCTCATTACTTGCAAGCAGTTAGCAGAGCCTCTAATGAAAAAAGGCCAAAAGAGAAGTACTTCTAATTCCCCAAAATAAAGTCAAGGAACTTCTGTTTGCTTTTACTTCCAGTCCTGGTAAGATAATTGCTAGTGTTTATTGATGCTGTCTTAGTGAGAAAAATTAATTTGTGGAAAATTCATTAACAAGCAGCACTGGTTTGCTAGCGTGGCCATCACACAAATGACCACCACAGACTGCTAGAAATTAGAAGAAAGATAACAGAGTGAAATAAAATCCTTACTTTTAATGATACCAGCACATTAAGACCAGATTTGACTATTAAGGCTTTCATTATTATTTTAATTGTGAAATAAATAGCACAGCGAAGACAAAGGAGCAATATCCCTATAATGCAGAGTGCACTGCTAGGCTGCTAGACAGCTCAGCCTGGGTTTAATTCCACTGTCCCTCTCCTGAACTTCGTCCTAATAAACATATGCAGTTAGTCATACATAATTACGTCAATCAAATTCTTGCTATTGAAGGCACTGCGTATTTCAATGTATCGGCTTGCAAAGGGTAATTATCTTTCTACAGTTTGTAGGGTGAGATCATCACTTGGATAGGAGAGGGCCATCAATTCCCAGGACAACATCCTTCCATCATTGGTTTTTCTTAAAAGAATCCCTGGTTGCCCCACAACAAGGGAAGGTGGTTGTGGGGCCTATATCCTGAGCACACACAGCCTTGCCTGGGGGAAGGAGGGGATGCCAGCATACAGAAGGCACAGGGTGCCAGGCAGCCTTGGTGAATGGTAAATTCAGAGAAACCTAACAAGCATAAAGGTTGATTTAAGGCAGAAACAGACTTATTCTGAGAACTGGAAATACAAACAACAGATCAGTCATAGCATGCTATAGCCCACATTTAGGCCAAAAGGTGTTAGGATTTGATGATTCCTAGCACAGAATCTCCTTGAAATCTGAGTTCTTATGTACTCTGAGGAAAAATTAAACCCTGAAGGCAGATTTTGCTACAAGAGCAAGCAAAGCTCAGCACCTGTGCCCACAGCTTTGAGGGGGCAAGGCAGAGTGCCAGCAGCCTGAGGGTGCCCTGAAATTGTTCTGCTTCAGCTCCTTGAGAACAACCCCAACATACACCTGGATTTCCAGAGCTTGGAACATCATAGAATCATAGAATCAAGGAATTACCCAGGTTGGGAAAGACCTTGAAGATCATCAAGTCCAACCACAGCCTAACCATAGTACCCTAACTCTAACAACCCTCTGCTAAATTATATCCCTGAGCACCACATCCTAACAGTTCATCTCAGAAATCTCTAGCAGAGGCATAATTAATACCACTGGTATTGGTTCAGTTACATACAATTTGAGGAAAGAGGTATTTAGCATCTGATATGAATTTTGGTTGGAGCATTCAAATCACCTGACCTCAAAATCTCTCTTATGAGTTTATTTTCTATGCATCATCTGCAGTCTATGCCTATTAGTGTAAATGATCATTGAAAATACATCTGGAACTCACACTTTGCAGGAAGGAATTTAGGATGCATTCTCAGCACGCATTCCTGCCACAGGTTTTTGCATCCATATATATATTTTAACTGGACTTGTGATCACTCAATTAGCAAAAGAAATAATGAATGATGAGAACCAACAGAAACTATGCAATGCTATGAAAAATTGAATCAAGAATAAGTGACACAGAGAGGTCACCGAGTCACTCTGAATAAGTACATTTGAGATAATGATGAGCTTTGAAGACTTTCCCAGAAAAAGAGGCAAAATTAATCAGATACATTAAATTATGAATTATTAACCCAGCTCTATTAAATATCAAATAGAAAAGCTTTTTAGGATTAACCATGTTTTTAGAAATTCTACTAACTGCGGAGTACATTTCTTTGATTTAAAAATGATTTTTATTTAGATATGAAATGCAGAGAAGTCCCTTTGGGGCAATCCACAAGCGGGAGATCCCTTTCATACACTCAGAAGCAACACAGACCTTGATCAGTTCGCACTGAGCCTTTCAAGATGGTGAATGGCAAAGGTATGCATAAAGCAAAGAGTAGAAGTACCTGAGGACATGGGCAGGCACAATCCCACCAGTGCTGAAGAACTGTTCTGAGCAACGCTTGGGCTGCATCTATTGATTCCTAAGAGGGGCTCAGGTCGTGCTGCATTCAACTCAGAATAAATGCATGGCTTCTATTTCTTATTTCCCAAGGTGCTCTGGATATTCTGACCAGTTGATGAAAGGCTTCTATTTGTTTGGATTTTGTTTGTTTGTTTTCTTTGGCAAAGCCTTCATATAGAATGATGCCACATCTACTCATGAAACAAGTCATGATGCCCTGCAGTTAAACGATCAGTGCTGAAGAAATAATGGATGCTGGTTTTTCCTGGCTGACAGTAGCCCTAGCTCCATCTGCTCAGCAGCACAAAGGGCAGACCAGGCCCACCATGCTCAGGCTCTTCCCTTGCTTACAGCCTCTCATTTCCCTGCTCATATGAACTCAACCAGCAACATGCTCATTTGTCCTTCTCCTTCAAAACTTAAAAGCAATACACATCAGACTTCCCTTACTCATTAGCACTGATATTAAACAATTGTGTCATTTCCTTCTGAGCATTCATCTTAACTTAGAACAGAACTCCTGCACAGACTACAACAGAGGAAACATGAGCATTTTCACAGCACTTGAAGACACAGTTTGCAGAACTTGCAGCTTTTTTTTTTAATATATATTGTCTGATGATTCTGACATTCTTGATTCTCAGTTAATCACATAATTACAAATTAGAGGTTTATTCTATACTCAACGACTGTTTCATAAATTATATCACTGCCATGTATCATTATAATTTTTTTAACTGACACATCTGATCCTTCGATCTATTAACATTTCTACTGCGCAGCAATAAAACATGCTCTCAGTCATCGCCTTGACACAGGGCAGAACTAAGCTCGCTAGAGTTTACCAGGACAGGAAGATGCACTTGGTCTTCCTCTTGAGCAGGCACATGAGTGCAGGGAACAGTCAGCACTAAACCTTTCCCAATGTTATTCTATCTCAGACCATGCACTAAGAAACTCCCAAGTTTTACCTGCAACTACAGCACACCCTGCTATAAACTGCACTGTACCTTTCCTTGCCTTTCAGTCACATCCCTCTAGTAGAAACCTCATTCTGAAACCTCGTTCCAGTCCAAGAGAACTTAATAATCCTTGATGGATCCAAATATCCATTGCAAACCAACTACCCACCTCTAAGATGTTAACAGTAAAGGATAACATACAGGCTGAGACCTACTCCATATTTATTTAGAGAAGACTCATGAAGTTCAAGTATTGAATAAACAAGTCATGGGAGGTTGCCTGCTGGAGAGGACCACAAATACAGGAAATTCAGGCAAGCTACTGAAGACATGGGAAGCTGTACACATCCTGATGAACACCAAACAGAACAAAATACCTCAGACCCTTAAAATTATTTCCTATTGCTTTTCCATGCATAAAATTACCATAATATTATCTCATAGAGAGGAGGTAACGCGGTCGTGTGAATGAAGATTCACTCAATTCTAGTGAGCATATTCAAGTACATAAACCAATTCCAGTCTGAGTAATGCCAAAGAGTGCAATTCTTCATTTGTCCTTCACGCAATACAAACTATAGACGTCAGCCCATAACATATAATAAAAAGCGTGTACTTCACAGGATCTTGCAAACATGTCATCAGCACGCCAAATTTCTGTCAGCAACTTATTCTAGATAGTCTCTTGTACATGCCAGATAGAACACAGACATCCCTGGCACTAGCTTTACATCTCTATTGTTTGACCCTGCTTAGTCTGAATTAAATTAGTCTAGGCTATTATCTATATACACTTCTCAGTTGAGATTTGCTTCTAACGTCTTTAAACCAACACCACCACAGCTGCTGCCTCCTACAGTTCTGAAGAAGAGAATTACAAAATACAGCACCTGAATTTATGCTCCTATTTTTAACACATAAGTCACTACTTTTCTAATGAAACAAAACACTACAAGGTACACTCTGCATACACACTGGGTGCAGAGCAGATGACCACATGCTGGCAAGGAGAGGTGGCACAGTTATTGCCTCCTTGTATCTGATAAAAGGCCACTGAACAAACAGAGAAACAAAAACCCTAATGCTACAAAGCTGTAAAATATTTTATATAAGAAAGCATTTTTCTTCTCAAGGTTTGTTGCGTGATATATAAATTGCATTAGGAGAACAACAAACAGTCACGATGGCATTTATTTGTCTTATGAAAGTGACTCAGGAATTTGAGATATTGTAGATGAAAATACCTCATTCCAGTTTCTTCTCAGAGCCTAATGAAATGAAGTGGATGAAGCTCGCTAGCATTGCCACTGAATTATATAATCCTAGAGAAGACATTAACGGCTGCTCTAAAAATCTAATTAAATTTTAGAGCACTAGTAATGCAGCCATAAGGCCCATGTAAGCCATTATCTACATTAATAAAAATTAAAGTCAAACAGTATCTATACAGTAATAATGTACCTGGATTCAAGGTCACTTAATTCCCTTACTCCCATATTTTTCTTTATTGTTGTTATAAATATTGTTATTTAATCAAGACTCCAAATTTATGTGCATTTGTTACCCCAAATGTTCTCTTAATGCACAGCATTAAGACAGGAATTAATCTAATTGTTTTTCTTAATTGTTTATTTTCTTGCCTTCTACATAATATACCTCCTGTTATTAGCATATAAATGAGCAAGAAACTGTACTCTACAGGTACTCTATCACATATCTAAATAAAAATCCAGAATCAACACGGCTCAACCTGTGAACAACATCTCAGATCCAAGTCCTCTCTAGCACAGAGGCAGCGTTCAAGAAGTGCTTGATGTTGAACTAAGGGACATGGTTTGATGGGGAAACACTGGTGGTAGGTGGACTGCTGGACTGGACGATATTTAATGCCTTTTCTAAACTTAGTGATTTTATGATTCTAAGAAAAGAAAAACAGAGTAATGTGGATGCCATGAAAGGAACAAGGAACAAAAGGTGAACTAAGGAGGCAAATAGGAGAGCTGGGCCAGGGGAAAAGCAGCATCCATACAACGTTAGTGGCTGGTGAGGTGAAATAATACATTCTTATAAAATAATGCTTCCAATGGCTATAAATGGCTCGCAGCAGATGGAAAGGCATTTTCTAAATAGTTTGTTTTACTTAGAGGGTTACTATGATACGCAGTGTTTATGAGAACAAGGAGTTGGTTTTCCATCACTGCAAAACACTGTACTTTGTGCAACCACATTATTTGCTATCTATGTAATTAATCCTGCATGATTCCAGGATGGTTTGTCTAAGGAAGCCTATGCCTACAATGCTTTTGTTAGGATAATCTGAGTTGGGAAGAATCACTGCCATTGGTGCTGAACTAGGAATACCAGCTGCTTTATCTCAGCCCTGAATTGTGCCTTTTTACTGAAGAGCCACAGGAGCGCAAATGAAGCTGGAGAGACTCCTGACCTGTCACAGTGTGACACCACTCTACACTGACCCCTGGGCTGCAATATGAAGTGCAGCACACAGAAGGGCAGTGAAAACCTGAGCGTGCTTGTCGCTTGAAGAGTTTTCTGCTTGACAGGTGGAGAGCTTCTTCCAACAGCATGCTGACAACTTGGGTTTTGCCTGGGACAAATGAGCACGGTTATATTTGGATTTTATTTCTAATATGTTTCCTCTGCAGATTGAAATAAATGGATTTTACTTTCCTCCTCTGAAGGATAGAGATTACTGAGCATTTAAATAATGTCTCTACTCACCACGGAGTATTCTAAATGACAAAACAAATTGCAAAGGCAATTTTGGGGGAGTATCTTGAAGATGCAGGATTTACTACACTGGAACTCTTCCATTTATTTGGAAAGATTGAAAATAGTTGGAGCAGACAATCTCAAACAATATCACCAGCTTTGTTTCTAACATCCTCTACAAACCTTTTATACCACTGACCACTGCTTCTGCCATAGCAATCCATTGCCAGGCTGCACTTCGCATAAGCGAGAGCTTTTTAAGAATCAAAATATCATCAAAACATCTCTCCTAAGATGATGCTGCTCGTGAACCTGCAAGTATGCCAACAGTGTTTTGAATAGTGGGAGTACCTCCTAGTAGTGAACTGAATATCCAGAAACACTCAGATTTTTCACTGAAATTCTCATTACTGACATATGTGAATTGTTTATTGAGTACATTCTTAAATCCTCAAGCATTTTCTATTGAAATACTTCTGAAGTAGTGTAAATAAATCTTTTTGCTACCTTCCAGCAGCACAGAACACTCCACAGTCTGTCTGTCCCTCCAAGCAGCTCCAGAAATCACCTCCTGAATACTTTTGCTTCTGCCAGCACAGGAAGACATGTTACACAGGGTATGTCCTTAACAAGACCATCAGACTTAAAACTTCCTCTGTCCACGACCATTCACCAGCCTCTCAAGAAACAACATGGTGGCCTCTACAACCACATCATATCAAAATGACCTCAAAATGCTCCAGTTCTCAAACCTGAAGTGAGATTTCGAAAACACCTTAAAAAGCAAAAGCTCCCTCACATTTATTCACCAAGAGAACCTGGCCTTGTGCAGCTGCAGGCCTGAGAGTAAATGCTCCAGGGAAGGAGGGGAGTGCAAGGAAAAGAAAGGGCTGAAAGGCAACACTTTTCTCCCAAATAGCTCATTTGGATCCAGTAAACAGATCACTTTCTACAGTGGCTTATAACTATTTTTAAGCTATGGATAAAATTCAGTTTACATGCATCCAAATGATCTGTCTTGCATATATTCCCCTTGTTTTGCTTCTCAGAAATGACACTGCTCATGGCCCAACCGGAAAGATCAGCTCATCAGGGAAAATGCTTTCTCTGCTGTTCCTTTCTTTCTAGCTTCAAGAAAATTAGTTAACCGCACAACAGCTTTTTAGTTTTAATGAATGCAGCCCGAAGACCTTTCCCATTTGAAGAGAAGAATTCTGCTAGCATCATTTCCCTCAAGCAATCATTCCCCCACAGGGCGTATTATGGAGGCAAATTTTTCACCAACAGTGAGAAAGAACTTGCTTTTTAAATACTTGCTCTTAGAAAAGTTGCTTGAACTTCACACACAGAAAATTTTTGTTCTTTTGGGCCTAGATGTTTTCACCACTGAGCACAAGGAAAGTCAGTTTCGGTTTATGACTCTCATCTACAGCTGGTGAGTGTGGGGAAGGGACAGATGGCCTTCACAACCTCACTGGGCAACCTGTTCCAGTGTTTCACCACCCTCACAAAGAATTTCTTCCCGATACCTATTTTAGATCTTCCCTCTTCCATTTTAAAACCATTTTCCCACACCCTGTCACTACCTGCCCTTATAGAATGACCACCCCCAGCTTCCCGGTAAGCCCCCTTCAGGTCCTGGAAGGCCACTGTAAGGTCTCCTCAGATACTTCTCCAGGCTGAAGAGCCCCAGCTCTCAGCCTGCCCTCTCATAGAAAAGGTGCTACCAAGGTGCCGAGTGCCACCAGCAGGAGGAGCAGAGGCACCCTGCAGCTGTGCATGTTGTTACTGGGCAAAGAAATTACGACTTCAGTAGAGATTAGTCTTTAGTAAAGCAGAAAAAAATCCAAGTAATGACAGAAGAACACCTTAAAAAAATCACAGTACGTAGTGCCTTTGATCCAGAATGTCCTCAAACTATTTTCCAACTATTTCAAGCTGATTTTCATTACCATTTCATACTCAACCTTTTCTTTTTTAAGACATAAGCCTGCTATACAAAAATGACCAGCATAGCTCCTCTTCTCTCTTCAGCATCCCAAAAAGCTCTGTCCCAAACCACAGAACAGCACTAAAGGGTCATGGTATTCTCTGCTCATCTGTACCTCCGGTATAAAACCAAGAGGCAAATGATCATTAGAATACCCCAAACTTCTCCTTCTACTACCATTCTTCATAGAATAATATTACCATAATTTTATCTGAAAAGAAAAGCATGAGCTATTAAAGACGAATGATTGGAAGATCTCCTTGCACGGGCCTCACAGCTCCCACATCAACACCAATGAATTGCACTGTAGTGCAACGCTGTCCTGGCTGTTTTATTTATTCTTATTAAATAAATCTCCAACTTCATATCTGGTGGATTGTCTGCAACAATTTCTATTTCAAAAAGATAAAGTAACGTACAAATGGCATTTGGAGTGCTCCAAGGTGTAAAGGCCAGTTTTCTTTTGCCAAATGTAAAGCACTTCAAAAGAATTCAGAAACTACTGCCAGCCATTTTCTAGATCAGGTTTTCAGGTTCCTGGACCTGGGCTCTATACTGGTGAACAGCTGCTATTGCCCAGACCACATAAAAGCAGAATCATCCCCCTCCTTGCCCCTATGTCCTGTTTCTGGGAAGACATGCTACGCTTCATCCACCACGTCTGCTGTGTTATTTGCATTTCAGGCCTCTCTCCCAGCCCTCTATTAGCCAGATAAGAAATGGAACATGTAATACATTACACACGCACACATCATACATTTGGTAATTCACTCCGCAGCACTCTGAGACTTCTAAAATTTGCACAAATAACAAAGGCACCAGAGCTTTTTCCTCTTTAAAGCACTTGCTAGAAATACTGTTCAGCACCAGGTGAGGAGGTTCTGCAGACTGCAGGGAATCAGGAGCCTCAGGCTGAAAAAAATGAAGGTTGTTAAGTAGAAGCCTCTAAGAACCAAAACATTTCAATATTTGCGTGCTTTACTGCCTTCTGACCTGGCTTGACAGCCTCATCTACCCGCTGCTGTGGGCTACCTCTATCACTGATTGATCTTCATCTCCCTTCCAACCTTGTGGGGAAAGCTGGACAGAATATAGACTTTTATTTTCTGTAATAACAAGGCTTCCTGTAAAAGAGGCTGCCATGCGTTGAACACTCCATATGTGACTTGACTCATTTATGGATGTTTAATATTCCTCTCTGCCTCTCGCTGTAACCATTGGAAGAAGCTGGACTTGCAGAAGAGCAGAATACAAAATAACCCAGTGTGAGCCCAGGGGTCCTGCAATGACAACATCGCAATCAGTTCCTTAACACAGCAGACAAAACCCATCCATCTCCCCAGCCATCAGCTAGGGAGGTTTTACTTGAACCAGGGCATTGGAAATTCCCTGTTAAATAATGCTTCTAAAAGATTGCTTTAATTTGCAAATACGGCAACAAGAGACCATAAAGTGCCTGCTGAAGGAGCTTGTAAAGCAGCACAGAAACAAGAGCATGCAAAGTTGTGTGCACAGCTTCACTTGGGGCTGCACTTCAAGACATGGAAATACATCATGAGATGAAACAACTTGCCATTGAATTATAGGCAAGGAAGGCAAGGAGGAACATAAGAAAACAAGGAAAACAGCAGTTAGAAACCCCACATCCCTCAGCTCCTGCACTCCTCCCCCTCCTCACAGGCTTATTCACTTGCATCTTAACTGAAGGGTGGAAACAAAAGGCACAGTTTAAGTCGCTACCTATGCTGGACATAGTGATTCTATGATTCTAAGTATTCACCATAGTAAACACAATTATATTTCTTGCTACTAAGCAACCCAATGCTGGTTCTCACAGGTGATGGACATTGCCGTCTCCCAGTGAACTCGGGGAGCTGCACGAAGCCAGGTTCTGTGGGGGGGGAGGTCTGTGTTCAAAAAGCCATCTCAAGTATTTTGGTCTGAAAACAAAATGGCTTTAATTAAAAAACATTACAAGAACACATCTACTTCTTTAAGTTACCTCTGGAGGTAAAGGCTACTGAAAAAAATAAAGACTCCTTTTGGATTAAGACACCTTTAGATTCTTCTTATGAATCAAAACACCAAAACCACCTCTTAGAGCACTCAGTTCTTCCTGGACTGTGACCCAAAATAGTTCAAAACTACAGAAAAGCTGAAATTAATTTTTGAAGAACCTTCTTGAAGAGCTCTTGGAAAGCAACCACGATTAGCTTTCAACCTGACACCACAAGGCAGCATCCAGAAGGGGAGGAGATCTGAGGGCAAACAAGTTCAGTAACCACAGGGATCCTAGAACTATTTGTTCTCCCTTAGGGATGGTCAGGAATTTTGACCGAATAAATTATTTTTGGAGCACATAAACTCACAACAAAGCCTAAAATCATTTCCTCATAGGAAAATGACAACATTTGTCAAATTTCTGGTAGTACCTCTGAACCTCTCAGACTAAAATTGCAGTAGATGCTGCCAGCACAAAGATCATTAGGATTACTGTCCGATTGCTCTACTTTCACATTTCATTTTCCACTAATTCCACACAAACTCAGATTCAAAAGCTACTTCAAAAACATTTCGGGAGGAAAAAAAAGAAAGAAAAAAAGAGGAAAAAAGTCTTGCTTTTAACTCTTAGCCACTGAGTAAAGGAAACCAACTGCAAGTTAAGTTGTAAAAGCCCAGCACCTTACAAGATCATTATGTAAATAACACTTAAGAGTGACTCCTAAGCTAATAACATAAGCTTTATTCTTGCTGTAATGACCTATGGATTTATTTCTTTTTAATATGGCCACAAATGCAGAGCCTGCAGATCAACTTATCAGGCTGCAGACTTCACTTGAGCCCTTGGTTTAAGTCAAACACTGGAAAACTTTTACTAAAAACAACATAAAATATTTTTCCTCCTTCTGCAGAATTGTGGTCTCTTTCAATTACAAAACTTGCAATAAATATGTTCAGAAAGAGTTTGTTTATGGGCTTTTCTTTTCCATGACTGCAATACAATAAAGAATACAAGCTTCCATCGTGTATTTTGCCATTTCTCCATCTATTTTGAGTACTTTCCCTGAAACAACCCCAGCAGAACTGAGTAATGAACGAAGATGTAGGAAAGGGGAATGGCATTTTCAGCCTACATAACAGATTTATTCTCTGCGGGATTCTTGAGGTTTCTTTATCAATTAAGAGTTTCCCAAAAGATCTTATATTATCTCCCTCATCACTTTGGAGTTTCACTTTGTCTGTCTTGCACAGACTGTGGATCTTTCAGATTTGGCAAGGCTGGCAACGCAACATTCCTAGCTCCGCATGTGCTACCACCTAGAACAGATCTAAGTAGCAAAATAAATCTGGAATGCAAAAGCACCCACTCAAAGAAGCAGAAAGGGCTACTTCCTCCAATTATACTGCAAAATTCTGCATCAAGGGACACAGAGATATTTGCTTTCCCAAAGGTAACACCAGGTATTTAAAGTCAGCTTCAAAATACTCTGAATAGGATCTCGGGAACTAAATCTCCTACGTGATCTAAAATAGTGCGCTGACCAAGCTGAAGTCCTTGCAAAATGACCAAAGGGGATGCGCAAATCCCTTTCTCAATGGGTAACAGTTTTGCAGAGCTGGGTATTACTGACAGCTGTATTTACATGCTGCTCACTAAAGAGGATAGCGGTCTTTCCATGTTCAACCCAAAGACTTTAAAATACTGCAAAAAAACCAAAAAGGAACCAAACACCTTCACATGGCTTTCAAAAATTACATCACGTTCACTTTATTCAAATAAACGTCTGGATGAACATGATCAGTGTTCATTAAAAGCTCCAAAGTGACAGGTACACAACTGGCACTCAGCGCTGCACAGCGAAGCTTTCACAGCTGTGATGAACAAATGGAGCATGTGCTGGCACACGCAGCTGACACCATCCATAACTCCATGTCTGACACTTCACTGCCCTTAGGAGGGATCTGGGTTTTTTTCCTAAAATAGTTTATTTACAGAGGAAAAAAAAAAAAAAATCAGAATAACCTTCTCAGTAAGGAGGCTCTGAAATGCAGTTATAAAAGAAATGTCAGAAAGAAAATCCATCCAAGCGATAATATTTATGAGAACTAAAAGCACTGCTCGGCGCATATACTGTGGTTTATTACCAGATAAGTTTATAAAATCACCAGCTGCCCCAAGGTCCCCCTCAGCCACCACCCCTGGGGCAGGAGGTAAAACAAGCCAAGGTTATCTCCTACCAGAATCCCATCAATTGCCAAGAAGTCGCATCGCCTGAGGCAAGACGTACTTCTAAGGACATCATTTCTCTAATTATGAGAGACATATATACAGGGTAGCCCTCAATGATTCCTGGCACTAAAGTACTAGCACAGGACTTAACCTTATTAGGGTTTGTATTTACTTATTTAAGCTAGCATTGAGTTAGGTTTTTGGATGATGAGTTCTCAGCATTGTTTTGCTCTTTTCTGATATCTGAAGTATGGGCAAGGAAAAAAGCCACCATTTGCTGCCACACTCTTGCCATTAACTCAATCCATAGAAAAGACAAAGTAAGTGATGAAGGCAGAAGTAGACGGGTCCACATGCAGGACATGGGGTAGGAGGACAGCGGGGGCTGATGGAGCTGAGCCACTGCACCCATCACATCACCACGCTCCCATAAAAGCAGACAAAGTCTGCTTCATCTCAGTTCATTTGGGATTTACTCTATCACACTGCAACGGTCAACACTGAAGGAGCTGTGAGAACTCCACATACAGTCTCTCCCCATACATTTCTCAGTGCAGAAGGACAGAGCAGGATGATGTAAAATATTATGCAATTTGCAACACATGCATTAAAAAAAAAAAAAGTGTGTTTTTCATATCCAGACCCACAGAATCACGAAGCAATAGGATGAGGAGCTGAGACACTGCCCAGCTGATCAATGCTGTGCTTTTTATATACACAAATGATCCGAGCAAGACCGGATCTGAGCGAGACCTAATTCCCCGATGTGGGCAAAACCGACCTTCCCTTGCCTCCATGGCTGAGCAGGAAAGGTGGGCTGACTGCTGCTGCACCGGCCGTCATAAATACCAGGAGGCAGTTTCATTATTCTAAACCTTAATGCAAGAATACACAGAAATATTTCACATCACAGAGTAAATGGTTTGAAGATTGCAGATAAAGTCAGGCTATGAATAACTGACAAGAAAGTCTCAGATAAGCATATGAAATTAATTACGACATACCCAGAAATAAATAAAACCGCCATCTCCAATGCTAACAAAACAGGTGGTAATAAATAACAGCATGCAAACATTTCAATGCACTTATTTTGGTAAAATTAAAATCAATGTTCCTGGAAGCAATAACTACTAAATAACACTTACTCAGGGAAAAGTCTGAGAAGCTTAAAATCCAGCAAGGCACACAGCAAGAAACAGCTGGAGCTCATCTTTTATATCATATTAAGGTCTTGAGGAAAATGGCAACCAAAAAAATCCCCCCCAAAAAAACCACCACGTACAGATCTTTGGGGCAAATATATCTCATAAAAAAAGGATTAGTGTGTATGAGGGTAATCAAACGCTTCAGGTTGGAGTGCAATTCCACTTAATAAATCAAACTTCTACTCCTGCAAAGGTTGGTTTGGTTCAGCCATTCTGTTCTGGTTCTATACTCATTTGATTAGCTACACTAAAAATAAATCCCATGCAACAGAACCAAAAAAATAAATAAATGATTGACCTTCTAAAATAAATGCCACCCTGAGCTGAGAACAGCCCAACCTCACCAATACCAGCAAACCCACGGCTCCAGGAACACTGAAAGCTCCCCATAGCCCAAGTCGCTTTTCATTACAAAACATGAACTTTAAAGTTTTAATAGCAGCAGCCACGTCAGCAGCCCTCTCCTGGCTTCAGCCTCCGCTGAGCACCAGCTCTGCAGCTCCGGGTGGGTACGCAAAGAGAGAAGATGCATAAGCATGGAACGTCCTTCCAAATTTGCTTTGGGTTACTATGGAGGATTATCACCACTACAACCATCAAGGAAGGGTTCCTTTCCTACCAATTTCTGTTTTCATCAGTATGATGAGTTTGAATGAATCACTGCCATGCTCCCTACTCACGCAAGGTAATACAAAAGGAAGCCCAGGTCTACACTCCAGTGTGGTCATGGCCATCACTGGGAGAACAGATCGCTCCCATTGAGCACATTCCCCTCACAGTGCCAAGCCTGCCATTGCTCCAATTTAATGAGGGACCTCTACGTTCTCAGGGTAATTTTTCCTTATGGGAGATGTCAGATACTGGGCTCTTTATTTTTCAGGACAACATCTGTGGGTGACAACATGACAGTGTAGCAAAAAGGCCAGGAAAAATGGTAACCTAGTTTCTCTTTGAAAAATAAATTCCTGTTCTGACAATTGTCTGCAGCCTTCTGAAAAATGTGCCCAGCCTTCGCTGTGAATCGTGGTAGCTCACCATTTTATTTGACCTTTTCATTATTATGCAGCTTGATTAGCTATTTGAGCCGCTTGCTTTCAGAAGAGAATGAAATCAGGTACTTAAAAAGGAGAAAAGATGAAAACGATCAAAGTGATGTTTTGTATTCTTGGAACACTCACACCTTAGAAGAATTGCCACTAGGCTCCATCAAGCAAAGAGCAAACGCTTTCAGCACATCAAGGACGGACACGCACCCTGCTCCTTGCCTCCAGTGTGAGGCAAGGATGGGGTCCCCCAAAAGGACCTCTGCACAGGGACTGCAGGAGTGGCACAGCTACAGCCCAACACTAAGACTTCTGCCAAAAACCAGATCTGCATCTGCTCATCATCTACCATACAGCAAAACGAGAACCAAAGAGTAAAAGAGCAGAAGAGGGGCTACAGACTCGAGTAAAAACAGAACTGTCCAACGGCAGCATCAATTTTAATTTTAAAAAGAAACAGTTTGTGCTTATCAGCAAGTAAACGAATAAATTCAGCACAGAGATACGACGTCTTTAAGCAATTACGGTATTTGTACTTGACTTTGGTATTTCTAACGCAGCAAGAGCAATATTGCAGTAGGCAGCATCCCAACATGAGAGCATTTAGCCCAGTGAAGTGACTCCATATAGGGCCCCATCACTCACGCTTCAGCTCCAAAATAACTGTGCTATTAGGCTTGATTAGCTGGTGGTGATGATTAGAGAATACTCATGAGCATCACTTGAATCTGGAGACGCCGTGACTCAAGAGGCAAAGCAGGGAGGGATATGGCAGAGCATGGGAATGTGGGCTGGGACAGGCAGGCACAGCTCTGCACAACTGATCATCTTTGTTTTTTGGGTTCTTTTGCATTCCAGTTTCACTACACCGACCACAGACCCAGATGCGTGTGCTGAAAACTCCATGCATCTATTATCACTATTTATTACATAAAACCACAGTGATGCTTTAACAGTCCCTTTTACTGTGCTTCCATTAGCAAAATATTGGCTTGACTTCCTCTCCCACTCCTCCAATGACAATTATGAAATATAACCCCTAACTACTTCTGTTTTTTAAAAGTACATTTTCCTAATATTTAATTTATAAATCATTTCCCACATGTATTAGTAATAAATGTATAAAGGCGGCAGACAGGAATATAACAGGAAAGCATAATGCTTGCTGTTTACTAGGAGGCCTCATTAAAAAGGCATCAAGAGCAAGGAAAATAAAAACAACCTTGTGAACCTTTGTAATTGGTCTCGAGAGAAATGTAACGCTAAGGACATCAATGCAGAAATGTCACAGCCCTGTCCAGGCTCAGAGATAGGAAGAACAACAACAAGAAGAAAACATTTCCCTATACCTTCTGTAATCTTCAGTTCATAAAGCATCTGATTCCTCTTTAAAAACAAACTTTTCATCTTTCCTTGTACCTGTATTCTCTCTGTAGGTCTGGTAGTTGATGCAGCATCATCCCTGAAAAATCATTATTTCCTCCTCCCTCTTCTCTCCCCCCAAAAATGATGTTAAGAGCAGAACAGCCAAATGCCATTGGCACATATTTGGACTTCTTGCAATTTCTGCTGTAGTTTCTGTGGTTCCCTTCAGCACACTGCCCGGTACAGCCGTCTGTGCGGCATATACTGCTAACCCCATTTGGTCTCTACTTTATTAACTAGAATGGATGTGTTCCTAATTTTGACTTGCTGTCTGTGAAACGCACTGGGCAAAGAAGTGTTTTAAATATACTTTTTAGCAAAGTAAAGGATTAATCCACCTCTGAAACGAGCTGCTAATTTGACCAGCCTTTCCCTCTGCCAGCCAGCTTCCAGTTAAACACAGATGTCACTTGCAAGGCTTAATTTTTAAACAAAACACAGCACACCATTTATTACCGAGTAGACTTCAAAATTCATATTTAAACCCAACAGGTCCCAGAGGCTCCATTCAGATACTTCTGGGCTTCCCAGAAGACTCATGAAAGTTGATTAAACTAAAAATTGCATTTCATTTTCCTGTTTTGTTTGCATTTAAATGGAGAAGCTTGCAGCTGGATAACAGCCATATATTTTCCAATGTACTTCCATTCCAGCAATAAGCATTTTGTCATGTTTCCTGTCACCTAAGTAGATACTTGTTACTGCTTCTATGAGTACAGCCATTTCTTTGTGCCAAACTGCACCGCAGAAACTTGAGTATGGCATTCCTGATAGATTTAATTCGTGAGATTCAGAAGCCATCAAAGCAGAATTATTTGTCACATCTTCATTTGGAGATGCATTTCTATGCATGGTAATTTCAAGGCATGATTATTTTCCTTGCAAAAACTAATTATCTGTTTCAGACCTCTAAACTTACAGGTCTGTGTGCAGCCTGAGTTTCTCCTCACTTGTGCCAGCATAAAAGCAGTATGCGCCCCAGCCAGGCTCACCCATGGATATATGGACAGATGGGTGTACAGATAGTTATGGCAAGGAGCTGACATGGCAGCTCAGGGTCTTCCAGCTGTTAAACTCCCACCAAACATGAAGCCATATCCCGATACCTTTGTCCATTTTAAAACATCTCCCAGGGCCAACCGTACAGCGTGTGTTGCATTTTGCAGTGGAGCTACCAAATCTCCCTAATCCCCTTTTGGGGGAGCAATGTCCCCACTCCATAGTCAAATGTAACGTGCTGACTAAAAGCAGCTTTGTGCTGCTAGCACTGACCCTAAAATTTCACACCTCTTGAGAACTGCGCATGACTACTGCAAGTTTCCTCTTCTTTGCGGGTTGGGAGTGGATGATCTCTAACATCCCTGCCAGGCCAAGCCATTCTGTGACTCTGCATTACACCATGGTCCAGCAGCTGCACATGGGTGCATAAGTTTGCCCATATCTTAAATTCACGTCTTCTGCGATGGAAAAGAAAAAAACAACAACACACTTCTAAAAGCACCGATGAGAAAAAGCCCTCCAAATTTGCGCACATCCATCTAGATCCTATAAACCTCCATGTCATTTAACAGCAGCTCAGGCAGCAGAAGGCTTGTCGACATGTGCTTTGGGGCACTTCCACCTGGTGTCCCTTGCAGCTGTTCTAGCTTGCCCTGAAAGACCTTTCAGCACATTCCTGGACAGTTTTGCCATGCTACTTGTGTGCATTATAGCTTCCATGATGGAGAAGTCATATTCTCATAGAATTATAGAAGGGCTTGGGTTGGAAAGGGCCTCAAGGATCACAGAGCTCCAAGCCCACTGCCACAGGCAGGGCTGCCAACCTCCACATTTTAATACTAAACCAGACTGCCCAGGGCCCCATCCAACCTGGCCTTGAACACTTCAAGGGACAGGACATCCACAACCTCTCAGGATAATCTCAGCTTCAGTGCCCCCCCTTGTCACCATTATCTTCCCCACCAAGCAGCTTCTCCTTTCTGCATCCCCTGCTCTTGTTCTACTTCACACAAATCCACTCTAGCCCAGCAGCAGTGGATGAAGCAGCATTTCAGCTCATCCAGAACAATTGTTGATTGTCTCTACCGCACAAGGAGCAACAAAGCACAGCCCCTGGAAAGCCAGGCAGAGAATGGTTTCACTGTCCCCTGGCTGAGGTGAGGAACTGCCAGGATCCCATTCCCGTTACGCATCACTGGAGCACAGCTTAGTGCTTAATGACAGAAAACCTCTCATATCCTGAACCAAGTGGAACAAACATCGTTTCTTCTACTCCACTTTTCCAAATAACACTTGAGACACAGTACAGACCAGAGCTTTGCCTGCTGCCCTCCATCAGCAGCTGTGTCTCTGTGGTCCAGGTAATGCCCATGTTTTAAGAAATAACACTAAAAGTATGCTAATGTGCCTGGAGAGCCAACGGGACAGAGACAGACACCCACTTGTGCTAAGTCTGACACAGCCCTTTTCACACTGAGGGCTGAGCTGCACAGCAGTAGCAGAACAGGGCCACGAACACCTACCTGGAAAATTCAACAACTGAATTCAAGATCAACAACAAAAAGGATTAAGAAAATTAAAGCAACTTTATTGCAAAGCATCTTCTGTTCTACAGCATCACCAACCAAATTCTCCTCTATCATCTACGGCTGTTAAAGCAAGGTTGGAACTCTCCTGTTTCCTCTGACTTGGTGCAGCCGTGCTGTGAGGCAGAGCTGCTCACTGCTCCTGGCCAACAGCGCCTGCAGCTCCAGGGGAAGCAAAACGGTAAATCAGGAGCAAATGGCAGCAGCAGGATTGTTTCACAGCCCCGCGGAACTAGGGCGGGTAAAACTTACATTAGAATTTCATTAGGATTTCTTCTCTCTGAAATACCGCTTTCCATAAATTTTGTAATACAATGCTTATTAAAAACCTCACGCAAACAGGGAAGTAATCAGCTCCTTACCACCCTCTCTCCGTTTGTTTATAAATTAAATTCAATTAAAAACGAATAGATTATGATGTATTGCAAATCTCTTTAGTTTAATCGCTTATCTTTAGGAGCAGAAAGTGGTATTGCAAAAAAATACTAAAAACATTCAAATGAAATTTCAGAATTGGGAAAGTGCTGAAGTATTTCAATTTTCCATTACAGCCACTTAAATTTTGCAAGGTGTGATTCAATAAATCATCATCTGCACTCAACTCTGTAACTGCCAGAGGCAGACAGTGTCCGGAGAGGACGAAGTTTTGATACAGCCTTAAAGGTTCTTTTCAAACACAGGAATCACTTCTGGAAAACAAATCTACTTTAATTACTAATTCCCCTCCACAGCCCCCTTACAGCAGGGCACAACATGCTCTCTCTGGGCATCTATTGGCACAAATACTACACAGTTAACACCATTAACTTCCATCACACAGTATTAAACTAGCGAGCTACATTACTTAGGAAGGAAAATTTTACTTACAATCCCAGATTTCTTTGCATTTGGTAAATGCTACCTTTTCATCCATTTTAGTTTAATTTCAAACCTCTGTGGACTCCTGGTCTTCTAACCAAGAGCAGCAGCCGAAGCCTTTGCTGTGAGCACACTCTTTGAGCTTCTGGTCTCCCTTAAGCAGTGATGCTTCACAAACGAAGCAGCTTCAACGGATCCCAAGTGCAAACCCCTGAGAAATCCATGTGTATTCACTGCTTTGAAATTATTTCAGAGGCAAGAGCAAAAAAAAAAAATAAGAAAAAGAAAAAGGCACTTCCTTACTTTGTGTTATATTTCAGAAAGTTTAAATGGTCTAATATCCTATTCCTTTTCAACATACCACAAAGTGCTAAATGGTAAGAATTACATTACTGCCACTGCTCAGATCCCGACTGATAAGGTGAGCCTCTTACATTTATACTGACTTCTGAAAAAGCTGTTGCTATACCGGTCCAACAATTAATAATTCATGGTGCCAAATTACAGCCCTAGAAGGATACGGAGATTTTTTACTACTTCTTTCATATTGCCCTGATTTATGTATGACCAGACAGGAGACCGAGCAAAGGGGAAAAAAAACTGGAACTTAACACTTCAGGATAGAAATTAAATTGCTGTTCCATATTCACAAAGGGTGAATAGAATGGGACACAACAACGCTTCTTTCCAGACAAGCACATGTACAGAATTTCTGAACATACGGTAATTTCATGTACAAAAATAGCTTCTACAGTGCTAAAATACTTAGAATGAGAAATATTTATCACAAATGGGGCTTTTCAGTATTACCAAACCGTGGCACAACACATAAATATTTGAAGCCTCTTCACAATAGCCCTTCTTTCAAGTTGTCCTTGATGAACAGACCAAGTTTTCTGTCCACTGAATTGCAGTAATGTAAAATTACCTGGCATAGGATAGAGTAGCTATCCCCTCCTTGTTAAAGATGCATTTTTATTGATCCACGTAAAGAACAAGATCCCCCTAACGGCAAGGATCACTCATCTATTCCATTACATTATTTCTTTCAGAAAACTAGACGATTCATAAAACCATCTCTTTCTCAGCCTACTGAGTGTATCTTAGCTGACACCTTCGGAGGTGCCTAAATCCCATTTTCCAAAGGCTAAGGGCATGGATCTTGATACAGTCCTCTGAAGCTGCAGGCATGTGCTGGAGCTTTCAGAAGTTCTTAGACCAGGGCGACTTCTTATTGACTTTTTCCCAACATTTCAGCCTGAGACTCTGGCATTGAGGAAATGCAATCCTGGACCTTGGGAGGTGAAGGAGAACATTTAATGCACCAGGCTCAAGTTTAAGGCAACCAAAGCTCTGAACAGACATGGTGGTCTCATTCCAATCGATACCTCCACACTGCAAAACTGGACACGCTGAACTCTGTTATGGCTATTTTTAAGCGCAGCTTACTATTACAAATTAAAAGATGAATTATTGCCAATTTACCATTTCAGAAGCTACCACATCTGTACAGCTACTTCACACTCCAGGAACACATGCATCCATTAAAACCATTGTCCCGAAGGTCCGCACGCCTCCGATTCATTTCTTCTATCTCCTTGGCACAGATAGCCTCAGTTATTTGCTGTTATCTCTGAAGATGCAGATACACACCATATCCATGAGAAATTGTCTCATGTCTAGGAGATGTCTCGCTGTTCTGATTCATGTGGGTATTTGCTCAGCCTTCATTTTGCTTATCACAAACAAAAATCTCTGAAAACCTCATTAATGCAGCGAGACTGTTTAATGTTTTTAAGAAGAAAATAGGAAACTTTAAATCGGTGCCAAGAAGAAAGAAACTTCTCTCTTTGGTGTTTGGGAAACTGCAGAAGGGCAAAATGTTTCCTAACTCTTAAAATAATTAGGTCTTAAATTTAGTTTCTTAAGTTGCTTTGAAAAGTCAATTTTGTATCATACACGATCTAGCAATCGTACATTGCTACAATTTAGATCTCATTTTGCGCTTCTTTACCTAATTGTATGAAGTCATGTAAGTAGAAAACTGGATGTCGGAGCTCCCACATTTCTTTGTTGCACACAAGCATTTACATCCCCAAGTATGTTTAAATGCAAACTGCAGCAAAATAAGCTGAGCAATTCATTAAAAAACTTGAGAACTTAAATTTATGACTTAGTGATGGAACAACAGGCTTTGTTATTAAGAAGCATCTTCTACTGGACTAGCAGATACTCTGAACAGAAATTCTAGACCTTAAAAAGGAGCCAACGATGTTTGGAGCATGGAATCACTCAGCACATGGGCACTAAACCCTCCCCCTCCTCCTCTCCCTCCCAACTTGAACCCAGGTTTTAAATGCAACCCCGACCCTGCAGCTGGCACGGCTCTGTCCGGCCCCATCCTGCTGGAAAGGCAGATAAGAGGAATTTACCACAATTCACTTCCAAAATCAGTTCAGTTTACATCGGTTCCTAAGGAATCTGAAACCCTGTTTTTGTCTGCAGGAAAGGCTGAAAGTGCAATATAATTGCCAAGCCATTGTGACAGAGAAAAAAAGCAGGAGATACCTCAAGAGAAGTACTGCAGAAGCATCACAGCAAGCCTCTTATAAGAAGCAGTGACCTTATTGTCAGAGCATCTAATTCAAGGTGAATTTAAACATGGAAGTTTATCAAAGACAGTTTCTTTTCACCAACAATTCTGTTTATGCCTCGTTTTTTTGCTGCAGATTTAATGACATTCCCTCCTCCAAGCATGCGGTATCTGGCTTTGTACAGAGGGCAGCCTAGCTCCTCACTCCACACACACCAGTAATTAGAAGCTTTGTAACTGTACTTAGCTCCACTTACGGTGATGAAAGATGCAATGTGTGCGTTATGAAGCCCTGATAAGCATTCAGTGTGATCATCCTGCACAAACAACCCACAACTCGTACTGCGTACAATTTCTCAACCTGCTGCTCACATAAAAACACTCTGCCAGCAGTTAGACTTCTACAGCCTGAGATTTCTAGCCCAGCCACAAAACCTAGATGTACACCATAAATACTGCAGTAGCTATGACCACACTTTCCAAAGCCATTCTGGGCTCCAGCAAGCTCCAAGAAGCTCCCAAGCAGCCCAGCCAGCAGCACAAGCAGCTCTCAATAAGTTATCTATGTACATTCACTCTTAAATCCTGAAGTCAGCACTAGAAATGAGTTAGATTCCCAGCATGAAAGAGAACATCCTAAATATACACGTACAGTGTATATAAGCTAGTTACCTAAATCAGCTCGTCAGCTTGAAGCTACTGCAATCCATCACACTGCCACCAGTGCAGCATAAGATGCTGTTAGGCACTTCTGGAACTAGAGCTCTTGTCTTGGAAAATGTTATGACATTTTTCTTTGAATAAAAATTATTCAACCTTACATTAGTGAAAACACTACACTAACAGCAGAATATGTTGCTCCAAAAGTAATGCCTCATTTATTTCTATGGAAGCTATAACAAATAAGAAACGTTGCCACATAGTCCAACTTCCACTGTGCTCACGTTCACTTTGCCATCCCCATAAATGTCCAGCAAGAGTCCATGAGTGTCAATGGGTACCATTTTTTTCTGCATGTAGCAATTCAGTCCCACATCTCTGCTTCATACACGTTCCCATATCAGAGGCCATTCTGCCAGACTGCCCCTCTGCTGCCATTTGCTGCACAGCAAAATAGAAATGTAATAGAACATTGGTGAGAAGGGTCAAACTCTATCCCCATCCCACCAACATCTGCTTCTGATATCATGGCCCAACATTGTAACATAGGAGGTATTACATTTGGAGCAGTACCTCCTATCTTTTCTATTGGCTAAACACATAGGTGCAGTAAACAACAGCTCCTAAATGAGCCTCGTGTGTTAGCTGTGTTGGAAATGCCAGCAGATGCTCAGAACACAGAAGTGTTCATTCATAAATTCCCACCAACATGCAAGTTACATGCAGCAGTAGAACAGAGGAAAAAAAATCTCAAGCTTGAATAAACTTTACCTGCTCCTTGACTGAAGATGTGTGAGAGACATGTCTGCTAAAGCTGTATAGTGGCACACCTCGCTTTCAATTTTAAATGGAAAACAGTTGTTTCAAACTGCTGCTAGCTTCCATTCAATCTTTTCTTTGATGCAAGCCTAAAAACCAGACTGCGGGAGCACCTACAGGATTAACTCCTTAAGCACTGGCAGGTCGGTCTGGCCACTGGTCCTGGGAGGAGATCACAGGGCAGGCAAACAGCCACATCTCATCTGAAATGGGTCCTGAAAATTTCCTCTGTCAGATGAATCTTTAATCTATTTATAATCTACAATGTTTCCTCTACACAGCTCTCCATGGCTTACCTTGTCTCATTTTCCGCATAAATGCCATGCCACAGAGCTAAAATTTATGTCCAAATAGAAAAGTGGATTTTTAAGTGAAACGTTTCAGAGATTGACCTTATTATAATTTAATCTATGGTCATTATGACCAGAAGAGCTCAAAAGCAATTCCTCTCATCTTCCCACTGCAGTGTTTTGGAATCTGGGACCCTTCCTACAAGAAAGTAATTCCTTCCTTATTGCTGATCTAACATTAGAGAATCCCAAAAACTAACAACATGTATTGCATATTTTTTTTTACCCTTCTTTCCCTTCAACCCATGTTCTTGTGAATTTTACTTCGGTATTAACATTGTTTATAAAATCATCACACATTAATAATTTTTCTGCACATACAATTAGAAACTACCCAGATCTATTTTACTGATGGATTATAATGCACACAACTGTCCACATGTTTTCCTGTGATGTTTGAGCTGCGTGTGCCCTATCAGTTGGCTCTTGGAGCTGAGCCTGCCATTGGTGGCTGCATGGACAGAGCTCCCTGTGCCTGGGAATCAACTGGGGGGATCATCACTGCAGGGACCACACAGGATGCTCCTTGAGTCAGAGCTCATGACAAAAAGGAATAGAAAGGGGAAAAATTCCATTGTGACCAAGTCCCTCAGATGTTCCCCAAACCTAGACAACTGTGGATGAGTTGAAGAAGGGATTCTGTCAGCACCTGCTAATATATGATTCATTAGTTAGTGAACAGTACCTTGAAATATATCAAAAACTATCTCAATAAATAAATAGATAAAACTACCTTCTCTCATCAAAAGACATTTTTAGTTTGATGCAACCCACATGCACTCCTCAATACAGGCAAAGCAGAGACAGATCATGGCTGAGACAGGCTAGCACTGCCGAGCATCCCATTAACACTGCCTGCATAAAGGCACAAGTGTGTAGTTCTATCCCTGATGCTCAGATAGCAAACAACCTCATCCACTTGGTGTCTATCAGATGGCAGGGCTATAGGACAAAGCCTTTATCTGCTTCATATCACACTACCGGATAAAGTATCTGGAATTCAAGTGTTCCGGTGGAGGCACTTCTATTCTAGGCACTCAGCAATGCACCTCCCTGCATCTCACCCTGGTGATACAGGCAGACAGCAGGACCACAGTGATTCAGCAGCTGTGCAGTGCAATGGCTGAGCTGGGGAAAGCAGTAGGTCTGTCAGTGCCATGTACAACCTTGCTGTACCAGGGAGAAGACTTCAGTCAATAAAAAATACCAACCCTGAAGTGCTTTCATTATTTACAGAGATGTAATGCTATATGCGTTTCTATCAACACTTGTGACCATTATGCCTGATACAATAATTATTTTTCTAATAATAATAAAAATCTCATTCTAACATGCATATATAAGAAAGAACACCCTCACATTTTTCTTATGATTGACAAAATTAGCTCTCCTAGAAAAAACATCTCTCAACATCAGTTTGACTCAACCAACTTCCAACAGTCCCACGTCTGTCAAACCTTTTGCTGTCAGATTCTTCTAAGGACAGAAGCAGATATTCTGCCCTGGAGAAGACAGGCAGGAGTACCTGCCTTATTCCACAATCCAAGACTACTTTTTTCACATTTTCATCTCAGCTACTGACATGCGGTCAATTTCTTTAGCACCATTCTTACTGCAGATCATATTCATTACATTCAGATATGTTCTCTAAGAGACACAAGATGAGAGCATATTAACATACAGTTATTCAAATGCTTTGGGACCAGCCTACCAACCAACAGGCTCCCAAAGAAGCCTGGCACTAAACTGCATGAGGAAAATTCTGGCTACATCTGACAAACTCCTCCTTCCCAGTTGATGTACCTAGGGCCAGGCAGAACTAAACCTAGATGAGCTCCCAGAGCAAACCCGAATTATGGAATGCTTTCAAGAAAGTCATTTTAAAAAAGAATTTTCTTCTCTTTTGTGGCTTCATTTCATAGTGCAGTTCTTACAGAGCACAACAAAACATTTCTGTATTTTCACATCAGGAATTAAAGGCATTAAAGACTACTAAAAGTAACATTTTTAAAGTGGAAAAGAAAAAGCTGTAAATTTTTCGTTTTCATTCAGAAACCTCTCCAGTTGGAACAACCATAGACATGCACTTCTGGTCCACTCTCTGGAAGCAATGCTTTGGACCTGATCGTAAGCTTTCAAGTAACAAAACAAAAAGGAAGCAGCTGTTGTAAAGATAATAATCACACCCCTTCATCCCCTAGTTCAGTGTCGAGACTAAGGTTTCCCCCTTCTCTCAAGGTAGCTAAAGACTTCACCCATAGTTTTGCAAGGCAGGACAATGCTGCTTTAGATCTGCACTGAGGAAGAACAAATGCTCTACATGGCTTGCACAGAGCTCCTGGGGGGCTTCACAGTGCTCAGACCAGTGGGAAGAGGGCAGAGCCAACTGGGGAGAGCCAGTCAAGTTACTGGAGCCCACTGTGTGCAGCACCAAGCTGCTGTCCATGGTGCTGAGGCTGTGACAGCTCCAAAGGAGACAAGACAGCAGGACCAAAGACAATAAAAAACTGCTTCAATTACAACTGATGCTCCTATGGAGATGCAAAAATAGGTCTTAATTTGTATAGTCTTTAAAGGAACTGCATCGTGAAATTCTGTCTTTCAAAGTGAATTTAAACGCATCTTTAAATTATAGAAAAAGGGTTTTTGTTCCTCTAAGATGGCAATCAAAGCAGATGCACTAAATAATGCAGCTGTTATTAGTCCAGGAAAATTTGTTTCCAACATAAAAGATCCCTTCTGGAAAAAAAAAAAAAAAAAAGAAAGAAAAAAAAAAAGAAAAAAGAAAAAGAAAAGGAAAAAAACCAAAACTTTGATTATTTTGCATTAGGAAGAATGGATCTTATTTAATTGTAGCAAAAATTTTCATTATTGATTAAAATGTCATTTTAAGTAAGACATTACAGAACCAGAAGATCGTTTCTGCTCTTTCCAAATTAAGCATACAAAACTAAAATTTAAACTGTAAGTAAAAAGCCATATATTGCATTGAAATTTCCAATAATAGAAGCTACTTTATATTGGGTACAAACAAACTTAGTCTTAATTAGATTGACCTTTAAAAAGCTTCTCAGGCATTTGAGAAATGTAAATACTTGACAGTATGATTCATTCACATTCCTGTTTGCTCAGACAGAACTCTGAGAGCTTTACAGCAGAGCTTGGGCAGCTCTTGCAGTTGTGCTGGTGCTGGTCAGGCCAGCGTTAGGATGAGCTCGATTTCTTCTGAATGTGTGAGGGCCTGAGGGAGATTTGGATGCTGCACACATCTGTACAGCTGTAGAGTGCAGTACAGTAGCAGCTGGCAGTAACTTATGAGACAGGGAAATGGCGAATGGGTTGAAGATGCTGAGGCATTGCTACACCAGAAGAGGCACAGTTCACACTGTTTTCTACAGACCATGAATTTTAGGATTTCCAGTTCTTAGTATGTTCAAAACAACTACAGCATCTCTTCCTATTCAGACAGCCCATGCAGTTGATTTCTCAGTCTGCGTATGCTGGCTTGGGAAACTCCCCCTGTGGAAGGTCCACACATGTAACTTGCAGATTCTATCTCAAAAGGGCTATTTGCTTTTACTGATGCTGAGCTTCTGTTTGCTAGGATGAGGTTGATAAAAGGAAAATATTTCACTGGATTATGGTGATGTTTCTCAGTATGTGGACCTGGCATCAGAGAATAACAAATCATGTTTCAGTGGTCGGGCTCATCATCTTTTTTTTCTCTCTCCAGGGCAACCAACAAAATAAGTAACCATCTCACTCAGCAAGTAAAAAAGAACATGAACGGAAATAGAATTTGCCTAACAACAAATACAGCAACAAAAAAGAAAAACAAAACTTTGTTTGAAATGAAGAACAGCAATTGATGTATTTACCAAGATTTAGGAAAAGTTGGGTCAGATCCTGGAAGTACCGCTTGTACCCCGTCTCTTCACAGCACCATAAAACCCAGACTTCCTTCCCCAACCTGTCTGCTCTGTGCAGGGATGTGCAGGCTTCCCTTTGGAAGTAATTCACATCCTAAAGATCCAGCAGCGCTAGCACAGCTCCCTGCAGCAAGGCATTGCTGCATCAGTTGGCACAGCTATCCCTAACCTACGTCCACCAGAGCCTGTTCTCAGTGTGCACTGATTGTTCGCTTCGAACTGTCAATTTAAAGCACTTTGCTTACAAACTTTAGCTCTAAGTAGACTACAGAGACTGCGAATGTTCCTGGCAATAAAGCAGATTAAGACTGGGAAGGACAAGCAAGTATCATAAAAATAACTGCGTATAATTGGGTACCCTACCATAGCTGGTGAAGAGAAATGAGCAAGTTGAGCAATGGAGAATCAGAAGAAATGACCTTAAAAAGTTCTGTCTGGGGACAGGCAGACGATGGTCTAATCAGCATTCAGCTCCACTGCCACAGTCTGGAGGAGGAAACGTAATGCATAAAATGGAAAGGAGGGAGATAGAAGAGCAGTGGGGAGAAAAACATCTTTCTTAATCCAGCTGGGAGGAGACGGAAACCAGCCGTCTGCAGCCTCTTTCGCCTTTTCTTTTTTATGAGTCCTCTGGTCTGTGACACACCCACCAATACATCACATACAATCTTTAAGAAGAAAGATGGGCAGCTTACAAAGACAACAGTTGGTTTGAAAGGCACAGCTGAATCTTTCACTGCATATTTGTATTGTTTCATGCTAACAGAGGGGCTCTGAGTGGGATCCTCAGCAACGCTCAGCACATTTAGGTGCTCAGTGATTTTCAGCAGGAAAAGGTATCAATCTGCTTTATGCACCTCTGAAAATCTTTTACTCGTAAGCTTTTCAAGACAGAGATTGTGGTTCCTATGTATTTCTATTGCTCTTGTGCATTTGGCAGCCACTGCTACACACAGTGATGTTGAGAGTAGGTTACTTGCTGTCATCTAGCTCTTCCATCAGGTTTTTACAGCTTTTGATAATGAAAAAAAGAATGGGTGGGAGGGAGCAATTTTGTAACGTCTACATAGGCAGAACTTTCACAGATGTTTACAGGCTCTTTGAGAACCTGAAAACCTCCAAACCTGTCCCTGCCATCTTTCAACCACAAAAATACTCTGACAAAAAGTAGCAGTGAAAACCCATCTTTCTGCATTTTACACCTAAGCTTTTCCACTGGGAAAGACAAACTTCAGGTGTAACAAAACAAGAAAATCCCATTTGGCATGGCCATGGGAAAGGGAGATACCATGACTCCAGTGTTGAAACATATAGCAGGGCTTAGCACAGCCCTGGGTTCCATCATCAGACAGCACTTGCCCAGAAACCACAGCTATAGTTCCTCATTTCCGCTATTCCTTCATTGCAATGAGTTCATAACGTGACAATAATAATATGATTAAAGACATAACATGAGAACTTCCTCGCAATTGGGTGTTGTCCAAGGTGAGTGTCCTGGTCATGCTCCAGCATCAGTTATGATTCAAGCTCCAAGTAAGGAATGGTGCAGAGAGCCTGCAAACACACAGTTATTCATACATTATTTCTCCAGATTGTTGTTTCTACGTTACATTAAAAATACTAATTTTCAGCAGAGAGAAGCACTCAATTAAGAAAATTCTGTCCCTAGATTAAATAAATACACAAAAAGCCAGAAGCAAATCATTTTGGCAGATGGGCTCCTTTCTTCTCCTCTAAGGTTAAACGCGAAAACAAGCAGTAGGAGGTAAACCCATGTCTGCTTTGCCATGATTCACCCTATCATACTGATTCTCAGACCAGTTAGCTCTTTCAGATCACCACACCTGTGCTGCTCCTGACCCATGGCATTCAGGACTATAATTTTCAACTATATATTTCAGCAAGATGCTGTAAGAACAGGCACACATTCCCTGTGCAGACACACAAGGCAGCCCCATGAGGTGATGACAGCCCCCTGCTCTCATCAGCAGTGAGGTGATGAAGCTATTCAGCAGCTTCTGAGACCTGCCCTGCTCAGCACAAACCTACCCCTTGGCTAGGGCAGCTGTCAATTTCATTTGCTGGGAAACAGAACTGCACTGAGAAAGTCTTTTTGCTTCTCTTGCAACTTAAGACAACACAATGATGCGCAAGTCTGCTTTGTCCCATACATTATAGATGCATACATCTCAATTACTTGTTTGCTCAAGAGACTTTTCCAAACAAAGAGCAAAGGTTGGCTGAACACTGCCTCTCTTAAGGCTGTGGAACTAACTCCAAAATAATACATGTGGGCTTTGCACCATGGGATGAATCCACAAGCTATCAGCTGCACGAGAAGCACAGAGCAATGTAGTTCATTAACCACAACCTGCTGGATTACTACTGCTCCAATAAATAGTAATTCCTGCACCTATTCCTTATAGAGCAAATCCCAGGCACAGAATTGCCCAAGGAGAACAAAGAGAGCTCTTTGCTCTCTTCACCCAGATGACAGCCCAGTGATCAATACACCTTCATGCAGTCACAAATAATTACACTTTTCTTTCAACTAGACCCCCCCAAAGTTGCTCTCAGGGTAATCACAGGGATCTGCTGCCGAATGGGGGCTGGAAGCTATCCAGTTCGCTCACATTCTTCTCTCCAGCTCCCATAGTTCCAGTCCAACAAACACTTACATTATCTTAAAGCACATACAGAATGCTGCCAAGTCACCCTTTGGATCCTTGAATGTGTTTCATGAAGATATGAAAGGCCAAAATTCTCAAAGTTATTTGCAACATCACAGTTGCTTTGGCTCAAAAAACATGACTACAATTCTATAGAATTAGAGGCATTTTTTATTTTCTGCACTATACCTACTAGAACACTTTTACAATCCACAAATACAAAAAAAAATAGCCTGCTTTTAGAGTTCCACCAAATGCACAGGCGATGGGTTAAATGGGTGTTTCTCAGGCTACTCAAGCTTCCCTATTTGCTCCTAAAGACCTCAAACAGTCCTCATCGCTTAGGGAGGCAAAACACTGTTAGACTTGATAAATGACTGGGTTGCCAAATGCCAACAATCAGTCACTGACGTTCAAACACAAAAGCATCATGGGCCGAGAGGTTTCATATCACTATGCTCCGTTTCAACTGCACCAGAACTCAGCCTGCATTTTCAGCCGATGCAAACAAGGAGAAGCAAAATAAAACCCCCACCAAAATTAAGGCCAGATTCAAGGCTGAGTTCTTTGCTGTCCACAGCAAAGCTGCTGATGTGACAAGGTTATCCAAAGCATTTCACATCTACGTAAACTGCATAGAAGCCACTGACATCATGGTTCCTAAAGAACTTAACGGGCAACACATGTAAGATAATTTCTGCATTCCTTCCAACTTCAGCCTATGCCAACAAGTCTACATACACTAGGTTTATTAGCATCCTCTTAGCAGCACCAACAGTACATCACCGGTGCTTGACTCTACAGTAGAAACACAGTGAAACGATTACCAGTGACCTTCCTAAATTCAGACAAAAGGGATTGTATTTCATTAGTATTCCTAATAAGACAATAGAGCATCACTATAAATTACCGGTTATTATCAAATTAAATGGTACAGAACAGATTGCTTCTGTGTGCAGCAGCAGACTTCACACTGCCGCTCAAGCTTACTCTCCTACGTGTCAGGACACAATGCAAGAGATTGATCACACAAAGCTGGAAATAATACGTTTTGATGTTACTAAGCTTGGAGTCCTGAACAAAAATAAGTGGAATTGCAATAAGAAGAGCATCTTCTGGGTCTCTTCAGCTTCAGCTGCCCTACTTCACCCTGGCCTGCTGAGCAAGCTGTGCATGGCTGCCATCATTAATCATAGAGAACTGTTCTGATCACTCTCCTACCAGAGGAACTTCAGTGCCTAAAGAGGAAGCAAGCCACGAGGTTGGTGGCACTGCCCAGGATGGTTTAATTCATCCAGCACACATGACTCTAAGAACCAGAAGGGGGATCAGCAGAGCAAGAAGGCAATGCACACCTTAACCCTCTGCATCAAGGGAGCATCTAGACTGCAAAAAGAAAACCTGCCTTAATATGGTAATAATATTTGTTTAGGCAGCAGCTCACTAAATTATTGCCTTGTTTCTGAAGATAAATTGGACAAAGGGGAAATGAATCGAGTCCCCTGAAGTTAATGGGAAAACTCCCATTTGCTTCCCTGAGCTCTGACTGGTGTACTAGAATTCCCTAATTGCTTTATAAAAATCTTCTTAATGTTTTTGAATTTTTTTTTCCCCTTCCTTGATGCTCTTTCATCACTGTGGCATTAAAAAATGACAGCTGATTTCAGAAGGGACTGCAGATATTCAAGTGTTTTTACACGACACCAACATCTCCCTGTTGGCTTTTCCCTTCAGGTGCATCTTCCCTTTTATCCTCTCTTGGTCCTTTATCACAGTCAAGATTAATTTTGAATTTTGCTGATTGTATGATCTTGAACTTCCATCAACAAAAGCCTCTTTTATAGGCGACATTAATATTCACGCTGACAGTCCTGAACATCTACTTTCCAAAAGGTTTAATAACTTTCTAAAATCTCTTTATTTCATTACAAGTAGTTGTATCCAAGCTAATGTTCCTACTTGTCTTGAGCTTTGTCATTCACACTGAGCCTTATCTGGGTAATAAGCAACAGTCAAGTCCTTTATTCGTTATTTCACTAATTGCAGTTTCTTTTTCTATTATTTGTAACAGATAACTTCTGTGTAGAGCAGAAACATGGGACAAGAGAGAAGTTGCATGGAAGTACTTTTCTCTTTGGGCATTTTTCCTCAAAAGAAGTCTGTCTCAGCTTGGCATTGCACTCACTCCTGAGACACCAGCAGGCTGTTCCATTCCTTTGGAACATCACTGAAAGGGAAGAAAACTCAGCTCTGAACATGAATGGAATTGCTTCCTCTGACATGCAGCTTCCAAGACCAAGCAGCACTTCAATGGGTGCTCCTTCCCCAAAAGTGGTGGTGTGGTATCACCACCTCCAGAGAGGGCTCCTCACTGCAGAGGCCCAGGCCTAAGAAAAAAGTCAGCAGAGTTTCTAGGATTAAAACATCCAACTTTAGGCAGGTCACAGAGCTTTTGATGGGAAAAAAAAAGCATGTACAAATACGTATTGCTGAGATGCCTCCCAATGATGACCAAAAAACTTTCTTAGATGAATAGGGTTGTTGAATAACATGAGAAATAAATAATCCAGGCTCAGAGAAAACAAACAGCTGGGATGTGCCAGTTTCCTATTTCCTACCAATTTCCTACCTTTTCTGAAATGAGCTTTAAAACATGTATTTGCGTGGCTGGCCTGAACCTGCCATGCACAGCAGCAGATCTGCCCTTAGGGGAAGTCTGTGGTGGCTTGGCCAGGGCAGCACAGGCTGTCCCTGCCTGACCCTTGGGATGATAATGCTTCACAGGAAACCAGGAACAGCTTCTATCCAAGCCATCTTTCTTCTGGGTGTGTAACAGATGTGTGGAGCACTGACAGAATCCAGCTCAGCTGCTCTGCAGATGACACAGCACACTGTGAATGCCAAGCCTTGAGTGATTTCATCCAGATTAAAAACTGCTTTGAACCACAGTCTAAATATTTTGTTCCTTAAAATATTTAACAATCCACTAGTTTATTATTCTGCACTGATGAAGAGATTTCAGAGAACCGCATAGGAAGTTTCTATAACAAAGTTGTTAGCAGCGGGTATGGTGAACTACCTGCAGCACTGCTCTGGTGGCTTTGATCTCCCTTTGCCTCTCTGCCACCAGTGATGCAAAACTCCCCCCACAAGCCCCCTCTTTGCCCAGCTGAGCATTGATGAGGTTAAGAGGATTATTCAGTAGCTGCATTCTACCACCTGCTCTCTGATCCTTGGCTTTCATGACTTTTAATACAGCATATGCATACCTTGGGCTCAGTTACCACAAACACTGATAATCTTCTACTTCCTCAAGGCTTGTTTCCATCTCATTTGAAGATAGCTGTAATTACTGATCTCCTTTTAAGGTCTAATTTCTTTTTAGTTAAAGTCAACTTTCATCTCTTTACTAATCTTCCCTTTATTTCAAAGGAGGCTCTAACGTTAGAGACTGAGCAATGACATCTGTGGAGAATAATGACATCTGTGAAAAATATTTAATTGCCTTTTTTTTTTTTTAAACAGAAAACTTTTACTTCCAAAGAACAATAGCTGTATCCTGATGTTAGCGTTCAGCAGGCCCTTCCTTTTGCTCATCCCCCCATCTCTCCTCATTCCTCTCCGCTTGCAGACGGAAACTGCTTGTACATCCAATGCTGAAAGGTCCTTTCATCTCCTGCCATGTCACTTCACTTGGATTTTTTTCCCCCCACTGCTTTTCTAAGTGCTGTTCCAACTCAATGACAGACATTCCCTTCACTCTACCAAATTAGGTTTGATCCACATATGGAAGACAGCACCAGGTGGCAATTCACATTCTGGATTTGCAACATAAACTCCACTAAAATAGCAATCCTCACATTAGATGTATGAGCAGGTAATGCCATTCATTTGACTTTTTGTAGTTCTGTGGGTTTTTTTTTTGGTGGTTGTTTGTTTCCTAATCCACGTTCTACTCACACAAGGCCAGCTGCCAACTCCATTTATGGCCCAAAGGCAGACCTTCTGACAAAGGAAACCCTTCTCCTGCTTTTAAATCTACATAATCTCTAGAACTGGAATTGATATTTGGTAGATGCTTTGTCCTCCTGTTCTCTTACATGACTCAAGAACATCTTGGTCCACCTTTGTGAAAGGTATGGATACTGCTATATTGGCTCTGCAATTAACTGCAGACCATACAATAATCATAAGTTATGTAAAATTATTACTATAACTCAAATAACTAAACTGATGTGAAGAGACTTCTCATATTATCAGTACATAGGAAGCATGGGGCACATATACTGTCTAACAGCCATTTCCCACACCCAAAATGTAACTTTAGAAGCAAAAGCGTGAAATAAAGCAATGAGAAGACCAACTAACCTACACACAGAGCAAAACAATTTGATAAATATTAAGTCTTAGGCAGAAATTCAGTTTCAAATCCATGCTTCTACCCTGCCCCACCATCTAAGTGAACTTCTATGGTAATTTTACCAAGATGAGAATCAGTGCCCCCACCCCCAGATAATTATGTATGCAATGTCTAATATTTCAATCTTCTGTAAGATTAGATGCGTCATCAAAAATTGTCATTGACCTGAAGCTGACTGGTTATCTGCAACGAAGGTGGTATTTTAATTACCAAAGTTAATTACCATCTCCATGGAATGCAATTTCCTAACTTCATGCAGTTGTAAAGTGGGGAATGGAAAGTACAAGCAGTGCAGAATCCACAGAAGGTCTACACAAAGGCTTGTGTATGACTAATTGGTCTGAAATTTAATCAGTTAAATTTGTTTCATGTTCCTCTGATAAGATTATCTTAATTACTTTTTACACTATCTAAGTAGGAGAAAAAGAAAAAACAAATCTGCTGAAGGGGAAAACTAATTCATAAGCCTAAAGGGAGAAAGGGAAATAAGGGGAGGGGAAACACACATCTGCTGGGTAGCCTATACGAAGCACAGATTCTTATACTTCCAACTTGATTTCATGTTTCCTAATACTCATGAATATATTGAACTCAGAGATGTGAGCTCCAGCTGATCAAATTGCACGCTATTTTTTCAGTCCTTATCATCTTTAAGAGCCTCTCTGTATGCACAAAGATCATAGGTGGCATCACCTTCAACGCTGCCCTTTTGATGCAGGGATCCTTCACTGATCCTTTACACATTCAATATTGTAGTTGATAAAGTCTCTACCATCAAAGGAAAAAAATATATATATGAAACTTGAAAGAAGGAATTGAAATACCAGAGAAATTTCAACTACAGTATTAAAGGATTTAATAACCTCACCAGCAGAGCCCAGCATCACTTTCATTTTCACCTTGGCTCAGACAAACCCGAGCCTTGGTAAGAATGCCCATGCCACCAAGAAGCAAAGAAGTCCAGAGTAATCTCAAATTGATCTTTGGCTTTGTCTCAAGAATTGTTTATATATTCAAAATGCCACATCAGCCAGCACCCTCTTGTAACAGCTACCAAGCAAACAGCAGGAGGGCAGCACCGTAAGTGCCAAAAGCCACAGCGGAGACTGCCAGCAGGAAACCTGGAGGTGAGGACAGAGCTGAGCCTCAGCAAGGCTGTCAGAACAACTACACCGCATCAATGCAATGAGCATTTCTTTTCACTGTCACTGCTGATCTCTCTTCCCTCCACTTCCCTGCTGGATGTGGAGAGAACAGATTAGGGCTCTTCTGTCTTCATCACACTCCCAAAACACAGAGAAGCTCTCCCTACCCAATTTCCACAGCTTCCAAGAAAAAAGCAAGCAGATGTGGTACAGCTTTCCACCCAGGTGGCTCTGGAGAATTTGCCAGCAATGAAACCAACCAGAAAGCCCAGGAAAATGCACTATCCATGTGAACACTTCACTCCAGGTGAGAAGTTGAGTCCTCACATACAAGTTACATTTGAACCCCATTTATTTCCCCCAGCAGTTTGTCACAGCTCTTTGGGCAACTGACTGCACGTGGGGGGAACATCATGCACGATCCATCACATCATTGTGGTACCTTGTGTAGTGTTTATGATCATTTCCTTCAACTCAATACAGCAAACTGCAGACTTGCTCACCAGGCACAAAGCAACACAAAAGACCTCTGTTGACTGATTCCCATCTCCTTAAACACCCAAAAGCTCCACCAGCTTCTGAGTAAAGAAAGAAACCCTTTTTAAAAGCAGATATGGATTCAGGTGTTGGAGCCCAAAGGAGTGACTTGATGTGTAAAAGCTGGTAGGTTTTATTTTGAGAGATCCCCATAGTTTCCAACTGCAAGTTTTTGAGAAGTGTGATTTCTATGGAATTAAAACTGAGTAAAATTAATGTTTGTGGTTGTTTCAATTACGCCAACATTTCATTTGCATAAAATACTGCTTTGATTCTTCCTCGGTGCAACACAATTTGAAACACAAAACTTTATTATCTAAATGAAAAAATCCAAGCGCTCTGTAGTAGCGTAGAGAATCTTGGCTTAAAGTAATTTCAGGTTCGGTTTCATTTAACTGAAAAACAACATTTTGCAGCACCAAAACTTCCCATACAATGGAGGTCTGTGTTTTCAGACACCTCATTCTGAAGTCTGTACTGTTTGGGGGAACTGAAAGCCTATTTGTTCTGTATTACTGAACGTTTCACTTTGTTATCTTTTGACGTCCACCACAGAAATAACACCGTAGGCTAATAGCAGTGGGACAACATCTATCTCAAGTAGAGCAGACAGGAGTAGATGACAAAACCTTACCCAAACCCTCTGAAGTCAAGGGACTATTCTTGCCCATGAGCATGGATGCCCTCTCTGTAAAACGAGACAAAGAATCTGAGCTGGTCAGTTTATTTACACCTAAAGTGCAAACTGGAAATAGCAACAGCTCCATTGTGTTCCCAGTTCTGCTCCTCCAGTTCTACAGACACGGGGAATAGGCAGTCTTGGAATTCATTTCAGAAAAAAAGTGGATCATCAGAAAGTTTGAGCTCTTTCAGCCTCATGGGATTTCTGGTCCCTGTGATAATTAACAAAGAGATGGACTTCAAGCAGAAGACACTTTTCTCCTTGTTGTCCACAATCTATTTATGAACTGGAAGAAGTTGCTACAGCTAAATGCTCCAAATTAGCTGCCAATGCTGCTGCTCTCTACAACTGCTCTCAGCAATTTTGGTTCTCCAGACACGTAAGAGACAGGAGTTATGCATTAATTATCATCCAATATTCTTCATCAACTTCGAGTATAAAATTCTTAGTCAAGCTCTTGATCACAAACTTAATCATGCCTAGCCCAAACTGATTCACCCTGTTAAGTGGGAGTCATTAAAAAAAAGACTCCACTATCACATCATCAGACTTCAATACGATACTTTTACAGTGGCAAACAAAATCCAGCTGAAGCACTCACTGCAGGGGTAAAGACAGAATTTAATTAAGTAGGATGGGCATGTGGCTCTGCCTGAGCTAGACAGCTGTACAGTAAACAGGGATCTACTGTTCCAGCTCCATCCTTTATATCATGAGCTGCTACTGAAGGCAGAGAGTAGGACTGCCATGAAGAAAAGTAATAATGAAAAACTAAAATACATTTTATCTAGTTGTAAAAAGTAACAAATTCTCAGCAGAGCAATAACTGGAGAAGTAATTACACCTCCTTTAGGATGTTTATGCATATCACACTGGGTTAGATCAAGCTCAACCCTTCCCACACCGCTCCCACACCACCAGGGAGCTCCTGGACATAGTGCCTGCACACCCAGCATCTGTAAGCACGTTTCCAGTTCCTGGAAATAGGCTCTGTTCCCTCTACATATTACAACTGAATACTCTGGATTGAAATACGAGGCTAGCCTGCTCCATGGGATCAGTGGGATATGTTCATATTCCGGAAGAATTCACTATGAAATAACTTTTCATTTCCCCCCAGATTTTAATGTAGCCAGAGGGAAGAGGATGGGAAGAAACATTACTTTTGATCACTTGCTATCCAAAAGGATGAGATCTGTATTACTAATACAGGGTCAATCACAGTGCACAGAGAAATGGCCAAAGTACAGGTTGGGGTAGGAAGAAAATGAAGCACTGTTTCTTCTATCAAAATGCGAGTAGATAACTCCTCTTGATGGACAGCTTGGAAATCCAGGCTGACTGTTCTGTAAATCACTGCAGTCTATAAAACAATTCTAGGATAAGGCATCCATTATGACAAATAAGTACTTAATGTAACTTTGAATTGGTTTTCCTACTTCTTGAGAAAAGACAAAAGGGAATTAGGGAAAAAAAAAAAAATCACAATATGTTGACAACTGAAATACTCTCATTCATCCAACACGTGATATATTTTAAACACAACTGAATTCCTTGGACAATTATGAACAACTACTTGCTATGTGAGAAACAATATGTTTTAAATTTCATTAAAAGATTTATGTCACTCACGAGGTGTAGTACAAAAGGAACATGAAGTCTTTGAAAATTAAATGCAAGCTCATACCTGATTTATTACAGAGGTGCTGTAATCAATAGCAGAACTGAAGCTTAAAAGCAAAGGTCTCATCTGACAATACTGCATCTTCATCTGCCTTGTCTGCACCAGCTAACTTCTGATCCACGACATCCTCCCCAACAAGAGCTGCTTGCTGACAAAGACATGACGTCTTTTCCTATCAAGAGACTTTAAACCAAGTGCCTAGGCAAATTTAATAGCACTCTTCCACCCTGTTTCATATGTGTGTAGAATCTAATCTCACTTTCCAAGTTGTCTCTTTTATCAAAAGAAGAAATGGTTTCGAACCGTCCCTCAGGAAGCAGGAGGAAAAGCATTATCTCTACAAGCTCACCTTCCTCCCTCACCCCAGTTAATTAAAGCACGTTCTTTCTTTATCAATGACAAAGCCTTGTGACTTGGTTCTTTCAGGTCCCAATGGGGTGGATACCACTCCTTTTGTCATTAAGGCATCCTACTTGGCACGATCTCACAGGGCTTTCAAGCTAAAATTCACTTTCCTTTGTGCTGTACCATTTCATTTTGTCCAGTTACATTTTCCACCTGCAAACATGGATTTCTTTCAGAGCACAGCACCATTACACTGGCATTACATTCCCATGCCCTGCTCTCACCATTTATTGCTCCATGCCAGACAATAAAGCAGTCTGGGACACAGTGTCACACCCAACCCCACAGGAAGGACCCATGGGAACTCACTGGCATTTCTCTATCTGAAACAGGGGACAGCCTGTGTACGGCATTTTCCACATGTGGGCTGACCTTCAGCTAAGGCTCTAGAACAGATGTGTATCAGAGCTGTGATTCAGCAGATGATACACTGCGTTTACAAAAAGGTCTATTAACCAAAAGAAGAAGTGATGCAGAAGAGTCACGTTCTGTTTGCTGGATAATACAACAAATTGGTGGCTCCTTTGACATCAGTCATGGAAAGCTGGAACCTCACATTAAACGAAAACATTCAAAAGAGGATAATTCTTGAAAGAATAAGAAAATTAGTGCAAGAGTGGCAAATAAAATGAAATCTCTGCTGCTCTTTTCTACTACAAAGGAGTTCCCTAAACGATAAGCACCGTGATTGAAATTTTGTTTCAAGAGTTTTGTAGTGATCCAATACATTAAATAGATATGCTCCAAATCAAACTTTCTGCATTGGCCTCATCGCCTCTACGCATTACAAATAGGTATATGCAGTACAGATATATATAGATAGATAGATATGTACACAGAACAGATTCATTGTGTGTGTGTGTGTGTGTGTGCTGTTCCTACAGGGATCCTTCTGCTTCTTCCCCCAATGGAAGTGCCAGTTTACCTTCTAACATGCCTCGCTTCCCTCCCAACACTCTATTAATGCTGTGTATGCCTGACAATGTTTTCCTTTACTGAACAAGATCACTAACAGGTAACTCCACTAAAACAAGCAAGGACATCAGTTTGCCACGCATCATTCTGCAGCACTGTCATATTTTCTGCCATTCAGAAGTATGCATATTTTATTGCATCAGTGTTACCGTCTACACGTCTATACATCGCATACAATTTGTATATGAATTATAAAAGTCAAAGCTTTGTTCTTAGGAATAATTTTCCATATCTCTTATATCCCCAAAATCATTTGGACCTTCCTTCCCATCTTCAAAACACTACCCACTTATTACACTGCTAAGCACTGCATTTTCATGTTCACACCTCACTTGTAATTTAAGTACAGCCACACAAGCAAATACCCACAACATCCTTCATATCTGTAATATTAATAGAAAATCTGATCATTGCCAGTAGAGGTGATGATTTCAAGGCAGATTCGTTCCAAATAAATAAATCTCTGACGCCTCCATGAATACATATTTCACAAACAGCTTGGAAATTATTTGAAAGAACACCTCACACTCCATCTTCCCAGCCCGACAGATAAAGCTTCTGCTGGGCTGTGAGCAAGGAGCGCAGTGCAAACAGCAGACAGGCTCTGGCAGCACTGAGCTGCACGTTTCCTTCCTGAGAGCCAGCCTAACTGAAATAAGGCACTCAGGTAGGGCAGCCTTTTTTCGTTAATGATTAATTTAAGTTCCAAAGGCTCCATGCACCACAACAGGCACACAATACAACTACTTACAGTCTGCACAGACTTTTCCTTCTGAAATGCATGTCTGATTTGTTTTTAAAGACATTCAAGGCTGCAGTTCCTGCTGTACATCTGCTACCACACAGTAATTACCCTGAAGTATTTTCTTTCTGCTTCTCTGGTACCAGCTCCTCCCAGCTTCAACCACATTCTCCATAGTTAAACAAGATATGGCATATTTAATCCAATTTAGCTTCATACAAGAAAATACGTAACAGGGCAACAGCATACAATAAACTAACTCAGTTTTCAGGGAACAAATGTTTGTACAAGCACAGAATTTGACCTCAAGTTCTTAAAGTGGGACATAATCAAACACAACTCATTACAGAAGTGCTCCTGAGCAAACCCCAAGTCTGCCAGCAAAACTTTCTCTTAAAGGTACATAAGTAGCAACATTCATACCTGGTTCATTTTTTAATTATTTTATAAATAATGTTCATCAAAAAAAAGACTGCCTGCCACCAGTCACATTTTTCTTGAGAGTAACTCCTTTTCCCCATACAAGATATATGGAAATACAGGCTGTTACCCGAGTACGTAGTAGCATTAACCAGAACCTCAGCAACACCAGATCTGACAAACGCTACCTCAGAAGAGCAGTGCATCCATATTTAAGATCTCCTTCTCCATTACATTTTGTAAAATCTGAACACATGAGCCATTCTCCTCTGCAGCTCCTACAAATCCCTGCCTCGTGCAGGGCCCACATAGCACTTTGTTAACCAGGGTACCTAACACTGTTAAAAAGCTGTCAGCCAGCTTCAAAACTTCAGTGGCATCGTACAGGTCTTAAAAAGAACCAACTTACATTTACAATTGGAATGAAATACATCTGGATATTAAAAAAAAAAAAAAAGAAGAAAAGGTAAGAAAAGTGGGTTAATTTCCAGAACTCCAATTAACTTTTCCTTAAGACCAGCTGCACAACCACAAGCTATCGAACTACAAGGGGAAGGAAGCGTCATTTAAACATATTTGCTATTCTTCCATAACTGATTTAATACATTTTGGGCTTTAATCTGCCTGCCCAATACCAGCAAGCAAGTGGTCACTTTACCCCTATCATTACCACAATGAATAAAATCAACCCCAGAGACAACAAATGCTTTCTCCACTGAAAGTAAACAGCAAAGCTTAACAGGCTGGAGAGATATCCGGAGATAATCACATCCCTGGGATATTTACCGCGCACGATAAGTGCCACTGCCTGAATATGATTATCTTCTGATAACGAGAAACTCCAGTATTCTCACAGCGCTGTAGAAAACTCATTACTGGGATGAAAATGTGAATTTATAGTTCCTGAGCACGGAGCTGGCAGCTGGCTCGAGGTGACTAGGCAGATGTCAGGCTGGGCCTTTGGTTATCCTGAGCTAACACTACTCAAGCCACTGAGAAAGGAGCTTGCATAGCATTTAACCACGCTGGAGGTTCCTCAGCTGAGCTGCAACCACCTCCAGGGAATATGAGGCTATTCACATCCACCAAAAACACCCAAACTGAGGTCAGACAGGTTCATCTTGCAGAGAAGGGGAAAACGTTCTCACAAGTTTCATCACCTCACTTGGCTTTGGAAGTTAAAAAAAAAAACAAAAAACAACTGGGAATCTCTTAACCCTCTTGTAATAAGGATATAAATAGAAATGTTTGTGGAGAGGTTTTCTTCCCCTGCCAACACTGCCTCAGCTCCAAAAGGAAACCCATCTCCTGCCAGCACACTCCCGGATCCCAAAATAAAGCCAGTCTGTTCGGGACATCCTCCCTCCAGGAAATGTGTGAGGGACTGAAGGTCGGCTGTTCCAGAACTGCCATTCCCTCAGATGACTTCAGCTATACTACTGCTGTTCTGCTATAAGAGCAATAAATAAAGAACCTAAAAAATGGCACGGATGATATTTTGGTGATGTCTCTCCCCATACGTCTGTTTCTGATCTCCCCAAGTACCAGAGACGGGGAAACAGAGGAGCAAGATCAGCAGTGAAACATAAAGATTTTTTTTCCCCAATAATCATACAACAAATACATTCACATGGAAAGAAAAACAGTTTTGCTCTGACTAAATTTCCCTTTTAGAACTGAAAAGTAATGCACAGAACTCCCAGCACAGCTGGGGGCACTAGGCCTCACAGGCCCTTCCCCACACAGACACCAACAGGACAGCCTAACACTCTGCCTTCAGCTTCTTCTCAGCATTGCATCAGGGTTAAGCACAGCACAGCTCCCACACAGCACTATTTTGTTCTACTAACCCTTTTTCATTGAGAAAGATGCCAAGATGTGCATCTGGACAAGAGGTTTCTGCGTCACCATATTCTGCTGCAAGCACCTGTAAGCACTTGGACTTACCTCTGCACGTAGCAAGGCATGAACGTACCGGCAGATAAATGCCCTCTTTCTTTTTCTCCTTCAGGGTGTTAGTCCCTTTGTAGAGCTCCAGTCTGCTGGATTGATGTCATTATTTGTAGTTATAAATGGCTGTTTTTTTCCCCCCCAATAGTTACCCCACCAAACACAAGGACATTCCCCTGGCAACTCCAGGGAAACAGCTCTTCTCTGAAGACAGGGAAGAAAGAAGAGCAAATCAGACTTCCTTCCCCAGCAGTGCAGAATGCCTCTAATAAGAATCTGCCACTCCACACCCCATCTTTGCCCCACACCTGTGTCTCCACTTTTCCATCACCTGAGAACTTCTTAGTCCAATTAGAACTGAAAGCATCCTGCAGAAAAAGTGCCTGATGGAGTTGCCTCAAAGACCTGAGACACAGCCACACAGTGCAGCAATTTAACAAGTGGGAATGGAAGAAGCTGGCTTCTCTGTTCTGTAAAACATTTCTCTGATTCCAAGTGAATTACTGCTAATTACTGCCACGGAGATCACTGATAGGCAGATCTCTGCCTCTGTTTATTGAAAGCTCACCGCACTAATCCTAATGACAAATGAAAGTTTTCCACAGTATTTTAGGAAGATAATTGTGCCATCTGGGAAGCCATGTCACAGCTGTATGAGTGAGCAGGCCCGGGGATGTGTAACAACTCCTTCTGTGCTGAATTCATTTCTGCTAATATATTAATCTAGGATCAGATTTTCATTTGGTGGGGTTTTCTGTGTGTTTTTGTTGTTGTTGTTTGTTTTAGAGAACATCTTGGGAGTGAAGCATTTCAACAGGGCTGTCTGAACACACATCAAATGAGATCTCTGCACTGGGGAGATCTGATGGCAACCATCACAGCACCACCCTGATTTACATGAGCACAAGTTCACAGCTGACTTTGCATATGTGTGTTGGTGACTTAGGTGAACCAAGAAGAGAATCGAGGATTCAGTGTGGTAGCCAAGAGATACACAACAAGGAAGGACCTCCATAGCTCCACAGATAGGACTTATTGGAGCTTTATGATTTACACATAATTACATCAGTAGCATACTTTTATCCTTCACAAATTCAAAGGCATTTAAAATGGATGCGTATTTCATTTTTACTCTTGCAGCCCCATGCTGTTGCTCTATTAAGAGAAGTACCTTCAGAAACACAAGAGACTCCAAGGCAGAATGAAGTGCCCAACATGCCTACAGTCATCTTTAGGATGACTCTGAGCAGACAAATTCTCAGCCAACACCACCACAAACGTTAGAGCTACCAGAACCTGAAAGCTGTATAACAGACTGTTGCAGCAGATTTGTTTTTATGAAAAGACACACACAAAAATCATTGAAGTTAATTAACTTTTCCACTTGCGCTTATTCAGCTTATGTTCTAGAAATTCAAGTTATTATTTGCAAACCATAATAATCTAAAATTCTTGTAACAGAATATAAGACAACTCACTGCTGAAAGACTCTAAGCATTAGCACAAGATTAGGCAGAACACATTATCCTCAGACAATGGCAAGAGACAGAGCAACACCAACTTCAAAAGGGCTTTTGCAAAAATCAGTGGAGCCATAAATAGAGTTGCTGGCACCACTCGCATCTGGAATTTCTCCCACAGAAAATACGTTGAGAAGCGTCCTTTATCTACAGCAGCTTAAATCTAACCAGACCTGACTTGAGGATATATACATGCATCTTTCTACCTGACTTCAAAATCAGGGAACTGCATCTAACTGGGCACTCTCAGCTACGTAGAATTTGGCAGGAACTCTTACCAGAAGTGCCAGAAGGGACTTCTCTGAAGGGCTTGTTTTTATTACTTCCTACTGAAACAGAGGGAAAGCCCAGTGGCTATTAACATCAAGAAAGTAATGTTCCACTAAAAATTACAAGGCGTGAGGAGCTCCTCTGATCCAAGGATACGGTCAGCATTGCTCTGAGCAGGAGCCCGTAACATCATGAACTGCTGGGAAGAACTCATCCTTTACATTGAATTCTTATTGAGACAAACCCACAGCAGCCAGGATGAATCAGTATGCAGCAGCTACTCAATACATATGAGGAGTAGGAGGATTACACATCTCACAGGGACTGGGAGATTTCCATACTGGGACCTTTAGATTCACTTCATCAGCCACAGCTGGTATTGCAATGCTTACTTGAACCTATTATTGCCAGCGTTGCATGTCAAGACAACCAAGCACCGGTGCCACACTTTCATGAGATCTCATAAATCCCAAGCCATTTTGAGGACTTCTTAAAATTTCCATCTATGCTCATAGAAAAACAGGTGCAAATGAAATGTGTTGACACACGACAACATCAAAATGAAGACATACAAGAGTTTTGAGGCTTGACGCTGGGCTGGAGAGAAAGGCACTTGGATGACCCCTTCAGGAATCAGCAGAAGAAAATCAAAGCCCTCATGGGAAAAATGTCTGAAGTGAGATGACTATGGAAATAAAGTAATTAAAGATGGTATCATTTTGCACAAGTAACTGAAATAGAGTCCTACAGACACAACTCCTAATTCTTTTTTTTTTTTGGCTTTGCAAATCCTTGAAGGTTATTTTGACATTTCTTTGTGTACGTACAATACCTTAACGGGGGGGGAACCTTAATTCACGCAGTACAAGGAGGTAGATAATGTTCTTATCTATTACTAGGAATGTTTAGTGTCTCTTTTCAAAAAACATGCACAGAACATCCTCCAGAAAGTCCCAATTAACTGTAGATTTGTGCATTTTTTTTTCCCTGAGTAGCAGCATTAATAATTTGAAAACACGGTGGTATGCACCGAGCTGCATTCAGACTGATAATTACTTCAGTGTAATTTATGTCAGTAAGTGCTACAGAAGGCGTATGGTATATGAGCAGATAATACAGTAAATTAAAAATAGAATTTGCATAAATTTAATGTACCATTATACTTAATATTGATAGAAATACACCAAAGGTCAACAGCAAGAGCCAGCATCCCTAGATGCACGTCAGCTTACTGACACACACACAGTCACCTGAATAACCACTGCAGGAAAGTTTCAGAGCAAAGATGAACAAGAGATCACAGAGAATGGCCAGAAGCCTGACTCAGTCCAGGTGTAACTCCATTAACTTCAGGGAAACTGCAGCAGGCTCCACTGGAGGTGCTGAGTTTGGCACCAGCTCTGTGAAACACACACACATGAGCTGCTGCTGGTGGGCTGGTACCTATTGCCTCCATCTCTGCATCAGCTCTCCTCACCTGACCACAAACTGCTCAGCTACCACTGCTGAGAATTACAAGTTCCCCTTCAATTCCAGCAACATATCAAAATGGCTGAGACAGCGTCAAGATATTATAGAAGAGAAGGTGTGGGGTTAGACTTCAAGTACCCTTCTTTGAGGAAGGATAGCAAAACTTTCCACTACAAAGTGATGGAAAAGGGCCACGAAACATTTGTTGTCGCTCATAAATATTGTAGGGGCAGATCTGAGGACTCAAAGATGAATGAGGGCAGTTGCAATGGAAGCCAAGTATTCAGCATTCTGACAGAGCTCGGCTTCCATTATCACAGACAAATCAGACCAGGTGAGAGGAGCCACTGGAAATGAGAAACTGGGTGAAAGCTTCCAAGCACTGCAGCGTGTATTTAATAGGCAGCACCAAAACGTCAGACCAAATGAAAGTGCAACATTTCCACAACGCGATGCCTCCCGTTGAGGCGCGATGACAGCTCACTGGGATGGAGAACCGCAGTGCTGGAACGTGGGCAATTTTAAAGAAATCACTGGCATGCTGTGTTTGGTTTCCTGTCTCCCACCTTGCATTTTACAAACTGCATCAAAGCACACAGTATAACAGCTCCAATTTCCTTCCCAGCAGCTACACCATGTGAGAAAAATTGACAGATTAAATGGAATGTAACTGCCAAAGCAACTGCAAACTGTGGCTGCCCACGAGAAGAAAATGAAGTTCCTGAGCATCACATTAAGAGGTTCTTCTGTGATCAAATGCAACGAGAGTCCATTTCGTTACAATACCCCTCAAAAAAAGAAAGGAACCCTTTCCTTCTCTCTCCATAGGCACAAAACGTCACTGCAGCTTACGCAGCCACTGATCTGCTCCTCTGGAGAGGCTGTCGAGTAGAAGTGCTGCACACAGAAACGCGTGGATTGAATTTGTCAGGGCCACATGTGCTTTTATTTTGATGAAGTCTCAGATCTGTCCTGCTTCAAGCAGGAAAAAAAAGATCTGGTCTTAACAGAAATGGATGATGCTATGTTAAATGAAGCCCCCCTGCTCCAATGGAGAGACAAGCACTAATCTCGTCGAACCACTGGATGTTCACCACTTCATCAGTGCTGACATGCACATCCCTAAGTGCCACTGACACGGGCACACAAGCGTTATTTATCTATTTACAGACTGCTCCGCATCCTTAAGTAGACAAATTGGTATCTCAAGCATTGTAAATGCATGCTGTCTGCTCTAAGCACCACAGGCTCAGCAGAAGGGTCAGTGCAGCTGCAGAGGCTTGAAAGCAGGCATTGGAGAGGCATGGTTATGTAGAGATGAGACACCTTATGATACTGCAATAGGCCAACAGTAGGTGATATCTCACAGCAGGGCGCTGCCCTGCGTTATACTGAAGATTACAAGTCTAATAGCTCAACTTAATAGCCTACAGGAGGGTAGAACAGGGTGGTTTAATGAACCACCCGCAGTTGTACAGCTTCAAGCTGAGCCCAAGTGTAGGCTCAGCAGCTTGTCTTTCCAAGTGATCTATGGTTGTTAATCAGCAAAGTAAAACAGTAAAAAAAGTCAAGCCAGAGCATTCTTTGGGGAAATGGTGCAAATCCCTCAGATATTCACCATCCAGCTCATTTTGATAAACAGCAGACTGGAGCAAAGGCTCCCAAACCAGATGCAATCTAGAAGCACTGCTGCACAGTACCTAGCAAGAAAACAACCAGCTGAAGCGTTTCCTTCACCTTGTTCAATCCCTTCTTACTGTTTTGGTGCTATTAAAGAAAGGATGAACAAGACACCTCCCCAAAGTTCCATGACTGCAGTGTGCACACAGCCTTCAGAGCACACATTCCTCTCCCTTCTCTCTGCGTTGCTCCATGAGCTCCATACACTTGCGAGAGGATCTGAATTTCAAATTGAAATGCAAATATTAACCCAGCAATCAGCTCTCAAAGTTCTCTCTTTTGCCAGGATTTTGCAGATTACTATCTTATGAGGTTTTTTTTCATTGTAAATAAGAGATAATTGGCCAAGTTATTAAACAAAGCAGCATGAAAAGGTTAACTAACATATTAAAAACGCACAGCAACTAGCAGAATGTTAACATATCTGAGTTATACATTGATACAGCAAGCTAGTCAGTACAAACTCTACACTGAAAATAATATTAAGCAGCTGATTTTAGTTGACAAGAGCAAGGGTATTTCAAATCAAAACAGACAATTCATTATTAACAAATCCCTCCCTCAGTATCTATGTCCTCAAGCAGCTCCTAATGCCTTCAAGTTACAACAATGTGTTGAAAACAGAATGAACATTAGAAGTTCTTGCTTTCATCAATTCCAGCCAGGCATCAAGGTTTTAATGAAGGCTTCTTGCTTTGACATTGAAAATCCACTATTTTCTCTTGCTCTGAATTCTCACCATGCCACTGTTCTGTCCTGCTTTTGGACTCCACACCCTCTAAATACAAACGGCTGTGGTCAGGGTGTACACCCTGTCACAGACCCTGATTCAAAGGGCAGGAAGACAGCTTAGCAACTACATTTGTCTCAGTAGTGTGTTACAGCCCTTTGGAAGAAAGCAACAGTCATGCAGAGTCTTTATGGGTATTACCAGCCTGTCCTGATGCACCTTCTTCCTAGTTTGCTGTCTGTAACCAGAATGATTTACAAGGAGGAAGACGAAGAGTGCCTCTGTATACAATAACTCAAATGAAGTCAATCGTAACACATTTAAATAGCCCCTACAGTAGTCAATTAGTTTCTAAGAACCCTATTAAACAAACGTTGGACTCGGTACTTGTCATTGCTTCCTGCAGCTTTCAGCTCCGGCGCTACCAAACAAATGAGCAGGACAAGGAAGCAGCCCGCGCTGGGCAGCTGTGCCAGCAGCACTGCTAATTAGAGAGCTGCTCAGTGCATGGTCTGTGCATTTAAGGACTGGAGGAACAGCTGCGCATTTGTACTGCTCTTGGTATTATTTTTCTGTTTCAAAACAATTACAGTCTGGGGAAACAAGAAAAGAGATAAACAATTGCTTTCCTGTTGTTGTTTGTTTGTTTTTCTTCCTGGGGGGTGGGGAGGATTGCTTGTTTTTCTGTGTAATATTCACTTGTATTTTTATTCTAACCAAATTAGTTTGGATTATTCCAACGCAACTTTTGTTTCCAAGTACTGAAGTAACCTGCATCAGATACAGACAAGTATTTTTATGAACACAGCTGCTCAGTAGTACAATTCGCAGCAGATTCATATGCAAACACATGTGATCTCTGCTCTCTGTGAAGAGTCGCACTAACACTGCTGAATCCCTCCCACCTATCTTTCAGTAGCAGGCAGTCCAGGTGAGCCCCCCTTTTATAGCAGGGAAACGACTTAGAATAACAGTGATCAATGATAGAAAACAGTGACTTACAGACACAAAGCTTCAATTCACAAAATACCAACACAGATTACCAGACTCCAAATATTTCCAGTTTCAGTTGTTTTGACCTTCAAGCTGAGACTTTCCCCACAAAAGCCCTCTACATCTTCTATTGAAAAATATCACTGCGTTGAGAGCAACATCATTTTGAGAACTTCTGCACAGCTCTGATGTGAGTTAGACACTAAGCTCTCTCCTGCTATCATAACTTTGGGGAACAGCCCTGCCTTGGCAAGGAAATACACCTCCTCTCACACCCCTGGGTAGCAGCCACCTCTTGCTTCCTGTTACCATGATGTAGTTGGACATGAGTATTTGGTTCAGAGTCACAAGAACTACTCAAAACTCTCTAGAGTAATCTCTTTTCAAGACTGGAGTATGCACACAAAGCAAATTTTGTTTGCACAGGCTCTGCTTTATTTTTCCTTTGGATAAGTACTGGAGTATGTAAATACATTGAAGATACACTGCTGCTCAGTAGAGAGGTGACGCCAGTGAGCATTAATATCAGTATCAGGAGGAAAACAGAGGGAATGAAAAACATTAGATAGATCTCACCAGTCATTGCTCTGAAAAACAATAAAAATAAGAGTATGACAAGAAAATTCAGTTGGTGTTTGGTTTTGTGGACAACAAGGTAAGCAAATGGTCAATGTCAGCTCTTTCTTTGAGATAAATGTCCACAGAAAAGCATTTTAAATCATAGAGGATATTACGCTGAGTAATAGTGGATGATGGACATCTCCCATTATGCCAGAAAAGAAGGTTGTTTCTTGGCTGAACTGGTCTACTGAGAAGCATAAGAGCTTAAAAATATGCTTATCGCACCTACAGCAACACTAAAAAGAGCAACAAAAAGATGGCAGGACGAAATGTTCGGGGCAGTATGTTCATGCTTGCTTACCAGAAAACAAAGATGATGGATGCACCCATCTGCAGCCAGTCCCGTCATCCAACAATGTTTCAGAAAGAAAACATACATAACACTAGTGCTGCTTTCCTTCATTTCTTATTGCTTACATCTACTGGAAAATAACCCAAACTCTTATACCTGACATAACAACCCAAAGCTTGTCCCCACTCACAGTTAAGCCAAAGCACTGAAACATTCCAGCAGAACCAAGGAAAAGATCTGTGGAAAACAATTAAACAAGAATTCAACACATTAAGCTGCAGTCGACATATCTGTAAGAATTGAGCTGCAAAGGGCACTGACAGTCATTCTTCCCCCTGGACTTTGCACTATTTCCAGACGACTCTCAGACACAAGATCTCCACATATTTCTCTAACGCTGTCTACAACGGCATGGGAACAAGCGCTACCTGCCATCTTGTTGCCATCTATACATGGCATAACTAAGCAGAAATACTTCATCACACATCTCAAATCCTCCCAGAGCCATACTTTGGTTTTCAATCTTACATATCCATGCATCCATAAGATGAGCTTCATCTGCTTCGTTTTACAGGTCAGACCATACAGTGTGCCTGGCTACACCATCTCATTACTCTTACTCCTACTAGGCTCCAGATTAGGTATCATAAAAATTGGAGTGTGGTTTCCTGTAATTAACGAAGTCACTGGATTTCATTTACTGAGAAAAATTAATTGGGTTCACTAGAAAAAGAGTGCTGTGTTGAGTCCTTCTCATACACTCATTGAAAAAATACACACAAGGAAGACAGTGAATGTTGTCACTAGCAGCCAAAATTTGCAGCATAAGTAAACATTACAAGCTCAGTGCTGCACAGGAGGCATAGAGAAGGAATTATAAGTGGGAGAGGACAAACTTGTATGAGAGCATCTTCAGAAACCAAAGAGGCAACAAGAAAAAGCCAACTAGAAAAATATTGGCGCATCTACTGCAAGTTGCCCAGTATACACACTTCATTTTGCTAGTGAAAGGTTTCATCTTTCAGAAATTCAACTTTTGGATTTTTCGCTTTTCTTAAGCCTCACACCTGTTTGAGGTTGTGATTGCAAGAGCTGGAAGAGCAGAAGGAAACACGAGCATGTGCTTAGGACAGCTCCTGCATTTTGCAAGTTGTGTATTACAGCTTCGCCCAGCACCCCTCAAGCTCTCCCTCTTGTACCTTGGCCAGGCTTCCTTATTGCCCCTACTTGGCTTGCCTTCTCCTGCTGTGAAGGTGCTGCTGCTTCACATAGATCATCACATTTCTACAGAATCAAAAGAATAAAATAGAGATGAAGCTGTTAAAAGCAGTCATCAACAGAAAGGTCAGGGCCCCTGGCAATGAAAGAAAAAAAATTACTCCTGTGGTCTTCAAACAGATTTATTCTCGATATAAAGCAGGACCATTTACAGCTCAGCAAAACTTTAGAACTGGTAGTAAAGCACATTACAAGCTTTCTTAATTCAATTTTCTCTGGCATTTATTGTGGTTAATAAAACACCTAAATGTCATCTAGATTTATAAAAATGTATTTATAGGTTAATAAATGCATAAACCGTATCATTCACAGAAACAGCTTACAAAGCCCAACAGCCCAAACTGACACAGATTTTGATTTTGCTTCTTTTCTGAAAAGTAATTAGTGTTTACTTGCAAAGTTTTTATAGCGCTGTAAAAAATGCACCTGCTTACTTTGGCTGCTTCCAGGGTTCACATCCCACTTCACGGGTCTACCTTGCTTTTAACTCAGAACTTCTGTTCACTCCACCACACTCAACCCAAAAGGAATGCAGTCCCTATCATCCTGACGTTGAAACACATCTCATTACCTTGCTTTCATCCCAAATCATTTCAGCTCTGCCTTCCCACTTCTGCTTTACGTATCTGACTTACTCTGAGTCAGAACTTCCTTCAGATAAACAGCAATGTTCTTTAATACCCAATACTAACGATGATGACTGGGAACAGCTTCTTTTTAACAAGTACTTGAACATTTCGTGTAACCAAAGCTTTTATATGTAATTAGTGCTCTGAGCTGAATTCTGGTACAATACCATTTATATCCAAATTATTTTTAATGAACGTTTGGATGCACCAGACCAGAGGACTACAGATTTAAAAGAAATATTAATATTTTATTTGAGAACCCATTCTAAATGCATTTCTGTAACTAATAAAAACACAACCAAGTAATTGCTAAGACAACTGTGCTAAGAAGAGCACTCTGTAACTTCAAAAGCACAGCAAGAAGTTTCTTGCTGGTTAGTGCAAAATGCAGACTTGATTTATGACCGCAAAGAGAAGCGCTTTCAGGAAGAGAACAGAGACCAAAGATGCATGGATACAAATAACGTGGAACATGTTGCTAACTTACAGGTGCACTGCAGAGACTTTTAAGCTCTGAGGAGCATATTTTGTAGGCATTCGTGCTCTCTAAGAGGCATTTTGTATAGTGTAAAAGCATCGAGTTACCCGGAAAGCTTTTACATACAGTTCATCTTTTTATCACAGGCGCTTCCTGATCTCTCACAAATACAGTGCGTTAGGAAATGATTGGAAATACAGGAACCAAAGCTGCCGTCTTTAATGTAACACTTCTGCATTATAGAAATGAAAGAAAAGAACAGTGTGCTTTAAGAAAAAAATACTTTGCATTTCCCTTCTCGGTGAAGGGCAGAATATTTCCATATTTTAGTATTAGCAGACATTAACAAAGGAACATTTCAGTTCCTTAATGTCACAAGCCTTAGCAGATACTGAGCTTTCTCAGTGTCAAAAGGAAAAGCCAAAATGGCCCCAGTAAATCTAACTTTACCATTAAGACCAAGTCAAACAGTAACGAGGCTTGTTAGAACACTTGCTTACTGCAGAAAATCATTTTGTCCATCAACACAGCCCCAAATTATCTGTCAAGGATGTCCTGATTCTATGGACCTCAGTACCATTTCCTAGTAGATAAAAACACCCCTTACGCAAATTTATATGATGCAAAGAAGTTGCACTTAAGAAATCTCAGCTGCTTTTCCAGGGGACTTAATAGTGTAATTACATAATAATTGAACATCTTAATTTATAACACTTTAGGTTTAATGACTTTAAAAAAATAGCCCTTGGCTCCTTATAAAACAAAGTAGCTACACGAATGTTGAATGCTTGTAAAGTTGATTAATATGTAATGGTTAGAAGTGATAAAAACATATCGAGAACACTGAAAGCAGAAAGCAGACTTACAATTGTTTTATACTTCACTTGTAAAAAGACACTAAAGTATACTTTCCCCTATAATTTACACCTTCGATGTTATTGCATTATAAACAACACTTCTTAATTTGTCATCCTATTAAGTACCTAAACAAAGGCATATGGTACAAGTCCCAGTGCCTTCTCATTGACTTTGCTGGGGCTTGGAACAATCCCAAAGTGACTTGTTTTCAGCAATTCTAAGCAATTGTAACAAAATGCATCATTATCGAATGGAGATTTAACCAAATGGCACAAATGCTGAATTGCTGAAAGACCAAAATAAGCTACCAGCTATTCAGAAATGGATTTTTGCAATCAAGTCTAACTAATATGCTTTAAATGCTTCCACAACTTTGTACAGTCAATACCTTTCAATATTCTGTATATTGTAACATCAACTTCATGGTTTTTTGTTCATGTACAGCCCACAGTGTCTCAAAATAAGTGCTTAAGCCGAAACTACATGATCTTTCCTTTAGAGAAAATTAATAGCTGATTATTAGCAGCATCCTTAGTTACCTAACTCACTATTTCCAGTTTTCCTCCGCTGATCTTCCACAGCATGGCACAGTACTTTAATGAATTTGTGTCAAGCTGACAAAGATCTGCCACCATTCACAAATCAGCTACAGATAAATGCAATGCATATTAAAAATCCTACCGCTCTCCAATCCAGCAAATTCCAGTCTTACAGGACAACCCATTACTCACAATAAGCCATTTCTGGCAGTTTGCATAACAGAATATTGAAGTCTTACTGAGTTTCATCAGGTTAAGAGTACATAACTTTGTGATTTTCTGTTGCACTGAATTAACCTTAAAATTGCACGGTTTCATGATAAGGAGTTACTTCTCACAAACGTTGTTTTGCAAAACACGCACAGGATCACAAAAGGTTCTGATTCACTTTAAAAGCCTTCACACTTGTACATACTCGGTCTTGCAAGTTCTTCCCCTCCAAGCTCAGACTGAGAAGGCAGCTACAACAACAACCATCATCACCACATCACCTGTCTGTCCGTCAGACAGCAGAGACTTTCTGCAGAACAAGGCTACCAAAGACAGAGCTGCTCTGGATTGCTCACTCAGTGTGGCTGCCTGCAGACAGCAGGTCTTTAACTTGCATCCCATGCCAGCCCCCAGCTGCCCAAGGCACTGTCACTGCTGAGCACTGAGCCTTCCAAACACCACAGCAGGACTGCGGGCATCCACGCATCGTCACTGTCAACATTTCTCCCTTTTGTTCTTTGTGATTACTCTTGCAGTAGTTTATGAGAGAGGAAGGAGATGCAGTACCAACAGGCTGCCAAACATCGCAGGGCAGCCCGCCTCACCTATGGGATCGGCCTTCCAATGCAAACCCCCATGGTACCAGATGAAGCTACAGGAGCTACGTTTGGGAACGACTGAGGATTAAAAATGACATTTCAAACACAGCGTGATGGTTTGCAGACTCTCTAACAAGCAGAACTGAATACTAAAATTAAAGCTCATTTATTAATTAATGTGAGTGGCAATGTGCTATGAAAATAACGACACTATTTTGGCTCATCTAAAAACCTATTTAAAAGAACACCAACGGCAGCAGAAGGGGCAGGAGGCAGAGCATGCACAGCCGCCCTCAGCAGTCACACAAAGCATTTGCTGGGCCCCAGAGTTTGCTCCTATCCTTTCCCAGTCCATACACTTTGTTGGGTTGTGAGCTGCTAAAAAACAAGCATCCAGTTTCCTTGGTTTCCTCCATCTGTATTCCTGATCTCTAATTAATCAAAGATGCTTTCTGCATCTTACTCAGTTGACTGCAAAGGGTTCATTACGTTACATTTCTCAACAACTAAACTTAGAAATAGCAAAAGGGATGAATTAGAGATCAGTTACAGACATCACAGAGCATCATACAGGCAGTGCATGCACAGTTTGCAATATTCTCACAAACAGAGCTTTGTAGCCATACCCGGACACAATACGGACATATGCAGCAGCCTATGCACAACCTAGAAAAGTGTCCTCATTAGCTGTAATTATAACTTATGTAATTAATGTATCTTTTCTCCGGGTGTTCACCATCCCCTTGAGGAACGCATTGCCCCCGTGATGACTGGCAGAACAGAGAAGATGGGCAGATTGACTCCAAAAGAGTACCCAGAAAATTCACAGATCTGTCATGAGAAGTTACACCGCATTCAAAGCCTTTGGATACAAATAAAAACCCGAGGCTGGAGGTTCCACAAACTTTTCTTGGCAGTTTCTGTCCTTTTAAGTGACAGCCATTCAAAAACAGTCTAGCAAATAAAATGCTCATTAAAGTCTCCCTTTCTCAGCAGAACGTTCTAGCTGCAGACTGAATAACTTAACCGTCCTGCAAACTGCACTCCATTGGAACAGCTTTTATGAGCTCAGGTGAGCTTTTAATCAACTCAATCATAATATGGATTATTCCCATTTTTAGCACACAGGGAAAGAATTATCAGCTGTATGCTTAAAAAAAGCCCCACCTGTATGTCTATACCTCCAAAGTGCAATAAAACACTCCTGTTTTATAGGGCTTTATGAACAGCTATTAGCAGCAGATCCGCTTTGTTACACACAAGAACTGAAGGTTTTGCTTATCTGATAGCACAGTACAGCCCATGCACAAATTCTAACCTAAAAATAAGTAGAAAACAAAGTCTTGGTCCAAAGTCCATTGGCTCCAGTGGAAAAAACATCACCATTTCTGAATGAGTCCAATTTGCATTATTTTTAGCAAAGGTTATCTTTGAGCAGAGGTGCAGAAACACTTAACAAGTCTAAAGTACCACTCGAGCCCCAGCCACAAAAGCTTTGTGAGGACAAAATCCTCATTACAATCAGCAGGGGTTCGCTTTCATAATGAGTATTTGAGTCAACTGATTGGAGTGTTCAACTTCTGTGATGGTGAGTGCACAAGTCGTTCTTGACTTTACGATTTCTCTGTAATGCTCCATAATACGCTGCACTGGTTCCTTAGAAACAAGCCGTTTTGAAAGGACTGAAAGAGGTGCAAATGAGTACAGTTTTGTCTAATGCAGATTGCTTGGATGTTTAGCATTATTTCTAAGTGTGAACAGTTCCAACTCAGTTTGAAGTTTCCATCAAGTGAATGATCCAACTGTTGCAACTCTGAAGAGCAGCTGGACCTGACCTACCATAGGGAACAATCCTCTGCATTAGGAGCAACAGACGCACTCAGGTGGATGCTATAGGCTCAGGCAGCTTAATACCAAAGATCTCAAAAGAGGTTGTAATCATGAAGATGATTCCTTCTAGTATCATTACCTTAGCGCTATAAGACACATTCATATTTTCCTTGCTTTTGATATTACCTGTACAGAATGTAATCACATGTACTTTAATTTTTGCCATCCAAAAATATTAGAACTGCAATACTGGAACATCATTATTTTCTACTAGTTTTCTTTTCCTAAGGAAATGAGTACTATTTCCATGGTACCAGAACAACTCCTCCAGCTTCCACAGAAAAAAAAAGTGAACCAAAAAAGAGCAGAATTACACAGAGCTGAGTATTTCACTGCCTTCCTTCTCTCCACCTTCTTTTCACTTTTGCTGCCATTTTCTTTTCATGTGCATGGCTTGTTTTTTTGGGCAAGTCCCTCTCCCAAACCAATACAGCCTCCATCTCCTCCCTAAAGTCAGCCCTTCCAGTTCACTCTTCTCTACACAGTTTCCTAATTTTGCCACCGAAGTCAATCTAAGTTATTCCCATCCCTCCTTCCACTTCCTTTTCCAATTACTCCACTTTATACCCTGTTCTCCTACAGCGGCTTGCTAAGCTAGCTTGTTCATGGGGTCATTGAAAACAACTTCTCAAACGTTACTTTAGTTTGATGTATTCAACTGGTTAACTTCACAAGAAAGTGTGCATATTCTACCTTTCATTTTTTCCTTAAACAGAAAATACTCCTAGTATATTCTTATGTTTAATCAAGTACAGTAGATTAAATAATGTATTTGGGTCTCTGGAAGGCTTTTAAGTTCTGTCTAGCAGGAAGAAGGTATGGTATTTTTTGTTTTTCCATAATTAGGCATAATTAGCATAATAATTGGGCACGTTAATAAGGGCACTACTGCAACTAGCACATCAATAGCTCCTCAAAGGGAGCCAGTTAACCTTTCCCGTCCCACCTATGAGCATCTGCATCCTCACAGGCACAAGCCAGCCTCCCGCTTGCTGAGCAAGGACTGAGCATGGGAGCCAATCGACATGCAAATCAAAAAGTAAGTTTTTTTGCTCTGAAATAGCCCCAACGTGAAAAACCGTGTGTATGAGGAGTAATACAAAAGCTTCCAGACAGGCAAAAAACATTCAATAAACCCAACACATCAAAAGCAACACCAGGTTCCTGAACACTGAAGTTTTGTTACTCGTTCCTTTGGACCAGCCTTGCTCATTTATCAGCGCCAGCACTGCCCATGGGTTTTGCTTTGGGTCTGATGACATGAACTCAGGGACCACTTACATTTTTATTGCATATTGCCATGTCACTGAGCTGCTCAGATTTACTCTGCTGGGAGGCTGTCTTATTCCAGAAATAGATATTAATTAATCAGTATATTTTCTACCCCCGTGCCAGGAAAAAAAAACATCTCTGATTAAAATGGTGTACTGAAGTTTTTCATAATCAGTGCCAACACAACTATTGATTAAATGAAAACCTCGTGAGCACTTACTCATTTTATAGGTGTATTTCATTTCTCTCCAGCTCTCTTGTTTTAGTTAAAGGATATATTCTAGACACGCTATGACTATTACACATAGAAAATACTAGTGAGTCTGAGGCATCACCTTTATGAAACGTCTGTAGCCTGTAGGTGACCCAAGTCCTTAATTCCCAAGTTTAGATTCTTATGACTTCAGTCCAGTGAGAAGTTAGCCTTGGAGGTAAATACTGAAACTTCAAGAGCCGATGCTCCAAATACATCCGGAACGTTGCTCCTGGGCAGGAAAAGCACTTCACACATCACTATGCAGAGAAGTTGGCACATCCATAACTAAATCCCACCGAGACCGTAAGCTTGGCAGCATTCCTCATACCCAGCCTGGGCTGAGCTTCCCATTTGCAGAATATTTCTACCCAATAAAGCCGTGCTTAAAACAAACAATGTTTGTTATTGTCTCCCTTTCAAAACCACCACTCTTGTAACTGTCACATTCCTGCGCTTTCTAGGGTGAATTATTCACTGTAACACATTTCTGCTGTTTCTTACTTATGACACTAAGGATTGGCATTTTCCTGGCTTGGTGCAGAAGGAAGCCATTGACCTCCCATCTCTTCCCATGTTTCAGGCTCCTGGGAGCACTGGGCACTCAGCTACTTTCAGCAAGGATGAATCCCCGCTGTGTAATTCAGGGATTACTTCTCTAATTAGCAGCACGAAAAGAAATATTGACATCGCACTTGTCCACTGCTTTTCATCTCGTCGCTTTTCTCCATGTCACTACAGAGACAGATGCTCACTGATTCATTTTAAAAATATAAGAGATTAATTATCACACATTGTTGTAAGAAAATCACAGTGAATTAGCCCAATAATTACAAATTGCAAATTATCTGGTCAAGTCTGATAAACGGAGACCAGAAGGAAGCTCTATGCATTCCTCAGCCTACGTACCTATTCCTGCCCAGTATTCCACCCACTATACGCATAAGTTTGGGGAAGATGTTTCATGTACACGTAACCCTTCAGACATTTTGCTGTTTTTCATTAAGCCACTCAAACTGCACGTCTCTTCCAAAGATGTCTAGAACATTTTCAAACTTCAATATGCATAAATTAGTGGTACTGCATAAGGCAGCCCTAATTTATGCATTCACCATGGACCCAATTAGTTCTTCTGTAACAGAATGTCAAACAGATTTTCTTAATAAAGCAGAACATATCATATCCAATATTTATATAATACACAGAAGTTTAACTTTGTCACTCCACATTACTAACCCACAGCGAGAAGGGGCTGAACCTGAAATTGCCTTCTACTCCATGAGGCACTAACTGGTAGAGCAGAGACAGACGATCACTGGGGACAGATCAGCATCGCTGCTGCACAGCCCATCGAGTGACATCAGCAAGAAGCACAGCACATCCCAGCCCTGCACAACTGCTCGGGGAGGTCCTACACACACCATGGACAGGTGTAGGAGGGATCATGGGGAGGGCTCTGCACGCTTTGCACATGGGACCATACCTCAGCATGCAGCAGAACCTCGTCAGGCTGTTGATGATGCAGTTAAATGTCCAAAGCCTTCCAACCCAGCTGGCTTACTGCCTCCTGCAAGACCCAGCCATGCATGAATGCGTCATGCTGAGGCTCCATCAAGATAAGCGAGAGGTGACAGTGAACTGAGAAGAAAAAGGGATCGTGTTTGCACTTCTAATATTTCTCACTTTAGTCAGCAACCAGAAACCTCACTAAAAGTGATTACGCATCAATACATCTACATCTCCAACCTACTTCAGTTATCCTCCATGTATTTTGTCACTTCATGTTTCAGATGCTGTGACCTTCTTGGTTGGACTTTACATAAATCCATGTCAAATAAAAGCAGGCTGCTGATGGCCCTTCAAGTTAAACCCAGGCTGAGCGCTGTAGCCCTGGGAAGCACAGTTCTGTACAGGTCAGCACTGAGAGACAGCACTGCTCTCCTGCACCTGAGGCCCCTCTGAAAGCTTCCCAAGGCTTTTCTGTGTCCTCTCTGAAAGCAAGACTGCCATCCCACGCAAAATATGCTTATCGCTTCCAGGAGCAAAAACAACATGTCTGATGCACAGTGGCACAATCCAGAAGTACACTAAGTCACTTCAGATGACAAGCAAGTAATTTGTCTTTCTGGTGTTTATTTCAAGCAGATTAATCAAGATGAAATATTATGATATTCACGCATAAATTAGCTTCATTCTTCTGCCTAATGACCTCTCAGTCAAGCCTCTTACAACAAACTAATTACAGAAATCTCTTAAAACGGAGTAACAAAAAGCTTTAGCTTTTGTTGTTATTGCTTCTAAACAGCAGTAAGGAAAATCCCACAACACCGAGGGGCAGAGGAACCCCTGAGATGCACCCGGCCCAGGCAGCACCCACATTGCCCCTTCCACAGATAGCAGAGGTCAGGCTCCCAGTCCTGTATGTGACCCAAAACCCCAAATAAAAGAACTGCCTTTCTTCTGCACGGATGTTTTGTTTTAAATGTACAACTATACAACGAAGTTTGGCATTTCTTAAGCAGAGGGCAGTATTACATCAGTAAATGATTATTAAAGTTACCTAATCTCCAGTACCTGAAGTTATATTTCTGTAACATAAGGACACATAAGTTCTACTTAACTGACTTCAGATAAATAAAGTTTCAGAAACTAACCTGCATTCAGGCTAACAGAGGAAGGGACAAATAGGAAAGTCTCCCCCTCCCCAAACACACACTGTTACGACCAAGACCTTCTCCTAACTCCTTTCTCAAAGCCAGAAGGTTTCCTCTGCTTTCCTCACTGCACATCACAACTACTGGTTCATTAAATATAAATGCAAGAGGGATGCTGTCCACTGTTATTCTCCAGAACAGCACGTTCTCCTGCTCCTGGTGGACCCGGCACAGCACTCCACTAACGCTACTTAAGAGTTCCCCTTTCATCCTGCGATGCTCCGACCCTCCTGGCTCCTGCGCTCCCACAGCGCTCTGCTGACGCCGCCTCTCTTAATGGAAAGTTGGAGCTGAAACCCCTGCCAAGAGATAACATTCTCCAGCAAAGCCTCAGCCCTGAAACTTTTCCTGCTGCTTTGACATTTGTGTAACATTCAGAAGCCGCTTGCTCACACAGAGACGCTGTTCCCCACCAGTGAAGCACTTCAGATGGAAGGTATTATCTATTCCTAACCGACATCTTTCACTAAATGGAACATTTAATTAATTTGGTCCAAAGCCAGTCTGATCTCTTTTGCTTGCGTGAAGACGAACACGACTCACAACTCTTTGGCACCATTCCTTCCTTTCCTCCCCATTAAAAGGAACTTTAGTTGTTTACAGAATAGATACAAGAAAATCCAAGCTGGTATGGTGACACATCATTAGTTAAAAATACAACACAGCATAAAGAGCTTTAGTGCAGAGATAGCACCGGAGTGCAGAATTACATGAAAATGGCTCAGGAAGGAGAATGAAAGTCATCTGGAAATTTATGGATTTTGCTATGGGCTGTAGCATAAGAACAAAATGACTGCAACCACTTTGTGTATAACTACAGAAAGTGAATTTGCTACAATTAACTGAGATGAAAATAGAGAACAAGGAGTAATAAAATTGCTCGAAATGTACCTATCCATAAAACGTGGATAGTAAATGCGTGGTGAAGGGAGGAAGGTCTCTAAAGATAAAAACAAAATCCAAATGCCTACCGGAGTCTAAAAGTCGCACATCCCTGACCAGAGACAGGCTTGCATAATGAGCAAAGACAGCGTGATTTGTGGCTTACTGTAAGCTGCAGGAAGCACTACAGACAAAGAAATGAAAACCCAGCCGAGATGACAGCATCTCATTGGGAGGCTCACTGCAGAACCAGAGCTCCGGAGCACTTCGTGCCACGTGTGCCATCAGGCAGATGTGTGTGATGAGTTCTGACAGTAAGATGACAGCCTAGCACTGGGATGCCCACACTTAGTCCAGACCTACGGTTCCATCTGAAAACAGAAGCAACCTCCAGATCTGAACAGCGTTCTGATGAAGAGAGAAGCAGCACATCTCCTGTCTGAAGTTATTTGTAATGCCGCATAATGACTGCGAACTGCTGCAGACTCTCAACAGCTGAAAGAACAAGCAGAGGTCTGTGTTTTGGAGAGGAGACAAATGTGGCCAGAGGACTTTATAGAAAGAACACTTACACCTGGTTAGACACACAAAGTTCACACTAATGAAATTAATTGGGTTTATAGCGAATACCAGCAGATGAATTCTAATGAGGCAGCATCCATCCATTCAGCATATGCCATAGCCACGAGCCCTTCTGGTCCTGCACACAGCATCACATGTGTAATCTGGAATCCTGGCTCCACAGGAACAGCTGAGACTTCAGGGCCTGCATGAAACCACATCCATCCCCAACTTGTGTGCAGCTTAATTAAATGGCAATGATAATTAGTGCACAACACGGGAGTCTCAACAGATGCTGAAGAAAGAAATACCCTTGGTGCTGGCAGAGAGGCTCAGCGTTCTCTAGTTTCTCTGCAGCCTTGGTGGGGAGGTTGTTGCCCACTGTCAGGCTCGTCAGTGTGACCCCGTTACACGCTGATAAGGAGGAACATAGCTAGCTATAAAATGGTAAACGTAAGGTGTAACAGAAACCAACAGCAGACTCATCTAAGGAGAAACAAGGACAGCTCTCATAGGTGACGGGAGAGCCTGCAACACATCACTTGGTCCCAAGGCAAGGCTGAGGGAGTCAACCACATGCAAACTGCCCCAGAAAGCAAATGATGTACAATGCTTGAATGCTAAGGATCAGAGATCTTAAAATCAGCACGTATAGAGAGAAATTATGAGCAATACGTTCTATGGCACTGCCAAAATGAGAAGTGAATGAAACAAGCAATGAAGGCTGAAGTTCACACTGAAGTGCCATCACGCACAGCCTGCCGCATCTATGGTGCTGTATGTATACTTTTTGATAAGTCATACTGAAAAAAGTGAAAGATAGCTATAGCAACACTTTACAGAGAAGAGGTGTCTCTAATCAGTCTCTGAAGAGGTGTTTAATTCCAGAACACACTGGCAAATCTAAACAAAAAACAAATCAGGATGCATCTGTTCACCATTAAAATGTTCCTCCCCATCCCCTCCCTTCTGCTTCCTATGGAAGTAAAAAGCCTTGGAGGAGTGTGCTGAAGATAACATCCTGCAGATAACATCCTGCATATCAAAGCAGGTGATGAAGCAGAATTGTGGTAATTCCCGAGGAATGACAGGAACAAGGATAAGAGGAAAATGTGAAAGTCAAACATCTCTGAACTGCTTCGAAGAAGGGCACCGCAAAGTTGATCCAAGCTCCCATGAACTCCACTGCTGCCTGCAGTACGGTTTGTTATCTGCATTACTCCATATTCTGGAAATATTGGGCTATCAAAATACGTTCGCTACAGCAAAGTGACAACAAGAATATGCTACTGCATGCTCATAACGGGTAATGAGTCACAAGCACAAAAGGAAATACAGACCGAGTGAAAGAATGCTACAGGAAAGAATGGATCGAAAGGAACTGTTTCATGTGAAGAGGAATTAAAGCAGTGGGTGTGAGACACGTAATAGCTTCTGAAAGATTTTCTAAGAAGTGGCAGGGGAGCTGAAGATGAGAAGTGATGGAAAGAGACTAGAAGGAATTACACACTGGAGGCAAAAAATGCAATGAGTCACATTCTGATGCCTTCGTGCCACAGGGTATGAGTGGCAGCTGTCCTCAATAACTACTGAAATAACATTACACAAGAAACCTCTGAGCAGGGCAGTTGTACTCCATCTCTGCAGATCCTTCCAGACTATTTTATGTAAACAAAGTGAGTTTTATGCAAGATGTATTATTTTTAAAGAGTGATCGTGAGAAATTAGAACGCTAGATGTATCTCTTCCTAAGATAACATTCAATATATACAACAAGCGGGTTCAATGAGCTGAGCAAGACGAAAAGATCTTCTTCCCCTTCTCAATAAAGGCATTAACTTCAACCATGGCTCTTGAATAGAAGAGGATCAAAGTAGACTTCAAAACTTGCTCAAAGGAACATTTCTCATTCCTTCAGCCGGCAGACTGACCATTCAGAGCAACACCTCCACTGACCAAAGCATTTCTGTTGGGGCACAGGATGCAGACACACACATAAGGCCAACACAAAGTCAGATCAGGGAAATGTTTCAGCAGCAAAGTCATACTGTAACATCATCTTGCCGAATACTGTTTTCTGCATGGACAACAATAGGTTGCAACTAGTTTCTGGTACACACTGCACTGAATAGTTTAATCTACAAAGCGAAAATGAATTTTAATTATGGCATTCTAGAAGCATCACTTCCCATTTGTTCATTGCTTGAAAAGCATAAAGATGCACTAAAAGGGACTTCTGTTATCTCATCCAAACATTGCCTTAGTCTTGACTTTACTTTCTAGCCAGAGATCTCTCCTTTCACAAACAGGCCAGTGTAATGGATCTGAGCAGAGAACTTAAACTGGTACAGTATTAAGGACGCCTGCAGTCAGTTCTTATGTTATCATTTCAGTATCAAAACACCATTTGCTGTCTCAAGCATTTTTTGCCTAATGAATGTATGGGTCAAGGGGCACCTGAGATGCAAACTTGGTGCACTTCATTTACATTTCTAAAGTAAATGTTTAATATTCTAATAGCCTGATATGAATTTCCTAAATGTTAATTGATGCAATTGAAATTTGCTAAGGGCACATTCAAGACATTTCAAACAATTAACAAAAGATTTGAAAGCAAAGAAGCCATTTCAGTAACAGTCAAAACCACCGTCATACCTGTTGTATCACCTGTAGCAAGATACTTCTTTTTTTACTCACCAAAAAAGAACAGTAAATTGTGCAGTTAAACATGATTACAAGTGATACTCAACTAACCCTGATTTCTTCTCACTTAAGGACAAAACTCTTTATGTATCAGTCATAGAATCACAGAATGCCCTGAGTTGAAAAGGACAACAATCATCTCGTTCCAACCCCCCTGCGGTGTGCAGGGTCACCAACCAGCAGACCAGGCTGCCCAGAGCCACATCCAGCCTGGCCCTGTCTTTCAGTCCTTCTCTGTTTTCTACACGGATATCACTGATGAAGTAAACTGAGAGCACTCAAGCTGACACATCACTCAGACCCTCAAACACCACAACCACGTGTTGAAATAAGCTATGAAAAATCTAAAATAAAACCTATGCTTTGCAGCTCTGTTCCCAGTCCTTGCACAACTATTCTGAATTACAGACCCAGAACAAAGCTACACATTCATCCAGCAGAGCACGTGGGACTTCTTCCTGCCCTGCAAGGAGATCTCCACTTACCCCAAGCCTTCTTTTCAATCCAACTTAAAGACTTATGGAAAGCCGTGTTGGAAAATAAGAGACCAAGTATCCTTCCTACTGATCCACTTAATGCTTATGGTGTACATATGTGTTGTCATTGCATAACAGTTGGGGAAGAACCACTACAGCTGTCCTGCTGGAGCTGGGGCTTACCAGCTCACAATTTCATTCAGCATACAGCATACCTGCCAGCAGGCTGCTTCCAACTCTCTCTCCCCCTTATACTAGGAATGACTTCTAATATTTGTAATTACAGCAGCCATCTTCATTCAAAACACAGGTCCTGCTTTCAGTTCTGCTGCCTTAGAGGGCTTCAGCATGGTTGTATTCAGAGAACACCTGAGCAAGCTCTTTCACATTCATTTCAAAGCTGATCAAACCATCTGAGCTGAAGAAATTCTCCCTCCGAAAAAGGTCCTGTAGCTCACTACTTTTGCCCTGGTTGACTACAAAACACAGCAACAACCCAGTATAAAGATATGGAGGGTCTGAAATTTACTTATCAGGATAAGAACAGCAAATGAATCTGTAGTTCTTCAATCCCAAGGAGGCAGACAGACATGATTTGCAAGCAACACAAACTGGTGCAGGTCCTATGAGGAGCTATTTTCTGCCTTTTAAACTCATGCATTCTAGCATGAGTTCTCTAGCATAGATTGCTTTCTTCAAGGAAATTCTGAAAGGAGTAAAAAGTTGCTTTTGATTTTAAAGCTCCAGCCTACATCCACAGTCACTGTGAGCTAAATACAACAAATGTCATTGAACTAGCTATCTTCAACGTTATCTTGTTAACAATTGATTATTTATTCACCAGAAACTACATGGTGTTCCTCTTCCTGCTTGCAGGATAAACTGACACTTGATTCAGATTAGTAATCTACTGCAAAATGCCAAGTGCACAAAGCCCACGCAGCAGCCCAGCCTCAATAGGTGTGTTGAGGAAAATGCAGATGTCTGCGTAAACAGAGGATCATGTTGGCCAGAACTGTCACTCCAGCATTTTTCAGGAGCACTGCACTCACTTAAGCATCCCTCGAGGCTTCAGCCATCAGGAGATACAGGATGACGGATGCACCATCTCAAAACAACAAATCCTACTGTGATTTTAATTGAATTACAGCAGCCATTTTACTTTTGCAGAGCCTCTTAGACTCCGCACCGCTTACTTGCTTCCAGTGATTCAGCAGTCTATCTTTCAATACAGCAATCCTTCCTTAGGACAGTTCCTCATTCCTTTTAAGTAGTGCTTCTGACAGCAGCTACCTAGATGGTTGTTGTTTAAAGCACTCCACCTTTTTTTTATTAAGCAGAAGTAGTTTATCTCAGACACCTCTGTCTTCAGACTCAAATACTTTTCTATTCATTTGAATGCTCAGTCTTTTAGCAGTTCTGGAAGTGTCCTCACAATATACTGCGCCTCTACACTTAAGCGGTGCAAGAAGTTAAAAAGAGGCAGTAGTAAAGCAAATCTAAAACCCAGAGCAACAAAACAGCAACACCAGCCTATAAATACACTCCAGCCTTGAAACAGTGGAAAAAAACAAACCCAACATTCTGCAATTATAGGGGACTCCAGCAGAACTATCAGGAGGCTATTTTTGTTCCTAACCTACATAGAGGCTGCAGAAAGGTCAGTTCATAGGCAACCAAACCTGCCAGGTGCCCATGTCCCAGCATTACTTTACTATACACTCTGGGCTTTATTTCCCAACTATCTGATTAGTGCTTTTGTATTCATCGTGTTCTTATGAAGAGAAGTGAAGTAATAAGTACTCATTACTATTACATAAGAATAAGAAGGCTCAAGAGAAATGCTTCCTTACAAGAACTTACATCAAGAAGTCATGATTTCACTCTGCTGTATAACTGGTGAACTGGGGCGCAACTTCAAGACCATTTGCCTTCCAAAAGACTCAAGTCCATCACATACCAGCAATTTTGCTCATCTACTATTTCAGCTCATCATAGTAGATGAGCAAATAGAAAATTGGGTGCATCCTAAGTTTTTCAGGCTTTCCACATAGAAAAGAGTAACAGTGACATCAGAAATCCAGTGGAGTTGTTGAGGGCTGTCCAAGAGAAGAAAGCAACTGGGCTTGAAGGAAACCAGGAGATAACTGAGAGGGAAGGACACAGCAGGACTTGGTATAAGTACAAGGAGGAATCAGCAGGAAGACATCTTGGCAATAAGGAGCCCAAGGAACAAGGTTGATTATTTCCCTATAATATTAAGGAGCAAAGGGATGCCTGGAGAACGGAGATAACTCCCATATTTGAAGGAACAATCTCAAAATTAGACCCTACAAGCCCATGTCATGTAATCCACCTGCTCATAACCCACAGACCTTCCAGATGAACAGGTTTCCAAATGTAACGACAGTTCTGATTCAAGCAGCCAACAGCTCTAACACTCACACAAGGCAAACATGAAACTACCGCTTGGATGCTGAATGTCAGTGGTAGAAAAGCTTTCATTTTAAACCATGCCACAATTAACCACAGACCATAACACAAGAACATCCCTTGTAACTTCCATTTCTTGAGCTACTGCCCAGCACATTCAGCATCCCTACACACAAGAGGACATTTCTGCAGCACAACTGTAGACTATGCCTGATGGTATTATTTCTAATTAAAATACACTGTAAGCTTGGTGGTTGAAAACAATCCACAGATGCTACAGGCTTTATAAGGTGACCATTTGCATGTGGCAGTTTTAATTACCTTACAGGTAAAGTAGCATTTTATTGCACTACTAAAACTCACTAACATTTTCTTCATTCAGTTTTGATTTCCCAAACAGACCAGAAAACAAGCCTCAAACTTGGCCTCTTCTGTACTCTGCTTATGCCTGAGCAAGAAGCTTGCATTACTTAGTAGCATGGACTAGCAAATCCTGCTGTCCCCTAGAACCTAGAGATGAGGTGAAAAAAACCTTGAATTTATGGTCCCCATTGAAGGTACTTGTGGCAATAGTAGACATGTATGACAACCCCTCTCACCCCCCTAAACTTTACTAAAAAATATGCTTTGCTTAGGTCTTTGAAAGAAGCACACCTGCTCAAGGTATGCTGCTAGCCATGAGTCCCACTTACCCTTTTATCTTTCAAGTAGCGCTTCACTACATATTCCACAGAGGTTACATTAGAGAATTGAGGTATTTAGCACATTCTGATTATGTTTCTAATGAGAAGTGTTTACAAAGTAGTGAACTGTAAACAGAAACTAATTTCCCTTCTTGTGTCTGTAGTGGTGGCATTGTTCACAAGCCATTTCTTGTATGTATATAGCTGTATGTTCCAGTCCTTCACACCAACTATCCAACAGGCACATAAGGGAACTGGAAAGTGGAACCCAAGCCTGCAGCCTAAAAATAGTATCGCTAGATCTGATCCTGCAGTTCTTATTCAGGCTCAATTAATCCAGACTGCCTGACTTCACAAGCACTTTTCATCTACAGGTTGATAGCACCTTCCAAAGGCAATGGGTAACACCATCCACTTACTATGAGGAAACTGGAAACAAGAATTCACCTGAGAAAGGGCTCTGAGTTTAAGAGTACTGACCAAAGGCGTGAGAAGACCATTATTCAAAGTCATCTATAATATTAAGAAATAAGCTTTGCCTTTCAAACCACCAGAATGTGATATCACAACATTTATCATTCCATCTTTGAACGTCTAACAGATAGCTTGACAAATTTAAGGACCATGCTGAATATTTTACCTCATCTAAAAAGCAGTAATTCAGCTTATATAGTAAGCAACACCCAGCAAAAGGAGATGCATCTCAATTACTCCAAGAAAAAAGCATCAAGAAATTAATTTATGACCTCACCCAACAGGCAGATCAAAAACACCTGAGAAGATAAATGTATTTTTAAGTATTTTATTTTGAACTGCAGCTGGTTTTTGCTCTTTTTTGATGGTAACAATACAGTTCATCTTCAAAAGTATGCTCTAAATTGGTAGAAACTTTTATCTGTAGAAATCAACCACGCGAAAGCCCCATGTCAAGGAGTAGGGCAACACAGTAGGGACACAAAAGAAAACACAGTCTGACCAGGGCTGGACTCTAAAGAGTAAACTGCCACACCTGCATTCATGTTCAATACTTCAGTGCTATCTAGAGAGAAAAAGAGCTTTTCAGGGTATATAGGAAAAATCTCACCTCAACAAGCAACATTGATTCATTTGGTCTTTCAAGCTCAGATACCATTAAGATAAATTTGAGTTTCAGAGGTGACAGTTTTCTTTTGATAGTTCATCTACAGGAATGATCATTCAATGATCAACTAAGCACCAACTTTGAAAGTCTCGTAACATAAAACAAAGACAAAACAGAAAGCACTCTGAGTCATCAGTCCTATTTTGTAAATGGTTCCTTCTTTAAGTCACGTACAGTGTTTCTAACAGCACTGCATTTACAGCTTTCTGAAGGCAAACTGTTTCATCTTTTCTATAAAGCTTCCAATATAAGATTCCCTGAAAGCAGTATATATCCTAAAGAACTCCAACTTACAACAGCCACTTAAACAAAAGCCATTGTCAGTACACTGCAAAACACAGGGATAGACTGCATTGTCTAAGCAATACAAAGATACAGACATTCAGTGCAATTACTTCAAGACCATAAAAAACAGCATCAGCAAATCCTAATTAATATTAAGGAATTATTACCTTCTCCAGTGCATGATATGTACTCTTCAGTCAAAGTTCCAATACCTGAAAGAAGTAATACAGAGGTAAAGTTAGTTATACTGATACTGTAAGTCACTGAATTCATTCTCACCCATGTTAACTCATTTTGCAAAGAGACCATCTTTGATCACTTCAGTACCTCCAGTCAACATGCTGTGCTGGCTGGGTGCTCTCTAGGAGGCTTCCACCACTCTCCACACCAGTTCCCCCAGCACATAAGATCCCTCCCCAGGAGCCCATTGCTTCCTGCAGACAACAGGTGTAGCACTGAGGATTAAGCAGCTCCTTGTTTCTTCAATTCTGATTAATTCACTAAGGGCCAATAAACTTCCAGCCTGCTACATCACCTCCCGTGGAATCCCATCTTCCCCAGCCACAACAAACCTCCAACAGGTGGCAGAAACCCTCAGCTGCTCCCCCACCCCCTGCTACACATCAGTACATCCATCCAAATCCCAGAGCCATTTCCCAAGGAGTTCCAGCACCACCATTAGTTAACCCTCATGACCAATGTATTTTTAGATTCCAAAGAATCTATCCCTCGCTGCTCAGAACAATAAAAGCTCTCTGGTTTTTGCTTTTAAAGCTCTCATTTTCCCCAGGCTTGCCTACCCATCTCCACACAGTCATAAGGCACTGCTCCAAAGCAGAAAGGAGGTTTCTTACAAAACACACGACCTTCAGAACTGCATTTGTGTTTTGTTTTTTAAAGCCCTGCCACGCCTGTGTGCACAATTGAGCCAGGGCTTTTTTTGGTGCTCGTGTGGGAGACTCTGGATCAGATCGTTTCTCTCTTCCCCCACAACCCCAGCACATGCACCAACGCCTGTTGCTGCTTGCTTCTGTAGGAGCTCTCACATCAGGTGCTCACTCAAGCAGGACAGCAGACCTCCTGCATGCCCACACAGTGCTTTGTATACGGATAACTTCGGTAGAACAGGTGACTCCAGTTAAAGAGGCATACACTGTAACTTCTAATTACCAGATGAAACCAACAGTACCAACGTATTCAAAGCCTTCAGAACTTTCAGCTTCCACCAACAGAAATGCCTTCGGGGGTGATTTCTCACAACATTTTCCATTGGTGGAGTGATATTGACTCAAAAACCAGGAAATAAATCCAGGAGATGCTTTACATTCAAAACAGCATTTCGTCCCTTAAAGATTTTGTAAGAAACCAAACTCTGCTCTTTGTCTCATGTGTTTGAAACTGATTAAAGTAATTGCACTTTATCCTCACAAGAAGCACTGAACCTGGATTCCCAGGCTTGAAATGCTAAAGCATTTAAACTACATTACCAGCAAACATCCAGCAATGCCCAGGCAATTCTGCTAAATACAAAGCCTCCCACAGCTCAGGGCAGGGCTGGCCATTGCATCCCATTCATTCAAATGCACACCACAATTCAGGTGGAGAACAGATGGGAACAAGCACCAAAGGGAACCAGCAGCGCTCTCCCTTAGGTGACACTGAGGAAGGTGCTGCATTTAGCAGCTCCAGGTTTGTCGGCATCCCTCGTCAACAGAAGGCTTGGAGAGGAACTTCAGAATGCAGATATGAAATTGTCTCCATAGGAAAAAAGCAACAACCCTCTTTTAATGTGGCTCCCCAGCCACCACTCCACTTGTTCTGAAAGCTAAGGCTTCCAAAAAGCCTAAAAAGAAATTCAGGTTTACACAACCCTGTAAAAGAGCAGCACATACTTCAAGGAAAAAGAAAAATCACTTAAAGTGGTGCCTCTATTTCTATTTTCCATCTTTATTTCACAGAAATACTATATAGTCACACCTCGAATTTGGTTTTTCAGGTAAAGATAGTTTTTTGGGAGCTGGCACCAGGGGGAACTGATGAAAGCCTGAAGAGCTGATCTCATCTGCTGCCAGCAGACATCCTCACATCGCACTCCAAGTTTATAGTGGCACCGAGATGGCTGAAAGAAGCCGTCCCACAGAAAGCTGAGGTGTGTTTCACACCTGGGAGCTCATCAGCATATTATGCAAATGTTGACATTCCAACAGCATCCATCCCCAGAATGCTTATGCAAGATAAGAGTACACAGTAAGGGTTATATTTCTGTGGGCAAGAACCAACCCTGGTCAGTGGCAAGAATGTTATTGAGGCATCAGGCTCTGAAATCCCCAAGCAAAATTTTCCTTTGTTCATTTCAAACATACAACTCGTTTGCTTACTTTTCATCTTATTTTTTCATCCCAGCTCTGCTGTGGGCAGATGTTTACACAACTCATCTACTCAGGCATGGCCACCAATCCAGCAGCCCAGTCTTGTCCTGTTTCCACATCTCCCATACTTACCACCTAAGAAAGCCATGAGACTTCACATCTGTCTCTGCCTCATTCCAGTCTCAAATTAAGCACCTCAGAGGCTCTCTGACTACAGATCTGTCTTTACCCCAAATCCACCAGATACCATTTAAGGGCTTCCCCGTTTCTGCTTTCTAATATAAGCTTGGAATCTTTCAAAGCTTTTGCTCCTATAAACACAACATTCTTCACTGTAAGCTAAAAATGTGAGAACTGTGAACCTGCTAGCCTCTGAGCTTATTAATATAGTTTATTAAATAATCCAATGCTTCTGATCCCTTCCTTGCTTATATTCGCTTTCTGCAGCCCTCTCAGCCTCATATAGAAAGATGAAGCTCACTGCAATTTCTCACACTGCCTTCTCTACCCTGCACGTGGAGCATATTAACCAAAGCAAACCAACAACCACCAACCCACTGCTGCTCTGCTCTGCCTCAGCTGCCCTCTCAAAACTAGAGGACATTAACACTGAAGTACCACCATCTCAGTAGTTATGTCAACAAATGGAGAGCAAAAGGGCCAACAAAGAGCTGAAGCCACACTTCATCCAGCCACAGCCACCAGCTGCAGCTGATGGAAGATTCAGCCCTTCCTCAGCAACATCCCAATCCCCACCATGCCTCCTGTTCCTGAAAGTCGGACATTGCTTATCAATACAACAGATTGATGACAGGAGTGAAACAGAAGAGTTTTCCAAAGCTGAAATATAAATCGAGTATTCATTTCCCCTGTAAGCATTTCCTGTGCATTCAGACATAGTTTAACAAGCCAGCCAAGAGCATTCTCTAAGTGTATCCTCTCTCATGCAAAACAATAATAATAATGGAAAAGCCTAATCACCATCGTAGCTCTCCCATGGTTTGACTGGTTTAACTTCAAAGTAAAACACCACCAAAATAGAGATCTCGTGTAGTTTATTACAAGAAAAAAAGAAGAAAAGAAAATGTAATATGTAATATTTCAAAGTGTTATTTTTAAGTAACAGAAAACCTCAGTCTCACCAAGTGGAGAAGAGCACACACACTTCTATTGGATTTCTAGGCTTTAAAAGGCAATTTGATGCCATTTACTTCACAAATGAAAAGAACATTGACCTGCATGACTGCATATTGATAATAATCTTTAGACAACAGAATTCTTCAGAGATCACAGAAGAAACCTCGCAGTGATTCAGCAACTGGTTCATAAATTGCACCTCTAAGCTGCGTAACCCTTGAAATGGTGTCACTCATAACAGGCCTCCCTGCTCCATCAGAATATGCTCAGAATACGTTGTTTTCTGACCAGACACAGGGAACAGACACATGCATGTAAAGATGCTCTTTCAAAGCTATTTTTCCATGAGGAAATACAGGCTCATGTATTTCTCAAAAGCCCAGGCTAACTCCAGGAGTCTGCACTGACAGTGGAGGATGTGACCATCACCCTTCTTTCCACTTTAAATGCAAAGTAATGAAACGTGTGCGGTTGTTTTGCATTGTCTGAGAGATGCTCTCATCTCTCCAAATTGCTGATTAGGAGATCCTGTGCTCATTTGCGTACAGTGCATCAATCCAGCCACTTATCAAAGGTTATCTAACAGAACATGTCAGGCTTTGATGACAAAAGGGAAAAATCACTGTAGATACAGCCAGTTTCATGCATGTGATATCTCATTACTAAGTTATGTAGCCTCTCCTTTGCAGTCTTCTGCTTCTTCTTTTCCAAGCAACAGAAGGGGGTGGGTTGTAACAACTCCCTGCTAACGACCGTATTTTTATTCACCATCATGTAAGCTACAGGGCTGTAGTTTTAATTTTGAATGAGATGTCAAGATCCCACATGCATCTTTAAGGCTGTTCAAGACCCAAGCCTGTGCCCTGATGTGTCTCCCCATGGCATGGAGAGGGCATGAGCAACCCACACAGCCACCAGCACGCATCTGTCCCAGACTCAAACCAACAGGTTCTGAAACATCGAGGTTTAGCAGAACCGTAAGAGGTTCCCATCAGTTTCTGTCTTTCTTTTCCAGTTTCCACTTGGTGAGACTTGTGCAGCTGCACCTGGCCAGAAGCCTGAGCCAGCTGAAGGGCACGGCAGAAAGGATATTGTTCAATGTCATATCTGAGTGATTCTTTGCATGAAGGAGCAAGCTGAAGTTAACAGTCCATGCTAGCAGAGGAGGGAGTGGACCATTAGTTTCCCTTCATTTCTTGCTCCTATCACTCTTATATTAAATCTTTTTTGACCAGGATCGCAATGCCAGAAGCCAAAATCAGAAATCTAATAAGGAAATGTCTCTAATCACTTGTCACCAATTACAAAATGCCAAGCAAAAAAGGTGAGTAAAAAAACCACATAAGTAACTGAGTAATTAGTATCTACATAACCCATAATAATTAGCACTTGATTGTTGATTTCCACTTGGCATGTTTTACCATTCTGTTTTTATTTGAGCTGACAATGAAGTGTTTATTTGCAAGCTAAGGCAGGTATTCACATAATCCCCAATTGCTGTAAATGAAGGCCTCAAATATTTGCTGCTGGTGATACATTTTAGACTTTCAGCAAGATCATCTTCTAATACTCCGAAGTGTGAGATTTTGTGACCTTGTGTGTTGAGGAATTATCTTCTACAGTGAGATAAAATGGATGCACGCCCACAGTCTCTCCTTGCTGAAGCTACAGCTCCATCACCGTTAAATTGTTTGTTTTTCCTTTTTAATTTGTTCCCTGTCCTTGCAAACCAGGAGACATTTCAGATCGCCCACATACTCCCTCAGCACCATGTTCTCCAAACACAAGGTCTTTTTCTTTCTAGGTTGGTTTCTTACACAGATTGCCATGATACCTAACTGGGTCACAGCACACAGATACACAAAGACAGTGCAGGGCTTAGAAGTTAAGCATACCCACATCAACTACATAAACACACATCCTCCTGGTGCCTGGCCTTCATTCTCTCGCAACTAAAAGCAACAGTTTGAACAAGATGACTTCATGTGGCTTAATTCAACCAACGTGGAACAACTTCTCGTGAACAAAAAGACCTACCAGCTGCCTACAAAAGCAATCAAGCCTACGAGGCTGGATGAGCAAGTCCCATTTTCGGTGCCTCAACACAGAGAGAGTTCCCTCAGTTTTAATCCACTGCTCTCAGTGAAAGCTCAGGGAACAGTGTGGAGGTGTACATCCATTTGCAAGGACATTTGCAGGGGAAGCATGTGCTGCTGCTCTCTGGGAGGCTGCCAGGTGAGGGGAGGAAGAGCCCCAAGGTAACTGAGGATGTGCTCCTTGTTCCCCTGCCTTCAGGAAAAGCTTCTTGAAATGCCAAATTATAACTAAACAGTGCTGCTGTTTTAGAGATTGATTCATGCAATCAATTTAGCAAGTCCTGAATGCCACTGGGGACAACTAGCAACAGTGCCAAAAGCCACCTTGACTTCAAGAGCCAACTACACAAACACAGGGTTTTTGCAGAGAGTAGGAAACTGATAAGTGAACAGTCAATCATTTGCAGTCTTAATATACAGCAGAGAACTATTGAAATACATTTATCTTTTTTTTTTTCAAGTCGGCTCTAAGCAGTACATAGCAAGAAAAGTAAATGTAATAATAAAATTGATGGTACACAGCAAGAGCAAAAGCCTCTCAGAAGTTTCCATAGTGCAGAAGATGTCATTAGTGACTGAAGTACAATAAATCTCACTTCTCAGGAGACAGCATTCAGGATTTCCAGTTCGGTGCAATTCCATCACTAATCAGAAATCTGTGCTATGAAATTATGTCCCAGTCGGAGGTTCTTCCAAAGGATTCATAAAATGCTGGAGAATAATGGAGAACTGATCCTAGACAACCAGAGATTGCATGTGAAGTTCCTCGTAAACTATCATTTACGGAACGAAGCTAATTGATGCATCTGGAAATACCAGTATTTTGTAGCAGCCAACAGCAAATGCCAGCTACAGACCTAAGAGGAGGGGGAAAATAAACAGGAAAGCAAGTGGAAGTAACTGAGCAAGGACTGAACGTATCTGAAATGAGCCACAACATCAGTAGAAAAGCATTTCCTTTAAACTGATTTGGTAACAGTAAGGGACCGTGAAGGCTCTCCTTCCAGCATTCAGCTTGCCTCTTTCCCTCTTTAACTTCCTGACCCTGCAGCAACTCCATACAAAAGAATAGGGAATATTTAATCAATGTATTCTCTCAGAGTCACTAGGCCATGACTGGAGGTGGGGAGGGGAGAAAGTCTGCTGCAATGTTATCTGTCCAAATTCAGAAGCACAGAAAACTATTAGTCTGCATCCGAGTGATAGCAAACCCTTTTCATAGGAGCAGTAGAACAAGCTCAGTTACCCAGCCTTGGGATCTATCAAAACAGAAGAGGTCTCAAGTACTTATTTATACAGACAGCTTTCTTCTTCCCCTCCTTCCACTGGTTCAATTATAGCAGCGACATCATGAATAAATGGCATTATTTTCAGGGAAAATTAGGAAAAAATGAAATAAAAGATTAGGATTAGCCACAAATCTCCCTCCCCTCCTCCTCATCCCACCCCCCTTTTTTTAAGTACATCCATAAATTACTCTCCTTACATGCACCACATTCTACTGCTGCAAACTTACCAACTCAGCAATTCCCCCTTAATTCCAATTCACTTTTTTTTGCCAAGATGCTCTCCCCACTACTACACCCCATTCAGCTTAATCAAGCAATTAGTTCGGCTACATTAATAGATGTACGAGATGCAGGAGAAAAGCATGTAGCTCCATCCTTACTCCTACACCATGGGTAATCTGAGAGTATTAACGAGCACAGCTATAAAGCAAGCATGTCAGGAGGAGACAGGGTTGTTGTTGGCCTGGAGGAGCACAGTTGTGCCTTCACACTTTTACATGCAAGTTTGTGTCATAAGAAGCAGGAGAAGTTCATGGCCCACATCACATAAACCAAGCACAGCATTTCTTTCCACGGCAGAGAAGGCTGAGAAGTTCATTGATCACACTGGTAACCACACCATTCTCAAGAAGAGCAAATAGAAGCACTTTGCAGTGCTGTGCTGCTCTTTTTTGCTCTCACCATCAGGTACTTCTGCCTGGCTCCGCTGGCACATGACACTAAAACTCAAGCAAGTGCTATGCCGTGCTGCAGGGAGAAGAGCCCATTAGCACAGACATGCTTTCCAAAGGCTGCCGTGCTGAGGGGTGATGAGTTGTATGGGAGGAAGATGAAGTGCAGCTGTGGGGAGACCTGCTCAGGGATCACGAGCAGCATCACCAGACAGCAAAATCCAGTTTGTGAAGGTCAGAGCTGAAAGTCAGCAACGGTAAATCCCATGAATCTGGATAAAAGACTCTGCCAAATGCCATTTCAACTCTATAGGCAGAACACCTTCACTAGCAAGCCTGGTTCTGAGCACAGCAAAGCAGCACTGGATCAGATTTTGATCCCACTGATCTGTCAGGGGATCTCTGAGGGCGGTGAGAGCCACGTTAGAGTGCTGTCAGTAAGGGCAAAGCATCCAGGATCTCAAGAATGGAAAGTACAAAAGGATGTTTGGCTCTAAATAAAAACAATTAAACTCTTATAACATCAACATTGTGGGGGGAAAAAAGCACAAACTTGTAACTTGTTTCTCACTAACTAAACCACAACCCCCTCTGAGGGAGCATCACTGCAGCACGGCTTGTGTTAACAGAAGCCATTGCTCAGCCTGGCATGGATGAGCAAGATGGATGAGCAGAGCTCAAGAGAGATGCCAAACATTTCTGGTGGTGAAACATGCGTGCTTGCTTGGAGATGCAGACACTGGGGCAGCCCAGGGCAGAGCTGGTTGGTTCCCAGCAGCCCCACTGCCTCAGCTGCTGCCTCCACCAGCTGGTTAATTGCCTTGTTTCCCCAAACATGGATTATCAGTAAAACAGATTTGTTGTGGCTGCTGTCCCATGATTGATGGGAAAATATGTTCTGGAGGCAAAAAGGAGACCAACAGCTTTCCTAAAACACGGAAAAATCTGAAAATAAGCAGATATCCACAGTAGCTGCAATCGTTGTATTGACTTTCAAGGTAATGCACAAGAATAAGGTAAAATTATCTACGTATGTTACAAATTAGTCTTTGTGCACATGCAGACTGTAGGATGGTATAAGTACATGTACATAGTAATGCACTGTAAGATCATATCAATATTTTGGATATATTTTTATATTATCCCTTGTGAAACACTTCAAGACACACTCTTGCATGGCTGTAACTCAGAAATCAATCAGGCATTGCATTCCTTTGTGCACACATGATAAGTTATTTTATGTACATTGCTAGAGCTCTTTCCTGGAAAAAATAATAAATAAGGTTAATTATGCCTTTTTAAGAGGAAGTTCTAATATTCAGCAGGTAAGCCCATTTTTATGGGTTTCTGCTTTTTCTACCCAGCTCTACCAACAACGCATCCAATATGAAATTCACATCAGTGTCAAAAGCAATCCCATCTATTACTTCCAGTCAAATCTGCTGCTCTGAGATGGCACGTGGCACAGAGATCCTGCTAGCATCCAGCTGGAATCAAGCACAGTGATTCCCTTCCCCTCCCCACTCCTCTTTAAAGAGTTAAGCCCAATAACTCCATCTTCAAAGTCATTATTCTATCAATACACTGAATAATTTAGTAGGCAGCTGTTTGACTTGACATTTTTATACAGGTCATAAAATCACTAATACACTGAAACCTATGCTTTAACTAGTATTTCCATGGGGTAAAGCCGCTCAGAGACTAAGTCACACACGTGCTCCTTGCAATTATTCACCAAGCTGCAAGGCTTTCCCATGATTTTCTACATTATTTTATGCATATTTTGATGACCAATCCCAGTTCTGTCCCTACAGAAGCCATGACTTGAGTTATTTACTCATTTGTGTGTGAACACCAAAAACATGAACTTTATACAGCATTAAGAATATTACTTGATCCTCAAAGGCTAATCAGCTTATGATTAGCACTGGGCTGTCAAGTAGGAGCTATGAGCACAGCTTTACATTTTCTGCCTTCTGGCATCTGCTCCTGGCCATTCAGCCCCATAGCCCTGAGCTGCTGGTTAACCCACAAGGAAACCAGTCACGTACCTGCAGGAGCTTGCTATGTCATGTAAGATGTGCGGAAAATAAAAGTAATTAAGAACATATCTAGCACATTATTTGCTAGCTAAGCTGTTCTTCTTTCTTGTCAGTATTCCACTCGGACACTCAAAATGGTCAGAAGTAGATATACATAGGAATACAAGAAGTGGGAACAAGCAAACAGAATGAAGAGACAGAAGAGCACAAAAGACTCCAGTGCAAAAAGACCCCACGAAGAACACAGAAATCTGCTACCACTACAGACTGCACACAGTCCATGTAGCCCTTACATACAGCTTGCACAGGAATTAACTAAACCATTCCCTCGGGTTTTTCCTATGATCAGCTGTGTACAAGCAGCTGAGCTCTACCCCTCCCCTCTCCCCCCAGGTGTGCCCTCACCTTTCTAACTGCTCCCAGCCGGGCACAGGGAGCCCAGAGGGCTGCAGGCAGCAGTGGCACCACTCAGGCAGCCCAGCACTGAGATGACTGCTGCAGCGTAATGTTGCCAGACAATATAAATCTGACAGTGATGTGGCTGGGAGCTATTTCGTTAAATGCAGGAGCAGCAGAGAGAAGTGCAGAGATGCCGCTCCTTGAGCACACATCAAATCCTGTACTAAACTCAAGGGTCTGACCTGCCGTGGAGAGAAGAGCCCTCCATTACCACAGCCCCCAGCAGGCACAGGCCGTCCCACCAGATAACACCTTCCTCCAGGCTTCTCTTTGAGTCCCAGATATTCTCCTAGATTATCAGATTAGAGAAACACAACAGCTGAAGAGCTGGCATTCAGCAAGCAGCAGCATGGGGGCATCCCCTCTGCCCACCCAAACCCCCTGAGCAGACAACCTGCGGAACAAATCAGAGGCCTCTCTCCTATCACCAATTCCCTTTTTGAGGAGGAGGGGCAGGTTAGTATTGGGAGACAGAAAAAAATACAATAAAATGGGCAACAAACATAAAAACCAATGCAACTCTGCATTGCTTCAGCTTACACACACCTAACTTGCCACAGGACACCCAGCTCAGCCCAGCCAAGTGCCTTTTTGGACACAGAAAGTGCTGTAAGACATTGTAAAGGAACAAAAATCAGAAGATTTGCAGAAAATGCTCCCAAGTGCAATTATTTTAACCGCATATAAATACATATAAATACATCGCTTTCTTTACAAGGTATGAATAACTATACGCAATTACATGCTAATTACTTACAATTAAATTGCGGCGTAAATACAGCACTGCACAAAGATAATCAGATGGTTACTTGTACAATGTAAATTAATTGATAACAGGAGATTTACAATTGCAAATGAGGGCGATTACATTTTGAATCCTCTATTAGATGTTAGGTATGGCACACGGTTCATCAATGAGGTGTTTTATTCCCAGCAGGGTCACATTCTGCATTCCCCATGGCCGTGGGTACCCTCATACATTGAGAGGAAGTAGGTGGCAGTTTTCTAAGTCAGCACGTACAGCCTTTGCTGCTCTTTCTGACATAATTATCCGACGTAATTTCCATCATTATCTGTTATCTGAAACATTCTCCATGCTGCTGGCAATAGGATACTTAGTTCTGATTAGCTTTGGAGAGAGAAATTTCTACAGCCTTATCTTCCACTCGCATTTCTGATTCCTTCTCCCCTCAGCTCCATCCGGCACTCAATTTAGTTTCACTTGTGTGGCCATCTACAGCTATAAACACAAATTGTCTGCAATTTTACGCCTTCAAAATCCTGGAATTTTTCATTATTTCACCAACATGCAGAAGGCACATTTACCATCTATTCATAAAATAACAGCAGTGGGTGTCTTTGCTGCTTACTGGAATTTGTTTGTCCTTTTCTTAAAGGCTGTGCGTGCCTCTGTGTGTTATCTGTGTTATTCCACACCACATGTGTTGTCCCTGGCTCCTGCTAGAAAAAAAAAAGGGTATCTGCAGTCACCGTTTGTTGATTTTCCATTGACTTCTGTTTGAGGCTGAAGGTATTTCTTGTTATTTTCTTATAATACAGTGAGGATACCCATTTAGCTCCATTGACCTCGTAATGAAGTGTATTTCTTCTCGTTTTAGTGCCTGTCCTGAGCATAGGTTTTATTACTTAGTCTGTGTTTTGCTGATTTGGGATGATGTGAAGCAGCAAGCAGGTTGGGTGCGCCACAAATAGGGCACAGGAGCTGGACAGCCACATGCCCTGTGGGTAAGCACTCCCAGCATCACAGCCAATCTCAAGCACACAAAATAACTTTCAACAGCAATTTTCAAGGGTTGATTTTTTTGCTTCCTGGCTTCCGACCCTTTCTTTTTCACTGTGTAATTAAGGTTTTTCAAACTTCATCCTGCAAATAGCTAGAAATGCATTTCAAGTGGAAGAGGGAAAGTACATCACGCCATGCCAACAGAAGTAATGAATTCCTCCTAGGATTGTTAAAGCACGCACTAACTGAAACTACATCGGCACGCTGCAGAAAGGAGGACAGTTTGGTACCATTCTTTTTTCAATAAAGATTAAAATGGTGCCAGACCAATTATTAGAAACCGAAGTCTCAATTCTCTCCAAACCAAATGCTGCGGTAGCTTTGAGAATACTCCCTAACATCCCATCTTTTTCTCCTGTTCCACAGCCCTCACATCTCACCTCTCCAAGCCTTTGGCTGGTGCACCACAGTGCTATGGATAACTGCACTACACTCAAACAAAGCAGAAGCAGCTGCATGAGTTGTGCTACAGTTTCTCATCCTGCTGCAGTACATCCACCTTCTGCAGGTTAATTTACAGTCCCAAGCGTGTGCACTGTAACGCTTAGCAGAAAGCAAAGCACTCGTTCAATCTGCGCTAGTAGTATTAAAAGAGGGACTTCTTTGATTCATCTACTTCTGGATCATTATTGTACCACCTAAAGACTGCTTAATTTGCATTAGAAATAAACAGGCTACAACGTCATATTATCCAGATAAACCTAATTTCTGACACTTAGATTTTGAAAAGGCATTTCTATGGAAAACGGTCCCTTTTCAGATCTCCTAAGCCAACAGGTATTGAGTATGTAAAGAAGTTTCCATTTCTGGGCAAGTCTTCATAAGGAAATTTTCTCCCAGGAAACAATTTGAGAGTCTCTCTGAACTCCATCTGAGTACTGAAGGCAACAACTGGTGCCACAGCCAGAAAGGACAAGTCCACTCGAAATCTCTGTTACATATTTCGCTTACAAAAATAAAGAGAGTATCAGCTCTATGAACTGCAGGTCAGAGAACTAGCAAGACTGTGTAACCTGCAGGTTAAACATGCATGATTATATATGGCTTGCGAGAGGTATGACTGAGCTAATTGATGGAAAAATCATGCTGCACCAAAGTGACCTTTTTATTGTTCAGATTAAGCAGAGGTCCCCACAGAGCACCGACAGCCACAGCTTCAGGAGGGTTTTCAAACAGAACGCAGCGTTTTAACAACACACAGAGGTATTTCAGGCTGCAGTCACCCCTAACAGCATCCTGCATCAGATGACAGAAAGGAACTTGCCACCCATCACGGGGAGACCGCGGTAATCCCCTGAGATGCTGCACTGGCAGGATCATTAAAATGCATGACATACACTCCTGCTGCTATCAGATCAGCAGTGCACAGGAATATGATGTCTATAATAGGGAACATACTGGCTCCAGCCTTTGTATTCATTTGGGATACCTTCACTACACCAGAGTCGGACAGCCTTATTTCATACAGGGGAATGGGCCATATGCACAGGTCTCCCACTGACAAGCTTCACGTGGAAACAAAACCCAGGAGGCATAAAAGGAGCTTTTCACAGCAAGTCCAGCTGAGAATGAGGTTATGATTTTGAGTTTGCAAATTATCAGTGCGTGCATGTGCAAAAATATAAAGGCTCCTTTACAAATGCAAGGGAACGAAACTGAGCACATTTTACTTATTCTTCAGCTCTATTATATTTTCTCTGTAGGAGGTGAAAACTGGCAATTACTCCTGACGATGCGCAGATAGGAAGATGGAACGTAAATCAAAATAAAAAGAATACAAATATCTTCTCTGGCTTTTCAATGGATATTTATTCGAGCAAAGTGCTTATGAAAGACTATTCTAGCAAAGCACACGGCGCACTACAAGGAGTTTCCCTCCTGTCTGCCTGGCATTACTGGGCAATCAGAAGAAAAGGAGACCAAGAGAAGCAGCGATATTATATGCAACATGCAGCCTAAATAAAGCCATTTGGAAAGAAAAGGTCAGCAGCGGTCAGGCTGACATGAATAGCATTTCTACAGGATGCAAGTAGTTCATCATGAGTGTACAGATGGATTTCAGAAACACCTACAACAGTTCTATTGTTCCACTCTGAGGGGATTTTTAAGGAAGAAAGGAAGACATTCGCTTTGACTAAATGATTTTAAAGACCATATTGTTGGCCTAAAGAGGCATTTGGTGTGTTTGAAGGTCAGAATTTAGACGAACCTGCTGGAATTCATATTCACCAGGAAGAAACAAAGTAAGTCCTGGGAAGCCCATTAAAAACATATAATGTGCTTTTTCCTCAAGAATTAGTGTGAAATGGGGTGTCATGTATCTGACTTAATGCTCTAATGGTACGACTTGAACACTAGGGAAGGATATACAGGAAATATCTGTTCCTTATCTGATTATAGAAGGTAACTAAAGTCTCACAACATGACACTCCAAGGTGGCCTGCTGACAACCAAAACCTCCAAAATTAACTATTTATCACTGGATTAAAACAGAGCTCAGAGGGCCCACTGTCAATCAGCCACACCATTCAATCTCATTGAGCACCAGACCCCAAGAGAACAAACAAAAGGCACAAAGGCAAGCAGGGAAATAGAGAGGCACAGAAAGTGGAGGGGAGCTGCCCACTATTTCAGAGCAAGAAATGCAACACTGGTCCTATAGACTCCACTGCTCTTCCCGTTACAGGCAGGTAATTGTGACAAGCCAAGCTTGGTGGCAGTTGTTACCAGAACAAAACAGCTTGAAGAACAATTTCTGTATAAGAAATGATTCAGGAGATTGCCAGCTATCAAGAAATCATTCAAAAAAATCTTTTGGAAAGTCTTTCGTAATGGAAAATGCAGAAGCTCATCATGAGAGCCTCACTTTTCAAAAAGAGCAATATGGAGTTTTTGTCAAGGGCAGAGCTTTGCAGATGTGATTTTATCTTAAAAGTGGGTCCTTGAAAACAACTCACGCACTTCAGGGATCCTGAGAAGGGCTCAGGGTGCACAGCAGGAGGCACATTATGAGTGTACAGGGTGCAGAGCTCAGTGCAGCTCCCAACAAATCCCCCAGCACCTTGCAGGGCTGTGCCGTGGTGTCCATTCGGTGTCCATTCCTCAACTCTGCTTCTCGTTCCAGACCTGGAGATCCCCCGTGGTGCTGCTCAGATTCATCCAAAGGGTTCATACCCCAGCTGCTGCAATCAACTGCATTACATTCACTTGTATGAAGACCGTAGCATCAACACCCATATGTATATACGGCAGCCATCATTTTCAGTGTCTGCTTCTGCTGCTAGTAATTAAAAAGAATAACTTTAAAAGGCTGAGGGAAATCTAGGGAAATCACAGAGGCAGCACTTCAGCAGTACAGAAAGGGTGGAGCAGAAAAGGAGGAAGGTTAATACTTTTCGTCTAAGTATTCAATAGAACCAGCTGCAAAAGCAAAGTGGGGCGGGAGCATCTCCAGCAGTGGATGGTAATTATTAGGACATTACCAAAAGCCAGTGCTGGGAACCAGCAGCTTTGACTCTGTGGCAAGACCAAACAAACTCCACAGATGTTTGGGAAAAGCTGAGTTTAATTTAGAAAAAATAAATACCAAGAGTGACTTCAGAGGAAAGTGATGCTTCCTAAACCCACCCACTGCAGCTGAGCCAGGCCCCAGCACAAGCAAAAATTCTTGGTAGAGGGACAGCAGGCAAGGAACAAAACAGGAGATGCTTTCAAGTACGCCTAGCTTCTCTGATGGGGAATTTTCCAAGCAAATATGACACAGACAGGACCAAAGACGCTCTTTTAGCAACTTCTTAACTGAGCTTATTTATGCATGAATGCAACATTACTGTGCCAAGGAAGTTAACACTGCATTAATTCCCCTGCCTCCCGATTTAAAGGAGCAGGTCACAGCCCTGTCAGATGCTTTTGCTTGTCAGAGCAGCCTTCAGCAGACCAGCACGCTGCTCACCAGGCTGGCATCACACCATCACCACGACAGGCATGCACAGACGGGTGGTGACAAGGGCTGTGCCTTGATCTCCGACCCACAGCTGTCTGAAGGGTGCCCAGTGCTTCAAGAACTCACAGCCTGCCCTGACACCTGCAGGGTGGCAGGGTCACCTCATCCTTCCTTGAACACCTCGAGAAATAAGGTACTTGAAGTTGATCCCTACGGAACGCCTCGTTACACCCCCTCCAACCAACACGCCATATGGATACTGCACAACTGGGGAGCAAAGGTCTCCACGCATCAGCATTCGGGTGGCTTTTTGTCACTTACAAAGCTGCCCCTGCAGAATGTTGTTGAATAATCTTAATTCCCTGGAGGTTTTCATATTCTTTTAAAGGTGCTCCATCTTGAATACAAAAGCTGTGAGTCTTTGCCCAAAACACTGCAGCATGAAGGAAATTCAGACTGACACCATTTCAAGACCGCAAAGGCAAACTGATTTAGCAGCTCTGACGGGCATTTATAAGGAAAATAAAATGTGAATCTAATTTCAGCCTACCGTACTGAAATAATATGCAACATGTTTTGATGTCACAACATGAATATTTCATATATGAACGGCATCTAGTTAGATGGAGAGATGCTTCCAGACACCAGTGAGAGAAGGTCCTGGGAGACATAGAAAGCTTAATTGCGATCTTTCCGTGAGCAACCCAACAGTACAGTAACTTTCAGATTCTTATTGACGTCTTAACTGCTTTGCTAGCTGTCAATATGTAAAAGTTTAGAAGTAAAAATCATGACTGGACCTTTCCTTCTAATTAATGGCTGTATTGATCAGGTAGGGTTTCCTCCAGCCTCAGAGAACATCGGGTTTCAGAAAGGTCCCTGCCAAAGAGGTATTTATACTTAGGGCTTGCGAGCAAAAAAGGAAACTCTGAGATCTCCAGCATGCTAACAGCATGGCTTTTTAAAAGTGCACTGATAATGAACAGCCCAATGAACTACGGCAAAGCCAAGTATTTAAGGTCTCAGGAGCTTTTCATTTTGTTTTGATTTGCATTGAGTTTCAAGGTTCAGCAGTTTAACAGCCAGCACGGCCACAGTTCCATTTCCTTCATTTCAAACTTAAGAGGGGAAAAAAAAATCTCAAGGTTACATCTCAAACACGAAATCAATCCCAAATTCAAGCTGGCAGTTAACCAACATACACAGAAAATGTCCCCACTTGATGCTGAAGTTTTGCTGAATTCTGTTACAAAACATCTGCACAGCCCTTGAAGTTGCCCGGTATCCCTTGGACTAAAAACATAAGCAATGAAACAAATGCACATAATTTAAATGACACTGAATATTCAATAATGGTAATCATCTAAATATTAGAAGCTCTTTGATATGTATTTCTGGGGAAGCTGTATTTGTCCTTGACCTTTGCTTACTCATTATTTTGTCTATGCATAATTAACACATTCATAATATCGCATAAATGCCACTTATTGATACTGTCCCAAGAGTAACTGGTTATCTAGGAAGAACACGGACACATTAGCATTTACTGACTCATTTAGCTTCTCTTCGGCATTACACTGAAGAAATCTATTTGTCAGATCACATAGAAACGTGTATTATGCGGGCGGTGTTTGACAAGATAATCCCTTCAGTTCTGTCAGTCAGTAATGGACAGGACGGCCCCTGATGGGAGTGAGCCCAGCCACTGCAGTGCACCAAGAGCTGCACCAAGGGGTGCAGACAGATGGATGCTGGCACCCCCATCAGACAGCTCACGGGATGCAGACAGACAGCATTTACTTTCTTCATTTTTATAAACCCATCCTGGCAGATAACAAAAACGCAAGCAAAGAAAGCTGCTGCCTATACTGGAAAAAAATCTTCAGATTTATCCTCGCTGAATTGAGTTTGCAAAAAGGGTAACATACTGCCCCAGGGCACCAGCTCAGCAAGCTCTGATGCCTTTCAGAACTTCAGGTATTTATTCACACTTTACGGTATCTCCTTGCCTACAGATTCCGCTGTTTCATGGGATGCTGAGCATCTCTCTGCAGTAAGAGCCTGGCAGAGGAGGGATGGAAAATGAGGAATAATCCCGCATCCTCTATTTTAATCAAGAATGCATTCTTAATGTTAATGTTAATGAATGTTATTCATTAACATGACCAGATACTCGGGGCCACATAAGGTTGCTTTCAGCATTTTGTTCACAGCGCGTGGATTATTTCCTGGGATTTATTCTGAAAGACATTCGTCACCAATCTCTAGTAATATCTATGTCAGCACTTTGGTGAGGCTGGCTTGAGTTAAATTTGAAATGGTAACTGGACTAATTAATTACTTGAGATGGAACAAAAGCTTGATTTCAGCATATGACTAAAAAGGAGCGATGAAAAAAGCAAACACTGGCACAACTGCTGCCAGGACCAGGGCTGTGCTAGCAGAGCAGGGCTGGGGGCTGCCCAGTTGCAGCCAGGCCCTGCGTCCTTTTGTCACTGCCTGGGGATGCACAGGGCTGGGATGCAGCCAGAGCGCACCACGGTGCCATCCTGAGGGAAAGATGCACAAGGGGAAGGATGCTGCAAATGTGCATCCTGGATATGATGGTTAGGCTGTGGGGATGGCTCAAGGGTAATGTGCTAAACATTGGCTGCTTCCAAACCAGACTCTTTCTGTTCCACAAAAAAGACAGAAAAAGTGCTTGGTAAACAGGCAAGGAACATACTACCTGAGGCTCCAACAGGGGGAAAAAAAATGAGTAAAGCAAGCAACTGCTACTAGGTTTACACTTTGTACTTGCGTAATAGAAGAAGGAACAGAAATGAAATCCAACCCGAGCAAAAAGCAGGTGATATAAGCAATCAATGCACAAAGTTAACAAGTAAGCAAAGCTGTGTGCCAGAAGAGACCTCTCTGACAGATCCCACTGGAGGATATCCTCAGCAATTCGGCATCATAAAATAAAAAATCATAAGCAGCCTTGGGCAAATCATGGATTTTTCCCTGCTAATGTTGATGTAAAATATGTAAATGTATTCACAAACTAGAAGGTGTGGATAATGACTGTTAAACATGCAGAACAGTGACCACTAGAAACAATAGCAGCAAATACACAAAAGAAAGCAGTTTTCAAATTTGATTTTTCTACTTTCACCATGGAAACCTCTCTCTAAGCACGAGCGTCAAGTTCAGCTGAAGGAACAAAACAGGCAAAGTTCTACCCTCCTTTTTAGCTTGGAATTGGTTTGTTTGTGTACACAAATAAACCATGCCACGTTTTCCATACTAAAAAACCCTCAAACTCCTCAGAAACCAGAAGCTGCCCACTGCAGGTAACAAATAGACATGGATGTGTCCAGGGTCCCTGACAAGCTCCTGGCAGCTGATGGACGGATCACATGCAATATCTGGAATATGAAATGTTAAGGTTCTGAGATGAAGGGAATATGTGACAGTGGCAGAGCAGACGAAGGGATGGGAACCTTGCCTGAATCACCTTTTCCTCCATGGAGGGGATAATGAACAGCTTGGCCATGGCAGGAACGCACTTTCAGCAGTAAATATTGGTCTTTAAAAAGACCTCCGTAGTGCTTTCCTATTTGTCAGCAGCATCGCTAACACGTGGGAGGTATTTTAGCCTGTATGAAACGTAACCGTGACCAATGATAGTGAGAGTCTGAGTCAACACTCCAGCACATCCAAAACACTGTGCGGATCTGAGCCCAGTCCACTCGTATTACTGACACAACACCCTTCATTCACCTCCCAAAGCCACCAAGGTCACCCCAAAGGCAGTGCTATGTTTTCTAAACATTCCCAAAAGGACACAAAGCATGACTCAAAGGGCAAAAGGATTAAAAGAGGAGGGGGAAACAGATGCATTTTGGATCAAAGCGTACTTTCTGCTATGAGCCACTGTGTCCAGTGTGGCTTTCTGAACTTGTAATAATTGGGTATGTCTTATCGTTAGCAAATATATTGCCATTTTTCACCGGAGAAATAGCTTGGATGAAAGTTTCCAAGCAGCACTGCTTCTATGGTCTAGCATGCATATGTATTTTCTAAAGCAGTTCTCCCTCCCTGAAGCCCAGCATAACTCTGCTGTTTCTGCCACACTTCTCTTTGCAGCTAATACACTGATCCATTTGCAGTGAAAGTGGAATATGAGGAGCCCTCCAAACTGGACACGTTTCCTGCTTGTTTTTCAACAAACTAATTCCACTTTCTTCCACATCCTGCCTGCACAAACGACATCCTTCCTACAAACCCGTCTACAAGACCACAGTACCATTCAGCAATCAAAACATGGATGTTCATTACCTGCTTCTCCTTCTGCTATTTCCACTTGTGTGGTTTTTTTTTGGCTTCTGTTTTCCCTCTTCATATTTGGGTCAGTTACTTCTAATCCTTTTACATTCTCTCTCTCACGCTGGCAGGTGCGATCAGAAACACATCCATTCCAGTTGTGGTATTAATTCATACAGATTTACAGAAGTTATATGGAAAAATACTTTGCAAAACCACAACACACTTGGCATAGATGGCCAACTCCGTTCATATATACTTTTCCAGACTGTCCCCCCCTCCCCTTTTCAGATTTTATGTTTAAAAGTGTTCTTTTCCCCAAAAAAATGGAAATAAAAAATTAAAAAAGATGCTTGTTTAGAGATTGAAAGAAGGATGAAGCTGAGGAAGTTATTTTTTCTGCTCCTGAGTTAATCCTGTGGGAAATCAGTGCAATTCAGAAGGCTTTTTTTTTCCTCCCAACCAAACATCTAAGTCGGCTCATGTTCATCTGAAACTCAGTTTACTTTAGAAAGGCTAAAGAAATGGAGCAGTCCATCAATTATTTAAAGTGTTTGGCCCTGATCCTGTAAGGGCCCAGGTACATGCTTAATTTCACCACAGCCTTAAAGCCAGAGCCCCTCAGCCACAGGCACAGACCATGAAGAGGCTGTAAAAGAAATTGCACATATCAACACTTGCCGTCAAAGAGAAGCAGTGCAGGAGGGTAGATGCGGGCAGGCAGTCAGGCTGGACTCACACTGGGATGCTCAAGGCATGGTCCTACCACAGCCGAAGGGCCAGGGCCAGGCACGGGGCTGCACCACGCTAATGAGTGCCCAGGGAGGGGTGGCTGCAGGCTGCACCCGAGGCCTTTGCAGCAGAAATACTGGTCTGCAAGCCCAGAAAAAATACAGGTATAGAGACAGTATATATAAAAATGATATGCTACATGGAAACAGAAGTGCGGAGGATATACATGATCTTAGAAGTGAATTGAAAAGGAGAAACGCATTCATCTGTTCCACAGAACTTAACTAGCTACTAAAATTAGATATTGTCAGTACAGTTATAAAGGATTCTCTGCAGTTGGATTCAAATATTACACAATATTTTACATTTTACACAACAGTAATGGACGACATTACATTAGTATAGGTATTACCAGGTTTTTCTATGTGAATGCTTATGCCTACTCATAAATGTTTCAGCCAGTTAAATCATACTTAGCTACATTTTCAAAAATACATTTTCCATCCCAGGTATTTTTGGTTTTAAACCAAGTTTTCAGCAAACCTTTTACCCTGACTATTTCAATACCCAGAAATCATTGCAGCCAGAGAAGGACTGATCCAAAACAAAAATGGTGGTGCAAAAATATCATGGTCAGCCTGAGACAGACTCATGATGCCCATATGGTCCCAGTATGTTGCAGAGGCTCTTCCATGGTCATAAACCCCCAAATTCTGGTGGAGACACCAGTCTTAGCTGTCCTGGGGTTGCCCACTTCTTTCCTTATATCTCTCCATACTGGGAGGACTGAAGAAAACACTGCCCAAGCCATCAGTTGTCTACCCAGGGCTCTGAAATGACATTTGATTGCAACACTGCTGGTCATACACGGTCCTTGGGACCACAGCTGCCTGCAGGAGCTTGGCTTTGCCCTGAAAGTTGCACACTTAGCTACAGTTTGGTTTATATTTTGGGAGACTGATTCAAAAGACACTCAGATAGATGGTGCATGGTGCCATTGCGAAGGATTTTATAAATTCATGAACTACATCCCCCTATTTCCCCACCATTTACTTATTTTCAAGCAGGCTCATGCAGCTTTAGCTGCTTCACAAGCTCTATACCCCCATAACATACAGGGCTGCCATCCCCAGTCAGACCGAGAGAGAGAAGCTAGATGACCCAAAGCCAGAAGTGCCATTTTAAAATGTGACCCTGACGTTTATTTTTGACAGATGGATTTTCTAGGCACAGAACTGTGTTATCTCTGTAATATCTGAACTCAATTTAAGTTTGATCTATAAGATTATTTTCATTTCAACCCCTTTGGACAGTCGCAACAATAATATTTCCCTTCTCCCTACACGAATCTAATTTGGTCTTGCACTGCAACTCTGCTTAGAAAGCTGTTTAGTGGCAATGTTTCAGAAATACGAATCAAATTTTCTTGAGTGAAATAAAATTAGCTACTCAGGAAAGGATAATTCACTTTTCTAGGGGCAGTGATTTCATATTTTAGGTAATGATTCTAAAATACAATAATAGTCGTAATAATAAAATGTTCTGAGATACAGTGGGTGCTGATAGCAACCGGCTATCAGAAGCAGCCTTGCTGTCTCTGAATATGCCAAAAATGGCAAGTCTTCCATGAGCTGAAAGAGGAGAAGTCTCCCCAGCCCAGTCTTCTATGGGACATTCTCACCACTATGAGTTAGGTGGCACAAGCCATCTGAATGGAGCCACCAAAGCACAGTGTGATCGAAGAGTCCAAGGCGAGGAGAGAAGGATAAGCAGAAGGAAGATTTTTTTTCCTGGCCTTTTGAAGTTTTCTTGCTCTGCCACATTCTGTGTCCCCCTCTCCCTTCCTCTCCCAAAGAAGAGGTGGCAGAGCCCACAGCTGCCTGGATTTCTCAACCTCCCACCAAGAAGAGAGAAGCAAATGCAACCTCATTAAAGAAACGGCAATACCAACACTGCTCTGCTGTCCATTCGTGCTAGCTGTTGCAAAGTGGGCTCCTTCCTTTGCATGGGACCTGTGATGTATCACTTCATCTAACATAAGGGCTCTATTCATACAACTCAAATTGGCCAACAGTGTGCCATTCGGCTCCGCTGCACACTCTCATTTACACAGGATTGAACAGATCAGGAGAAGGTATTCCTGAGCTATTACCAGCATGCTCAGACACATGCCGTTAGGTTTCCTGTTAGGTTTCTAACTTCAGTGGTCCAGAAGACTGAAGCAGAAAAGCAGATGAGGAATTGCAAACATGCACTGCAGTTGGACTTCATACTTACTGGCTGGCAAAATACTATCTGATGTGACCTGCTCTTTGCAGGAAAGGAACTGGGCTGAAATCAACTCTTAACAAACACCACCACCACAAATGCAAACCAAATACAAAACAAACAAACAAAATTAGCCAAGACCTGCCAAAACAAAACAAAACAAAAAACATATTATTCACAATGTTTGTTTTCCAAAGAAGAGCATCCCCAGCTCATGCATAAACCTGCTGGGGGAGAAGTTACACCATCTCTGGGTGTTCCCCCCTGCCCAGTCCCCTTCTGGGTCTACTTCTGAACTGCTGCAAACCTCCCACATGAGCCCTGGACAACTGGCCAGTCTGCCACACAGCTCAGAGTCTTCCTGAACTTCACAAGTATGCCTGACCTGGCCAAAGCTGTGCCATGGCCACCCCGTTCTGCACATGTATTGAAAGCCTCTTGCTGAAACTCGGCTGCAGTTTCAAACCACTCTGCACTGCGCTCCTAAAGCTCTAATATGTGCCTGTTGCTGAGGATCAAGAGAAAGATTTATGGTTTTAAGCAGCCTGTATGGGAATCAGAGACAGACAAACCTCACCTGCAGCAAACCAGGCTCAGAGGACTCTGCATTTGAAAGTGATCAATAGTATCTATCTCCTTGCAATGCACATACTCTACCAGCTGGCAAAAATGCTCAGCAGTGGTAGGGAGACTGTATGATTGGGAAATGGTTCTCACAGGCTGAAGTTTTCTCATTTCCTATCACATGCCCACGACAAAACAAACTTCTGTTAAAACACTTGTATCATGCCATCATAACACCTTCCAATTTTTTGTGTGTTTTTCTTCTTTTTAAAACCTTTCATAGCAAAGTATCTTCAAAACCGGATAACAGCAGGTCCCAGCCCACTGCTAGGAGGGCAATGCTTCCAAATATCCATCCCAGGATATTTATGCAACACTTGTTGCAGAAAATCCTCAGTCGTTCAGACCACGCTGCTCCCAGCTCCCCTTTAGCTGAGCAAGCAAACCAGGAACCCATTAATTTGCTGCATGAGTTATGGCTCCCTGCAGCACCTTTTGTTCACTGTCAAGGTTGTGCAACAATGACGAATGCAGCTACATCCAGTCCAAAACTCCAGAATTTGATATACTAAATCATTCTAGATATTAAACGTCTCAGCGATAAGCCTGGCAAATGAATTCCTCTGGAGCCTACGAGGCAGGACTGTGCCCTGATCCCATCCCACACTGACTCACATTGCATGGGTTGGTAGCACTGTGCTCCCAGGAAAGAAACCAGCATCCCCCCACTTCCAGCGGCCACTAAATGACGTTGCAAATCTGCATACATAACAGAGGCAGCAGAAGGTGGCGTGGGGAATTAGAAGTTCACCAGTTATCCCTATTTTAATAGCAGTAGCTGTACATGCATATAAAATTTCCACTTTCCCTGGTAAATAAACAGAAAAGACTGCAGCAAAATAAACAAACAGGAGAACACAGTCAGAATGCTTAAGCAGCAAGACACAGGCAGCTTTCAGCCTCATTGTCATCAACTTAACTATGAGTCTTTTTCATTTTAAAAAGATCTTCCTCCTGCCATAGCATGCCAAAGTCAAGAGAACTGAATACATTTCGACTTAACTAATTTGTAATGAACATGCAACATTTCAAAGGAATCTTCAACCAAAATGGATTAAGGCATGAAGATGCTGGAACAATTGCTACTTCCATTTTAATTTCTCAGAATCACCATCAGATACATCATAGTGTTTAACACTGAGAACATTTTGCAAGCCTCATAAACAACAGCAGCATTACCCATTATCACCCAAGTACAAATTAGTTTGACCTTTTCAGCTTTCTCATACTGCACTTCCTTTTTTCCACTTGACTTAAAAAAATATTGAGTCAATCTGTGTTCTGCACTCGTCATTCTCAAATGCATTTGACTGTTTTTTTTTCCCTCCCCCTGCGATTACAAGAGCCCCATCAAACCCTGAATTCACCCGAGCAATTCCTTCACTCCCACCAGAGACATTACTGCCACTCCATAGGAAAGACCTAACCTTACGCTGCTTAGCATTGCACATATCTGCTTTTGCCATCCCCGCCTCCCTGATGAAATGAAGACAAGGTGTGATGGGTTCCTTTAATATTCAGTGAAGGAAGCGCTGGGACACATCGTGAAAATCAGATGATGATTGCACCAGAAATGTGGGATAGCTGCGTGGTGGCCACAGCCCTGCTCACAGAGCTCTGTGTCTGCCAGGGGTGTCAGGGGATGGAGGCATTTTTAGTTCAACACTTCTATCAGCACACAAAGCATCCCTAATGCCCTGTACCCTTCAGGACAGCTTCTCTGCATGCACCACGCGCTCAGTGCCATGGTCAATGACTTCTGCCAAGTTTAAAGTCATTCTTCATGAATCACCAGCACTTTCTAACAGCACATCTGGCTGCACTGGATCCAACACAGGAAGCTTCTTGTAGCTTTGATCTCCTTGGGTGGCAACCAAAGGAGCTGGGGATGGGCAGAGAGAGAACACTGCTCTCTCAGGAACAAAAATCTGACCTGTCTGCCTGAGTGAAAGCGGACCTGCTGCATCAGGCTGTGCAAGGAAGGATGGATAACAGCAGGTATGAAAACACTGGGGAAAAAGGAGGGTCAAACAGAGGCAGAATGGGTTTGTGGGTTAATAAAGAATCAAGACACTGACGGTGGAAATGTGTCAAAGAGAAAAATGATGTGCTTTTGTACAGAGTCTGAAGAATTAAGAATCCTGATAAAAATTATACTGGGGAAACGGCATGATGGGGATGATAAGCACAGGCTTCCATATGCACCTGAACGCTTGCAAGCTGCCTCTGGCTCTTTACCAGGGAGCTGTGGAAGCAGAGCAATGATGCTGTGCCTCCAACTGTGTCCTGGTCCCTTGATGTGTGTGATGCTTCCTCCTGTGCTGAACAGGGAGAGGCGGGGATGCTCTGAGACAAGGAAGGCTGAGGGCTGAGTGCTGCCACCCTGTGGGACCGCTGACTCCCATGTCTTTGCATGCTCGGAGCACACCTGCGTGCAGGAAGGCACGGGGGAGATGGGGTGAGAAAAGCCCCAAACAAGTTGTTTTCAGAGAAGTGAAACAGTGAAATACATTGGAGTATTTACTCTGAACAAAAAAAAATTCATGTCTTGAAAAAAAAAAACTTACTGCAATGTGTCCAGAATAACAACAAATACTGGAATTCAAAATAAATCACACGGAGAAATTGCCAATCTGATGCATTTACACAGTCCATTTGTACTTGAGCATATCAAGGCCTGAACTGAAACCCAGTTTTTGTACAGGCTGAGCTGATTATGTCTGGAATGAATCTTCAGCTGTACTTCATTCTCATTCATTTCTACTTTGAGCTATACATGCATAACAGAGGGCATTATATACCTCCCTAATTGAACAATACAGATCAATTAAATACAAAAAGTCATTTCTGGACTGAAACCCTCTTAGGCAAATGTTCTGCTCTTATGCTACGCAACTTTTTTTAGACCTTAGAGTTGAGTGCTGTTTAGAAGCCTTTTTTTTTTGAAAGACTGGGAGACAAAGACCAAGAAGATTCACTCACAAAAAGAGGATTCGGAGCTTTTGCTTCCATTTCACAAGCGCGGGGTAGCAGTGATAATATATATGTATTATTTGATGAAAGCTCCTCAGTGTTGTGCAACAGGAGGCAAAGAGCCCTCATTTGCTTAGCACTGAACATACCTTTCAACCACAACTCGTGGGTCACGCCATTAACACAAAGTACAGTGCTATTCAAGTGATATGGAAAAGTAATCACAGCAAGTGAACTTATGCACAGATTGTAGCCCGTCAGATACAGGTTCCTCACATATATGCTGTATAAAACCCAGAGATCCACCCAAGATCCTCCAAGGGCAGAAGATCTACTACATTAGCAAATAAGTCACACTTCCTGATGGTGTCAGAAACCACGATTTCAACAGGTGGTACAGAAGTCCCCAACAGCAGCTCAGCCCTAAACCAGCCACAGAGGATATTTATTTCGCCACTGACCCACCAGTACACGTTTTTCCCTAAAACACACCATCGTACTTGAAAAGATTATTGATTTAAACCTAGTGCAGCTAAATTAACAGAACCCGGCTCAGATATGAGCCTAATAATAACTACCCAAGAAAGGAAAGCCTTCCTGTCAACCTTGGAGTTTATGGGCTTTCTGCAACTCCAAAGCCAGTCATTAGCTCACATTTACAGAGATTATGCTCAAGGTTTTATATCTATAACTGAAAAGAAGTACAAATACAAGATCAGAACCATTAACTGAGAGCCAGGAACAGGCAAAGCAGCATTTACTGAATATCCTCAGTAATTCTGGTTTTCACAGAGGGCTAGTTGGGTTTTTAAACTCCTATTATTGGAAGCATAGAGATGGAAATGTGTTTAATTGTTTGAACATGATGTCGTTCATAAGTCTTCCCAAATAATACCCTGTTATCTGCCTAAGAGCTTAATAAACCACACACTTACCTTTCTGTTAAAAAAAACCTACTGATAGGTTATTGTTATTCAGTCCATGAAGATTAAATTATCATTAATACTAAAGGTTTTCCCATTATAAACCCTAAGTACGGTATTTGTTCCTTTTCTTAGTCTTCTAATTGACTAAGATGACCTGCTAAACCTTATGTAGATTGGGTTTAAATACCACATATCTTCATTGGCCAAACATTTATGTAAATATATTATAAACACCGATTTTGTGTGAGGACTACAAAGACCTTACACTGATAGAGAAGAGTTTGAAAGAGCTCAGGACTCACTTGTCTCCTGACCAGCTAGCAAATGCCAACTGCTGTTGGGATCTCTATCAGTAAGAGCATCTTCTAACCAAAATCTCACAGGTCTCTTACATGACATGCTACAGCATCAACTCTCAGCAGCTCAGGCAATGACTATCTGTGGGGTGCAGTCCCTTGCTGCCCCCAGCTCCCTGCTCACCTCAGAGTTATGGTTCAGGAGTCCCATAAGTTACAGGCAGTGACCAGGTTGGAAATGATTCCACTCCTGTAAGTGCTCCAGGAGGTACAGGGGCACTGACTGTGGGCTACGCTACAGGTGAGCAAGGAGATAAAAGTGTGAAGATGAAACATCTCAGCACACAGGCCTCCCACATTAGAAAAAAAGCCAGCCATAACAGTTGGTCTTTGAACTACATCTTGCTCTGCTCACAAGAATGAGAAAGGTGATGGTTAATAACAAATGTCACCAATGAGTCTCACTGAAGGCTGACTCAAAGCTTCTGGAAAAACAAAAGATGGCACAGTACTGGTACTTAGCGAGATTTATCTGTGGTTCTGCCTAGTGTCCATGCTCACCAAACTCCCATTGTACCACTGAGGTAGCCCTGAAGGACATCTGAGTCGTTTCATCTGGAGGCTCTTCCCCCAAATCATTCCTCAGAGACCTTAAATTTTCAGAAGACCCACTGGGAAAAAACTGTTGTCATTAGAGTATGGCTGGATCCTAACAGGCAAAATGTCTCGCTTTCTTTTAAACTTCAGTATAATGTATCTTAGGAGAGCTTTGTACTGGAAACATCAAAACATTTATTCATAAACAAAGATGTCTGGCTATACCTGAGACATCTTCAGCCAGCTTTCATGTAACAGAGCATCAGCTGCTGATCAACTGGGAGCTTATGGAAGGATTAGTAGAAGAAATAAATGTAGAACCACAACATTTAACCGTTTAACACAACCTTATAAAAACCCCTATAAAGGCCATTTTAAAAAATACAATCATTCTAGAGTATTTTCTTGAGACCCCCACCATCTTTTTAAGTGATACGATTACCCTACTAAGTGATGTTGCTTACCCTACTGAAGACCACATGCTGATACACCTATGATGTAATTAGGTAGCAGAGCAAAAAACCAAATTTACATTGCACAGCCAAGACCTGCTCCTTATTCTTCAGCGTGAATATGAGCCATGAATATAGATTACAGAAAATCCACGAGATTGTTTTTAAAATGCTTTGACCTTCTTGTTCCTGAAGGTCTGATTTCCAGTGATTTAACGCAGCAATTCAAAGAAAGAAGAATCTTTCTTTTCTTAGTGTCATACTGAAACAGATTTTTATCCAGCAGATTAAGATAAAAAGTGACTGCTTCTATCTAGGGAAAAGCAAAGAATGAAGTTATTTCCTAAGTAAAGCAAATACAGTACTGGAAACACTGTTTGGTGCAGAAAATACCACTCTGAGTTCCTAATGAAACATGAACCTTGTTTAGCTGAGGCTGTAAGCAGATTTGACACCAGCGTTTTTGTTTTAATATCACCATTTTTGGTGGATGATGGCAGGGGACAGGGAATACTTGCGTGTTCTCGGGAAACACGAGATTGGGTGGATGTCATCATTATACGTGTGCTTTGCTAATAATAAAAAGAATGAATCACTACTGCCATGATATCCACACTTATATTTGAGTAACCACTGCAGCAGATAACAGTTAAGATGTGTGGCAAGCTTAAATCCTGGCAGGATGCCTGGATGAGAGCCGTGGAGCTGACATTTGTGGATCTGTGTGATTTCATGTAACTTTGCTGTGTTTGTGATTACCTTCCTGTCAGGGACTGCGCATCACTCATACAGCAAGCGGCAGCCTCACAGCTCCTGCCATGGAAGGAAAACTCCCAACTGTTGCACCAGATCCTGCTCACCACCAGCCTCAGCAGCCACCTGATGGCGGGGCCGAACAACAGGCAGAGGGGAAACAGCGTTTATAGGGACACTATAGGGTCATTTTGGGCCACAGATGGAGGTGCAGGATGAAAACCCAGACTACCTCTGATCTAGTCTTGCTAAAGATGGGAAAATAGAGCTGTGGCGATTTGTGAACTTAGAAACGTGGCACAGTAGCACTAAGGAACTGCTTCTCCTCTTGCCATCGCTGCGCCCCCGTGGTGCCAGGGCTGGGCCTGGGGCTTGGTTTGGGCCTGGGGCTTGGTTTGGGCCTGCTGCAGAGCTCTGCTAACTGCTGCTCAGAGACACCATGGAGCAACTAAGAAGGCAACGACCTGGCTGTCTTATGGGCAGCATCCCTCTGCCTTGTTTCTACCCTGATTTTTCAATAAAGCAAGCCAAGTACACGGAACTGTCAGACAAGGCCAACTCCCCAAATCGAGGGAAATAAATTACTTGGTACCACAATATCTACAAAACTGTTTACGAGTTTTGCATCTTTCACAGAAATTGTACAGAATAACAACTCCATCTATTTTCATAGGTGTTCCCACAAGCTAACACACGTATTTTAAATTAATGCTATGCTATGCTATCCCCCTCTATAAAGGTATGGGGTGAGGGGTTGATGGTTAGATTCTATGATCTGAGTGGTTTTCCCAACCTTAATGACTCCGTGATTCTATGACTATCAGACATGGATGTCATCAAGAAATGTTCCAGTACAGGAGGTACAATCTGGGAACCAAGGAGGGTTTTCCCACCAGTTGCCTGCTGCCTTGCATTGCCACTGTCTTTGCCCCTAGAACAAGCTCTCCTAAGCTGATGGTTAAACACTGGCACTCAATAAAACAAGCAACTGAAGGATTAACTCTCAAAATACAACTACAGCTACAAACCAGCTGAGGTATCACAGAATACAGATCCACACCACTGCCAAAGCTGTCCCAGTGGTGCAGGGCTGGGGACATGCCAGCACATCCCACTGCCAAGGCACACTCATCTCACATCCATGGTGTCCTAGGGTTAGGAACCATGGGGCTTCAGGCACTGCCCATAACACATGGTAGCACTAGTCATCTGCAGTTAGGTCAGGCTGGAAGGAAACGTTTCACCCTCTTTAGTATTTACATGTTAAGGAAGAAGGGAGGCTCTTGCACAGGTAAGCTTTTCTTCTGCTGTCGCTCACATCCTAAGCATGCAGACTGTCATCGCATAAAACAGTACAAGCTAAACATTCTGGGAATTCCAGGTGGAAAAAAAGCTCAGCTCCACAGCAGAATGTACACACAGGAAAATTCCCAGCTCCAGGAGTTTTCCCGTGGTCATCTGATTCAATGCTACGCTGTACCTGCTCGACTCGGTGTTAGGCACCCAGGTAAGCACATGGGCAGGAGACCCCCCATTAAGTGCTATTCACAAAGGCACACACCAAACCAAGGTTCTGGCATAGCTTCCTGCACAGCGTGAGCCCACTGGGTGGGAACTGATGAAGCACCTATAGACATCAAGACCCCATCAGAGGTATTCAGCTCTGCCCAGACCTGATTGCAATGAGGAAGAGGTTACTGCACCCAGCAGAAGCCATTGTCTAAAGCAGGCTGCTTTGGGAAAATTAGCAGTGTGCACACCCCTAAATGAAGCTTTACAGCAAGTAAAAGAGGGATTAGCCATGTAAAGTAAGTCCTTTTGGTATTAGATTAAAGGCGGGAGGTGACTTTGAGGGATTATTTAGGAGCCATTTAAGCAGTTTGCAGGGACTTACAAATGCAGGGTAAAAAATACAAGCTCTGTAGGTCCTGAAAAACAGAAAAATAAGTGCTCCGGCCAGCAAAGCAACACAAAAGATTCCTGGAGGGTGGACTCGAGTGCAGGGCCCGTGGCTCCGCTTCCAGACACGCATGGGACAGACTGCCGGTGCGGAGCAGGGGTGGGGAGCACAGGGGCTCGCACCCTGCTGGCACACTCCGGGCACGGGGTAAGAAAACATCTCAGGAGCCGCGCGGCTGCTTAACTAGTAGGCTCCCACTGCTCTCTGCTCTCATATGAATGATTTACCTGCGAGGATGCAGGTCCTGAAACAAGCCATGTAAACAGGACGATGTACAAGCGAAACACAAAAACTGACTTACCCTCACAGGCAAACGTCCCCCTTCCTCCCCGCACCTCAGGGTGCCTAATCAACATGCTGGCTCTTAATCCTTTGCCTATATTAATCCCGCAAGGGAAAATGAACGCACTGCTGCAAGACCTCAGACTGTTTTATTAAACCCGCCTTGCAAGAACCAGCTCCCGCTTAGTCCAAAACGTGATGGATAATTAGTATGTAAGATACAAACTATTTCCACTTGTTATGCAAGCGGCATCGTTTAATTTGTTGTTTAGAGAGCAAGTCATTCCAGTCTGGGATAAATAAAACAACACCGCATTATGTTGCTCGCGACACAGAAGCAACATCAGACTGGGGAAAGCAAAAGCAGCTAACACTCAAGCAAGGAACATCGGCTGTAACAAGCAAAAAGTTATGCATGCATTCTGCCAGCTTGCGAGGGAGCATCTCGCTGCCAGCAGAGACGCGCACACACCCACAGCCCCAGCCCCGAGCTCTCCATCTCCACCGTGTTTCCTTCGCCCCCGGCGGGGCCAGCTCTGCCCTAGCCCAGCTCTGCCCTACCCCGGCTCTGCCCTACCCCGGCTCTCCCCCGTGCGAGGGATCCGCCGCGCTCCAGGTTCCGCTCCCCGAGCTCCGCGCTCTGCTCTCCAGTCTCCGCACCCAGCGCGTTCCCGCTGTTCTCTCCTTCCCCTCGCCGCACCCGGTTCCTTTATACCCCGATGGAATTTTTCACCTCCCGATGGGTTTCTCCTTCCCCAGCCCGCTTCCCGCAGCGGAGCGGCGCTTACCTGCCCGGGGCGGGGGTCATGCTGGGCTTCGCGGGCGCTGCCTGCCCGCCGTGCGCGGCAGCCCCGAGGTGCGCGGCTCCCGCAGCAGCCCGCGGCCGCAGCATTGAACGGCAGCGGCCGGGAGCCGGGCGAGCAGCGCAGACCCCTCCTCCTCCTCCCAAAGCTGCGCCGTGCGCGGGGGGCGGGCGGAGGAGCCGCGGCAGCGCGGCCGCCCTTAACCCTTCTCCCGCCCCGCAGCCCCGAACGGCGCTCGCCGCCCTCCTGCGGGGCTCAACGGGGGTCTGAGGGACCACCCCGCTTCTTTTCGGGTTTGCTTTCAGTCAAGGTAGGGGCTCGTCCCGGCAAATGGGGACCCATCCGCATCCGCTGCCCAGTACAGCCCCGAACAGCGGATAGCACGGAGTCCCAATTACAGCGCTGGGCATGTATGTGTTTCTTTTTTTTTTTTTCCTCAATGCAGTTGCCTCCAGCATTAAGCTCAGCTTTGCCATAATTTTCTCACTCGTGCAAAGCTGCCTCCCTCCATCTGCCTGCTTTCATCCCCATTCTGACCCTTCTTGACCAAGACGGCAGCGTCTCTCGGCGCTCTCGGGAGAAGGGACGGGGCACGAAGGAGCACACACGGGTCCCATTCGTGCCCCTCCAACACACCTCACCGTCGCACTGCAAGCTGCCGTCCGCGCTGGGACCTTCCCCAGGTCCGCTTCCACGAGCTCTCCCTCCACTTGTAGCTGCCAAGCAAATAACGAGCCGCGAACCGCTTCGAGAGCTGGAGCTCAGGTTTACTACACAGAGCGATATAAAGGCACAAAGAATAGAGAGGAAAACAAACAAACAAAACCATATGCAAACCGAAGGCGGGACCTACCTTTCCCCTGTCCTGCACTACCGAACAGGGAGAAGTGCTCTTAAATGACTATGTAAAAAGCGCCTTTCAGTGCAAAGAGAGTATTCAGCCTTAACTGTGCCTCCCCTGGGTTTTGAGGGATTAAGTGAAACCCTTATTATGTTTAATTATCTCTAGAGTTGCTCTCTGTGCTTGCTGCCTTGCTTTATGGTTTAATAAACTGCACGTCGATATAAACTGAATGACAATTAACATTAGTGCAGGTTGGATTCGCGTTTATTGCTGCTCGCAGGTTCACACTCGACGTGCCTCGGCACGGAGCTTTCATTGCCACCTATCAGCACCTCTTCATCAGCGCAGCTCCCAGCTTTAAAAAGGTAGCTGGAAAACTCCCGGAGCAGCTCGGGGTGCACGTGGGAACCCCTAAGTGAGCCCCATGCACACCCATCTGTGCCGGCACGTGGGGTGGAGGTAACCGAGTCCCTTGAGCCCAGCCGGTGGATGCGCACAGAGAGGTCAGGAGGGAAACTGTAGGGACTGCCTTTAGTGAATCCTAGTGAAGCTCTAACATCAGTTCCAACTGCGAAAGCAAAGTCTGGAGGAGCTGGGGGTATTGCACTTGAGCAGTGTATAAATGAATCTGGCGTGCTATCAGACGTTATATAAATGTTATGTGTTATCTGTGTAATCTCATTCTGATTTATACAATCGTGGAGACTGCTCGGTAACCCAAAATAAATATATCTCAAGTTTAGCTCCAAGTGTTTTCAATTTGGGAGTGCCTGCGTCTCCAAGGTCACCTCATAAATCCTGGCACTGTGGCACGGCGCTGCCAATCTGCGTTGGGTGTAATAACTCTGGAGGGAAATCAACACTGAAAATGCGGCCGAATTTTTCAAAGGGAGCACGTGTAGAATACATCATCACGGCCCATCTGAGCGTGCAACATTCTTACGAGCGCTGGAGGAAAAACATCATCCGGCCTCAACTGGGTGGCAACCAAAAGCAAACAGGATCTGAAAGGTAAAACCATGGGACCAGAGCGTGCAGACAGATGGCTTCCTTGGAAGCCTCTTGGTTGCACCGCCTTCTCTGCACATCACCGATGGAAGGAGCAGGCAAGTCACCTGCTTTTGTTTCTAAACGAACTCATGACTAAAGCCAAAGGTAGAGGAGTCAGAACTCAAAGACTCCCGTCTAAAAGTGAGATAAATTCTTTTTAGCAAATAGTCCAAAATACTTCATAAATCCAGCAAGAAAAGCTGCCTTGCAGGTTTTTAAGATCACTTGCAATAATAAAGCTGACACTTTGAATAAAGCCTTACAGCACGACCTTCAGCTGCACTCATGCTTGACAACTGGGATATTCGTGCCAGAGCATTGCAGCGATATTTAGCATGGTAATACTAATTATGGAAAAACAAACTATTTTTGATTACCATGAAGGCTGTCGCACAGGCAAAGCCAAGAGGGAGGCAAAACCAGCCCAGCTCCTGATGCATTTACACCATCCTGCCCTGCTCCCTGCTGCCAAGAGGTGTGGGTGAGGCAGTGCGTGGCCCTGCAGTGCATCCACCCCATCTGTAGGGATAGAGACAGAGGGCCAGGTTGTGATTTGTGGGTGATGATTTTTTGGCCTGAACTTGGCAGAGGTCCTTTGTTTAGACTCCAGTTTGTGTAAATCTTGGGAGGGGTTTGTGCACTGTTGTACTAATACAGTAAGACTTTGTTAAGCAACTCTTTAAATGACTGCTACAAAGCAATCTCCAGGGTTTACACTATAGTTTTGTCTGACCTTTAATTAAAATACCAAGGCTATCTTTACAAGGTGATGGCTCTTTGCAGAGTTCTTTGAAGGGGCTGTTCAAGTCTAGGGCTGCTTATCTCACAGGGATACAGACAGCACTACAACCCACCAAGACTACTGTAGAGATTTACCTTTTCTTCTAACCATTTAACAGTCTTGCATCATGGAGTTTCGTTACAGGATAATGCAAATACGTATACATATATATGTGCAGAGTTTTAAAGGAGATAAAAGAAGGAAAAAAATAACAACTGGCTGAGAATTGTTTGCAATGTGATCTTGTAAATATTCCCACATCCACAGATAAGTGACAGCACAGACGGTGAGAAGTGGGAGAATAAATCTTTTAGACAAACTTGAAGTGATATTAGCGCTGTGGAAAGGTGGTAGATGGATGCTTTCAGAAGCTGATGTGAGCAAGGAAGAAACCTCCATGCTTCGCCAGCATGGCCAAGCATGTGTTTCAGAAGCCACTGCTTAGAGCTGCAGGGTGATGTTTTGACTAAACTGATTCAATCTTTGGCCACCCCAGTGAGGTCCCTACCAAGGATGCCAGCAAGTGCCACATCCAACAAAGCATTTTGAAGAATGTGGCTATTTAATCCTAGCAATATGGCTGAGAAGCAAACATCTGAACCTGCAAACTTAAGAGTCATCAAATAGTCCTCAGATATTAGCTTTAATGGCTTGGTTGTCCAAGGACGAAGAACAACAGTGGGCTTCCCAGGATGTGAGTGTTACAGAGTCATCATTTCTTTAGCTTATTTCTAAGCTTTATGTCCGTAAGGTCTCTGGAAGACAACGGCAGTTCTGCCTACCTCAGGGTAGCACCGGAATGGACCAAACAATTATTGCAGTCTTCTGCACTCTAAAAAGCTCTGTTCAATAGCAGCTGAGTCCAGATTCTTTGTTTTCATTGGACTTTCTGTTTTCAGCTCCTCCTGAACCTTTTTAACAATTCCCTGAGGGATCCATTTCTTAGCCAAATCTGGTAATAAAGGGCATTTTAATAATCAAGATACCAAATCTTGAAATTCAGGATTTTTGAATGAAAATAATGCAATCCTCAAATGGTTAAACTATCATCTGTAACTCTAAATTAAAGCCTTAGGATACAAGGCAAAGAATTTTAACATCTAAAAAAATCAGAATAGGAAAAGCCTGAAGCTTCTCAGTTTAAGTTATAAATTATTTTGGTCATGATTAAGATTCCAAGGTGACACCCACTGCTACATTTTAGTAGTTAGAGAAACATGTTAATGTAAACTTCATTATCTTCTGTGGTGTTGTTTTTTTTTTTTACATTAGATTTAAAATACAATAATCTAATTACTTTAGAAATTAAAAGAACATCTCGCCATTATTTCCAAGCCATCACAAAAGGGAAGCTTCAAATGATACAAACATAATAATATTTATACGAAAAATGTTAAAAATAATTCCCCTTAAAAAGACAAAATTCAGAGTGTGTTGCCATGATAAGGTGCTGACATTTATAAATGCCATGTGATTAGCATGTGAAGAAGAGATACACATTCATTGTATGCTAAGACCTATTAATCATCTGTCACCTGATAAACATGCAGCATAATGCCCTCCCTGCTTCATTTCGAGTCCTAACAAAGTTGGCTGTGGGTGCTGATAACTCCAAAACTTGTCTGGACTGTTTAGTTAGGACTTTTAATAGCAAGAACTTTGCACAGTACCTGTGCACAGCTGGGTTCTTGCTAAAGAACACAGCTCAAATGGGTTACTGTGGGTCAAAATTAAAGAGCGGATGAACGGCCGTCAACCAACGGTCTCATCAACCACAGTGACGTGGTTCTCCTTCCAAAGGTAACTGGGGGTGCTCCTGGTGCATTTTCAGTTGTAAATGTTCTACTGAAAACTTTGGTATTCGTTCTTCAGAGAGTGAATCTGCACTTGAAGCTTCATGAATGGAACCCTCCAGCTTGGCAAAGCCCCACTGACTGTATCATATCCCTGCACAATTCTCCACAAATCCAGCTAGTGAGCTGGGGAAGAGTGACAGCTTTTCTTCCAGGGAAGCCTGGAAACAAGCCCTCCTAGGCAGATAAAATTCCTTACATGCAGAGAAAAGCCAACACGAGGCACTTAGGAGTTCAGAGACAAGAATTATCAGATTAAACATACAATCCATTTGTCTGGTATCTTGCCTTGGATCATGACTTATTCCAGGGAGAAGAGCCCAGCACGGCCCTCATACAGACCACCTATAGAGTTTCCACTGATTCAGAGTCACACAGATACAGCTGCAGGTAGCTAACTAAAACCCCTTCAAAATGCAAACCGCTCTTCTCAGTAATGAGAGCTGGAAGGTCTTTTAGACTTTCACTAGAATGGGAGCCACGGAGAGAATTTTGAGCAAGACATAGCCTATTGTTAATGCACAGATAAGGAAGAACAAAAATAGAACTGTATTAATTTCAGCACAGAAATACAGGGAAAAATATACTCGTGTCAAGGAAAAAGAAAGTAATAAAAATTTTTATATGAAAGATTTCTATAGAGGCCATTAGAAAGAGCGGAGAGAAAGGGGAAAAAAAGAGCAGAGGAAAACATCTCTCTGCAGCTTATGAATAACAGATAAACTTTATTCTTGTATTGATAGGGTAAGTTTTAGTTGAAGGGTAGTAGCCTGCCGATAATAAAGATAAAGACAAATATTGTTATGGATGCTGGAAGAATAAAAACAAAGCTGACTTTTTTTATTTTTCTTAATTGAAACAATTATTTTTCCCTGGGACAGTTGGCTACATTTGACAGATATTTATTAAGTGTCACTTCTGAATTTTAGCTTTATACAGCAGTTATCAACGTGCTGATTCTGCATGCATAATTTCCTAAAAGGGATCATATTGTTATGGCAGTCATGTTAGCAGTATGTGAAATAATACCCTGAATTGGATACATCCCATGGGAAGAAACTGAACAAAACCACTTTGGCCCAAACGTATTTATGATATTTAAGTAAACACAGGAGCCATTCTACATGCTTAAGCCAGAAAAAAATAAAGTCAGTGTAAACACGTTACAGAGCATTCAGATGCTGCACCATCGCTGCTGTGAGACATCCAGTGGGTGCCAGGCAGTGCATTGCTTAGTGCTGTGTGTCCATGAGTCCACGAGTGTAAAAGAAACAGAGATCTAGAGATACAAAATTCCTTGTCCTATGCTGAGAAACAACCAGCAGCTGAATCTTCCTATTCCAAATGGTTCTGAGTTTGGCTTTTGTGTATTCTGCAAGCTTTGTAGACCTTCCTGTAGCGACGGAGCTGCTGGTCATTCATTAAAAGGAAACAGAACAAAAGGATAACTGAAATCTTTCAACAGCTAAGTGGGGTTTTTTTCTTCTCTTTTTCTTTTTCATTTTTTTTTTTCTATTTTAATTTCTAAAGAATGGATTAAGCTCTGCAAAGGAAAGACAACTGAACCATTTGAAACCCTAAGGAAATGCTTACTCCTTCCTTTGCAATGCTGGGATGTTCCACTAAGGCTTACATTATTAAGAGTCTTCCAATGGATTTATGAACAGAAGATTACATTCTTAATGCTGCTTCTCAGAAATTGAGTGAATAATTCAAAGCACACCAATATACTACGGAAAACAGAAAAGTACCTTTACAGCTCAGTACCATATGAAGAAAGCGAGCCTCAAGCTCACTCAAGCTATATAAATGTGATAGATGCAACATAAAGGCCACTGTGTATGAGACAGCTGCATGAAGTGAGGTGGTATAAAGCACTGAGTGGTAGCTATAGAATATGCAAACAATTGTTAGCAATAATGCACATGTATAACATAAGACTGATAGCACTACATATGAAAAACATACCAGTTAGACCATTAATAAGCTCCGTTTGTGCTTCGTATTGACAGATTTAGAGCATCTGCCCATCAGAAGTCAAAGACATTAGAGCAATGGCCCAGGGCAATGCGCCAGCTACCAGAAGAGGTTCATCTTTGCACCAGGGGAGAAGGAGCAGCAGCTGGGAGCTGCTTCTTTAAATACTTGCACTATTCCCTTTTAATGTTGTTTTCTCTAAGAATGCTCATGGCAAATAGGAATGGGCTTTCATCAGTTGTGCCAGGATAGGAAGATGCCATGGAATGGCAGTAGTCTGCTGGGTTTGACAACAGGGAGCTGCTAAAAAGGAGGTAGTATGAGGACGCTCAAAATGGAAAAGGTTTGATTGGCAATTTGGCAGTTGCTGTGTGCAGCTCAAGTTAGTCTGAAGTAAACAGTAAGTCAGTCATGCCTACACATGGATTCTTGCTGAGGAGTGAGAAAAGCCCAATATCTGTGGAGGCAGAGGACATTGTGGACCCATACTAAGACATTAAAAGAAAGAAGTTCAGGACCATCAAGCAGCTACATTGAAATATGCAAGGAAATCTCTCTCCTTTTCACACCCCTTCTCTATCAGAATCTGGCATTACTCAGTCTTCCTGTTCTCCATGTGAGGATGCAATGAGACAGCAAAGTGAACTCTGGAGAAACCTCTCATCCAAGACTAGCTGTTCAATTGTAAAATGGGGACCAGTGCTGGTTTGCCCACCTGTCCCCTGTGAGCACTTCTCCTTCTCTGAGGAGTCAGCCTCCTTGAGTGCAAACCAACGGCATTTCCATCAAAGCCATTATCTGCCAAACCCATCCTAAAAAACACTTATGTGCCAGCTCAGCTGCTCATGTGAGCTGTGCACAGGGGACGCTCAGCTCGCAATGCCAGAAGCCTTCCTTGCAAAGCATCTCCCACCAGGCCTGGAGCTGCAGGGATGTGCCAGTGCTCAGACCAACAGGGAAAAAGGGAGTTTATCAAGTTTATCATAAACTTTCTGATTCCCTCAAACATGGTGTTTGAGGGATTCGGTGTCCCCCCACAAAAAGTCCATTACTATCTTTAACACCATTAGAGCCCATATGAGCAAAGTGGGACGCTAAAACCTGCTTTACACTTTTCCCATAACCTCAACACGAGGGGGAAAAAAAATGGCATAAAAGAGCAGATCTGAGCTATCCTCATCAGAAAGGAGCTTTCCCCTTCTCAAACATGCACGCCTTGACATCTGACTCAACATCACAGTAGAAATTGATTCCTGTGTAACGTCCCAAAGGCAATAAGGGTGAAGAATGTGTGTCCTTCGCTGCTTTTGGGCTACCTGCTCCCCTACCTTTATTTTAAATTACAGATGATAAATGAAGAGGAAGAAAGAGCAAAAGAAACCCATAGGAACAAAAGATCACAGTGTTTTCTGGAGTGATCCAGCAGATTTGAGCATGTAGAAACGCTTGATGCTCACTGCAAGTTTCTTTGTTGTGTACTCTGTTTAACTGTGTGTGGTTTGTCTCACTGCTGTCTTTGTTTCGTGGTTATTTTTAGATCTGAAAGATGCTCAGCAATTAGCTGCTTTCTTGCGGTGCAGTTCCTCACCAGACACTTGCAGGTTGCCTTTATTTCCTGATGCAAGACTGCCTGCAGCTGCTGATCACCTGGCTGGCCTGCTGCCATGCATGCAGCAGTGCGGGGCTGGAGGGGCCAAGCCTGACCCATTTGCCGACTCCAACCTCCTGCACATTTTGGGATCATCTGAGCACTCTTAGTTCTGCATGACACACAAACTGCACACCATTGCAGGCCCACAGCTGCGTGAATGGTTCTCTTAACGTTTGCTACTCAGCATGCACCAACTGCTCACTACTGTCTGCTAATGGGAGGGCGTGGATCTGGACTGAGTTGTCTCCATTGGCACTTGCCATGCACATTCCCTAGGAATCCTTTGAAAAGTCTGTTTTCACCCCATCTTGAACCCCAGCTGTTGTGCCCCAACAATATCTCCCTGAAGAGTGAAACCACCGCAGCAGAAGAGAAATAAAATAAGAAATCTACGTGGATCTCTCCGATCTCCCAACTTTTGTAGTCTGATATTCACAATCAGATAATAACAGCTTGGATCTCTTCTGTCATTTTGCCCTGTACGCATTCAGAATAGCAGTGGAATTTAAACTACTATCTGCAATATTTTTTATTGAAAGCTGTATCTAAAAAAGGGTATCTTGCTGAAATAAGCACTTAGCCATTTCTATATTTCAGGGGTTTTCATTTTTGATGACACACACTGTGTATGAACCTTCGTGACATACTGACTCCACTACCTAGTGGGGAGTGAGCTAAGTCCCATATAGACAAAGGTGAATTCCAACATTGCTGATATTTGTAATAGGAATGAAGAAAACAGATGAACAAAAATTCCTTCTCTAACCCTCCTGACACATCAGCTGAGCCCAGGTTGACCCTCACGAATGAGAGCTTTGCACAAGCTCGCCTCAGCCTACAGACTGGCTTGTAGTATCATCATCAATATCCACAAGCAAGTTTTCCACTATCATTTGCTAATCAGAGATTGATTTCAAATTTAAATTAGACTTGCTCAAACTTATGCCAATGCTGCCTCTGTAGGAAGAATTCTCCCTGTTCACAGGAATCTCGTTTTCCAATTTAGATACCAACGTTAAAAGCTGCGACTACATCTCCAATGGTCGTACAAAGATATTGTAAATAGGTGGAAAAACTGGAGCCTTGGTCATACTGTTAAAAACCCAGCACCATCTTATTTTCACTGCTTTCTGAGTTAAGACGACTTGATTAGTGTGCAAAACATGTTCTTCATTTCTCTTTTGTTTTCTGCTTCTTGTTGCTGTTTACTTTATAAACAGGCAGCATCTCTCAACATATGTTTGCTCTGCTTTATGTTTTTAACAGATTAGACAGGAGTAAGAGAAAGGATATACAGCAAACAGGATGGTTGCATTCCTTTGGGAGTTATCTTCTGTTTATTTTATGTTCCCTAAGCCACCTTTCAGGCTTCTGAGCTAATACTGTTCCAGCATCTCTACTTCAGCTCATTGAACCCCTTTCCACCATCACACCACCAGCGAGAAATGAGAAATTCTGAGGGTCAGCGAACAAAGCAAATTTTCCCATTACTGCAAGTGAGACTATTTAGGTTTGGATTATTTGTATCTGTGATGTAGCATACCGGTACACTAAGATGCATTAAGAACAACACTTCTACAATACAGTTTTCCTGGTTTAGCTTTGGCATGTGGATTCCCATCATAAAAAAACTCATTGCTCAAAACCCAGGAGAGGATATTTTCCCTTCCAGCCGGTGCTGTTTCCCTTGTTGAGAACTATCAGTCTTTTTGACTTTATTAAAATAAACAACAATCCATATATACCACAGAAACAATACTCAAAGATGAAACAAGCACAGCTCTCCAGGCTGACCTCTCCTTCAGTCTATAGCTGCGAGCATCATTGAGCCTTCCAGAATCTGGGTAAGAGAAACGAGAGCAGCTCTCCCATTCAGTTAGCAGTGCTTCTGTTCTGGGAAACCTTTTGAGATCTGCTTTTGCTCTGCACTGACACAACAGTTCCCCTGCCTACTAAATCAAAGAAACCAATATGTCTTTGTCAAAAGTCAAATATGTCAAAGCTACCTATCTGGACTGAGAACAGTTTATTATACTTAGAACATTTACAGGTTCTCCTGTCTATCTTAAGAACACATCCTGAAAATATTTGTGACACGTTAGCTGTACACATGAAACTGCTGAAAACCAAAACAAGCATAAGCACTATGAGAAGAGAGTCAGTCACATCAGTAAATAAATCACATCAGCACCTGGTCATCACAAGCTCCAAGCGAGGTGACAGCCCTTAAACCTTGCCTCTATGATATTGCTTGTTACTTTGTGAAATGGGTGACCATAAAATAAAATCCCATAGGCTCTTCCATCTTCATCTTTTGGTGTATTAGAATGTAGTAATAGGCAAATTTTTGAGCACAAAAATATTGAACCATTTCTGAGATGAGATGATGGAAATGCAGCTACTAAAATAGCACAACAGCAGGCTAAGTATCTCCATAGTAATCGCTAACATGACCAGATAATGTAACAGCTTGGAAACAGCAGACAACAGGTCTCTTCCTATCCATCACCCATTGTGGAAACCCTTACTGAAGAGCTGTTTGTTCCAAATGCTGATGCAGTGCTGTATTGGTTATTAATATACAGATGGTAGCAAATGTACAGAAAGTATAAGGAAATGAAAACTCACCAGTGGTGGTGCCTTGGCTGAAGAAGCTGGGGCAGTCCTCACTGGTGAGCGATCTCCAAGAGATACTGCTTCAGTGGGAGTCAGCCCTTAAATGAGGTCTCAGAGGGGATGGAGTCGAGCTCCACCCCTTCCGGGAGCACAGCTACATCACTCTCACCTGTGCTCCCACAGCTGACCCCACACTTGCTTCAGCTGATTAATCAGAGGTTCAGGTTGTGATTACCAATCTCCCATACAAGTGCTCGTTTTTGCCTCAGAACCAAACACACAACACCTCAGTAAGCATACCATAGCACGATTGTTTCTGATGTGATACCTGAGTTTGGTGTGCTCCTCAGCATTTGAAGGGGATAAAAGGAAGCCCTTTGCAGAGATGGATACCAAAATTGTACTAACTTAAAATTCACACCTGACAGACTTTCCAACCTTTTATCTTTCTGCAAAAGGATTCTGCTCGTTGCTCAAAAGGATTTTGCAGAAAGCATCGCAGGAAATATGGCTTTTAACTAAGCACAACTCATTTAAAACTATTATTATCAGTATAAATACTGATCACGCGTGACCAAGGATCTCGCGTTAATTTCCAGTAATCTCTTAATTTAAAAACATTAAAATAATCCTGTGGCTTGGTAGCAATCGAATCATCTTTTAAAGTTGCCCAGTTGAGCATTGATTTCCTCTTTACTTATTCCCAGCTGGTGTTAGTCTTCCATCAAGAGGTTTCACTGTTTTAAGCTCTTTTTATGAGCAATGTACAAAAGGAAATGCAGATGTTGATTTGGAAATCCTTCCACGTTTACCTGTTGACAGGGCTGTCAATTACTGCTCTGTTTGATTTGCACCCACTCTATATGCAGCACAGGAAGATTTTTCTTGAAGTTATTATTATTTCACCTCCCTAACAGATCTGACCTTAACTTCATCAGTTTAATTAGGTGAATCATAGAGAAATGAGTTTTGGTTTAACTGGAGTGAGCTCCACTTTTCAAAGATGCTTCGTATGAAATGAGAAGAATGTTGTTTGCTGAAAGATCCAGTTATTTCTTAAGGCTGTCAAACTCTTCCTTGGTGAGGAAGAGGAAGGGAAAAAGGAAAGGAGAGGAGGAAGGAGAGGAGGAGGAAGGAGAGGAAAGGAAAAATACAAGCTGACATGGGAGCGGCCCTGGCTTCAGCACCTTGCTGCTGGGTTTTTTCCTTGGAGGAGGCTGGTTATCACTGCACACCTCTGCTCGGCTCATTAATGACTTATTTCTTTTGCTCTCAGTGGTTTCACTCTCCAAAACAATGCGCTGGATGCAGAACACTGGTCTTGTGCTTCAAAGGATTGCAACAAAGGGAACCCCTGGTGTGTTAGGAGAAAGGTTACCTCCAACTACGGGAATCGTCAAGATGTCAAAGGCATGTAGCTAAGCTGTTGTTTTAGTTCTCTCTAGTTGGCAATTTGTACTGAATTTTTTGCTCCTACCCTCAATGTCTCATTAAGAAATTCCAGCAAATAAGCAAATTTTACCTGATCTCTTTATAAAAGTAGGAGACCCACACAACGGCAGTATGATTCAGTCTTGGTTGAAATTTCATTGCCTTCAATATAATAATAATAATAATAATGACATTTACCCTAATTCAGATTTCAACAGAAAAAAAGATCTACACTATGAAAGACAACTAAGTCTCATCATCCTGAAAAACCTTGCCCCCAAAACACCAGCAAAGAAAACAAATGGCTCCAATAATTAAATTCTACGTAAGTATGGTTTATTGGTGGTGATTAATAAAATAATGGCAATCTGTAGCTCCTGAGGGCTGACACAACAGTTAGCTACCAGCGCTGTTCTACTGGAGTCGGTTGAGTTACAGCCTGAGACTGCAGTCCAAACAACACCACTAAATTAGCTGCCATTAAAAAATAACTGCTAGCACTTTTACTATTTCAGACTTCATTATCCTTTTTTAATTTGAATGTTCTCCTCGTGTAACCCTCAGGGCTTAAAATGCTTGCAGTGTCATAGGCATACTATTTCACAGTACAGGTGGCTCAATAAAGTATGACATTAGGCTGGGCTTGTGAGAGTGAACCTACTTGGGGAATATCAGTACCATGGGGTTATATGATATATTTTTTTAATCTACCTATGAACAAAATTAGTGAGAATTTTCTGAAAGATAGAGAGACCAGTACAAAACATCTTGCCTCTTCCCCAAAGGGCCCCATGCCCTGTGTTTTGCCTTTCCTTGCCTGCAGGGACTCATTGCAGCCTGTGTAACAGCCTCGCTTACCAGGAAGGAAACCAAACCATCTATCTCCCCTGCTGCCGGTTCCCACCTGTGTCTGTGCTGCAGAAGCACCATCAAAGTCCTCTTACTTCTGTCACCAATTTCATTATACTCGAAATCTATCTCATGCTGGTTGGGAAAACCAGTCCCTGTGTTTCTCATTAGATTTTCCCCCAGCCTTCAGGGCTCTCCCTGCCTGCAGCTGTTCTCATGTCCTGAGGACAGAAGAGGCCAAGAAGATGCTTTTGTGCACCCATATACCAGTCTCACATCTTCTTCATGGGGTGTTTGGTTGTCCCACTGTAACCCCTGCGAGAATGCTGGCTCTGTTGGGCTCTCCAACCCCACTCCCTTGGTCTCCTCCAACCAGGTCCATCCCCCAGCAGCATTGCCTTGCTGCACACCTGGCTGCCTGGGAATTCAGCCTTCTTGCATGTGTGTGACCAGAATTGCAAAACTGAGGAAGGGAAAGCACGGAACTCTTAAGATAAATGGGGTGCATCTGGTGGATCTGCTCCAAACTCCCTGAATGTGCTCGCCCAGCACTTGCTCAGCAGTTAGCAAAGGTCTGCATCACCTTGGCTGAGCAGGACGATGTGCAGCATCCTGCAAACAGGCACTGAAGTGGTGTCATCAGAGCATCAGATCCAGCCACAGACAGCAGCCAGTCACCATGTCACCTGTCCTGCTTGTTTCCTCTCTCTCAAGACTACAGGAAGCACCACAAGTCTGTCTCTTATTTATGCCTCCAGAGGGCAAGTCATTCTCCCCCAGCACAGCAGCGCACCAACTGCACTCAGCTTCCCCTCAGCCTCCTCCTGCAGTGCTGAATTGGCTGCACCTGCACTTCTGGGGAGGGGGCATTCATTTAGAAGGTCAGGTGATGGGGGAGTTCAGACAACAATCTCTTCTATTGATCTTCCGCATCGCTAAAATGAATTGATGGTGATGTTTTCAATGAAAACCAATAAAATATTTCTGTGGAAAGCACTGGATAAAAAGAGAAGCGATTACTGAAAAATTTGGCCCTCAAAAATATCCTGCCCATAAGCAGGGACTGTCATTAGTCTAATGTATGTTTTACAATTAATCAAATGCTTTTCGTATTACGAAAATGACAGCGCTGAAAAGGAGCCCTGTTTCAGGCTGCACATCTCAGATTTGATTGGTATGGGTTTAGCCTCACAACACTGTTAATAACAGCAAATGATGGAAATGCAAATGCTGGTAACAGCTGAAAATAACTTGGAAACAGCTAAACAAAGCAAGTAGTGGTTTGTTGTGGCAGACTGGAGAGGATTTTGTTGAAGCAAGAGCATTGTGTGCTACAGTCCACGCTGGGGACTGGATCCATGGGTCCTGAGGCCCTGTGCTGTGATGGAAAGGCGCAGCCCACCCCATTTCCCCTCGATGGACCTGGGCCGGCAGTAAGATAATGAACATCACTCGACTCTGTGCCAGAGCCACATTGTGACAACAGCAGAGATTGCATCGCTGTGATTTACTCCCTGTGTGCCTGCTGTGTTTAGAGGAACAGATTTCATTCTTCCATACGCGATTTATACATAACTGCAAAGGAATTCTTCAGAAGATCTATCAAAAGTAACAGGAGACATCATATTTTTAGAGAAGATAGTAATTCCTACTTGTACCAGCAGTGGAACTGCAGCAGGTTAGCACAAGGCACTGCAGGGTGTGCAGCTGGGGCGGTACCGGCAACAGCGCTTTCCCTCTCGCTGACTCCTCCAGCTCTGCTAACTGATGCTATTCACTGAGCCTCAACTCATGCCTCAGGACTGCTATGGGAGGCAGGTCCCAGGACGTGACATTTTGGTGGATTTCAGGGAGAAGGATGGAAAGATTACCTTGATCAGAACTGTGTGGCAGATTCCAACACCTCAAAGTTGAAAGAGATGGGCACCATTTGTCACTTCAAGCTTTTACTCATTATCTTGGGGTCTGTTTCAACAAACCAATTCCACAAAGAGCTACATTAAAAGAGAAAAAGAAGATAAAAATCATGATATTTGGCATATCTTGAACCTGAGAGGGCTTTGGGAACTGTGTCTGATCAGACTGAGACCTTCTGCAGCACAGCACTGTGTTGTACCATTCGGGCAGATCTGGCTCTGATTTTTGTCACCCAATTGGATTGCCACTGAATATTCAGCTACTGCTCCAGGTGAGCATCCGCGTGACTTCTGATTTAAACTTTCACAGGGAGGGCTGTCTGTTTACGGCTCTTGCAATTTGTCTCCTCGGTGACAAGCATTGGAGGTTTTTGCATTAAACTTCTCTTGTGAGTGGCTTCACAAGGCAGATGTAGCCAAACTTCTCTGTATGACAAAGCCCCTGCACGGCCCTAGGGCTGTATTACTCTTTTCTCACAGAACCATGTGCTTCTAGAGCAATTTTGTTTGCTGTTAGCTTCTGCATTTGCAAGACTGAACCTTTCCTTCTCCTGCACTCGGCCTGATGAAACAGGCAGACCCTCTCTTTCCTTTAAGCTTGGATGCTGAATGTCTGGTTACTGCATTTGGAGGCCTGCCTTTGGCTGCACTGCCTGTACACATCTGAGAGCAGATCCAAAGGCATGGTTTGCTTCTTTGTGGCTGTGACCGAGGTCACTTTCCAAAGCTCTATAAAAAATGAAAATCCTGTAAACGAAGCCTTTGGAAGAGCTGGTTTCCCTATCATACTCCCTTCTGCAAAAGGGTGATAAATACTGTACTAAAGAGTTCTGGGGCATTAATCAGGCTTGGAAAAGGTCCTGATTCAAACCTTCTTGCTTGATTCAGATGAAAATTTGAAGCAAGACTCATTATTTTCATCTCTTCTGTGCTGACTTTGGGTTCCAGCCTCTGTCATGGTCCCAAATGCTTTTTTCCACAGCAGTGCTTGGAGGCTGACAAATTAGGACTTGCTGATGCAAAAACATCCTCAAAAACTGGGTCTGGGTGGTACCTGCAGATGCCTTCACGATGCCTCCTATGATGCCAATGCGGTTGATTGAGGCTCAGTGGTTTGGACCTCCCCAACACCTTGCTGACATTTCTTCAGCTCTTCCCATCTCAAAAACCTCAGTTTGTTCCTTCTGCTGTGGCAAGAAGAACTGAACGTGGGGCAGCATCCACGCTCAGTGTGACGGGGCCGTGGCATCTCCAAATTCTCCAAATTCAGCCATCGCATCATTAAGCTTGAATTCAATAGCTTGAGGGCTCTGCTGACAACTGAGTCTGCAAAACCCAGAACGTGAAGCTTCTCAGCTCAAACCTCTGCTGTTGAGCTGTTTATCGTTGGCTAAGATGGCGTTGTTTTGAGATAAAACCATGTAATGATATAGTAAATAATTGCTTCATATTTCCGTATTCTTGCCTTTGGCAAGACGTCATTAGAATAAGCTTTAAATAAGATCATCTAAAATAACTGGAAATGCTAAAAAAACTCCTGATCATTAATTTCTGTATCTTGCTTGTTTTCTCCTCACCCTGCCTCTTGGTCCTAAATGAATTTAATTCACTGGAAAACCATGATTATTTTCTTTCCCTCTTCTCTTTGCTTATTTAATTCTGCAAAGCAATCTACAAGAAAAGAACAATCTCTGAAGGGTATGTGTAAGGTCACCTCTGATGTAGAATATCCAGTGCTGAGGACAGGGGAAGAGCACTTCATCTAAGACAGGGCACAGATGTGTCACAGGGTGCAAGGACGGGAAGAAAAGATGTTTGCTTAGGCTTTCTTTACATGGATGAGAACAGAGAAAGGGCAAGCACATGCAGGAAAATATAAGGCTGTTCAGGGCATAATTTATCTTAGTCAAGTATCAATGGAAATGGCCTTTATTTGAAAAGCAGCCTAATTACTGAAATTACTGCCACTGAAGTCCCACAACACAGCAAAGGAATCTATATGTTCTCTACCATTAGAATGTTTTGCACATTTTCATATAAGTTTAAAATAGCAATATTGATCAGGCAATTACCAGATTAAAAACAGCAGCAAAACCCAGGAAAACAAGCAGAATTTCTGTCTGCCCAAAAGCATCTGAAACTCATTTGTGTGTGCGAGTGTTTTCATGTAGCTGAAAATTAAACCCAATCACATCTCGTGTTCCAGCAGGTTTATTTTTCTAATGGGGGAAGAAAACTCCTTGAAAAGAGAAAAGCCTCCCTGATGCTGTTCAAAAGGCTTGAGGCAGTTTCTACCCCATTTATTCCTTTGGATTTTTCTCAGCCCCATCTGTTTATTTTCTGTTGAGCAATCATAGCAGAGCAGATAGCCAGGCTATAAAGATCTGAGAGCAGGTGGGACTGGGAGATAATTTGTGAGGCACAATGCGATGTTCTCTGAATATAGCATCTCCGATTTGGTGACTTGGGCTCGTAACCTAATTTGTCTGCTTTTATTTATATATTTTAAAGTAGATATACTTTGTGTGCCAGGGAAGCATTTATCTGTGATTAAATGCTAAAAGGGGATCACACAGATACTCTGCTGAGGACCACAGTTTTCTGCCAGCTTACCTCCATTTCAGAGCACCGGACCTTACACTTGCCTACAGAAGCCAAAAGCAACCTTAAATTCCTCTCTGCTCCCTGCAACCATTTACTGAGTGTCATCTGTGCGCTGCATGCTGTTAGATGGGATGGCAGAGCCATCATGGGTCCCACTGGTGGCATCTGCCAACAGCAGCTCAGATAAGGGCAGAAGTAGGTTTGTGTCTGTAGGTGTCTGTTCATAAATGTATGTGCACAAATATATAGAAATGTAATTTGGGGAGTCGTGGTGGGGGAGTTCAGCTGTATTGCATCCTGCTTTTAAAACCAGCTTATTTTCTATGCTTTTAAGGTGAAAAACACTAAGCACTCCTCGTTTTATCTTCAGATTCTCATAAAATCAGCACCTTAATTACTTTAACTGAATAAATGGACTAAGAGAACAGCTGCGGTGCTTTCGCCTTTACTAGAGCCATTGGCGTGATGTGAGAATTTAATACTATTTCTTCCATCTCAATTGTGCATAATGAGCTACTTGCTTAAACAAACAGGCAAATTCCAATATCCCATCTATGTTTTCCCCAGCAAGACAATGTAACATCAGGTGAAACTGTCTTTCTCAATAATTGATAGAGTTTAAGACTGATAATACGTAACGCAGTCTATAAAAGTGCCCACGTGATGGAAGCTGGTTTCCTCCACGGGTAGTGGTGGAAAGGTTATTTAATTCATTTATTTATTAACAAATGTTTCTCCCTTAGGCAAAGCTAATCCCAATTAAGGGCCACATTTTCAAATGATAAAAGTAAGAATTCTAATAAAGACACTAATTGGCAAGTATGTTCTTTAAAGATAATCATAAATTATAATATCTCATAGCAAGTGATGCCACTTCTATTAGCATCTCTGCAATGCAAGACACAGTTTCCCTATTAACCAGGTTTACATTTTACAACACTGAGATTGCCAAATGCAAACATCCTGCAGGCCAGTAGTGAAGCAGCTATCTCTGTGAGCTAACCCATGGGTAGTTACAGGCAGCAACTAATTACTGCTTTTTCTGAATCCACAGTTAAAGAGCCAAAAGATGAGCACGGTAAAGTCTCCTAACCCAAACCGTTATTGACAAATCAAGCATAAGCCAAAAAATGCCAGAAAAAGACGGGCAGAAAGTCTTTATACACAAAGAATTTTAAAGATGAGTATCTATAAATGTGAGGGATTGGGGGAAAAAGTATTTTGAGTGCAAGAGAAGTAACAGAACAGAAAAACGGAATAGAAAAAATAAGCCCCAGTCATGCTGCCTCACAAAGACAGACCTGGTGGGCATTTTATATACAGATCTTGAAAAGCTCCTTAAACCTTTATAGAACTGGGAACCCACAAAGCAACCAAGCTGAATGCTGAAGATTTGCTTCCCTGTAACACAAAATCATGACTTGTCAAGTCAGGTGAACCACTGAGCATTCTTGCACCCAGCACTTAACAGGAATAACATGCCTGATGCCATCTGACATCCCAGCAAAACAGATGGCTGTGGGATGCATTGCCAACCTTGGGAATGTTTGGGGTGGTACATTAAGAAGTGGGCCATCAACAGACACTGCTTTAATACCTCACGTTGGTGAAAGCTCTCTTTGGAATTCAGAATCTTACAATGAAGCAAATAGACAGCATATACATACTGAAGATCTTGGTAAATGAGAACACAAGTCTGTGTTTTCCAATTCAACTTACACATTTCCTACTTTTCCACCCAATTTCCATATCATCACTCTCTCTGCTCAGAGGTGCATCCATTTTATTTAATACTTTCCGTCCATCAACCTCAAAGCTTTTCTCAAATTGAATTGAACATGTAGCCAGCAAGCAAACTGGCCAGCCTGGGGCATCCCCTCCTTGCAGCACATCCTTGGGCACTGTGCTCATGCTAGCAACTGGGGGTACTGCACTGCCAGCCCTGAGGTTCCCCCCAGCTGCTGCTGCTCTGTGTCAGCCAACAGTCCCACAGCACTGGCTGCAGGGAGGGGACATGGCACCCCTCGGTGAGAAAGAGGAGTAGTCAGTACAAAAAGTCCTTTTTTTCCATACTTCATTTTCTGAATGAAAACCATCATGTGGACTTTCACTTTTTCACTCAATGACATCACACAACAGTTAATCAATTTTCCGTGGCTTTTGCATAGAAAAGTCTACAAATCATGGCTACTGGGCTTCTTACAGCTCTCTCTTTACTCTCTTTTCTTTCTTTTTTTTTTGCTCCAAAATATCAGTAAATGCTCATGTAATATAATTATAAAGCAGTGTGAAAAGGATTAGTTCAATCTTATGTTTAACAACAGATTTCATGGCTGCTGGATCATGAAGATTGGAGCCAAGTTACCAGACAGAGCGGTGTGTTTCCCCAGGTAGCTGAGCAGCTGATTTTATACCACCACAGTGAATGAGATTGCATGGGATTGTGTCACACCCTGGTACGGACAAATGATCTGTGATGTTACAGGATTTGTGCCGCTCTGGCTTTAATTAACCTCCCATACGAGCGAAGGCAAACAAGAAAGAACAGTCCCCTTTAGAAAGGAATATTCTTACAGTAATTAAACACAGATTAATACATTTCATAGTGTATGGTTTTGTGGGTGACATGGGCACTCTTTTTACAGCTATTCTTTAGAGGAAGAATAAGTTTCTCTTCATTAAAGACTAATAAGTGACATTACGTTTAAGTGCTCGCATTAGATATGCTTCTTTGAATTTAATGATGGGGCAATGAGGCCTTTAATTAAACAGTCAAAAATTTCTACTGGGAGAAACAAAAACAAATTTACCTACAGGTTTTCTTCCCAATACCAAAATAAACCAGAACCCATCTGGTAGATAATCAATGTTTTTATCCATAGAACTAAGCCTCACACTGTGTTGTCTTTAAAAATGTGGGCTTTGTTCCTAAAACCCATATCATGTACGGAAGAAACTTATTGCTGGCTGTAGAGCTATACTCAGTAATGCCTGCCTCACATCTTTACATTACATTTTAAGATGATAAGGTGATAGGAAAACACATCCGTTCAGACGCGTCCAGTGCACACCCAGCTCTCTGACACAGATCAGTGACTTGTTATAAGCACTATTCTGGCATATTTTCTATCATCCTCTAAATATTTTTCATTTGAATTTCATTCATTCAATTAGAGTCCTTGTAGATGGGCTGTAAGTGTTATCAGAATTGCAGAAGAGGCTAAAATTGGCTGTTACCATATCATGGTAACCACAGACTTCTGTGATGGACTTGACATTTGTAATAATAACCAAGTTGTGTGGGTTTCATTAGTTTTTCTTATAAAATGTTCAGTTTTAAAAGAAAATTAGCAAAGTTTTCTGTATGCTTGATCATGAACAAGGAAAGAAAGATATCATCAAATAGAAAATACACTTATAAAATAAGTCAGGTTGGTGTCAACTGTTATTCCTTAAAAATAGTGCTGGGATAAACTGCACTGAAGTGTAATTTGGGAGCTTCTTGCAACTGTCAATAGGTGACAGCTCACAAAGCCTGCAGAGGAAGTTTGTCTCCTGGACAAAAATGGTGAGCAGACCCACTCCATCTCATCCCACTGTATTTTTCCATTAAATGAAATGGGATCCCACTGCCTGCTTCTTTTTACCACATTAAAGTTTAAGGAAAGCACGACAGATGCTATTTCATTTTCTATCACAGCTCCCTTTAGCAGAACAACCCATCAGTTGGGATACAAATCCTTTTATTAATTCTTGTATTGATTAGTGGAATAACGCTAAGCTTCGAGTTGCGGCCTGCACTTCTGGTAGGTGAGTTTGCCTGTGCTGTATCCTCTTGTACACAAACATGAGAGCTTACTAAATATATATAGATGTGAAAGATGGAACCAAAGTGCACAGATATTTCTCACTAATGAGAAAGGAGGCAGGATTCTCCTTCTGCTGTGGTTCCAGACCTTAGTTCTTGCACATGGTTAGGGTAGTACACTGTGTGTACTGCCATACTAATACAAAGCTTAATTTTGCTCAATATTGAGCAGTCAAAACTAGTCACAGAAAGAGTTTGGCATCTGAAAATCTGATCTCTTTGTTCATCCCCAAACATCCCTAACCCTGTCTCTGGGTTTGAACTGCTTGAAAAACACCTGAGTTCTTGCTTTTCCATTCTGGATGTTGTTCAGTGAGGATATGAAGAAAGAAAGCAACACCATCAGCCAGCACCAAAGTACGTTATCACATAGACAAGCATTTACAGCTCACTGTTCCATCTGCTCTACCAGCAAATATTGCTTTTTGTAATTTTATCATCAACTAGAAAAAAAAATATATGAACTTTGATGGCGTCTAAGCAATCATTTAGTTTTTAACACCACAGTTGAAACGGATTCATACTCCTGTAACACTTAGAAAGTTACAAATAGTACATGAATAATAAAGAGGTGCTGAAAATAGATATAACACAGGAAAGAATCACATACAAACGTATTTGCACGCAAGCACTTGTAAGCTTATAGCTTCCACACGAAACATGCATATAACCATATTGAATATTAACTTCTTGGATAGTGACAAGCTCAGTGTATCACCTCACAGCCACATCTCCAGCATACACATATTTAATAGGCGCATTACTGAGGCTCTTCCTAAGATAGCTACCCAGTGACTACCTGTACCCTAAAGATCTGGGACACAATTGCTCAGTTTGATGACTGCTTTTCTGTAATAATCAGAGAATGGCCTGGGTTGAAAAGGACCACAGTGATTGTCCACTTTCAACCCCCTTGCTGTGTGCAGGGTCACCAACCAGCAGACCAGGCTGTCCAGAGCCACATCCAGCCTGGCCTTGAATGCCTGCAGGGATGGGGCATCCACAGCCTCCTTGGGCAACCTGTTCCAGTTCCACTAGACATTCACCAGCAACCTTGACAGCCATTAGCCACAACCACAACACAAATGCATTATAATCAACTGCTACAGTCACATCACCAAAATATTGTGCAGATGTGCAGCATAGATGTCATCTACGAGGAGTAAATAGATGAAAAATGATCAGTAATTGTGGATGTTTGATACTGGTCCTCAAGATGTGATGAAATGTACAGTGTGAAATAAAGGAAGCAACCACAGAATGAAGGGTTTTTTAGTTCTAATGCAGACCATCCATAAGGTTTACATTTCCCTCCTTCACACCCAGATTATATACAGGTGTGATTCATCTGTGCCTGGGAACATAACAGCTGCAGATACATTTTGGGATTTCTGTGATTTTTAAAGGCCAGGCTTTGAAATGCTACGATTATATTTAAAAATGATACATAACCCAAGGAAAATGGGTGCATTACGTAGAAAGCCTGAGAAAGAGCTCCTGAAAGTCTTAATGGAGATCACCGGACAAAGTGTTAGAGAACTAGAAAAAATTATTTCAACATATAAACATGCATTCCCAATATAGCATGTCTAATTTACAGCATGCAACTTCTTAAAGCTTGGGTTAATACTGAACTGCTACATGAGTACTTCTTCCCCTATTACTCTGTGGATCTGAAAACTGCTACGGAACCTGCAAGCAGCACTGAAAGTAACCTGAACTGAGAACTATGAAACAAACAGTCCAGAGCTGAAAAACATATTTAGGATCTGGGGACATGTAGAACCCTTCTGAATAAGGAAATCAGGGCAGTTCATATAAGGCATGACTGTAACTTAGCTTCACGATGCCACTGCTGTTTTCCCCTGGACTTTCCTTGCTGCCATGCTTTCGGGCAAAGCAAAATTTAGCATGTATCCAATTCAAACGCAGTGGCCTCTGCTCTGGCTGCTCTCTTTAAACATTTCAGGTCGTTCTCCCGCTTGCTGTGCTTACCAACTCATTTTCTGATTAGGAGATACTGTGACATTTACACTCCATCGTTATCTTTTACTAGCAAACGCTGTCCAACGGGACGTTCCCTGCTAAGGTAACACTTCTCACAGCTCATCTTGCCTATAGAAACATCCTGTGCCTCTGCTTAAATCAACGCTAACAGAAAATCTATTGCGCTTTGCACTGTAAGCTGGGTCCAGCTCTTAGCAATAGTGATGTTAGCAGTGTTAGTGAGAATAAATCAGAGCAGAGTGCACGGACAAAGAAAGCGATGTCTGAACCACATAGGTTATAAAACATCTTGTGCTTGAAAAGAGATTAAAAACATAGTATAGCAAAACATCGAAGAGCCAATAATAGTGGAAGAGTTGACCCCCCACCCCATAACTCTGCCCACATTCCCAATCAGGATTTCCGTATTGGCATCTAATTATCTAGCACTTCATTCGTCTCACCAACTTTCCATCATGATAGAGTCAATTGAGAGACTACCATTAAAGGCAAGGTAAGAATCTCATTAACTTTACTGGTGCAGTTACGCATCCATCTCTTGTACTCTGCATTCTCTGTCAACTGCTTTTATGTTGTGTCTCTTTCTTTCTGGTCTTGTTTTCCTGGGTTATTTAAAATGTAAAACTAAAGAGCAGCTACTCTATCATCCTATGTCTTTCTACAATATCTACATCAATGGTGTCCTACTGGGTTAGTGCCTCTCTCACTGTGATACTGCTACTACTAATAATACTGATCATATCTTCTCAGCTTTGTCTCATGTAGAAGAGGACACTTAGAAGCCAGTTGCATAATAGCAATAAATGTGAGGTATCATATAATAGATCTTCAAAGATACATCAATAATACATTTCAAATCATTGCTGGTGCAATGTTACTGCAGGGGAAACTGCTGGGGAAGAGCAACGCTCTGAAAATATCCATCATCTTTTAGTGTCTGTGTAAATGTTTTGAAGATAGGCTGTAAAACTGCATTAAGTTTACAATAAATTTTGAGGTTCCTAACCCATTACAAAGCACCAAACTCTGGTGTTCATCCACTGAAGCACCACAGCCCATATCGGTTGCTCTTTCTGCAAAGCTGTTATGCTTGCTTTCCTGAACAGCAGCATTGCATTTCACTTTATTTTTCTGTTTCCAGTGGCTGCCCCGTGGCACGCTGGCTTGGGAGAAGCTGGAATGTCAGAAAAACATCACCATAGAAGCTTCTTTGTCTAAAGAGAGACAAAGCCTTCACAGGCATTGTACACCGTGCCTTTGCAAATATGGATAAGCACACAGAGATAGCTAATTAAAAGTAAACAGCTGTATATGTAAGGAAGTTTAATTTAACAGGCTCTTAAATCAGTTTCCATAATACTGTCATTTGAAGGTTGTGCCACTTAGAGCAGAGAGAGTAAGCACTGAAACCTGAGTTCTGGTGGAAATGGGGCTAAAAATGATAGCTTTATGGAGAATGGCATTTAACATAAGCACAGGGAAGTATGACTCAGGTACACGTACCAGAAGTGAGAGTAGTGGTCAGATAATTGGCCATCCTGTATTTTTGTCATCCAGTGACCTCCTGTTTTTCTTTATGACTTAAATTTGTGGAAAGCAGATATCCTGAGGTTAAGGGATGAACTCAGAAATGCAAATTAGGCATTTGCCCAAGAGAACACATTGCTGCCCTCTAAACTTCATTGAAATCTCAGGGTATTATTTATTTATTTATTTTTTTAGAAGGCCCAAGATTTCATTATCTTGGCCATGCAAAGAGGAGCAACTTGACACAATCTTCAAACCCCATTGGACTGCAAGCAGGTTAGCTTATCTGGAGATGCCAGCAGGTGATAAATCACTCAAAGCACCTAATAATTCTGTTTCTGCTCTCAGCAAAGCACAAGGGCTAAACCCAGCCTCCATATCCTAACTGACTCAGTACTAATTAAGTAGCAGAAATCTTCTACCAGCTTTCTCTCACCTGATGCCGATAGATGAGCACTTTTTCCAAAGAAGGAAAACAAAAAATGCAGATTTCTGCAAGTCATTTTTTCCTGGCATGCTGAAAGTCTTCCTGGAATAAACCTGATTTTTCAGAGAACAGATCTTCCAGTTCAAAACAGAACCAGAGTTCTATAATGTAAAGCCGATGGTCGGTTTGTTTCTACCCGTTTCTAAGTAGTACTGAGTTTGATAACGATTAAAATTGTGTTTAATTAGTGTCAGTTTTGTTCCTATGATGTAGATAGAATGAACTTCTGACAGGTATTGGTGTATCTGTAATGAATATCAATCTGCATCCTGCAACGCGGTTTGGATTTAAAGTCTTTCTGGAAAAGCACAGAAGGAGGAAAGCAATCAGTCATGCCTCTCACGGCAGTATGAGCTTTTAACAAGTGGATGTTAGATCAGAACTGAGATTCAGCCATGAGCCTAACCAAATTGCGCATAAATAGCTTCATCTATCCAACGCATTAGAAATACTTAATGGTGAGAAATCATGTACACTCCCATATTCACCTCTACAAATCACTAGATATGCATCATGAAATGTATTTATTTTCCAGGTAATTTTAATGTGAAATCAGCTAAAAAAAAATAAGGTAATCATAATAATAATAAAAAACATATTCAATAGAATGATTCACGCCTGTACTGAAGTTATTTACAGGTGGGCAGGGAAACAGCTATTCACCCTGTGAAGGAGCCTTGGCTGAATGTGCACCTAGCAGGAACTGATGGAGTAGATGCTGGGTGTCAACATGGACAGCAGCCACCACCATGGTTCCCAGCACACCTCAGGGCTGGGTGCAACTCAGAGCTCCCTGTTGGGTGGTTTGCTGCTTTCTATAGAAAAGCAGTCGATTTAAAAACTGGTATCTGAAGTGAAGCAGAGAACAACAGTCATTGTAATGACAAAAGATTGGATAAAATGTCCAGCACTAAATGAAGTTCTGCTGCTGTGGACATCATCACTGCCACTGGAAAGCAAGACTATGCTTCCATATTGTTTCCTATTATTCATTACAAACCCTGCTCAAGAAGATTCTTGGCCAAAATGGAAATTAAAAACAAACACAAAAACCAACCCATATTAATAAAACAGCTACTTATGTGCTAAGATTTGTCTTGAATTCTGTTTTAAGAAATGAAAATAAGCATTTAATGAAACAAAACGAGGGACTTACTGATCACTTGTAGACATTCACACAACGTAGATTTTATAGCCAAATTAGATACCAACACATAGTTTGAAGTACAAAGTAAAGTTAAGAAATAGGCTGCTCCATCAGTTGACTTTGTGGAAAACTTTTGCTGCTGCTTCATCTCTTTTGATACTTCTGAAGTTAAAGAGACTTTCTTCCTTTACAACAGACAAACAGACCTTTCAACCTCATGCTGTTGTTTACTTCTATATTTTAACCTAAAATATATCCTAGAGGATAAGAAGCCTGCATTGGTTTTTGAAGGCACCTCTTTATTCAGCTGTGGCTGAGCCAAGATGGGAAGAACCGGGGCTAGCAGCTGCATTGAATCAGGAGGCTAGAACTAACAAATGGAAGGAGAAACTGAAGAAGGCAGAACAATTAAGTTATAAAGCAGAGGAACTAAAGGTAATTAATTAGAGGTGGAAATGTGAAAAATTACTGTCTGGTCATTGTACAACTAACACGCTCCATACCTTCACAGTCAAACCCTGCATTCTGGTGGTAAAGGTGAATAGATGTAGGTCTGAGGGTTTGTAGTGATGAAATTGAAGTGTCTCAACACACATCTCCATTCTTTGTGAGACAAATCAATCAAGTCTGGAAGGTTAGCAAGTCTCCTTTTGAAGGCAGTGCAGATTTTCTACTCCCTATTCCATTTTGCAGACAAGATACTATATGCTTATCCCTAAGTCCATAGAAATCATTGGGAAGATCTCCATAACATTTACAGGAAATTAGACTGCTCTCGTGAAGAAGGGCTTGGTTCTGCAAGGTGTGTTTCCCTGAATTTTGCAACTCATAATTTTTTGCTTAATTCAATGAGCAGTTTGTACTAGTAGCTCTGTCCAAAGAACACTGAAATTAATAAGAAGCTTTCTGTTAACCTTAACAGGCTTTGCATTGTGCTCTGTATGAAAAACAGAGCACTGACTTAACCAAGGACTATTTATAAAATGAAGCTTGGAAAAGAGAAATCTTCCATTTCATGTAGCATCCATTTTAGTGCCAAAAATATAATAAAATCCTGCAACATTTTTCTCTTTATCATCTTCTTCTTTACAGGCTTCATGAACCTCATCTAAAAGGTGCTCAAGGTAAAAAGTATTATCATTCTGATGAATGCCAGCCCTCTGACACGAGGAAGAAGCCTTTTATTCTCTGACAATGTCCCTGCCAACTTAAATGGAGGATGTAGGCAGAGAGCTTTGGGGAAACCCTGATGCTGATGAATCAGAGCTCCCTGCTGAGAGCAGACTGATGACACCCACCATCTAAACAGTTTAGTAACTTTTCAGCAGGTAGAAGAATCAGGTTTGCCTTTTTGTAAGATTTTAAAAGGCTCAAGCCTGAACCTGACTCTTCAGAGAAGGAACTGAATCTGTCCCATGTCTGACTCCTTCCCGTGCTTTCACTCTTAAACTTTAAGCAGATATTCTTTTGTTGCTTGTTGGAGGGACAATGCAGCAAGCTGTCACCATGCACTGCTGGCTGTGCTGGGGGCTTCGAAGGGGAAAGGCACTGCATTCTCAGGGGCTGAGGATTTGCTTTTGGGCGGCTTTGTTGCATCTTAAGTCAAAAGAACTCCCTTTAATTAATCTCTTCCAGTGCTTTATGTTTCTGATTAATTGAAAATAGTGCTAGGATGACACCTGCCTTAATTTTGCATTATATTTTTGCATTACATGGACATTGATGACATCCAATCCAGAGCATTACAGAAAAAGTAATAATAATACAACATGACTCAGTATAGTGAAAATCCCAACACCATTTACTTCTTTTCTTGCTGTTATTAGTTACATTTTTTTCTGCTATTTTATTACTTCTATTCCTATATAAAATGAATTGTAACAGCTGTATATTTCAGAGGAACGCAGAGCCTAAAAGGCTTCATATCAAACTGGGGATTCATTACGGCAAGCACTGAATAAACTTATTTTCTCATTAGGAGAACCTCACATGCAAAGTCCAGCTGGAGAGGAAATCATATCTTCCATCCTACAGGCACATTGTTTTTACATGTTGATAGCAGATAACATAAAGAAGAATGATTTTGTTCCCCCTTCTGTGATAAGTGAGAAGCTGTCCCAGACTGAAAGGTTTTCACTCTGAGGAGATGACACATTTTTGTATGGGAAGCAGAAGTGCAAAAAAAATGATCAAGGTGAACTTTCCAAAATATCAACACATCCCTGCAATCTTGGATGGGCTTTCTATAGAAAATGTGGGAAAAAATTGCTTTTATGTACACTGGTGACTGGAAATAACTCAATGCTTCCTTTCTGGTCAACAAGAAATTACTGTTTAAGAACTTCAGATAACCAGAACTGCCTCTGTACACAGTTCCACATCCAGGACTCTTCTGTCCAACCTGTGTGTCTGGGGGCTGCATTATCACTTAGAAGAGAGGTTTGATGTCACTCAAGGAGTGTGTGATTTCTCTCAGCCTGCAAGGCAGAGTGCATATTAGAGTCTGTTATTAAATATTTTGGCTGGTGTATCTGTGTTTCTCATTTTATCCCCAGTTTGGTAACATGTCACATATACTATATTACTGCTGACTTTAAAGCACAGAACAAGATCAAGCCTTGAAAGGACAATTTCTTTCTGGAAAGTGGAAAATTGGCAGGAGAAATCACTTCTGCTTTCAGACACAGTGGCAGAAGCAGATGCTGAGTGCATATTGTGCACGGATAGTGAAGTGGGAATGACTGAAAGGGGAACTAAGATAGAGATCACACATAACCTGGAGAATTTTAGAAGCAGGAAAGGCAGACTGCCCAGCTACTGCTCAAACACAAACTGGAGCAGACAAGGAAAAGGAAGAAAGAGAGCACTCTATACTTTAATCACTTTACATGAAGAGAGCTTACTACATAGGTGCCCAAACTGGATATTTAGAAAGTAGATGATTAAGAAGAGATAAGAGGGTGTAAAAATTAAACAGAAGGATCACTGGTGTGAAACTGTCTGTCATGGCACAAAGGGACGAAAGGACAATCTGCACATGGTAGCGAATCAAAACTTCAAAGTGAAAGAAAAAATAATATATATTATATATATTATTATAATATATTATATAATAATATATATATATATATATATATATATGTATGTATATATATATATATATCAAGAAAAGAACAATTGCAGCCATCAAGAAATGGTCACTAGAAGAGCTTGACAATATACATCAGAACTTTTATATCTGAGGGTGTTGGCTTAGATGACACTGGACTGAACTTAAGTTACCGGATGTTCCAAAGGTTTGGGTGCAGTGCATGCATTACTCTTTCTCCTGCTGTCAGTGCCATGAAACACAGGCATTTCCACCCAGGATAAGAAGGACACATCTGATCATCATCTGCTGGATTACAGGGATGGCTGAGAAGGAAAGGCACACTGTCCTGCTCTATGTCAGCTGGTAGGTATCTGATAGCCATGATTTGGAGAAAGTAACAGCTCACCCCAGAACATTCACCTCCTCTACAGGCTCAGCTCTGTGTTTACTGCAAGATGATGGGTTTCCATTAACTAGAATGATACACCCTAACTAATTTGTAGAAAATAACTGCAGATAAGCTGACCTGAAGACAGTTTCCCTCATTGAACCTCATGTCCCAAGTGGCTGTTCAGCATCTATATCCAATGGGAACCTGCAGAATTGCCCACATGGAGCAAATCACAGACTTTCAGATCAACCTCAGGCAAACCAGTCAGATCCCAGTGAGAATGGGTAAGCATGGGCACCCAGCCATAACTTGGGCGAATCTATTAAATCTGAGAGTATGGACATGAAGGTTGCCAGTCCAGTGCATGAGAATAAAACACGGGGGCAAGATGTTCTCCCATCTTGCTTGTAAACACACTTTAATTAGCTTACTTCTCCATATCCCAAACCACAGCAACCAACCAAAGGCATAGGGATTTCATAACACTGGAGTAACAAACATTAAATGGCTCAGTGTGCTGAAGTTACAGGTGTAGCAAAGCTTAAAAGCCTTGTAAACAGAGGACTGGGGAAAAGTCAGCCAAGTGTTTTAAAATATTTTCCTCACAGTTCATAATAATCCTTCTAGAAGCTTGAAATCTGTTTGCTTACCAAATATTCATTAGCTAATATTTATACAGTGCTTTGAAAATGTAAAGCTCTAAATACACGCTAATTATAATTATAATTACTTCTTATTATCAGACTCTTTCTTTTTGTTCTGTATGACTGTGCCGATGAAGAGGCACAAAGGTTTCTGCCCTAGAAGCATCTTTGCCTCTTATAGGACTGAATTAAAAGCATTTGTTTCCCAAGAAAAAAAAAAAAACGTTGAGAAGAATAACAGCCAGGATGGGCTGCAGGTGGATGGGAGAGACAGCTAGAACACAGAGCGCACCAGATTCACTGGGGCTTTTTGTTATATTTGTCTCTACAAAGCCTGATCCAATGGGGACCATATATTACACTCTGTCTGGAAGACAGGCAGCAGGATTGATGCCTTGCTTTCCAAATGATGTAGGACAAATGATGGCCTACTGAAGGGCTGTAAGAAGCTGTGCTCAGACTAGTCCTGATCAGATGATGGTATCACACTGTAGGATGGTGTGGGAGCAGAGACTTCATCCTACAGTACCATGCTCACTGCCTGAGGATCACTGCTTCACCAGCACCTTAACCACACAGACAGCATGCTGCATTGCATCTGTCTGTTCTGTATAACATAGAGAGGGGGGAGAAAAAAAAAATCCCATTCGACTAATGCTGGACTCCTTTTCAAATTGCTTGGCACTGACACATTCAGGCCCATGTGCCCAGCCTCCTCCTCTCATTGCCAGCCCTGCTCAGTGCAGCTGTGTCTGCTGGCCTTATTTTTCCCACAGTCCCTATTCCCCCAAGTGATTCAGTGCTTTGCTCCCACTATCTAAAATTAAACTTGGCTATTGCCTGGCAGCCCCAGCCCTGGCTGCTGCCAGCATCACGCACTGCTGCTCCCCTCACTTCTCAGGGGCTCCAATCAAGTGTTTGCCATGTGCTTCCTCTGGCATGCTTGCAATGAATAAAGGACAAGTTTTCAATGTAAACACACACATGCATATCTAAGAACGAGGGTAAAACAATAGCACTAGAAAATGAAGGCTACTGCAAGTCTGCAGGACAGAGAGAGGATGAGATTTTTTAAACACCAAGCATGCCACTGAGAGCCCTGGGTGTGGGTGTTACCTGCCTGTTCTTATGTCCTGCTACTAGAATAGCATGGTAATTCTGGGAGCTGCTTTCGTTCAACCATCTTTGGATTGTGCCCTGTAGCTCCTAGAACGTTAAACAGAACTGCATGAGTTTACACAGTGCTTTCCTTCTGTCTTGTCTAGCAAAAAGTGACACAAGAGCAACGTTCTCTATAAATACCTGCTAAAAGGATCTACTAATAATTAATGCTGAGAACTCCAAAAGAGAAAGAAAACAGAGTTTCACAGTGAGAACTTTTAATGAGAATGTCATAAGACAATCAGTCTGCAAACTGCCCAGTGAACTGCAGGGCAATATCAATGATCCATCAGCCTGAAAGGATGGTATCAGCTTCTGGCCAGACATCAGCACACAGGGGGCTTCATGGATGGCAAATCTGCCCTGTGCTTTGAGAGCTCAACAAGCCACACAAAGGGAGAGGTAAATTTTGACACAGAGGTAAGAGACTTGCAGGGGAGAAGACCAATGTAAACCTTTAAGCAGGTACAGTCTACTGATTGGACAGCATCATAATCATAGTATGGCCTGGGCTGAAAGGACCACAATAACCACCTGTTCCAATCCCCTGCTATGTGCAGGATTGCCAACCAGAGCCACATCCAACCTGGCCTTAAATGCCTGCAGGGATGAGGCATCCACAGCCTCCTTGGGCAACCTGTTCCAGTGCGTCACTACCCTCTGTGTGAAAAACTTCCTCCTAATATCCAATCCAAACTCTCCTGTTTTAGTTTCAAACAGTTCCCCTTTGTCCTATCACTATCCACCCTCATAAACAACCGCTCCCCCTCTTGTTTATATGCTCCCTTTAATTATCAACAACATGCTGGTGGTTTTGGAGACAAGGGGACTATAGACCAGAAGCACAACTGTATTTGTTTAAGCACCAGTTGCACAGGATGAAATTGCAAGGCGATACTTTCTCCTAGTTTACTGTAAACAGTAAAACTGTACAGAAAATAAATTTTACTAGTTTTAATGTGAATACTTTTGTACTCAAAGATTTTATATTTGCCATTTAATCAACTATCTAATTTGTAAGTGTTCCACAGTGTTAAATATTTGTATTAAGTGTATTAAGTATTTCTATCTTTCTAACACGAGTGATGGTTTGTCAAGATGAGTATTAAGCACAATTGTTCCTTAAAAGTCAAACATTAAGTTATGATCCCATCAGCTTTAGGGATTGAATACCCATAAGATGTGCAGAAGTAAGAGCCTGTTGATAACTTTCTAGCTTGGGATTGAAGAGAAAATAAAACAAGACTGCAGAACAAATAAACCACGTATGTAGAGTGGCATTAAACAAAATTAAATGATGAGGAGTGTGTGGTACTTTGATGTTTAGGGCTGGGATGTTTTAAGGTAGAATTTCAACCAAGAGAGAATTTCCAAATGAGGAGATAGGAAAAAGCTTTATACCCTACACACCTGAGAGGCTTCAGCACTATTTGCAAGACCCTCTATTTCCATATAGGCAAATGAATACTGAATCCTCCATGAGACAGGCCATTGCTACCATTGATGACTTGTATCAGTTCTGCAGTGTTCAATTCTTTCTAATTTCTGATGCTCTTGTGAGATCTTCTTGCACTAAGGAAAGCTTTCACCTCTCAAAGTGACTTCTAATATTGATATTTCACAACTGTGGTCTGCGGATTATGAACTTTTCCTCATTGTAGCATTAAACAAATATTTTAAGAAGTGTAGTGGTTTTCCTGAACAGAAAGTAAGATGATAAATGACTTAATCTGAACCTAATTAGGGCAAGTTACTAAAACAGAGGTCACATTTGTTTGGAAGGGAATGCCGTAACAGAGTAAATGGGTGGAATAGATCTGGAAAATGGAGGGAGAAATCTTGACTTTTTGGATAAATGCAGTACAACAGAAAGGAGAAAACTCTTGAATATCAGCCCTAAATCATAGAAGTCTTCCTTTACAACACAGAAATACTGTACAGTATGAATAAGCATTACAACACACAGCAACACATCAGCTCTCCTACTATTTGTTTTCCAAAAACACAAAAGATTACTACTGGTCATAGTTAGTAGCTGGACAATGCTTTGTCCAGAGAAGGAATATTGTACTTGCTGTGTACAACCCATGAGTAATTTCTGCCACTCTTAAGACAGCTTTTTGTTGCTGCCTTCTGTCAGAAGCTTCACTGTGGGTTTTTTTAATTTTATTTTTTTATTTATTTTATACTACTAGAGCAATAAGTAGCAATAATTAAAGGAAAAAAAAAAAAAGATCTTGGGAGAAAAAGCCTTGGAGGGAAATTTAGAACAGGTAAGGAAGACATGAGAAAGGAAAGCAAAAACAGATTAGGTAATTTCTTAGCCTTGAAACATATAATAGAGGAGCTGCAAAGAAATACAGCAGGTTGTTTGGGTATATTGCCAGAGGAATTGAATATAAATCAAAAAGGAAGCTTTGTTAGAAATGCAGCTTTTCCTAGGGGAAGTTCTGAATTGGTCATCGCAGAATATCTTGCTGATAACAATGTGTTGTGAAAAAGAAGAGTTTTAGGAAAGAATGAGTATGTCAGAGACCTAGGTCATGGAAGAAAGTCTAAGAAAATTAATTGCATCCTTACTGCCAATAAGAAAAAAAAGGACACTTCATAGTAACTTAATTAACTGTTCATAAATAAATGATGAAGAACGTGTATATGATCAGTCTTCACATTCTAATCACATTGGCACCAAAACAGTGATGGGGAAAAACACCCTCCATACACACACCTGAAGCAGTGCAAGGAGGCTATGAAAAATTCAGGACAGCTGAATTGAAAGCATCTATCTTTCTCCATGGACCTCCCTACAATGAGAACTGAGCCACACTGTGCTGCCTTCCAAAACCAAAAAGCCTTTGTAAAAGGGCTTTTCACAAAATTCCTCACAGCAAGGATCAAATCCATTCTGTACTGCAACCTGAATTCTCCAGTCAGTGGGAAATAAGAAGCTCCACATACCTCTGAAGTAAAACCTAGTTGAAATGTTACTATCTCCTTCCTTTCTGAATCTTTGTTGTGTTTTGGTGCAATGTCATGCCAGAACTAGGCTGAAGTACACAGTGAGACCACCAATAGTTTACATTTTGGAGAAGAATCTCATGGACTCCAAAGGGAAAATACTTTGGTTTTGCCAAATAGAAATGATAGCCACAACCGTCCTGCCAAGTGATCACATTGTGACCTTATCACATTCTCATTTAACACCTGAGTCTGAAGACAGGATGTGTGCAGCATGGCACAGGAGAGCAGCTCCAGGAGCATACATTCTGATTGCACCTTGGAGTTCCACCAACTCATCTTAACTTTGCAACTTATGCAGCTCAGCTGAGAGCACAGCCCCCAGCTGCACAGAGACTGTTCAACACAGCCCTGTTGAGGCTCCAGCCATGACAGACATATGCTGACGAGAACAGGAAGGCCATGGAGGGCTGGAGCAGGCAGCCAACTGGGGAGTGATAGAGAAAGAAGGTTCTGGGAAGGAATCAAAGGTTACCATGGGGCATCCCAGGTGCAAAGGATGAAAGAAAAGGAATCAATCATGTCCTCATCCCTGCTGGCAATGGCTCGATGGCATGCAGTGCACAACTTTCTCTGGCCTAAGCATCCATTATCCCTTTGCAGACATCTCTTTCTGTCCTCTGCTCACAACAGAGTTCAAAGAAACAGGTGTAAAACCACGAGACAGCACTGAAATGTATTGCTCAGATTAGAGAAAGAGTATGGTTGCAGGAATAGCTTCATCTGCACTTAAAATGAAAACTTAAAGATATTCAGCTACCAGCTTCAGTTGCAGTGAAAAGCAATTATAACTATGCAACCTTCTTCCCTGGTTGCTCTCAGAACTGACCACTGGAAGTATATTGAGCCTTAAGGTAAGAAAGAACATTTCCTTTGGAAGAGATGAAATACCTCCCATGCAGTCTATTTTTGTGCTCTTAAAAGTGTTAGTTAACAATTAAAAGAAGCCCATACCTAGTTATTTCCTCTATTTCTACAGGGTTAGAAAGATAGCTTGGGGACTTCACATGAAAATCCTCTCACTTGCTCTTTGGGAGGAAAAAAAATACACATTAAATTTCATCTAAAATTTATGCAGAAGTTGATTGTTCACTAGGCGAGATCCCATTTGTGAAGCCCACAAGCCCCCAGCAAAAAGGAGCAGCTGCAGCTCAGCTCATCTTTATTTCATTGAGCTCTGGCTGGACCGTTTCCTGGACTGCATGGACTAGTCCACACCAAAACCAAGTTAAATCAAGAACTAATGTAATTGTATTTTCTGGATTTGTCAGCTGGCTGTCACCAGCTTTCATCTCCACTTCTCATTATGGTTTCACCCCTAGATAAAGAATTGGAAGACACAAGGAGGTTTCTTGCCTTCTGATTTACAAGTATTTATGTGAGATCACAGCAGTGGTGGTCTTTGCAGTTTAAACTACTTAAGGTAGTTATTATTAAGGTATTATATTAGCGATTGTTTGGGCTGTTTGCAATAGCTGCAATGCACAAAGTCCAGAGCTGCTATAGCTGAGCATAGCTGATGGCCTTTCAAGGAGGAAAAAAAAGAGTAATCTTCCTAGCTACCCTGCTCAGACCAGACTGACTTACACTGCAGGCACAGATGTAATCAGTTCTTCTCAGGTCACACCTGATGTCTCTTCAAAGTAAAGAAACAGCCATGCTGGGCAGGATCCTAGGAAGCTGTAGGCCTTCTTCCCCTAATGGCTAATAAACAATTATTTGCTCTTGTAAGCTTGAACAGCTGAACAGCACATTTGCCTTTACTGAACAGGTTACTCACATTTCATATCGTTGCATAGATTGGGGTGTGCTTTCCTACATTGCTTCTTAGTTGGTCACATACAGGCATGAAACAGTAAAATCCAAAAGGTCTTTTACAAGCAAATACACCCACAGCTCTCCAGATACCACAGTATTTGCCTTAAATGACCCACCAAGGAGTCCAAGTGGTGTTTTTCTCACTGTGGTTCATGCAAGAACCAACTGAAAAAAAAGCAAAGATTGTTCCAGGAGGTTAAACTATATGAAAGTGGCTCATACCTCACTTCTTAGATTCTTGATGATCTACAAGTATTGAAAGACTGAAAACTATGATTTAAGTACAGCAATGACTTTATAAACCAGCCATCTGTGTCAGAACCTGAGCATCTCTGTAGGAACCTGCCTAAGTAGGGCAAGCGCCTTGTTCAAGGACTTGGCGCTTTGATCATCACCAATGTAATTTCTCTGGAAAAAAAAAAAAAAAAAAAAAAACACATAAAAATCTATGAAAAGCAAGCACTGACTCCCAGAAACACAAGCTTGGTTGCTTCAAAAGCAATAGGAAAGTGGAAACAGGAAAAGCAGGCTTTCTGCAGTGCTAGAAATTATTTATACAGGTGTTAAGTGAGAGTTCTAGAAATGTACAGAACATTTTAATTCAGAAGTAACCCATTATCTCATATCTGGATGAAAAAAATCTAACTCTGTGATAGCAGATGAAAGAAGATAGGGGCTCAGGAGTATTACAGAGTATTGGTTGAATCAAAACCCATTCAGTTAAACCAGTGAATCATACAGATAATGGACCTGTTACAAAGAAAGGCAGTACAGTTCATCCATTCAGAAACAATCTGTTTTCTACACTTCCACACATGGCACCATTCATACAAGTCTGACTATTACTGCAATGCTGTAAACAGCAGAGACAACAAAACAAGATGATAATGTCACTCTTAATTGGAAAGAAAAAAGAGAATGCTTGCCAGCCTTCACTGCTACTGGGATGTTGTGTTGCTGTAGAAAAGCTGCAATCACATCTCTTATTTTTGCCTTTGATTACCCAGTACAAGTTAAGAGCAAGTCTGCTGGTTTCAACTTCTGGGCTATGCTGGAACACAGATCTCCTGCAGCTAAGAACAGACCCCCATTTTCCACAGGCTATGCAGCAAGTTTCTCTCTAGAGATTATCTACTCATCTGAGCAGCAGCCACCCAACTGCTCTCCCTGTGCAGCTCCATAGTTTCTGCCATGCAATAGAATTAAGGGTAGAGAGGACTAAGTTTGGGTGTGCGTATTTTGTCTTGAGCAGAACAAAACACATTGAGGTGGTCCTTTCCTTTTGGCCGTTCAGCAGATTCCATTTATTTTGCTTTTAGAAAGCTGCTCTGTAAAGACTGCAAAAGTAATTTAAGGTTACTGATGCTTTTCTATGTTGTGCTGCTAGAAAGGGAATGTACTGACACGTACAAATAAAGAAGGAACAAGCTACCTAATGCTCCCATCACAACAGCATGCCCCTTTCCTGCTGGAAGTTATCCTATTATCTCTATCTTCATCTACGCAGTTGTATATCTTTAGGCATCCTCACGTTTAATCTCTAAATTAAAAAAATATATAAAAAGGGGGAGGGGAAATTTAGATACTGGTAAATAGTGTAATTTCCAGGAGAATCAAGGATGCTTACAGGATATTTCTCCTTACTCTTAAGCACTATAAGCTAACTTATGTACATCTTAATACAATAAAAGTTGGAAGGGAATCCAAACAGACCTTTGTCTCCATCTGTGAAATGTAAACACTGCAACTGTTCACATGAAATGATTTCATGGTTTTCCCCTTGCAGAATTGTGAAACATGTATGTTGTGAGCTTAAAAAGAAAACCCTGCAGATACAGCATCATTCCCTTAAGCTTTCCATCCACCGGCAAGCAAACCAGCTATTACTTATTCAAGTTCTGTTATAAACAGGATGATTTCTATGGTGTCCCAGTTAAACAGGAAATAAATTAGAAATGAGCAACCAACAAAGTAGCGAAGTTATAGACCAATTACACCCCATGAGCTGTATGCATGGATAGTAACAAAGCACAACTGCTAAAGTTATTCAGCCACATGGATATAAAAACTCATCAGGAACCACTTCACCTGTATTCAGAAATGTATTTATGATATTTTTGAAAGGCAAAGTAGCTTACTGAATTTCATCTAAATATTGGAGCATAGACTCCGTATGTATTTCAGGGAGATTTCCTTTTGCTGTAGCTAAAAGCTTTGATGTGGTAATACAAATAAAAACATAAACTGGGTAAATACCTTCCAAAAATGTTAAGTTACCAAGGACAAGAATAATCACTTATCTGCACAGTGCTATTAAATGCTTGTCAATGATGATGCAAAATAAAAGTATATAATTGCCTGCAGACTGGGACATAAGCAAATATATTATACATGCTTCTACTATATGTAGACTTCTGCATACCTGCATTCCATGGACCTGATAATTTATTTGCGATGGGTTGTTTTCTCACACCTGATTGGTTTGTGTTGTGGGTGTTTTATTGAAGGGCATTGAAGCTTAACATAGGAAAACAACACTTAACTTGCATTTAAAAGGATGCATTGAGCAGAACTGTAGGATGACTTGTGGGCATCCACCCCTTTGGTGGCTGCACTCCTGTGATAGCACAGATTTCTGAATACAACCATAAATAACCTACACTTCGATGTCACTCATCAGAGGCAGACCTAAATGCTCTTTACAAATAACACAGAAGCATTATTATCCTCCCTTTACCCATAGGAAAACTCAGGTCCCGATTTACAAACTAATCTGCCTGAATGAATCATTGGGCACAGAGATATATTTTCACTAAAATATTTTGTATTAGTTTTGCATAACACCCAAATACAGCTTTCAGGGACTTCCCTGTGGAATCCTGACTGGAGTATGGGCTTTTATTTCAATTCTAATGGCCCAAAGACAAGATTGTTTAGAATTAATCCATTGTATGAATAATACCGCACACAAACAAGAGAAATCCAGTGCTCAACCCCATGGCCCTAATGCAGTTGTAGCACGTATTATTTACAGGATGCTTTTCCCTTTATGCTTTGTACTGTAGGTGAACCGGATTATCACAGCGATGCCTCAAATGCTTAATTACAAGATGCAGGTGCTTCTTTTCAGGAGCTCCCTTATTAAGGTCACCATTCTGAAGATGAAAGTGAGACATGAAACATTTTCCTTTTTTTGGTTGCAAAGTCTCATTTCTCAAGAGATCATCCCATTTGGGAGGTGTCTGATTCACTACAAACGATAGCCCTTCGCTTGAAAGAGAAGCACTCAGGTAAAGGGGAAAAAGGATTAAGAACAAAGGAGGCATATAAAGCACATTTCCTTTTATTTTAATTGATCTGTATAAAAATTTATGTAGAATTTAAAAACTGAAGCAATCTAATGTGCCAGAATTAATAGATACAATCAGATAATTACTGACTGTTAAAGAATATTAGAACATCAAGTATTCATGCATTGAATTTCACTTTATTTCTATCGTCCCCACCCAGTGTTTTAATTTTTGCTGTGGGAAGATCAGTGAAATGCATTCAAGTTCAGAAAGCTGGCCAGAATTGTAATATCACCCTGGTACTGTTTGAAATCTCATAGAAAGCTTAGGTGAGAATTTATGAGTTGCATGAATTTGTACTCATATCTACAGAAGCCTCAGCTCTACTTTCTTCTATTCAAAGTATATTTCTGCATCAGATCCTTAGCCACCAAGGTACTGCCTATCTGGTCCCACTAGACCTGACTCAGAAGGACACCTGAAGAAGCAATAGGACAAAAACTACCACTGCTCTTCCTTATTACAGTCCTTACACATGGACTGTCCACATAGAAGTTTGGGCAGGTCAGGTCTTCTCATATTTCTTTGCCCAGCCACAACATTGCACTAACACTGCTTCAAACGAACCCATCCACCTTCTGTCTGCACCGTGCCCCACTATCAATATATATGTATATTATTCTATATGTATATATATATAATTCTCTCTGTATAACTCTCTGTATAACTGCACCATCTTAATCTTGTTTATGAATTTACATGACTAATTAACAGTGTTATATATTTAAACTACTTAAACAGTGCATATCTATGGTTACTGACTTCTGGGTAAGCAACTTTGAGTTTTTATTAACTTATAATTGTCAAATTAGTTTTACTTTATTTCAGCCAATTTATCACTGAATAATTCATGAGTAATAGATTAGCAGTGACACCTTCTGCAGCTGGGTGTCTGCCACCAAGATTGCAGAGCACTGAGATACTGATAGGAACTGCCACATGAGTGCCATGGAAGCCTGCTGGAGAAAGAGAGGTTATATCCTAATGATGGAAAATGCATCATGAAAACACCTCAGATGTAAGATACAGAATTTCCCACTGCATGACCAGTCTGTGTCAGGTGTTACTGTCCTCATCACTATTATGACAGAGTTAATATTGAAATGGAGGGACTTTGCATCTCCAACACTCCAATTTTCGATATTCCAGGATAATTTTCTTTTTCCAGCCTCCCTTTTCCCACTCTTCTTACACCAATAAAAGATCATGAGGAAGAGGATGAAGAATAAATAGATAGTAGAGTTGGGAGGAGAGGAAGAGAGACAAAGTTGAGTGCTCCCCTGGTTAAAATGAGCGCAACAACAAATACCGACATACACACTTCTTGGCCTTTCACTTATGAAAGTCAGACTTGTAAGTGCTAAAATATCAAGGGAATCACATTCAGAGAATTACTCCTTGCTTTGAAGTCTGTCACACAATCTGCCATTTTAGCCATCATTCACTGTTGGATGCACTGCTCGCCTCTGAAGCTATAAAAGGCAGCAGTAGCAATGTTGTCCACATCATCTGGATTAAAAGTCTTATTTTTTTTTGTTTGAAAATGTCAAACGTGTTACATCTATCCTTTCCAGTTAATGAGTTGTGTGCAGGGAGGCAGTAGGATTCCAGTAAAGATCAGACATTTATATAAGTAATGAGAACAATCACTCCTTCGCTATTTAGGATTAAAAAGAAAAAAATAGTTACATAAAGAATGACAGCCTATAAGTTTTAATGACATGCTGAAAGGGATAGGAAATCGTATCTTTGTGAAGTGGAAAGCTGCTAATGTGCTCTGTAAATATTTTTTCCTGTTACCCTGTTGGCACCTGCGAGCCAAACTCCATCATTGCACTGATGCTCTAGTCCTGCAGAATTTCAAGTCATGGAGAGAAATACTGACTACCAAAACACAGGATATTTGTTATTTGGACTGTCAGATATTTCTACATGAGATATCTGCCCTTAACAATACCCAAGATCATTCTTAACCTTAGAGAACAAGACCACAATATTTCTTTTAGTATTTCCTATAATGAGTATTTCTTTCAATCATAGAATCACCAAGGCTGGAAAAGGCCTCCAAGATCATCCAGTCCAACCATCTATTGACCACCAATAGAACCCCGCTAAACCATGTCTGTTAGTGCCACATCTAAATGTTTCTTGAAAACTGATATTTCATACCATTCCATAAAATAGTATAAGACATAAGCCAAGTCAGTCAGTGTGAGGAGAATACTGAACACTGGTCTCCAAGTTACTACTCATTACCTAATTATAAAACCCTATAATCCCACGTATCATCCTTGACACATATCATGACATCCTCGTTTTATTAAATTATTAAGAAAAAAAAAGAATGGTAAATGTTAGTGTTTGATCACTGCCTAATTGCATGTGGGTGACATTTGGCAAGATTAGCAGTGAAATACCTAAGACAGAAGAACAACTTCATTTTTTTTTCCTGGGTAGATTATTAAACATCCAGAATTGTGCACATTCTAAAGCTCATTACACTGACAGTTTAGGTTGAAAGGAGTATCTGGAGGTCAACTGCTCCAATCTTAGTGCTCAGAGGAAGACCAAAATTGGAAGTGGGTTCATACTGACCATGAAGGATCTGCTCTGAGTTTTGTTATTTCCAGTCACATTTTCCTCTGCCTCTCCAGAAAACCTGTGCCAGCAGCTGACCACTCTCGTGGTCTTCGTTGTGGATGACTAAATATTAAGGGATAAAAAAAAACTATAATAACAAATTCCCTTGCTGTGGTTCTTATCATCTTCCCTTCGACTGTATTCCTCCAAGAAAAGAAAACTGTTCCTGTCTTCTTTGATGTCACTCATTAGATAGGCGCTTCTGGGCCAAACCGGGCTTGCCTCCTATAATAGGCTTATCAGATTGTCACTCTGCTTTTAAAATATTTCAGTTAACAGCGGCTGTTGGCAGATGCCCTTTTCCAATGACTGGAGAGTGCCCAATGGTTATCCTCTGCAGACTACAATACAGCCAGCAACTCTTCATGTTACAAGGGAAATAAAAAAACAACCAAAAATACCCCCAAAAACAGACCACAAAAGAGAGATTCCCCAAATACTGACAACATGAGAAGTCAGAAAATGAAAATAATAATTAAAAGCAAAAATCCTTTCACTTAGATCCTGAAATACTTAAATAATTCTCACTGATGCTTTTGATTATGATCTCAACTTTTCTCATCTGAACTTTGAGCCCTTGAAAATGTCAATAAACCCATTTCAGCAATTATATTTCAGAAGAAAGGAGTTCATGTCATAGCACAGTGTTACTTAATGGATAGAACTTGGGAAAATACACGGAATCTGGAAGGAGCCCAGATTTCAGCTGCACTCTTTGAGCTTATCTGTAAGCAAACACGTAGCTTTAATGAAAATGAACTGGATGGGAACGCATGAGTAAGCTCTTCAGATGTAGCAAACTGACTTATGAGAAGAGGAAAATACAGTGGTGCTCATGAAAGAGTGCTTTCTTCTGATCATAACTTTAATGCTTGGTGGAAGAGATGGAAAGCAACTGACAAATGTATTCCCAGCATTGTAATTTAAATAACGTATCTGCACTGCAAAAAGGCATCTATGTAGACATAACCAACACCATTGCTTTTCTGATATCAGTCATAGGGCTACACTGAAAGCTTCATTTATTTTCTTTAAAAACCAAAACATAGGGGGCTATTTATGCTTTAAGAACTATGTAAGAGATGTCTGGGGAAAGAAAGTTGCCTATGAGCAAGATTCTCATTGGAGCCAATAGCAGATTGTTTTGATTTGAAGAGCATTTGTGTTTCCGTCTCTTACAGTGGCTCTCTGCTACCAGACCCACTTTGATGGAAGAAACAAGGAGTCCTGCCCCAAAGCAGATTCTTACTTTCATAAATTCAGGCAAACAGATATGTAACTAAACGCAGAAATAATGACCCATAGAAAGTCTTCCATTTTCTTCAGTATGCAACTGTATATGGAGAAAAAGCATTCAACTCCTCTTATATCTAACTTAATCTTAAAGTGTTGTCACAAACCTTTTGCTATTCAAGAGGGTTGATATTGAAGGATCTGAAAGAAATGGAAAGAACAGATTTGGAGGAAAAAATAAACCAACAACCCACTGAAACAATGCATAGTGTTACTGTAGACTAAGTTACTTTTAATGATTATTAATAACATTCAGGACTAAAGATAGTATGTGCTATCATAGTGCCCTGAGGGTAGGGAAATGCTATTATTCCATTCTAGTACTAAGTTTTGTTCAAGATTTGCTTTGGAAGCTTAATCCAAAACAGAAATCCCTGAATTCTGGCTAAACCGCTGCTCATTCTGGAGCTGACCAAACTCAGAGTCTGGGCATCTTTGAGAACAATTTGCTTTTTGACATAGTTCCCAGAAGAGCAGCAGGATGAGGAAGGACTATACATCTCATCACACCTACAAGGCACTGAGAACTGCCAGCAGCCCTTCAAAAGGTTTGGCCCAGCTTGTGGAAAGAGTTTGCAGCAGATCTAGGTCCCTCTTACGCCTGCCAAGCCCAGGTGTTACACACCATCTTCCCAGATCCTGATTCATTTGTGTGACAGCATACACTCCAATCCTAAATTCTGCTTTTGGATTTAGCCACTTTTGTGGACTTGGGTGCCAGATCATTTCCAAGCATATTTTTATCAGCTAATTTAGATTATGACAGCTCCAATTATGTAGAAGAGTGCTGTTATATTTTCTGTAATTGTTTTCAACCTGTATTCTCACTGCTGCCACAAGTAGGTACAAGGAACAAAGGCACTCGCTGCCCCTACTGAGGGCTGACATAAAATTACCCCCAGGGAGCAAGAAATGGAGGGACAAAGACTGTAATTAAGGGTGGGTAGCACAAACAGAATGCAAATTTCTTTAGACGCTTATAGGTAAAACAAACCACTTCCTATTCCCCCCCTTCTAGTGCACATTTTGTCTAATGGAGTCTTGAAGAAAGGAGAAGGAAACAAGCTTGATGTGCTGCAATTTTTGCCTCGCTTCCCATGTTAGCACAGCACAGATAATAAACAGTCCAGCAAACAGTGTTTGTACCCATCAAGGCATAAGCCAGCAGCATTGCTTGCCAAACATCAAGTTTCACAGATGGACAAGGAGAAAGCATCCTATTTTCCTGCTTAGACCCTACCAGGGCTCCAGAGGGGCTGTTGGGTACAGCTTAGCACACATCTTTACTAAACCTGTGTGGGTTTGGACTGCGACCCTTTGATTTCAGTCTTTCAAATAACATGCAGATAGAATTATTCGGATGTTCTTTCTAGTTTTCTCTGTCCCAGCGGATATTTCTGTGAACATGAATCACACTTCTATGAAAACTTCTCTTCCTTGAAGAAGTAAATCAAGCAAATACAAAAAAACATTCATGAGTAGCAGGCTGAAGAAACCAATATTTCTATGAGCACTTCAGCTGAAGAATAGGAGCCTTTAGTGACTTCTTGCTGATTCTCTTACATTCTTAAGAAAGGGCTGTGGCATGGCTGCCTGCAAACTAGCCCTGCATAATTATTAAAATCACCTGCACTTGCTTTCCAAATTACTTCCCTTCACACTATTCTCCCCTTAATACATGGAGTAAAAACACACTAGAAAAAAACATCTAAGATTTCTCAAGTTCTCCTCCATAGGATTGCAAGGAAGGGGAGAAGGCCTCATTAACCTCAAGGAGAGAAAGATGAAGAAAGATCAAAAAGCACACAAATAAGTGAAGGTTAAGTGAAAGATCAAATGCATTCAGCATGTGAAGGAAGGGAGCATGGAACTGACATTGGTGGTTCCTATTGGCCCACAAACAGGCTGTAGAGATTAGGTTGAAACACTGCAGGAGAATGAAGTAGGGAATCAAAACTGCAGTATAAGGAAGTCATTAACCAGACAACCACCTCCAGCATTTGTTTATCTACCTCTATTACTGTTTGCCTTGTTTATTAGGATTATAAACTCAAGAGGCCACGCCAGCTCTAGAGTAACTATACTGTATTTCTCCCAACACAGTCTCAGTTCCTGATTACAATGCCCCTCTAGGGTGCTACTCTAGGCAAATAATATAATAAATAATGGAAATGGACCCAGGAGGAAACTCAGATGTTAACCGTGTAGAAACAGGGAACCTGAGGCTTCATTGCTGTATAAATTTAATGTTGGGTTTAAAGCTCATGCTGTTTGACGGGTAGGTTTTTGGAAACCTGAGCAGGAATAAGATGCCATTTGAAAATGAAAAGCACTGCGATTTCTATTCTGACTGCTGCTGCATTAGCACCAGCTCCATCTCTTCAGATGTTTCCTGCTGGTTCTCCTAGAGCACAGGAAGCAATGTTCTGGTGATTAAGCAGCAATATCATTATAAAAGCCAAATGAATAATCATTGTGTTAATGAACTTTATCTTAGAAAAGATTAGGGTTTTGGTTGTTTTTTTTTCATGTTAAGCCTCTTTCCATATGAAAGAGGAAATGCACTCTCATTCCATTTAATCAACCCTGAGATGCTCATGATCTATACAATTTAATTTTCTGTCTGCATGCATTCTTACGTATCTGCATATCCAGTTGCCTAAATGGTGATGTCAAGTCATTTTAATACATCAGAGACGATGCATTTTCCACAGCAAGCAGGCTTAGCTCTGTGTACTCTTTGCAGAATGCTTTCTCTTTAACAGATGCTAAGAGGTCAGAGGGTCCATTTCCCAAAACCACTGGCTGGCTGCTCTGTGACAAGTAGGAAATTATATACCTGATAGGAAGGGAAGTAATGAAAACCACGCGAGGACTGGGCTACGGGGCAATAAGGTTTAAAACTATTCAGCTGTTAATAATAGGGAAAAAGCAAAACTGTAGCAAAGATGGCTGATACAGTGAAAACCTGCATCCCAGTTTGAGAGAACTACAGTTTCTCCTTTCCTCTGCATGGGAAGAGCTGAGCTTCAGTCCTCAGGAGAATGACTCCCAAGAGAAATTAATTCAAGAGATGTTTGGAGCTGAGGTGACCATCTCGTGGGTTTGACTACCTGTGCATGTCTGGCTCTTTAAAAATAAGATGTGTGAGACAGAGGTATCACTACCTCTATCTGAATGCAGCGACTGGCTGCATTCAGAACTGCAACTACTTTTCAGCCTGTTTGCACAAATGCTCCTATTCAAGCCATGTACTCAACTCCTAGAAAAAGCCCACAGCATCCCTGGAGCATGGGAGAACAGCAGAATACAATGAGAAGGCTGAGGAGGAAAGCCCTACACACTGGGAGGTGCCTGATGGCTGCCTGGGAGAACACCCTGTCTGTGCTGCATTGCTCACATGCCCTGTGCTCTGAGACAGCTTTTTATAGATACACACTTCCTGGATTCATTTTCTGCAAGTAAACAGCACAAGGTCATGCAAGGGGTGTAAGGGCCAGAAGAATCTTTCTACAGTGATGAAATGACTGAATGGACTTCATTTGTTGTCAGGATAGAAGAACAAACTGCTTCTACCAGAACATAAACATCTCCAATTCCAGAAAGCCTTTTATACAGCTGCAGTTGGAGGTTCAACGCTAATTTAAGTGAATGGGTATCAATCAAAGAAGCACACATTGCCACCAAACCTGGCCTTCAGAGAACAAGTTGTGCCAAGTGGTGGGTGAACGAAAATTATCCGTTGACCACAAGGTACCTTTATCAGGAATATAAAGTTATGACAAATCGATAGGTCAAGGAAGTGTCTGATTCTTTTTTGGTTCTTCAGAGAGAACTGTTTCTGAATTGACCCTCCTAACAACAGTAGAAGGCACGCAGCATGTAGCATGCTGTCTTGCACACATTACCTCAGCTAGCCTACCAAAAACACTGTTGCACTATTGCAACTGCTGCCTTTTTCCTGTCTTCTCATCATGCAGCAAGAGATGAAATTGTTGAACTAAGACATGTCTTTAATTAGTATATGTTCTTCAGTAATCAGTACATCATTTCATTATCTGCAAGCATAGCGTTGTGTTGCCATGGCACTTTTACCCAAGTAACTTAACAAATGACATGATAAACAAAGACCACACTGCACATGAAAGAGAGTAGTTGTGCAGTCTGACTCTGCATAAGTTATCTTTTATTGGTTTGTAATAGATTTGGGAAATGGATAGCATATGCTACAGAGAGAGCCAGACACCAACACATGCTAAGAAGTCCAGAGGGAAACACTCAGATAATTACAAGCTTTTTGTGGATTAATCAGCCTGCAAAAATGTTGGAGCAGCGTTAAGCACCCAAACATCCATTCAACTCCCACTAAAATAAAAGGCAAGTTGTCATGCCCATAAATCATCCACAGCTAACACTGGTTGCCTTTTCTCCTCTACCAACTGCAGTGCGACCACAAACGCCTCAACAGGAGACCACATCCATCTGCACAGCTCCACTGCACGAATCCCCCCGAGTAACACCATGGTGTTATTTTTGCCATAGCCTCTGTGCAAGGCACTCATAAAGCAGACAGAACATGGAACGGCTGTGTTGGCACCACAGCAAATATTGATCCCTGCGGTGACAAAATGTGACAAAATTTGCAATGGTCTGGCATGAATTATTATTGGTGCTTTTCTTTCTTTTTGTATGTGCTACTGGGACAGCAAAAGATCACATTTGCAACTGCATTTGATTCTTTTCCATTTTGTTAATGGTAAATCCACTTGAATATACCATTTTTAATGGAAACAAAGTATTAAAAACTATCAAGAACTCCATTAGAACATGTGGGAAAAAAAAAAAAAAAACAGGCTGATTTATTTGAAAAATCTATAATGGTTTCTTCTGTAGTACTTCCAAAATTAATCATGATGTTTGGAAATGAAGCTCTTGTTTTTCACAATGCTCTGTCTTAACTTCCATTTGTAAATGGATGCAAATATTCTTTTTCCTCTTCCTCAAAAAAAAAAAAAAAAGCTTCTAACCCTCCCTCTCACCATGTCATGAGATATTTCTTTGGCTTACACCAAAACTTTGGGGGTTTTAATGTGGTTTTCTGTTGTGGGTTCCACCCCCTCTCCAATTTTCAGTGCACATACAGATCTCCTACTTCATTACGTTTAATCAGAACAGTGAGAAACTGATCACTATCACAATTATGGGCAGAAACCCAAACCAAAATCCATATTCTCCTTTATTTTTTCCTCCTATTTTTTCTTTCACTCAGCTCCCCAGCCATCTTCCCTTTGTAACTCACACTTACATTCCGTTCTTCCTAAACTTTATAATATAAAAATAATGGTGCTGTATGGCATGAAAGCAATTCCTTAACAACTACCTCTGAGTTTGAGGAAAAGTTCTATAGAAACTCGGAGAAACAAACAAAAAAAGCTTTCTGTGTAGGCAGATGAGGTGAGCCAAAGGTAACAAAGTCAAAACAGAGATGTGAAGAAGCAGAGAGGAAAAGCAAAGAGAAGCCTGCCTTTTTATTTTTAAATGCTCCATATTGAAATAGAACAACGGAGTGGGAGAAGGTATTAACCCAGAAAAGAGAACAGATTGGGAGGAAACCAGGCAAGGGTAAACGCCATCTGTATTTGCAGTATTACATGTCTAAATAATAAAACTGGAGAGAAGTTTTCGAAGGGAAAATAAAGTATCTAGTGTAACCATTCAGATAATTTCTAGGACAAGAGCAAGTTATGTGAAGAAGTAGTAAAGGGTTTTTGCTAAAAATAACAACTTAAAAACACACCAAAATAATCATAGAATAACCAAGGTTGGAAAAGACCTCTAAGATCATCCAGTCCAACTACACACATATCACCAGTATTTCCCACCAAGCCATGTCCCTCAGTACAACATCTCTTATGTTCCTCAAGCACCTCCAGGGAGTGACTCCACCACCCCCCATTCCAGCACCTGACCAGTCCCTCAGAAAGAACCATCTCCTAATGTGCAACCTGAATTGCCCCCTGCACGGCTTGAGGCCATTCCCTATTGTTAGTTACAAGGGAGAAGAGGCTGAATCCCACCTCCCCACAACCCCCATTCAGGTAGCTGTAAAGAGCAATAAAGTCACCTCTGAACCTCCTCCAGACTAAACAATCATGTGGATGCTAACCTAATTTATGGGCTGTTTATTTCTCCTCTTCCTTATCATTAATAAGAGAGGATTGCTACTTTCATAGTTACAATTAAAAATCAATCCACACATTAATCAGGATTCAGGTGGGGGCCTGCAACAAACAAGATGGAAAGGAAAAGATATTTATTCCTTTTACACCCAAAGTAGGAGTTTACAGCCAGGGGGAGTAAGATCAGAGAAAGAACATTATTCTTTATCCTTGTCACGTTCAAATACACCCATCCACCTCACCTATCTCTCCAGTTATCAGAGTTCAATATCACCCACCACTCCCAATGATCAACTCTGAAGAATTTTTTGCCTTCCTAGCTTTATACTTTTCTCCTGATCCTTCTGAAGGACGTTAGATTATTTCTATAGCACATCCTCAGTGGTACACACACTGGAGCACCCACTGTGCTCGAAGAAGCATTTGGAAAGCCAACATGTTCCCAGTTTATGTAGATGCTTTCAGTAGCTTGAAACTGCAATGTGAAAGAGTAGGCAGTGAGCTGGTATTCACTTTTGAAGGACTCTGAGGGTCACTGTAGGAAGACTGGTTTGGAAGCAGATGCCTTATCATGTTTAGGTTTTCCTTCGAGTGAGAAGATCAAAGAGAAATGGTTGCAAAGAAAAAATAGCTGGATGTGGAATTTGCAGAACATGAGATACCCATTGTCAGTACCTGCGCGTGGATCCCTAATGTCCTCCAAACACAAGATATGAAGTTAATGGCCATGAACTCAGTAGTTTCAGAGAGTACAGGCTCTAGAAATCAAGTTTAAGATACTTAGATACTCTGGGAAATATTTATACATAAGCAGAACACATCCTTCCACACTTTTTTAAGTTCTGGAAATATTAGTTGGGCTGTGCAAAGCTAATCTGCTTCCACCTTCTGTACTGCAGTTGGAAATGGCATTTACAGAGAGGGTCAGAGTGAATGCTGATACCCCCACGTACATAGCAAGGACACCATACCAACCAAGTATATGCTCTGCAGTTAATGGCTTTGGTAGCCCAGTTTGGTTTCAGTTGGATGTGTATGAGGGACTCTTGTCCTCCCCTGTCTACAATGACTCGACTGAGACCCATTCACACCTCATTACTCAGTACTTTAACCCCCACCTCTCACCACTGCACCTCTGTATTTCAAGTACATTAATACAGAAAGCACAGAATTACATGGGGGAGTGTAGGGGGTAGGAATCCTAAAACAAATTTTAACAAAAAAGCAGTTTAAACACACAGAATTTGTAGCCTCTATCGAATTATTATAACTACTGTTACGTCCAAGCAGAGAAATAAGAAAATAAATACATGAAACAAAAAAATAATTGAGATTTTAATAAAATACATCAAATTTACACCCCTCAGTTTCAGCAAAACCCACGTTTTTGTAGGAGCAGCAATGCAGCCAAAGCAACGCCTGCTAGATCCAACACAGATGAAACCTGTTTCTCCCTTCCAGGTTCTCCCTGACCTGTGTAAAAAGCTCAACAAACAAACATCCTCCTTTATTACACTGGTGGCATCCCTTTTCCAGCACGATTACAGTTACACTACCACTGACCCTAGATAAGCAAAATGTAGCTTTTACATTACAACACAACAGAAAGCAGAAGTACTAGAAACCAACAGAGTCATTTACCTTTCATTGCCCAAGCAGCACGTGAAGACGTTGCAGGAGCCAGTCAGAGATTAAAACATGTAAAACCAAACATTTCAACATCCAAACGCTTTCTTTTATTCAAATACCAGCTGGCATCATAGTAGGAAACAAGCACCAAATTGCATAACTAGACACAAACGAGCACCTGGCAGGCAAGTGCACCAAAAGTTTCTGTATACACGAGGTCCATAGAACAAAAGCAGGCAGAACCAAAGCAATCACTTGCAACTCGAAGATACAAGACGACAGATCTCGCTCAGCTAACGAGCACCGCTGTTCAATAACAAATGACCATAAGCCTCTCCAAATCCCCCGCAGTGGCAAACAAAACAAGCACCAAACTCAACAATACAACTGCTTACAAGACATTTTCCTCCAGAGCAAAACATTAAAAAACAAACTAGTAAACAAATAACTCCAACAAGAAGCTGTTACTCCCATTAGATTTGCATTTGAAACCCCCATAACAGCCCACCCTACACCAACCAGAGCTTACCTGGGCATTCAGCAAGCTCCTACTCTGTGCTCAGCAGCAGGGTGAGAAAGCAGCAGGGAAACAGCAGGAAAGCACCCATAGTACGGCCCTCACCTGCTAAATAGAGGGGCTTATGAGAATCAGCTGTTGTGTATCAGCATTGCCCAAGAAAATCAGGGCTCTGACCAAATGTTATTATTAACGCCTAGCTGAAAATCAATACGCCTTTGATTGGAAAAGAATGTGTCTTTTTCACCAGACCCTTGCTCTAGATAAGCTCACCTCTGCTTGGTTTCCATGTACTGCTGAGCAACATATAAAAAGAAATTAAATTACTTCATGCACTTACCTAAGGAGTGAGAAGTACATTGGGGAGAGACATCGAGATTTTTTGGAAGGTTGTCTGATGTGATTCTCGCTACTGGACTTGGCCTGCTATTTTCAGGGCAGCTTAGTGTCAGATAAAGCATGAGGAGAACATATTACTTAAAGCCTGTCAAAGGGAACCTGGCTGTGTCTGAAGTAAGAATTTGTCATGCTGCTGAATTCTAAAGTTTGCTTCTGCCTCTTGAAGAGAGCAAAACAGACGGTGCTTCAGTAACACCAGACAATTTCCCTTTCATACGCTGGGATGAACTAGGCAGATGATTAATAATTAAGCGCTGATTAGAAAGTACAACAAGCAGTAAGCAATCAGGTGTAATTATGCAAAATGTACACAGAATGAACGAGATCTGCAGATCTATTCCGGGTATAACTCCAACACTGTTGTTAAAGGGTCAAGAATTAAACTGGAGTCCTTTAAATCACCCAGCTTATACTCTTAATGTTTTTATTTTTCTTCCATTTGTCTGCCTGAAGGATTTTTCACCACACTGCAGGTACGTACAACGTGTTCAGACTCAACCCAATTTTCTTATCTTGCATTAAAACCACGGAGAGAGGCAGGTTGCTCCTCAAGATCCTTACATCAAATCAGCATACCTCGAGGCGAGTGTATGACCACATAATTGAAGCAGTAAATTGATGACAATTAGCACATTAGCAGTGAATAGCAGCAAGTGATGGTCTTAATTGATGTTAATGACTCAGAAGAAGAGGAGAATAGTGACTAATAACTGCAATGGTTAGCTGCTCTCCCTGCTCCTAAGCCTAGTGTGTTGCTGGGGCAGCTGGGGATGGAGGCTGAGGAGAAGCAAATACAACTTTTAACAGCTTAATGAAACAAGTTACAAATTACTCAGTTGCTCAGCTACTTAAAGGATTCCCGTAGCGCGTTCACCGCTTCCACAATTCAAACTTCTCGGGCTTGTGAGTGTGAGCTGGGTGCACGGTAATCAGAGGATGCTCTCTCCTCAAGAAGTGTCAGTGCACGAGGCAAAAACAGGAAGGGAAAACAAAAAAGGATCTGATTTCTGGACAAATGGCAGACATTGAGCAGCTTGCTTTATCTGAGGGCTCTCCTGTCACTCAAAGAACTTAGAGACACTAAGACCTACGTGCCATTTACTGGGCTGATCTGCACTCTGGAAGAATGGTGGGTTTAGGGGCTTTCTTTTCCTGTTACACAAGAATTTTTGCATTCATAAGGGTGTGTTTGCCGTATAAAACGCTTCTTGTTTTGAAAGAGAGGAGAATTAATCATACTCTACAGTAAAGCATATGGATAACCAGGTGGGTGGCACCAATTATCCAAAGATACCTAACATGACAACATTGAGGGATGCCTAATTATAGCCTTGGACTTCCCTACAGTAAGTGCTACAAGCCACATATCTGGGATAATACCTTCCTTAAAGATTGATGCCAAGACCCATTGCTGCAGATTTTTCCACACATCTTCCTTACATCAAAGTCAAAAACAGCCTAAGAATGAACCTGCTGTGAAGCTTTTTATTTTTAATGTCCTAGCTCATACGCTGTATTTTTAAATCAGCCTGGAGAATGATTAAAAACGAGTCCAGAGCTTTAATAAGGCTGGATTCTGTACTGGTGTGAGATGGGTTTTCTTGCATTATGTCTTTGGCACCTTGTTACCATGCAGGCCCATGCAGGGGCATTAATGAACGAAAGCGTTTCTTTCTGAAAGGTGAAAAGTAAGCTGGTATTTTGGAAAGTGTTTTAACAACTGAAATGTCAAGGACTGTTCACGTGCAGCGATTACTTCCTACAATAGAAACATTTTAAATAACATTTTTTAATAAAGCTCTACTCGTGTTTTGTTATGTAGTTTCCTCAATAGTGCCTGCAAATGATAACTGCATTTGTCATCAGCACGTGCATTCTTTTACTTTTTTATGTTGCAGGAATGGTAATTCATTAAGCTGTATTCAATCCAACATGAGTGTTTGTGACCTCTGGCTATGCACATTTCCAAGTGCTGGCACACTGTTTTCTTAAACCTTTTGTAACTGTGAGAGCCACTGCATCCCTCAGAATTACAAGCTAGCAGGTGAGAAGGGCCAAGAGACAAGAAGAACCTTCCAGTTGTTTGTGGAAACTGGAAGGCTCCGCAGGAGGTGCCGGATTCCAGTCTGCCGAGGTGAAGTGAATTCTGGGGATGCTCAGGCACAGGTGCTCCTGTTCAGTCAGTGCTCAGGTGTAGTCAGACTTGCACAGTAGTATCCTCAACAGAAAACAGAGGGATGGTGCTTCCAAGAAGTCAAATGTGTGTCACAGAGGGAGAAGGGGATGTGTATCACTCAGCTTTAAAACTCCTGTGAAGGGAAGGGACCTCTCTTGTCCAACTACTGCTCCTGACACAAGAAGTCATAGGATCATAGGATGCCCTGGGTTTCTCAGGTGTACCACTTAATGGGAGTGACTGGAGCACATCAAGGAGATGTCTCCTCAGCGGTGAACAAAATTGATCAGGGGAACAAGGAGCTGTCTGGTGCTCCTCTGGTTTTGACCTGAAATGTCACCTGTGAGCAGTGGAATGTTATTGTGGGCAGGCAGCTCACCTGCTTCCTGCATACCACACAGGCCCTGTGTACCATAAAGATGTCAGCCTGGAGGCAGAGATCATCCCTCCGTTTGTTTAACAGCACTCCCCATGCACAGAACCCAGCACAATGAGTTCCAACCTCTGGGAAAAGTCTTTGCACCAGGCGGTCCATCACCTGCAGATCTGATGCCAAGCACAGCCACGAGGGAAGGCGCTGGGTTTTCCACCTGGTGTAATTTACTGCTGGTCTTTTGGCCTCAAAACAGTGAGATGGGTCCAGACCCTCCGTTTGAATTCCTGTAAATCTGAGGGCAGTGGCAGAATGCTCCTCCTGAAGCGATGGGCCCTTCCCGCTGCGATTTGCTGCTATGAATTGCTTTCCTCAGCGCCCGTGACAAATTTTTATTGATGTCAATGCGAGCCAAGGACCTGAAGCAAGATCCGCTTCTGCTACTGATTAAAAGAAAAAGAATGAGGGGAGGAAGGAGAGAGAAAACCGACATGTTCTGTAACATATTTAAGTATTAAAGTTGCCACGGTTTTATTATCTATAGAGTGAAAGTAAACACAAAATGATTGAAATACATCTCAGTGGCATCTATGTCCAATTTCTTCCTGCTTGTTGCATTTTCTTGGCGTTACTCATTTATTTTGATCACAAAAACATTTAAAGTAATTTGTCGAGAGTTAAATAAATACAAGAAATCTGCATTTGCGTGTTACTTGAATTTATGAGCTTTTATAAATCTATTTGGTGAAAAACTAATTACAGCGATGGCTGAGTGAGAAGCAGAGCCGTACGAGACTTAATTCAAACTACATTTTCACTATAAACTCCTGTTTTAATTTTCTAGCTTCGCTGAATAACTACAGTTTGCAGCTGTAGCAAAGTGCCTCATATATAATGTATAGATCACATCCTCTTGCCATTTTTCACAGGTGCCTGGCTATTATATGGTTCGGAATTCATTCATAGTGCCTATTAGAGGTCTTTATATGTAACTGACTTCCTTTCTTGAATATTTATAGCTTTTATGAGACATTTATGGGCAGACCCAACAAGAGTTTCTAAGGAAATACTGGGAAATAGTTCTGTATAACATCATTAATATACTGTTCTTTGATGGTAATGGCTACAAATGTCATCTAATTGCTATATTCTTGCTTTGTCTAAGCTCTGTATTGATGGGGAAACTGCCATAGAGAGCTTTTCCATTCTAAAAAGACTTCTGGGAAACAATCTTTCTCCCACAGTAGGAGAAGTAAGACTTTTCAGTCTAGAAATTAACCATTCGAGTCAGGTTATCTATGCCTATGATTACTGCCGGTTCCACCAGAGCCTGCAAATATCTCAGTGTACGACAAAACAAATAGTGTGTAAAAATACTTGTAAACCAGATAAGATTAACTCATCTTATATTGTGACAAGGATAGTCCTATGAGAATGAATGGTATTGCAAAGACTAACGACACCTCGTATGAGGCAGAAACTCTGTTTTGTGGAGTTGTGTGTCAGAGCGAGATTGAAATATTAGATAATATTTGCCAGCAAATTCAGGAAGGCAATCCTCCTTTATCAGAGGAACCTCAAGGGTTTAAGACAACATCTGTTCCTTCTTATAAAGTCGTATTTGTCAGTGATGGTCAACAAGGTTGTAAGAAAATTACTCATTTCCCACTCTACCATCATTATCAACTTGAGAGGATTGAAAATGCATGTATGCACGTATGTGCGTGTATGTATTTGTACGTTATTTTTAGCTTTGTTCCTTGTGGATTTATGGATTTGCCTCTGGAGGTGGCTTTGGTTCAGAGGACACTGTACCAAAGAGAGAAGTGTAGAGTGCATTTAATATTTCTGTAAGTGCACAGAGTTGTATTCTTCCACCTAGGAGCACTGCATTGAGAGCACTCTGTATGGCAGGAGCCACTAATCAGCATGGTGTAAAGCAGACAGCTACAGCAACCACAATGTTTGAATCCCAGAGCAGGCCAATAGTAAACATAATGTGAGAGAAATCCCTGTCTGTTCTAAACCTTCTATAGATTAAGCAAACTGTGCTTGAAGAATCTTTCTGGTTGTAAAATATGTATGTTATAATACATGTAAGAACACTTCCTTTTGTTCTTGTTCACTTTGTCTTAAAAAGACAACATTATTCTGTGCCTCCATAGAATCACCAAGGTTGGAAAACTGGAAAAGACCCACAGGATTACCTGGTCCAACCATAACTTTGTAGATAGGCGATTAATAAATAAGATGTGAAATTTCATGTAACGGCTAATATGAAGAACAAGAATATTTGGTCCTTTTAGACTCATTGTGCAATTCATAAGAAAGAAGGAATTCAAAACAGTATTTGCTTATTTTTGGAGACAAATATTAGAGGATTTTTGCACATTCTTTCCTTTGTCCCTAAAACTCACTGCACATTCGTAGCACTCACCGGTGCTGGCATGAGACTCCTCTCTGGAGTAGCTCCTGGCATCTGGAACAGCTTTTCTGCAACTTCCATGCTTCACCAGTTCCATCTATTTTTATATCTCCTCTCTTCTCCCTTGACTATCTCTTTTAATTTCTCTCCATCTGCTTTTTATATTAACTTTATAACTCCATATAACATTTGCAATGCAGTTTGCATGAAAAACACCAGCCACCCAGCAAGAATGTTGAAGCTTGCCATTAACCCCATTGAACAGGTTTGCTCCTATTGAAGACTCATTCCTCCTTTGGTGTGCACAGGAAGAGCTCACTGACAGCAGTCACGGAAGAGAATCTGAGTTTTTTGATATTTTAGTGTTAAAACTCAAGATGAAGAGTTGGTTGCACAAGCTATTGGGCACACATATAAAACAAGAAAGTAGAGCTTGCAGCCAAACATGTAAAATATTTATGTGCGTGCTGCTGGCAATAGTAGAAGCACAAAGAAAGCCTTTTTTATTTATCCAGTACAAGACTATAACTAGAACCCAGCTAACAACTGCACTGGACCTGCTCTGTGTTTCCTGCACAGTTAATAGAAACAGCTGAAGTTCAGTGCTTCAGTTTTTACCTGTGCTGTATATTTTAACATTGCATGAGGAAACCCATCCTTATAGATTAAAAAACAAACAAACATGTCTTTCCTTTTCTTGAAGGATGAATGTAGACAAGGTTTACAATGGGTTCCAGGTAGGTAACTCACCACTTCCAATACTGCACGTGATTTCAGGCTGTTAAAATAAGTGAACAAGAGTAGAATCAGATGGGTTATTCTGACTGTCCATTAGTTAGAGCAGTAACATAATAGGATGTGATATTAACCTAGTCTGCATAGCCTGATTTGGGCATGTTTTGCAAGTTCTGTTTTGCAAGTTCTTCAGTTGCAGCGAGCTGTACAGGTTCCTAATGATTTTACACTTTCTTCTGGCTAGTCCAGTGACAATTATTTACTAAGCTAACAAATCTCCAAGGCTGTGTAACCTGTGATTCACCTGTGCTGACCTATCGCACAACATATCAAAAGCACTGTGAAATGCCATAAGTATATTTCCTTGTGTACTGAACAATGCCAATTTTTCTTCTCGATGTTGAAGTTCATTTTATCTAGCACCAGTATATTAAAAATCTATTAATGTTTCACACATAAAACAAACACAGATTGAACTAGTAGAAGATTTGTACCACAACTCACAAAGACCCAAAAGTAACTCCAGCATTATTACACCCTTTCCCGTGCCAAACACAACTCCTAACACAACTGACAAACGTTCCAGCATTCCCATGTGTTTCTTCCCAACCATTCTTCCAGACACAAGCTCAGAGCTGTTGGCTTGCTGCAAATCAACTCAGTCCACGAAAAGGGCTGTGCAGTCTCTTGCATAGCGATCTCACATGCCAGAAGAAAACTTGTGATGGAAAATTAGGGGTATTCTGAATTGCCTTCCTAAAAAGGATACAGAACACTCCTTGAAAAAAAATAGTTAAAAAATCAAAATCAGGCAACATCAGCTTTCCCATTATCATTCTCTGCCTTTATAAATGCTTACATGGAGTCTAAATGCCAGTTCTTTGCTCTGACAAGTCTCATCCAGTGATTTCTTTCTCTATATACTCATGGCTTTAAAACTTATTTCTGCCTTTTCTTTTCAAAATACCACAGATTCGTTTTTTTCTCTCTGTTTTTTCTTTTTTTGCCCAGCTTAGCCTGTTGACATACTTTATGAACTTGAGCAAGGGGTACGATCAAACTACTGAAACTGATAATGCTAAAGCTAAAGAATTAAGGAGTTTTCAATGTTTCTGAACTGACAACAGGAGAAAATTGGGATCAGAGATATTGAGAGACCATGCAGGTAGCCCATGCTCCCAGGCAGGCCAAGCTATCCCTGAATCAGCCTTGACAGGTGTTTCCATATCAGAGGAGCCATGAAGAGGCCAGACAGGTGCAACTTCCCTTAGCATTTAATTATTTTTTTCCCCTTATCTGACTCATTGCTTGCCTCAGGTGGTTAATCAGAGGTTCAGGCTGTGATCAACAGTTTCCCATACAGCAGCGGCACGTGTCTTGCTGCTCCCTGCATGCAGGACGGTACCCACAGCTTCCTTAGCAAGGGCCACATGCTCTACCAAGGCTCTTTTCTCTTTAAAGCCTACAAATGTTTCCTTTCCCTAATGAGCAGTACAGGTTACTCTTGTACTTTGTAAAATCTGGATAGTTGAGCAAATAGAACAAATTTCCTTTGTAAAGGGAATCTGTTCTCTGCTCTTGTCCCATCCTTTTCTTGCTGTACTTCATATTGAAGAAATCTTCATCGAGCTCCATCGTTTTCATCCCACATGCTTGCCACACCTGGTTTCATAATCTGTTGTCATGGAAATCAGACAGATGCCAAAAACATGTCTTTATCACTTAATTGTGTGATCCACACAGGAAAAAGAATAATGTAAACAACCTGATGAGAAGTTCTGCAGTTGAAAGCACAACAAGCGGACAACAGCGAGTTAAAATAAAAAGTGAAATACATTTTAATTGTAATGGTACTCTCATTATCACCACTAAAACAAGAAAAAAGAAAGAAAATTTGCAGTTACTGCTCTCAGTACTTATTTTTGTGTATTATTTTATGCATTGCAGCTGAAAGGCTCCCACCCTACTTGTGAGGCTTCATCCTCAGTGCAAAATGAGCTGTGATTGTGCAAGAAGTTTAGCAAGTGATCACCGGGCTCAAACCTGACAAATAGCATGAGAGGTTTCTTACACCTTAAACAGTGAGAACATCATTTAGCAAAGCAGGAATAAAAGTAAAATGACATTCCCCAAAATGTCCAGCAGAGTGGGCAGGGAAATCTCCTCTCCCTGAGGGACTCGGTGTAAATCCAACCTCAAAGTAAAATAGCACCAAATAAAGCTGGTACTAGGGTTGAAAACCAGAGCAGCTACAAGACCCCACACCTCTTGCTCAGGATGCAGCCCTCTTACAACCACTGCACCCAGAAAAAGTGTTTTCATGGCACTACCTAGCCTCTTCTACTGAGAACATCACCTTCCATATCTGTGTTAATACAGCAGCTTTCCAGTTAGCTATTAACATTAATTGCTCATACTTTCCCCCCCGCCCCCCCCCAATCAAGTTGCTACTTAGTACAGAACGTGATTTTTTTAGTGCTTGTTACAGAAGTCATCTCAATATCTGCTTATACATCTATTCTCAAGTGTCAGCCAGCCAAATGAATCTGCTTAAAACAATACTGGATCTACAGAAATTTCTACCCATAGGAAACGTGTGGTGCTTCCTCACTATGTTGTTTTTCAGAAAGGAGATAGATCGTTTGAGGAGAATGGGTGCAATTCAATTCACAAGTAAAACACATCAATTCTAGACGCTGTAAGTAGGAAAAGAGAGGTTTGGTTTACTGAACATTAAAAATCCACCTGTATCTTTGTTAGCCTAGGAATTAAAAACAGTGAAACTAAAGAGTGATGGATGGAACAAGGCTGGCAGGAATAAAGAAAGAGGGGAAGGAAGGAGGAAAAAAAGTAAAGAAAAAAAGGAACAAACCAGCCTGTGAACCCAGCTTGAGCCTCAGACTCGAGGATGAATTTGCTGAGTCTGGCTGTTGAGGAAACAACCCTGAATTATAAATTGAATGCATCTATATGGGAAACACTGAGAGACAGCACACATAAAACTCTGCAACCATGCTTCCACAAAATCATTATCCAGAGGATAGCAGCAGTTTCCATAGCACAGGATCTGCAAAATAGGCACCAAGACCCCTCCTGTGGGCTATCCACACCGGTGTGCAGAGACCTGCTTAATGCCAGCAATAGATTGCTTAGCTTCAAACTGCCACAAGCACGATGACAACCACACAGCTCCTACCAGTATTTTAATATTTCATGCAACAGAATGAATTGTAGCTTTTCAGTATTAATTCATATTGCAGCAACAACATTATAGTCAGAGAAGGGTAAAATTAACATGTTATTTATGCTGAAATTACATTGAGTCACAAACAGTGTTCCTGGAAGGCTGAAAAACTGAATAATTTTGAATAAATTATTGATGATTTTAAAAGCCTCTCTTATTGATTAAAGCTTATACTCTTAGATTAAAAGAGTGCAACTAAGTCTTGTCAAAGTCTTTAAAAGTCAGAGTTCATCAGAGTAAATAAATGCCACCATGCTGCAGTAATCCAGGTCAGCCAACAGGGAGCGAGTGGTACCAGGTGCATTGCTTTGTGGTGTAAAAATGCTCTACTTATTACCCCCTTGTTCTCTAAAATTACTCAGAAATCGTACAGAACAAAGTTAGAATCACAGAATCATTCAGGTTGGAAAAGACCTCTAAGATTCTCAAGTCCATTCCCAACCCCCACCACACCTTCAATGCCACATCTCCACATTCCTGGATCACATCAGGGACAGTGACCTCACCATCCCTATGCAGCCTGTTCTAGTGCCTGGATGTTCTTTCTGAACCTTCCTTAGCCCAATATGAAGCCACTCCTCTTGGCCTATCACTCACTACCTCAGCTATTGTAAATTACCTTCAGTCCACCCTTGCCAAAGTTTAGCATTAAGTGCCAGGAACACAGCAACACAAGCACAGATGTCCTCCTAGTACCCACCTCTTATACTTCCCCCAAGCCCTTGCAGCTTGCTTACCAGCTGGTTTTCTCAGTGCTGCGTTAGCTCTGCATTGCTGTAAACATACTGGCAGGATTACCACAGGCTGTTCCCAATTTACTTCTGGATAATTGAAGTATCCTGTTACTAAGTGCATTTAGTTTCTAGATCTGTTTCCTCATGCAGCATGCTGTGGTCATGTGTATTTCACCCTAGAGGTCTTTAGTAAATTCCTGTAATTACTTCTCCACATCTCTTGTTCATTCATTCCAACTGAAATTATCTCTGAACATTAGTTCCATTTGCTAAATCTGTTCTTGCTTTATTAACTTTAATCAAACTAATATATATTGCTAAATGAAAGGTGGTCTATGATGCCCATACCTGGCTCAGCCCTCTTCCCAGGGGTAAACACTCTCTTGAAACAGTGACACAATTTAATTTTGCAATTATTAGAATATAATTTGGCTGCTGTAATTTCAGTTATTGAATAGTTGCCATTGATGCCATTCAAAGGCCGGGTTGCTACTGTGAAATAGATCTGAAATATTCTATGTATAGTCGCTTAAATTCCCAAGTAGGCTCACTCTGCAATGGAGATTGCATCTCCATTAATGTTTGCTTTTCATGAAGGTTCAGGTGAAAGAAAATTCAGTTGGGCAGAGTGCACTCCCTCCTCCTGGAGAGGAGTGATTAAAGAGAGGAACGAGAAAGAGGTTGGCTTTCATTTGTATTTATTTTTAGAATTGGTGAGGTGAACGGATCCTATGGTATTGAGGAAACACAAAAGACTGGCTGAACACTTTACAACACACTGCTGTTAAGGAAAAGATTCCTGTAGCAAAAAAAAAAAAGGGGGGGGGGGGAATAAAAGAAAAAAAACAAAACCATGAGAAGGTAGCTTAAAAAACCCTCATTAAAATCAACCTAACTAGACCTCTAAAACCATTTTGACTTCAATTAGTCTGCTTCTCTATGTCAAATGCACATTAATGGCCCAATCCCATCCCCACGGAAGTCAGTAGAAACATTGGCTCTTGCCTGAATAGGAGTGAGCAGGAGGGCAAGAGTCAAGCCAGAGATCTCTGAAGAGCAGATGAAAGCTGAGCCTCAAGCTGAAGTTTTCAGAAAGTGTTCAAACTAAGATGATAATTAGAAAAGTTGTTATTTTTTTTAAATATAAAAATTGACAAAGTACATAGACCAGCTACATTTACAGGACATTGTCGCTGTTCTTTATGCAGTGGATTATTACATACAAAAATGAGAGAAGGATGTCCTTGGTTCCATGATAAACAGTATGATCTTACAAGTAGTTAGCTGTATGAACAAAAATACTTCCCTCTTTGCAATAAATGGAATTCCTCCTGAAACACATCTATTGTGTGTGTCAAAACTTGGGATTGAATTCAGTATTACCCCACATTAGGTTGGGACAAAAACAATGGGTCAGCTTTAAAAAATGGTTGACATCATTATGACATAAAGCATGGCATGTCTCATATGTTTGTAAACCTGGGGTAGTGAAAACCAGAATGAATTCCAAAATAGATAAAATAAAGTAAAAAACGAGGTGATGTTTGGCTCTTTCTTTCAGGCACATCTATAATCTTCCCATTGCTTCTGAAAGTGATCTTTCCTGACCTGTAGAAGTTAGCTAGCTGACCTCTTTTGTTCAGAATCTGTCTTGATAGGAGTCTCCTTGCAGGATTTCAAATTAATAACAGCACAGTTCTTTTACCTAACCTGAATGAAGTATCTGCTATTTGGTGTATTTTCATGCTGATCATCTTCAAATATCTGTCCTGGTGGTTTATGCTTTCCCTCAAGAGAAGATTTAGATCACTCAGGCACATACTGGGAACCAAGTTATCATTTTTAAGGCTGCATTGCAAGACCCAGACCCTTGCTGGCCTAATTATACGGTAGATGAAAACACAGGATATGTACATCTTTTACATCAGTTGTCCTGTAAAATCAGACATCTAAAATACCTCCATAAAAGCAGATAAACAAACAAACAAGCAAACAAACAAGCCCAGATAGCACAGAAAAATAGGACAAATCTACATTAATATGTGTCTTTTGCAAAGGGCTAACAAATGTCAAGAAAAAGGAGAGAGTTTTTGACTTCTCCCTTACACTGAGACAAACTTAGAAGAAAGTCTGTAACGGATCACTCCTGAAGTTTTGGAACACAGCAAAAATTTAAGTCACTTTCAGTCCACATTTCTGATGTTGTCCTATATATTTTTCTCTTCTTTTTACCATCATTGTGCCATCAATACCTAAGGCTGAAAGTACCAAGATCTGACAACTACAGTCTCAATGTGTTTGATGAGTTATGTTGCGTACTTCAATTTTACATCTTTTAATTTTCAAATTTGCACTGCTCTCTCCTATCAATAGCTGTATTATTTGTACAAAGAAATGAAGACATAAAAACATAAGGTTTTAGAAAGGAAAATCCTCTGACCCATTTTAAAAAAAAGAAGATTGTTACAATTGACTGCATAAAGCATTTTGTTTTCCAAATTACTATAAAATGGGAAATTTAAGTATGGTGGATATCTCTGATGGACTAAGCCTCTGGAAAGAAGTTTCAAATCAGCAGCTCATTTTTTTGGCTGTTGATTGAGAATTAGCCTTAGCTTTTGGAAAATGGAAAGAGAGTGAACATCATCAGGATGTCTGTGGAAACTGCCTTGCTGCTCACAAAATCAAATAAATTCTGGCCAGGCATGGAGTTCAGATATCTTATCTGCGGGGATTTTGCTGAAAAGTTTTCCAGATAACCAGCATTGTTAAGACATTATCTATTTTCGAGGCTGTAGCTATATCAGGATCAGAAGAAAGTGACAAAGCGCAGATAAAGCGCTCCTCTGCGGCCCTGGCTCCTTGGAAATACTGCTGAATGCTGCATCAGGAGCACTTCTCATAGCCATACTACAGGAATATCTCCAGGGAGATCAGTCTGGGCTTTGGAAGAAGGAATGTTTTCCTATCTCTAGTTACTTGTTTGTTCTGAAAATAAGAACCATGTACATCCCAAAATGGCCGCCCACTGAATATACTAATGTGGCACCGTTGTTTTTCCATTCACTCCTTGCCTGACTTAGAAATAATAATAAAAATAGAGTCATCCCAAGGAGTAGCGTGGAATACATTAAAGTTGATGGAGCCACTGCTGTTTGAACACACGGGGTTATCTGGCTGCCAGGAGCTGAGCACAACCCAGCATTGTGATAAACCAACTGAAGATCTGATTCAACATGGAAGTAAATGGAAGGAGACCCAGCTGCCTTGTATGAGTATTGCATGAGGCCCCACAAGAAGGAAGTCTCTTGCAAAAGTCTTGTATTCAAAGACATAAAGAGAGCAAGGTTTGAGCCATCTCTATTACAAAAATATCCAACGGATGATAGGTAATGCAGTTTGCCTGGCAGACTAAACACTGCTATAAAAGAAAGCTCCGGTATTTCCACAAATGCCATTCCCCAAAACACAGCGCTGTGCTTGGAATCTGGTATTCTTTATGAATCTTCACCGAAACTCGATAAATGGGCATACTCTCCCCTCTGCCTTCCCCACAGCCCTACTCTTACCTGCAGCCCACGATAAGCAGCTGGCAGCAGGCTTTACTCAACAGATGGCAGGCACAGGGGCTTATGTGCATTTACTTGTCTCTGGCACTAGTCAGGGATGGATGGTATAAAGAAATTTTTCACAGTGGTTGGATGAGAAAAATAAGTCTGGTCTATTCTAGAGAAATAATTATTTTATATGAGTGTGGTTTTACCTTGGTACCTTTTCAAAGGTCAGCTGAATCTCATGGGGATCTGTGAAAAGAAGTCCAGAAATTATCTGATATGTTTTCCATATCATTGCTTTAGGATTAATAGCAGTGAGGCTGGTCATGTTTTTAACCAGTGAGGATTCCGCTGGCTCTCGCTTCAATCAGCAGTTAAACAAGCTGAATGCGTGCTTCAGGGAGGAGATTTTCCCTGACACATGTTTTTTTTAGGAATGTTCTATCTCCATTAATGCAAAGAGATCAGGTTTTAATCATCCTAACCAATTGGTAGGAGAAACAAGAAGCAGTGGTGAAATAGCAGTCTTGATTTTAGCAAGTTGCCTGTCTAATTGGTGCCTTATTAGACTCTGGTATTTGGATGTTAGGCTATTTCAAACAGCAACATTTCGTGTGTGGTCTATGCTCATTTAATACATGCCTTCAATATTATAAAAATAGAGGAGTCTGCAGGAATGAGCTCATGGGACAGTGAGGAAAAAAGCAGGACTTTTATTAAGCTTAAGAAAAATGAAAAGGGAGGAAAAAGCTGGATTTCAACTGGATCTGACATGATGATGTTCACCTCCTTGTGCACATCCCTGCAGGAGGATGAGAGAGTGGGAATGCTGTGGGAATTGTATGTTCCTACCAGGCACAGTAAATAGTAATCTTTCCAAAGCAGAAGAGATGAACTAAGGATCAGTGCTGGCTACAGACTGCTTAATTAAATGGCCAAGTTCTAAAAGTTGAGTTTAAACATGACATGCTGTCATATAGATGTGGATGTGAAACACACAGAACGACTTGTCCTGTAAGCTGGAAGAGCTTTTCCCCATATCTCCTCACTATCAGCTCACACTTAATCAAATGTTGTATATCTGATGTTTTTTCTTTTGCCTACGGAGGATACAGAGCCAATGATACCTACTCCCAAATTTCAACAGCTCCTCCAACACGAAGTACAGATGGTCCTTTCATAAAGCAACCTTCCTTGGTTCTGCCCTGCTGTTTCTTCTAAGAGTCTTCTGCTCCATCTTTAGCTAAAAATAGTAGGGAAAAAGCATTAGAGCTTTAGTGAAAAAATAAACGCCTCAGTTAATTCACATGCCTAGTAGTTAATGGTTTTTCTTAAATGCATGGTCCACAAATACTTGTAAACCTCTGACTATCTTGGCTTAAAATAGAGTTTTTAAGTAAAACTCTACAAATGGGTAAAGAAAATGTGTTCTCCTATGTAGCATTTTCTTTAAAATTTTCTTTAAAATCTTTAAAAATTGGGCTCACATTAATGTTGAGGTGGGGCACCCTCTTACCCACAAGAAACATCTGATGAGCACCAGGATGTTAAACCAGCATTGCACATGGTGTAACTGCAGTAAGCACCTTGCCATGACAAAGATTTGGAGAATACTTCAGTGCAGAGGTTTTCAGGTCCTGCCTGATATATATGGAGCTTTGAAGGCTGTTGCTGAAATCAAAGTTTTCCATCCATGCTGCCTTGCCAGTCCTTGCTTTTCTTTCTGGTGATTGATTCACCAAAGCTACCAGCTAGACTCACCTCAACATAGAGCTACTGCAGTGTTGGAGATGCAGGCCTCACCTGGTCTGCCCATGAGCTGGCAGCGGGGCTCTGCCAGGTGATGTGCCAGGCAGATTTGGATCTGTATAGTGGCTCAGAGCAGATCTTCAGCTTTCTATAATGGGAATATATGAGCTGGAAACCCTGAAAAATAACAAAATGTGTAATCCTTCTATCAAGCTTTTCTTTTTTCCCAAACATATAGCACATCTAGGAACCATAGACAAGTATTTGAATTAAAGGGGAATAATAAATGTAGCCATATAGTTGGGGCACAAATAACTACAGATTAGGAGAGAAACATGAGTGCAATAGACAGAGGTCAGAGCAGCATCTGCTTTCTTGATCTTGAATGTATGGAGAAGCAGGTATAGCAGTTTGTTACCCTGGAGCTGCCCAAGCATACAGGACATGGATTTGCAATAGAAGGAGACCTTCTGCTTGAGCTTATGTTGCTTTCTTCCTGCTGCTGTTCTGGGATTTAATAGGAGTTCACAGACTGGATAAGGTGGCCACTAATCTTGTGGCAGCAGATAGAACATTTCAGCAGTGCAGCTGGCAGAGGGGAACCACAGAGAAGCAGCCATTGCCTGTGCAAAGCAGACAACACTCTGGGGTTAAGGATTTTTCTGAGCACACAGGTGAAAGCTGATTTATTTTCACCTGAAAAGTTTGGGAAACAATTTTTGGCTCACTTTGAGAGTGGATCCCAAAAGGAATTAAGTATAAACAGAAAATGAAGTTGCCAGCTTGTTCTTGCTCTTAATGCTCTCTATCCTGTTATGGAAAGGATTTTGTGCATGAATCACATTACTGCATCCTTGGAATTCACGAGAAACGCCATGCCTTGAAAAAAACCCTCAGCATATAGAAAAAGTATGCAGGAGAAGGTGCCAGAGAAGGCAAAAATGCTGTCTGGGAGGCAGGTTGAAATGAGAGTTGTGTCAAATACTACAGAGCATCATTTAGTGCTGCTGTGGATATACAGCTGGTTTGTAGGATGCACTGAAGTAAAACACAGAGAAGCAGATTGCTGATGAGGCATCCAGTGTGTTGTGCTGCTTCTACCCTGTCCTTTACTTTCAGTCCCTGTCTACCTATGGTCTTCGATCCTTGTGTCTAGATATGAGATCTTTAGTCAAAGACAGTTCCCTCTGTCTGTTTTGGGCTTGCACAACTTTTTGCTTAGCTATCCCCGCATCTGTCACCACCTCTGCAAAGAGGTTCAGCAAAACAATACAGTGCATGGAGCAAAAGATCTGTGGGAGAGGGTTGGTGACCAACAGTGAAACAAAAGAAGTAGCTTTGGTCTTGAGCTGGATGCTCCCTGGAGTGCAGAAGGGGAGAAATCTTTGTCTTTTGGGGCTTGGCAGGGGACCTGCTGAGATGCTCCCGAAGTATTCCCAGGAAAGTCATCAGGACTTCTGAAACATCACCAGCACAATGAAATGGAGAGCAGAAATTTGAACTCTTGGCCACTAGAGCCGCATCTGCAGGGAGCAAACATCTGGCTGCAGGGGCTCAGGGGCCAGCAGGAGAGCCATGAAACCCCAAGAGGATAAATCTGGCAGCTACAGTCCATGTGTGGATGGAAAACCTTTCTAGTCAGACTCTGTGGAGTGAGCAGAATGGCACTTTGTCAGCAAAACCAGTGCAGCTTCTGATTAGGAGTGTGAGGACTACTTGTAGCTCCATGAGTGTGGTGGTGAAATACACTGCTGAGAGCAGCAGAACCCAGGTGTGCCAAAATAATCCTCCCGTCTATATCCCAACTTCCTGCAGTTCAGCATCCATTGTGGGCCAATCTATATTTAGCAAAGATAAAGCAGATGTAATGTAATTAAGCAGAATGTTCCTTATTTTCCTATCGCAAATGGTAATAACGGTAAATTATCTTAAATAATTATGGACTGCTTACAGAATTTCCACAGACAAGACAATGCACTTTTATATGATAAGATTTTATAATCATACAGCCTTTATGGCTGTGGAGGTAAATTACTTTTCCTGTGGTTTCAACATAATGGGTTGTACAGATAAAGTATTTTTGTGAAAATATGAATGCTTCCAGATGCATCACATCTTTTCTCTCATTGATTTAAACTTTATCTCCACATGAGTGTGCACAGGGAGTTCATGCAAGGTATGTATAAAAAGCATGAATGGAAAAAGGTGGGGACTTCGAACAAGAAAATGTAAAATTTTATACGAGGCTTAAATGCAAATGATGATTTGATTGATTATATCTAGTCAGAAATGCTGCTAGGTTGGAATTTTTGTGTTATTTCTGATATCACGCCAAGAGAACTCTAATCTATAAAAATAATACGCTAATAGGCATTGTGCCAGCTCCAATGTGTGCCCTCTAAATTAAGCCTGAGGGCTCTTGATGTCCAATTTTAAGATTGGCCTTGAATTTAAAATTTACCAAGTAATTATTAAGATATTGGTTGGGAAATAATCCAAAAATTAATCCAAAACCAATTATCAAATCATAGAGACACAGGGACTCCCTCAGGACCCAAAGACATGTATTTGCTGTATGTGTGTGCTGTGGTAATAGATAAATAACCTTCTTCTGTGTCACAAAGTTTCCTCAGTCTGTGGATATTTGAGTTTAGGAGTAGAAGAAAGCAATTAATGGAATAGTATTTCATCCTACGTTCATTGCTAGAAATGGGAGCAATAAATCATAACGCCAGAGCGTAACGCTTTGGAAGAAGGCACTGTAAGGGAATAATTCCAGCACCAGCCAATGGCTCAGTTCAGATTGTAGAGCAGGGAAGAAGACTTCAGGCCACACAGCTGCATCTTGGAAGCTGTGAGTTGAGCCCGCTACCAAAGAGAGTTGTCTTCTCATCTATTTTCAGTCTGCTTAGGATACAGATATTCATGCTTTATAAGCCCAGTGCTTTACTGGGTGTAATTCTGTGAAGAATTATTTTCTTAGTTTATTTTGAGGAAGAATGTATGGTTCTTTTGAGAATGTCTTGCTGGTGCACATAGGTTAGCTCAGTACCAGACACCTTTTAGTCACAGGCTTACCTTCAAGCACACACTTAAATCCCATTGAAATCAGAGAGCTTTAGAAGTGCGATAAAAGCTAAATATACCTGTAATGCTTCACTGATAAGGGGCCAGGTGCTTGGGAAGGTGTTGTTAAGTGATATTATGCACCACTTGAAGCAGACAATCAAAACTTATGTTAACCTTCTAAAACTATCTTAATGTGTAATTCCCACCGATGTTAAATGGATTATCCCCCAAAGTTTCATGAGACAGGTCTAGTAGCAAAGAAGGAAACCAATTTTTCAGTGAAAAATCTTGGCTAATCACCATTTCTGATAGCTGACAAATCCAGCATATTTGCTCCTTATTTTCATGAAGAAAAAAAAAAAATAATCAAAGGAAAGCTGTTCGTTGAAATCATGTTTTACCAGTGGAAGGAAATGCATTGCAACGCGATTGAAAAGTCACTATAAATCTTGCAAATAACTTTACATGAACTGTCAATCAGCCTGTGATAGAAAAGCAAGCCTAGCCACACCAAGCAGCGGGAGTTGGGGGCTGGGGCAGGTGGGCTGCATGCTGGGCAGCTGCTGTTGAAACCTCGCGTTGTGAAGGGTTTATTGAGAACAAATGGCAGTGCAAGAGGGAAACGGAGCTGAGCAGAGGTCTGCCTTGCTGAGCGCCCAGTCAGCGCTGAGCCATGAGCCAAGAGAGGATATTGGCAAACACTGTTAAGTACAAAATAAAGTAATAATCTTCATAAGAATGTCCATACGCTTCTAAACCTGTAGGGCCTTAAAAACCACAAAGTGATTGTGAATGTAGGGCTCCCGGGTTAATAGCTGGAAATCAAATGCATTAGGAAGTCCAGCCGGAAGACGCTGATAAGAAATACTCTTTGTTCCTTTGGAAATAGCAATACTTAAGATAAAAGTGGAGAACATTTTAGAGTGGTGATGAATCTAACTTCCAAATAAAACATGAAGTGAATATTGAAAAGAACAGCAGGGAAAGCACTTTTGATTTTCTTCTTGAGTTCAGTATCTGAACTTTAAAAATAACATATATTTTGTTTGTGTTGATAGGTCTACAGGGAAAGAAAACATCAGGTTTCCCAGGTTTATGCAGTCTGCATTATTTTTTTTAGAACTAATTTGCTTTTTCAAATATATATATATATTTAATAAGAAACGCTCTCTAAGTTAGTGACATAAGCTAAAGATAATCCAACATTTCCACATATGTGCTGGTAGGGAGCAGAGCCAATCCCTGTGCCCCTTGTTACCCAAGCCTGTACAGCTTTAGCTTCAGATAGTAGAAAAGATGCTGTGCAGAATTATTCAGTGAGTAGCCGTACAGTCCCACTGGTGTACATGAAAGAAGGAGAACTGCAGGCACTGCAATGTGCTCAGAATACCCCGCTTGGGAACTCACCTATCTGCCTTTCGCATTCATCGCATCAGGATGTTAGGAGCATTCCTCAAGTATTTAGAAGAGGCACTGAAACCTCATTTACTCACAAGCCCCATCAGGTTTTCAGCTCTTCATCCAGGCAAACTCTGCACATTCCGCTTTCACTGATGGATAAGTTACTGGGTCTGTTGTGACAGAGGTGTACACAAAGAGAGCTACATACTCTGGTCTGGGTGACACACAGCTCCATGGCTTCCTGACAGCTGCTCTGAAGATGCCCTTCAGGAGTTTGGCTGTAGTTGGCACATAGCACGTGACCAAGAATTAATGCCTTAAGTCCTGCACATTCAATACTTTTGCAAAATAGGAAAAAATGGAAAGAAAAGAACACACAGAAATCACATAGTTTCATTTCTTGCTCTCCAGCTCTTTCCTGCTCAGGTTTTAAAAATTATTCTCTAGAATCCAACATGATTCATCTACATGACTCTACAGTAAGTGAATGTTTCCATCCCAACAAGGCTCGCTGCAAACATATGTGCAACAGGGTAGGACTTCACCTCATTGAGAAGGAAGTTTACCTCGTGGTGTGCAAAAACTCAGGTGAGAGTAACAGGTTGAGGTCTCAGAAATTATTAATGAGTCAGGATTCACCACATTTTAATGTAAATGTCATAATGTAGAGGGCAAAAACATTATGTCACCTAAAGGGCACTCAGTCTTTGGCATTGTAGATAACCTTATCAAGTTATGGATATGAAATTTGATTCAGCTGAGGCCTATGATAGCTCAGAAAATATTTAAAAACAACATCTTCAGTATTTTACTCTTTAAATCATTTGGCCTTTAACAAGAAAAGCTGCCAATATTTTCAATTAAAATAGACTTCCAAAGTATCGGTAAAATAATATAGAAGATGTGACTCTGATTTCCTGGCAGTGATTTATTGCTTCTGTCACTGTGGCAACACTTTGATGATATTACCTGCTGCAGAAACAGAACTGAAGTGGACAGTTACTGTTTCCTCTTAGTGTAAATATTCTATTTTTCTTTTTTCCTTTATTTTTCTTTCTCCCTCCAAGTAGGTTAAGAATTGTTTTCTCTGAAATGAATAAAATAATCTCTAATGAGTGGTGCAAAACTGAGGCCAGGACACAGAGGAAGTGAGAGCTGCTTATTCAAGTCCGGGGCCTTTATAGATCTTTCTTTCTCAACTGATGGAAGGAGGAAAACATACCTCTTTCAAGCTTGGCTGGATTTGAAATTATCTATTGTCATGCTTCCTCTAGCTCAGCATCCTCATGGGCTGTTCTTAGTAACATCTTCATTCTAGGATTATACGGACTATTTAATGCATATGCAGCAGACGTCTAATTGCCTTTGTTGCTGCAATCCTCGGTCATCAAGTTTCTCTCCCATAGGCAGCCTCAGCGCTCATGGAGAAATGCTCTTTCTGCAGGAAATTCACAAGTGGAGCAGACGTGAGGAGCTGGCAGAGGGTGTGGGGGGTGGGAGAAAGCTGTGGCACCTTGGTGGGTGTGAGGCCACAGCTTGGTCCCAACTTGCTTGTGAACAGTTATTGGAAGGGAAAAGCCAGCAGACGCCTGCCTGGCCTGACTGACAGGAGCATCTACAGGCAGAAGTAGGTCAGATAAGAGGGGAGGTGTTGTTCCGAAGGTTTATGAATCGCAGATTTCTTCTGGAGGATGTTCCTTTCTTTTTCCAGATGTATTATCTGCTGGGATCAAACTGGAACAGCAGAAGCCCTCCATTAAAGCATGGCTTCTAAAACTCAGATGCATACAACACAGGCAATTCCACTATTTCAACATGCTGACCCTCAGAGTGGAATTAGGCTCCGACTAAAATGAAATTATTTTCCATTTAATCTTGTATCAAATTCCCTTCAAAGCTTGTCTGAATCAAATGCAAGAGAACATAAATATATATTTAACACGTGGGAATTAGAATTAACTTTGTTTTTCATATTCATTTCTCAGCAACTCTCATTTGTGCGTTAGGTTATCTGTCTCTTCATAGCTGACACGTAGTTAGCTTGTGCTAACACAAGCCTTGCTTGGTTTACCTCACACACGGAGTGAAGGCATCATTCAGCTCACACCACCACTACAACTCAGCCTAAAGGGTGGTTTTGCAGCAGTTCCCAGAATTCTGAGCATTTAACTGTAATAAAAAGCAGTTGTAAAAAGAAACGCTAATATTCAAAGACAGGGAAGCACCACATCCTAGTTTTCTTTGTTTAACCAGCAAAACGGGCACTACAATCTTTCCTTAGTACATCAATCCCATAAAAATAACATCGAATCACCAATGTTGGCAAAGACCTCCAAGATCATCCAGTCCAACAGCTCACCAACCACCAACATTTCCCCACTAAGCCACAGAAACTACTGAAAAATATAGAGGTTCACCAATCCTTCCCATAATGTAATTTACTTCTGTCTGGTAACCGAGACACACGCATCCTTTTATTTATTTATTTTACATCAGAAGATAAACATCTCATCACTGTCAAGGACACCTGTGAGATTGGATTGTTGAGCTGATGTGTGAAATCTGAATGCTGGAAACATCTGGCCCCGACACTGTGCATCAGACTCACTTCTGGCTACGTGACTTCTACCCAGAGGCCAGAAAGTAACCAGAAGGTGATCAGATGAGTCAAAAAGCCCTCCCAGGACTGCATCTCCCCACGCTCTCATGTACATCCTCAGCACAGGAAATACACAGGGTGGTTTATTAGGAGGAATTGGTAAAGCAACTGGAAGCCATCAACCCCTCTGACTTTCATATCACAAGCTTTTATATTGACTGTAAGATGTAAAACACAGTTACTTATCCCCTGCACACCTCTCTGAAGAAGAGTATACCAACCCCACGTGTCATATGCAGAAGGTCACAGCCATAATGCTAAGCACTGTTTCAACAGCCTCAAATGTGTGTCTCCCTTTACCCATTCTCCCCAGAGGAGCCATTCCTAGTTTCTGCCAAACCATGTAAGTTAATGAGTACCGTGATACTCTATCAGCATTTTTCAGCACTCTTACACTAGGAACAGGTGCTGTTTCTAAGAACTACCCCAGTGAGAAAGATCTACTTTTTTTCTCATCAGCCCCAACTTTGTTAAAGCTTAATTTTTCTCCCACCATTTTCTGAGACAAAGCATTAGAAATGTTTTCCCACTGAGTCTAAGATGACCCACCAGAAATAGATTTATGATGAATTGAGCTTGCTGCAGTGAGGAAGATATATGTAATTGTTATCATACAGTTTGTTAATATTGTGCATATTCTTAGCCTGTGACCTATATTTAACAAATATATGCAATGTGACACATGCCATCAGAAATTAGAGTTGTCATTATGAAAATATAAAGAACGTGACATACACCATTAACACGTGTCAAAAGCCATTAGAATCCTTCTCCATTAAAGCCACCCAAGCACTTACAAAATGAGGAAACTCAAGCTCTTTATAAACACTCAGCTTAGCTGGTACACCTTTTATTCTGTCTGCATAAAGGCTCCCAAATAAATTCTGTGCTATGGTTACATTCACTTTCTTTGCTCACAGAGCATCCGTTCTCTCCTGCAGTACATGACCAGAAGTGTGGCATTCTAGAAGCTGGTTTTTGCACTTGGCACATGCTGATGGGATTTCTATAGATTAAAATGCAAAGCAAGTTGATAATGAAATGCAAAATACTTTTCAGACCTGAATCAGAAAACATAGCAGCCCTGTTCTCCCTCTCAGTCATTGAAGAAATCTTGAACTTTACTTGTCTTCTCCAGAAGTGCTGTTGACCCATTCATCTCTTTCCTCATTCTCAGTTAAAAAAAGTAATTAATTAATTCCTAGAAGCATTAAAGGGGTTGTATCCACAACACGTGTTAATAACACCAGCGCTATCAGAGTCATCTTCACCTACAGAGGATTTTTATTGCAAGGAAAAAGTGCAAGAAAACCATTTTCAAGCCAAAATAGCTCACTTGGAAGAGCTGCATTAAGATCTGAGTCTTAAAGAAATCTATATTTTTGATCATTCAAGCAACAGTTTATCATTATTAAGGGAATAATAGTATGCATACATACACATAGATATTATTTATTATTTTGAAGACACCCTTGTTTTAAATCTGGGTGCTCTGTGGATATCACACAGCTAATCCTTAAGCCACCCTTGCAAAGCAGATGGGTAGATATCTCCATTTTATCAAGGTGAGTAAAATAAATGCCTTGTGGTCTTGGCAGACCTACAGCTCAAGCCACAAACCATACATGAATTTTTTGAGCAAGGCACAGATCTGAATTTGACACCCCCAGTAACCCTCATCCGGCCCTGTTCTCTCCCATATTTCACCCTTGAAAGATCTTCTTTGAACTTAGGAGACTATGGAAGTTATTTTTGCTCTTTCCAAATCTGGGAGAGAATACAAGAGGTTGCAACGGATGTCACTGCATTTAGGGATACCGAGAAACTTTCTCTCACACTTAGTCAGCATGGAGGGACACAGGAGTCCCTGAGCCTCCCCTGGGACACGTTGGCACAAGCAGGACTGAAGAAGAAGAGAGCTGGACAGCAGAAGTGGTCCTTTCTGTACGAAGTGGCAGAAATAGCGAGCATCTGGCCTACCTAACCACCCAGTGATTGGGTAGGTAAGTTGTCAGTGCCAATTTGCTTCCAGCCTTCCCTCCATGCACTCTGGGGTGTCTCAGGACCTGCACTCAGGAACCTCCAGTCCCGAAATCTCATGCTCTACTTGTCCCCAGGGCTTGCTGCTCTTTGATGCATTAGCACAGACAGACGATTCCTTTCCGCCTCTTCTCTGCACATCCCACACTGAGGATTCTGCTTTTGGGTGTGCACAACAACCTGTCCTAGAAAGTCCTAAAATGAAAAATGTTTGCATCACAGCTTGTTTGCTAGCAAAGTCTTATTCTCGCCTGACACACTGATCTTTTTCATACTGTTTTTGTTCCCTCGTTAGCACACACAGCTGCCTGCATTATACCATGCAGAACGTAACACACGCAGGATGTGCTTGTCAGCATGTCAGGCTTGAATACCTATGATTAAAAATTATGTTGCTCATTAGTCATCGCGAATCAAACTGAGAACAATGCTCTCTGGCCAATTTGTAAACAAACATCCTGTTCAACCCGTTCCATGGTTCCTCTTTAAGGAAGAGAGTAAGAAACCAGCTCATAAATAAATAACTCCCTCATTCTGCCGGAGACACGTACTTAGGGCAGCTTACTGGATGGATAAATATTCCATAATTTCATTTTCTTCAAAATTGCTTCCTACAAGTTTTGGCTTCAGATATCCCTAATGCTAATAACGATTCATAAATATTTTATGCAAGGAGCTGTGTATGTGTGTCAGAGATGCACGCCTGTTCTCACGTGGACAGAGAATTACCACTACAAGCTACAAATTAGTATCCTGAGAATAATGTCAATAACATCACACTGGTCATAAAAAAGAAGCCCTTGGTATGAAGACAGATACATACTCCCCTTCCATCTGAGAGCATACTTGAAAAGGTGTCAATATAACAAAACAAAGGCATTTACTGTAAAACTCCTTCATGTTTTTTTTTTTTTTCCCCTCCACAGACATTTTGGCTCTCTCAAGCACCATGAGGCCTAGGAAGAGCTTTGAAGCTGGTGGCATAATACCTGCGTGCCTGATTCCTCACCCACTCACATGCACAAAGAGCACAGTCCACGTACCATGCTACATGTATGAAGGCACCAGCCACTTTTAAAAGTAATTCAGGTTTTGTTACCACACGCGTCAATAGAAAGGTCTGATTCTTCACTTAATGTCACAAAGTGACTTCATAGGTTGTTAATCAGAAGCTGTTTAGTACTCTGAGGCATGAGGGCTGATGCTGTTGAAACAACCCTGTTTGTTTTAGTTGTTCCTGGGCCCAGTGAGCATGCTGCTACAACCTTGACTTAATGTTCAATTGATTTAATGACGCTAGCGAGGTACAGCAGCACAGAGCATAGCACAAGCTGACTGGTAGCACTGCCTAAGGATGAAGAAAACACTCATTTCAATTCCTGGTTACTGATTTATTATTATTATTTTTTAATTAAAGCAATAAATGTTATATCATCTATATCTCAATTCTCTTCTAGTTCAACAGGCAAATATCTACTCTCATTTGCACTTTAGTTTCCTTAAGCAGCGTTATTTACCCAGCAGACCATGATAAATCATCAATCAGATATACCTTTGTATTGTCTCCAACAACACGTGTGTACTTCTGCAAAGTTCCTTTCCAGCAGCATGAGACACTGCAGGCAGGGTTCTCCAGGATGAGATGAATGCCACTGCCTGTGTGCCCTGGCTCCTCACAACTGGGCAGATAAGAAAACATTTATGTCAAGTCTTGTTACGCAGCACTCTGTGTTCTACTGAAAAACATCTCTGGTTTCAACTCCAATGCATATAAACTATCGTACCAGCAAGAAACTGCTTACCATCATAGCATTAGATGACTAAATGCTCCTTTTGCATCCCTGAATGTGGGCAGCATAGCTCTGCTCCAGTGCTCTGCGTGCCCTAATCAGCACCATGGCTGAAGCACGTGGCCACCTGGCTGGGCAACGTGCCTGATGAGCAGAGAGAGGACAAAGGCCAAACTCTCCCAGATAAGCAATCCCAATAGGTGCATCTCTCCTCCTTGCAAAGGAATCACAATTTCTATGAGAATGTTTTATTTTTATTTTTTTTCTGATGAGCTTCACAGCCACTTCTTGTTTCATTAGGTCTTGCTCTAAAAACATAATGATCGTCAAATTGCTACACTACAGGAAAGGTCAAGAAATGATAACATTACAGCATATTTCCCATGGCCCTGTTTACTTCAAGACCTACTCCTGTGCTGAACAGTATTATCAGAATTGTTGTTTGTGAGCTTTAAGGCAAGTCCGTACCCAAAATAACATCAAGCATTAGCCCATCATTAGATCCAGAGCATTCTGAGCACACTGCCAGGGTCTAAGACAAGATTACATAAATAGTAGTGACTGTACACTAGTGATTTGGGTAAAATTAATGGCGATGCTAATCATATGAGCAAATCTGTCTTCACACGGGTCATGCTCTTTTACTAGTCTTTATATGAGGAAGTTTATGTTTTGAGGTACATAGATAAAGACCTATTGCATCAGTAAACACCCGTGGATCAGACAAGCTATGAATGCCAATGAGCTCCTCATCAAAACCAATATATTGATGGTAGTATTGCCTATTAAGGCACTATAATATATAGACAACTGGATCATATATGATTTACACTGTTCTCACTTTAGGAACCTGACAACCAAACAAATATAATTGATTCATGTATTGCAATATTCATTCCATTAGTTAGAATATATATCCAAAAATTGAAGATGTCAATCAAATCAAATGAATGCATGTTTTCATAGAGTGCTGTGATTCCTTTTATTAAACCAAGAAAAAAAAATAAAAATCATTGGTTTCTTACTCAGAAAGAATGAGAGAGTGACTCCTCCAAGTGACGTGGCAATAAATATATGTGTTTATTTTAGTTATGTTAGAAAATTACTCTGGTTACTTTTGATCTATTTAATGTATAAGAAAATAAGCTATTTATGATAGCTGTGTCTATAAACACTTGAAACAAATATTTTATCTGACATATAGGTACAGGAGATGGCACTGATTCTCACTCACACCAATTTTACACTCCATTGGGTTCATGAGTCTTAGCCTTGATTTACACCAGTGCAGAGCGGAGGAGATAGGAATGGGCCCTGTATTTTAACTGCTGTCTTCCACATGCTGATCTGCAGCTCCCAAACCGCTGGATGAATTATGTGGAAGCAAGTATTACAAGTTCCATCTGCATTTTTGTGGTAATTTACTTCTGAACCTTGGGAATAAAAACAGAGATCTGTCATTGGCAATGCACTCATTTCCTCTGTTTGGTGCTCTACCTACTCTCAGAGAACAGATCTGCCCTGTGCCACATGTAAGACATGTTGCATGGTGCTTTCTTCTCCAAACAGGAAAAAGCAGGGAGGGAACTTCATTGCAAATCCAAGGCCTGAGAGCCACGGTTTGTCTGGTCCTGTGGTTGTTGCATTGCACTGACCTGGAATGGTTTCTTTATCCCACTGTGTTCATCCTACATTCTGTGCAACAAACCTGAAGAAGGTGAGAGCCCACACAGCTTTTCCCAAAGCCACAGTTTACATTACTGAGGCTATACGAACATTTATTAGGAGCATTTTAATTTTGACCTCTCTCTGATATGTGATGCTTCATTGGACGTGTGCGTGTGTACAGAACAACACTGGGTCCCTCCTCACATGGGGATGAAGGTATAGAGGCCCATATGTGTATGCTAGAACATAACCAGAAAAAATATATCATGGAAATTACATAATACATTTCTATTAAAATACAAATAAATATTATTAATTAGAATATATATTATGATATTCTAATATATATTGTCTATTCATTGAAATAAATGGAATCCAAATTCTTCTTTTATGCCATTGAACCTGCATTCAAAACCACAGGAGTGCAGTGCAGTCCTCCCAAGAAAGAGATGATTGTTCCTGCCCCATCACCCCTGTCCTAAAGAGTTTCCCATGGTCACCTCCACTCCCGGCCCCAACAAGGGATTGCAGTAATGTGGCATCACCACCATGCAGGAGGGTCTGGGAATAACACTCTCCTTTTGTAGAAGGCAGAAAATAAACACACTTGACTGAGAGTGATAAAATATACACACAAAAGGCTATGTAATATATACCTGATCACACTGTAACTGTTAAAGATTAATACCACTTACAATTTATTTCCTAAACCTTTAACTTGTAGCAATGGGCCCTGAAACGAGCTGCAGTTGAAGTGCTCAGTATCTCTGAGAATTTCAGTGTGCAGAATTTTATAGTATCATTACCTGTCTCTCTGGGCATCCATGCCAGGGATTTTTTGGTAGGTGCTCTATTAGGGTTCCTTGTCGTGCAGCCCCACAGATGCCTTACACAGGAGCTAACTGACACCAGAAAGAGCAGGACTCAGGCTCTGGGCTTTCTGACACCACAGGAATTTGGGATATATGCAGCAGGAACAATAGGGAGGGATGGCATTTATCAGCTGTTCAAGAGAGGACACACTCCTGCAGTGACTGGATAGATCCCCAGTGCTGGGGCACAACCACCCATAAAGCACTGAATAATCCATTTGTTGGAGAAGCCTGGGTCACTGGTTGGGATGTGGCTACTGCCTTCACCCAAGGATGCCCAGCAAACCTTGTCCAGCTGCCTACAGCACCTCAACACGAAGGTACCAGCAGGTGGATCCCACCCAGCCACAGGTTGTTGTGTCAGACCCCAAATCTGCAGTGCACACATGGCAAACCATGAGCAACACGCACAGCTCAGCCACTCATCACAGCACCATATGGCTGGATGTAAAAAATAGGTACATTGTAATACACTGAAGTGAGTGGCTTAACTATTATAAATAATCAAACCTTCATACATACATAGCTATATATACGTCCACCTCTTCATTTTTTGTTTATGTACATATGTATACAAATTGAAGACAATTGACTTAATCCATGTTTACAAAGAGGAAGAACATAGAGTACCTACATGAACTCACTTCATAGTTGCAAATCCATCAGAAAAAAAAAAAAAAAAAAAGAAAAATTAAAAAAAAATCTAGTTTCTTGATTAATTTAAATGAACCTATATTTAAAAGAAAAAGTATCTGCATCATCACAAGTGTCACAGTTTGCCTGAACGCACCTTGGATAAATAGATTTCTTCCTCAAAACTTGAACAACAGCTGCAAATCCAACTCCCCTCCTCCCCCCCCACCCATACTGGTGGTCAGTACAGCACCCCCAATCCTTTGCTTTCTCCGTCTATTGCTGTAGCTCAGACAAACCTCTCCAAAATGGCTCTAAAATGAGCCTGCCTTCCACAGGGAGGCTCACAGCGATCTGCATTTCCTCTCTCTATTACTCCGAGATTTCAGGAGTGGGTCAATAACAGCACTGCTGATGAACCCCACTCACCCCGCTCTACCTTATTCCCAATGCAAGTCCACATTTACTCCACTGCATTTCTGCAACACCACAAGAACTTTCCTGTTGTATTTCCATCAAATGCCAAACAGCAAAGAAAAAAAAAAGTCCCCAACAAAGGATTTTACCATTTTTGTCAATACTGAATGACATTTCTAACTATAAACCTGATATTACTCTGCTGTAAATAGGAAAGGATTTGATACAGTACAAGCTAAGACTTCACTGAAAGCAACCCATTTCCCAACTTGCCATAGAGTTCCTGTAAGCCAAAGTGTTACAGCCTCATCTCATGCTCTAAAAAAAAAAAAAAACAATAACAAAAAAACAACAACAACAAAAAAAACAACCATATCTTTTGGAAAAAGTTATAAACATCCATGTAATTCTCAGCTTCTTCACTAAAAATTACTAATGGATATCTTTTAATGTGGATATAGGCATTGTTTTGGGATCTGTTCTTTGGTTAAAGCTGGTCAGGCTCTGCAAACACATACACGTATGTTAATTTTATTATTTATTAAAAATAAGAAGTCACACCATCAAAGGTGTGTTTATCCTTATGGCCATTTTCGTATCTTATTTTCCTCCCTTTTTATTTCATTTCATTATTCAAACTTGTAACTTGAGGAGAATCTTTTCACTCAGGGTAGATATACCTGAGAGAAGGACGTAGGACAAACACTAGGAAAACAAAGTACAATCAAACAAAGCACATTTCATCAGGAAAGCCCATTAAGCACTTCAGTTTCCATTCTAAAACCAAAGGTTCTCTAACACTGGCAATTTCAAAGGACAGATTCGATGTGATTAATCCTATCTCTGGGTGGAATAGAATAGATGGTTTCTTGAAGCCCTTCCACTTGCATTTCCTACATTCCTGCAGATCTCAGTTCAGAGCCTTAACCACAAGGCTGTGGCTCTTTGGAGGAACTCTTTTTTTCCCCTCTTATTTCACAACACCACTTCATCCCCAATAGGCACAATAAGGTTGCTGACATCAAGACATAAAAAATTGCTGTGGGAGAGGAAATAGCCTTTTCTTTATCCATCTGTATCTAGATTGCTGGGCTTTCATCTCTAAAGAGTCAGTTTTGACCAAAATGGCTTGAGTGATAAAAATAGCTAATACGTTCTTCTCTTTACGTCTCCATCTTTCTATATTTCTGGGGAAAAAAGAAAAAGGAGCGACACCTGGGGTCAGATCAGGAAGAACTCTGGCCGCACACAGCTCCTGTCACACTCATCTGTGTTCCTTTGCTAATTAGGAGAGAGGATACTTGAGCCTTGTATTGGGTTCAAACTGTACAGTTGCATTCCCACAAAAAAAAACCAAAGCAAAACAGGAAAGCACAAACTCATTGAAGCTCAGTGTGCCTTTTTTTTCCCCCCCATCCTTCCCATCAGAGCTAACAGCTTTCCTCTTGGCACATTTTCCACGATATCTATAGCATGTAAACCTGTTTCAAGGAGCTGCTGGCAATGGGCTAATACAGTGTAATAGAGTTGTTATCCGTTATTCCGCAGCAGGCTTACAAGTGAGTAAAAATGATTTGTGAAGGATACCAAGAAGTAGATGTCTTTCTGCTTTTGTACGTAACGTGAAAATGGAGGGATAATCCAGGAGCACAGACAGGCCTGCACATGTAATTAATGTATTTACAGGCTAATGGAACGCACATACACGGGTAAAATAAATCTTATAGCATAACATGAATCAGAGGTTCTGATTTATGCTATGAATGATCAAAATATTAAGAAGTGAAAAATGTTTCTATATGAGCATAAAGACATATCAAGAAGTCACCCTTTTTCCTACTGTAGAGCAGTCAGGTTTATCCCCTAGTGTCAGTGTTTAGAGAATGGATTCGTTTCAGCTTTCACCCTGGACTCAACAGATCTCCAGCACTGAAGTATCTGTGCTTCCTTCCCAAGCTAAATGCGTCAAGCAGCTTTTTACTTTAGTCTTTATCACAGAGATGCATTTCCTCCCATCAGACTCACCCTGAAGCCTCGGTAGGAGTCCTTATCGGCATCAGTGCTATACAGACTAATAGTGTATTTCATTACTACTCAAAAACAAATGTATTTCCATGGAGAAGGAGACCCTTTTTTTTTTTTTTGTCTGGAAAACTCCTAAAATCCAGTTGTCATGAGGACAGTGCTGGCAAGAGACCAAGAAGTGACTGCAAATGGTCATTTCACTTTTAAGTCTCTGTTCTGCAACACGAAGACAACCACAAAGATCAGGAACCTGGAGGGTAATTGGCACACCAGTATGATGGGGGTTGTTTGCACTCTTATAATTGTTTCATGAAGCCCGCATGGCAATTTTAAAGGCAAGTTTTAGAGGGGTGGTTTTAAGAAAACTGCTGAGACATTACAGGCTGGGAAAGACTAATTGGCTTCAATTACATAATGCAGCATTGTGAAACTTCTGTGAGAGGCAAACACCCAGCTCCCTCGCTGCCTCTGCTTCACCCAGATGGGACCTGGCACACAGCACCCCAGTGTGTGCTCTGTGTGCCCCAGCATCAATGGCCGGTCACTTGGTTCCCCATCATCATCATCTCCCCACAGCCTCTGCAGTCACTGCTCTGACTTCTCAGACACCAGTTTTGGTTACAAGCTCGCTTTTTCGTTTCTTCTCAAAGCTAAACCTAAACATTTTTATTCCTGAAAGAATTTTGACCTCTGTAAGTAAATCGAACAACAGCTGGCTGATCAAATATACATAAGGAAGAATCCGTTGCCTGCTCTTTCATAGCTCTCTTTGTCCTGCAATCACCATCCTGGGCTCTCCTTCCCTGGTACAACATTATACCATATTACATCACTTGTCTGTCAGCGGCCTCCCCTGCAACGTGCTGGCGGCAATGAACTGCTCCTGACTCCCAAACTACCTCTGGTTGGGACACTGAGCAAGATGCTTGCTAACCAGCAGCCTTCAGATCTATGGCACAAAACGCAGATGTTATCAAGAGAGACGGGAACAACACTGAGCTAAAGCCAAGTTCAGCCATGAGCCAAGGAGCAGCACTCCACTGTCCTGTGCTCAAAGATGGGAGCAAGGGGATTCATGTCAGAGACCCTGCTGTTCTTCAGTGATTCTGATGATCTGTGCCAGAGGTAGGGAGGATGAAGCAATATTTGCCTCATTGCTGGGGCCTTCACTCCAGCTCTGTGAAACATTATTTATGATGCAAGTCAACACATTAGGGGAAAAAAAAGTATTTTCCATATCTTAATCCAGAACGCAGCCAAGGTAATATTGAAATAACCTCAGATATTCCATACATCCACGTACAACGCTGTAGTATTGCCTAAAAGTGATTAAAACATACTATAACTTAATAACAAAACTTCAAGAGTATTTCTGTGCCAACAAAGATAAAAGCGACCTGAAGGCATCACTCAGAGCTGACAGTCAGTTTATCCACCACTTGAATCAATTTGCATTATCCCAAATTTAACGTGCTGTGCATGCATTACTTTAGGAAACTAAATGCATCAGAATCATGAGCGATATAGTAATTGACTGTATGTATGGCAACTGAGTTACCTGAACACCAAATTTCATATTTCCAAGTAAAAATAATCTGCACATTTATGGCTCTTAATGGCTAGATCAAGTGGAAAAACATAATGCATATCCATCAGGAATTGTATGCATAGTTAATTAAGTCTGAAATAATAAATACTTGATTTCTACAGGATAGGGTAAACATCCAATTAAAATAAGATGCAGCATACACTTTTCTTTCTCATTAGTCAAAGCATAAAGCATTTTAACATTTCCTAAATAATTTACTTGTATTAAAATAAAGTGAAATGCTTAAAACTTTAATAGGGTACTTTACAATGCTGTAGTCAATAAGTTGCTATATGAAGGTAATGTAAATAATTTACAGCACTATTCAGCAGAAAGAGTCTGCAGTTCTCAGCAGAGCAGGGTCCCAGCAGTGCAAGAGATCAGGGCCCTGGCCAAGCAATGCTAAAATCACAACTCAACCCTAAAGAGAGTGGCAAAACCCATTGGCAACCTCAGACCTGCAGACCCAACCTACAAGTGGTGAAGGCACCTGGTGGAGGTCCCGCCACCCAAGGGCAGTGACATCACCTGTAGCAACACCTTCCTCATATCAAACAGTCCTCTCAGCTACAGAAACTGCTCGTTACCAAAGCTACAGATTTGCAGCACGTTTGATCAGTTTCCACCAGCAGGTGCTGTGTTGGCACTGCCCACATGTGCTGGACTGCAACTCCTCCTAGGACTGCAGGCAAGGGCAGAACTGTCAATTTGTTCCTAAAGCCAGGTGGACACGAGTGTTTTTGGAGCTGGGAATGTGAATTACCTGAGTTACTAAAATGCCTGTTGTGTTTTGCATATCAGTTTTGATTTTCTGCTAAAAGTCAAGGTGTGGATGTTAACACTGGGCTCTCTGATGAGGAAACACATGTACTGACTATGTAAGCAGATTGCTGGATCCTGTGAATTATGAGCACAGCACATCACCGGTGAGCAAATAATAGGTCTGTGCAGCTACATTAAATGAACATGGTCTTCCCGTGAATCATCTTGCATTGTAGAGGAAATAATAAACATAAATGAACAAAAATTAATTCAATGATAGGAAATTATCAAACACCACCTTTTAACAAGAGAAAAGTAACATCCTCCTAAAAACTGAGACTTGCAGCTCAGATAATATATAGAAACATGGCATTTGGCTGGGACAGCTTTTAAGATGTTTCAAATGTTAGAATCACTTTTCATTAAAACTGTGACAGAAACTGAGAAACTGGCATGGTGCCTCTTCTTACATGTACATTAAATCACGCATTTCACAGCAAGATTTTTACATTTTTTCTGTTTATAGAAGTCATGTACAATATCTTCTGAGTCAGAAGAAGATCCATCTGTATGAAGATATATTTGCAACGTAAGGAAGAGAGCTTTAAAAATGTACTGTCCCCAAAATCCTTCATTACATTGTGCTCCAACAAGCACGAATCCTCAGCGCTGCTGTCTTTAAGTAAGTGATAAATGAAATTACTGAAGGTTGACTGCAGCTTTGCCAGCCTTAGCCAAGCTGGTGAGGACCCATAAAAGTCTCTACATATTGAGAGGGTAAGAAAGGGTGAGGCATTGAGGTGCCTCTTCCTTCTTGGGTCACCTATTCTTTCCTTCTTCCTACCCGTCCTCCAGGTTCTCCCAGGACTTGCTGTGCTGCAGCATCTTTTCCTTATTAGTTCTATTGTTATGAGAAGCCACTCTTATAAAAGTACATTTTAAAGACTTATTGCAATATCTTTTTGTAAACTGAGTATTACAAGCAAAAGAAAGAAATTATGAGTAGGCTTTAGTCCTGAAAAGACCTTTGCCTTGGGGAACAACTCATTGTTTGAAAACTAAAAAGATGACTAACTCAAACCAAAACAATCCAAACTGACAAATTCTGCCTGTGGTCTTCAGGCAGCAGCCTGCAGCACTCCCACCTTTGGCTCAGGAGAACGCTGAGACCCCTGGGGCTCAGCCTGTTCTTTCCCTCATGACCTCACGTCATGCACCTTTGCGGCAAGACAAATGCCAGCAGCAACTTCCCAAAGCACCCTGCAGTTGCACCAAAGGCAAGGAGCTGCTGCCACCACTTCCCCTTGCTGCTTTCTACAGCAATCTCATTTCTATGGTAAGGCTGGAAGAAGTCTAAATTAAATTTGGGACCTAATTTTCAACAGAATCTCAACCTCCTGAGTAAACAATAGATGGAGCCTGCCTATTAAATCATCATGTTTTAATTAAATTCTTTGCAGCTTGCAAGTTCTTTGAACTGAGCTAGGTGATAAATGCATTGTAATTTTAATAGGGTTATATTTTGTGCTAAACTCACATAGAGCAGTGACAAAAGATATATGCCACATCACCACCAAATACAGCGTGGCATTCTGCTGATAACCACGCACTCGGTACATGATGGGCTGCCTCCATGAGATGAACAAAACCAATGTGAAGTGGGTTATTTTCTGTTATGGACTTAAAGATTTGGAAGCACGTGAGCATTTGTGGTATTTGCCAAAGGAAAAAAAAAAAAAAAAAAAAAGGAAATTTTCATATTAATGATTCAGGCTCAATGGAAACCAGAGGGAAATCCACCTATTGACTTAAAGGGCTTTTGGATCAGGCTATTAGTGTGTTATTGACAAAATTAAATAGAATAAGTAAGAAATTCACAAAAATGAAAGAGCCAAGGAGGGCTTATTTCAGTAGAACGTGAAACAGTTAGGTCTGAATGGAAGAGATCTGAAGAAAATTACTGACAATGGCATCTTTATTTTTTCCCCTTAAACAACACTGAGTTAGGAAGTTGATTAAAAAAGAAAAAGTTGTAAGTTTAGAATGACCTCCAGCACCATCACTGAATATCTCTGCTTCTTTATCGCAGCCTCTGCAAAGCTATCTTCCCATAATGCTACTGGCATCGTAAAGTTTCCCAGTAGGAAATATGACACACTCTTAAAACATATGTCAGAGATTTCCAGAATTGCAAACATGGTATTTTAGACAGTGAGATTCCTTCCCTCATAAAAGCATCTTTAAATTGTCTGACAGAGAAAATTCATATCGGGAATAAAAACCTGGCCCCAGCGGAGTCGATGAGAGTTTTATGCCTGATGCTAGTGGAACCAAGATTTCATCTCCGCTTTTCCTCCACTTAGCCCAACACGTAAATACGTGCTGATAGTGTCAGCATCTGGCTCAGCACTGAGTGAGGGTGAACCAAGGGGCCAGGCTCAGTCACAAGCCAGCTGCTCAGCTCACTGGCACCAATGGGTGCTGTTTCTGAAGCCTGGAAATAAACAGAGCAGGAGCCCCGCGTGCTGACATCTGTGAGTGATGCTGAAAGACCTTAATAAATAATGCCATAGTTGATGGGTTTCTGCTTGTAGAGACCTGATTATTCCACCTGGATAGTGGCTTAAACAAAAGAACAACCAGACAAAAGAAATAGATGTGCAAAGTCCAAGAAGCAGGCTATTATTTTCAATAGAGGAGTTTTTTGTTGTTTTCTTTTTTTTCTTTTCCCCTGGCATTAGCTGCAGTAAAATGAATCACGTAGAGCAATATTTTTCACAAACCCCAAACATCCTGCATTCACATAAAACTGATGTACACCAGAAATGTTCACTGGGCTGTAGAATGGGAACAAAGAGGGCCGCAGACATACAATTTGTCATCCTGATGTTATATAATAACAGGATATAAGCATATAAATGGATAGGTTTGGCAGGTGAAAAGGAAAATTATAGGCAGAGAGGAATATTGTAGCTAACTCAACAGTGGCCATACTGCCAATAGATCCTTTTGCCATTTGACAGCTGTCTCACAAAAGGGCTGAAAAATCATGTTTACTCACATCAGCCTGATCTCTCTTTCAGTTATTTAGGACTCTGCATATTCCATGAAAATAACCAACATTTTCAGCTTCTAACTTCAACCAAATTACCATGAAATACACATACTTATCCATATGCTTTCTGAACCTCCAGCAACAGACATGAGTGATAAAGTGATCAGGTTGGCCCACTATCCTGCACATACAAATTTGCAATACCATGAAAGACAAGCAGCTTTTCCTACAAAGAGATGGGAATGAGCAAACTTTCATATTTCCTGCCTGATATCACCATTTCTTTCAGTGATCAGCATGTAGAGGAAGTCTGTGAGTCTGAGAAAATCTTTCTGTAGGATGAATAAGTTGGGGAAGCCCACAAGGGCTGCCCTCTCTACCAGTGTGTGACAGAGCCCACATCCCCACGGACAGGGGCAGGAGAGCAACATGAGAGTGAGTTAAGGAAATGCTCAGTAAATATCTGACAGATCACTGCTGCTGCTTCTTGTCTTTAGGGCTTGTTCTGCACTGTACAAAGAAACTTGTAATACTGGACTCAACTGAAGTGGTGACATTCAGTCAAGTCCATACGCTTCAGGCTAAGTCTAGTGTTTCATCCAAAATCAGATCAGGAAAAGCACTAACTCTGTGGTTGACAGGCCTTTCTTTCACTGAGAATAGGTGCTCAGGGCAGTTCTCTTACGGTGACCCAATCATTGGCATTTGGGGTAGGAAACTTGGAGAAGGGAGCATTATTTACTTTCACTTCAATGAGACGACATTTCTCTGAGCTATCTTCCTATGGCAAGATAAGGGTTTGAAAGAACAAAGGGCATTATGTAGTACAGTATTTTTTCACTCTCCAAAATTCTTTATCCTCAACAGTTTTGTTGAACAGCACACACTGTTTTAAAGCATGTTGACCAAACTACAGATTTTACAGTCTCAAGCATTTATACCTGTACATTATGGACTTTAGACATTCACCTATCTGATAAGTAGATGTAGTCAGGTCGATTTGATGGTTATTTGAATTGAACCGGCTCTGAATGAAAGAACAAAAGTGATGTCTTAAAAACCCTTTCTTCTGTGTGTGATTTGCCCATTAAGCCAGCTGAAAGCAGAGATTGCAAGGCAGCCAAATACATGCATATGGACATACAGGCATAAGGTCAGAAGAAGTGCGAGGTAGCTGTTACAGAGGGAAAAACTTGCCTTTGCAAAGTTCCAAGTATGAGTAATGGATGGACTCAACAAAAGCCTTTAAAGCTTCAACAGTAACATCAGCAATAGTTTAGCCAGCTTGTACTAATGAGCTCAGAGTGGTTCACCTCATAATAAATGGATAACGAGTATAGAAAGAATGCATACATTATTTTGAAAGTGTTTTTTTTTTTTTTAAAAGGTATATGGTTCCTAGATGTCTCTGGACTGAGAGATGGTGGGATGTTGTGGGTAGATGAGGAAAACATACACAGATCAATAAGGGTATAGAGTAATTTCACTTAGTAAATATATTTGATCCAGATCTTCTCCAACTCCAGGTATGGGTGCTACGCCATCTCAGTGCAGTTTTTAAGTGTACTTTTAAAAGACTGAATGCAATTTATTCCAGTTTTCCTTTTATCCACCTGGACACACCCCTTACAACTGCTGCCAGCAGTAGGTCAATATGCTTCCACCTCAGCCTGCATCCCACCAATACCACATCTAATGGGACAGTAACAAGTAAGGCCTGGCAAGGGGCTGGGCACCTGAATAGTGCCGCTGCATGAGAAGTTTAATGTACAGGTCAGCAACAACCGAAATGGATCCCACTATGTGAAGTGGGGGCTCCCATAAACAAGTACCATGAGCTGGCTTTGAACAGCTGTAGGGTGAGGTATGGAGGTCGGAGTAGATCCAGGATCAGAAGCCTCAAAAGGTGCAGCCTGAGGAGTCTCAGCTCCAGACATAAAATACTAAACCAGATTCCTATAATTTAATGTAGCTGCCAGCATCAATGCTAACAAATCTGAGGAGTACCTGTGAGCTTCCAGTAGACCTCTAATATCTGTGCTTTAAGTCAGACTTATTTCAGCAGTTTTGCAAGGAAAATAAGCACTAGACTCAAACACACAGAATAAAAAAAATTCCCAGGGTGTTATCTGAAATAAATATTACGGAGGAGTTCATTTTAATGGAGTTAATCCACCCAGAAATGGATAGCAGCAAGATATTTAATCATGGCATATCCAGTTTAATCACATTTAAAATCCTCTGGAAATTAAGCTTATACAACTTCCTTAATTTAGAGGACAGTATAATGCTTAAGTATTTAATCTCCTTAGGATTGATATTGGACTAAAGTCCTCTGCAGAGTTTCATGAATAGATATAACATTCTTCATGTTAGAAAACTTCAGGAAAAGCTTAAATTATAACGATTCATTAATCGTCCATTTACGATGCCAACAAGACAGACTAAACAGCACAAAAAAAGCTGAAACTTACACTGATTTGTTTTTGGCCTTTAATATTGACAATGAAGGCCATTAAGGCCTTAATAGACACTCTAAGAAGACCATTCTATTCAATTTAACTTTATGTTAATGAAAAGATTTAGGCCTTCCCAACAGCCTCTAGAGAATCTCACAATTCATAATGTTCAGCCTGCGTCTAGAACCCTGTAACACTTTAAGCTATGGGTTTATGTAACTGAGAGATTGGATGAATATGAGGTCGCAAGTTATTAACCAACCATTGCTCTGATTTTGTTTAGATTAATTACATCTATATATGTACCTCTATGATATCAGTATAGACCGTGCAAGACTTTATGTAAAATACCTTGATTCCATTAATTTATTTCCTAGCAGCTTCAGAACAAAATTCAGCCCTACTCTGTCCTTGTTTCCAGGGAAGGCTCTTAAGTCAACATGACTATTGTAGATGGTAAACGATGAAGGAATGTGCCCCTTGTAAATACAACATGATCTCTCCTTCCACTTTCCCAATGAGAAGCCTGCCTATCCCACAGCTGCTTATTTACTGTGCAAGACTGAAGCCTGCAGACTGCACACACCATCCACCTTCCCCCTTCACCAGGAGGTGCCTTTCCTGTAACAGCCCCGGTCAGTGCTCATTTGCACAAATAGCTTCCTGAAAACACCAGGGCTGCACAAGGCAGTTACTGCTCCCTGGTATGAGTCATGCATTCAGATCTGGATCCTAATTTAAGATGGCCAGCACAAAGAGAACAAAAAAAATGAAACTGCTGAAAATAACAAACTGAAGAGTATTAATAAAAATATCCGCCAGTAATGACTTATTTCTTACATCAATCCTTCAGGCAAAAATATCACTCCAGCTGTGTTGTATACAAGGCTTTAACATCATTCTAGTGCTGGACTATACCATAAAATAAGGAGATGCCTCATCTCAACATGCGCTTTAATAATATAGTATTTGGAGTTTTATACCTAACAATAATTTGATTTTTTCTGAATTTATTGATGCAGAAAAGGCTGTAAATTCCATGAGTTCTTTCAGTAAAGAATACAGAATGTGTCCCACCACAAGTGTAGGGAATAAAATTGAAATAATAAATTCCAAACTCATCCAGGCAGGCACGTTCAACACCAAAGTAAATTCATTGACAGATTTACAATTAAGTTCCATATGGAAAGGAAATAATAATAATTATAAACATCTAGAAATACTATAGCAGCTCACATCTTGTGATCAGCAGGGAAAAGTAACTCATTTAGCTTCAATAAAGGCATAATTTCTGATATCTTCAAATACCAGAAGAGTGGCTTAATGTAGTGGATTCTTTGAGAGATAGGGATCTGTCTAATACTAAATACACCAACAAGCACAAAAGGAAGTACAAATCCTTTTAGCTCACAGGAAAAAGTCCTGCAGGCCTCACCCCCAAGAGCATCCCACAGCATGGTGCTGGTACCTATGACACTCAGCCCTGCCCATGGTGAGAAACACTGGTTTCACACAGTATCAGGCAAATGAGCCCAGGAGAGAAGCTGTGATGATTCTTGCAGGAATCAGCCTGTTATTTCTCTCCCAATGAGAGCTATTTTCACAACAGCAGATGTCATCCTAAAAGGAAAGACTCCTTTGGGTATTTTACTGCACTTGGATTTTTCAGGATGTTTTGAAATAATTCGCAAGAATATATGCATTTTAAAGTGTGGTCATTGTGAACATGCCCTTGCTTTTTCCTGTGGGGAACTGGGGCTGGAGTACCTTATTAGTGTGCCAACATGAACAACTGATGGAAACAACTCATGCACACGAGATGTGCAAGGAGGTTGGCTGGCAGATCCACATTTCCCTTCTGTAAGAGCCCAGTATCATGGCTCTCACCCATCCAAGGGCCCTTATTTCCAGCACTCCAAGCAGATTACACATTCCCATATTCTGATAGTAAAAATGATCCTTACAACAATGAAGTACACTGTGAAGATAAAGCTCCTACCAAACAGGCTGAATGTTGTATGCACGTATATGATTTTTTTCTTAATGAAGAAAAATATAGGAAGATACCTGAATACAACTTCAACTCAGATTCAAGAGAATGTTAATAGGACACATTTTCCCATTCTGCGCCAGTGAGATTTATGACAGAGTAAGAAGATTATGAATCATACTTTGTAGTTCACTCAATGTCACGTTAGTCCTAAAGTTTATATTTAAACATATTTTAATGATTAATATGCATCCCACTAGATTTTGGATGAAGCATGTTCATCCCAGCCCTACTCTTTCTTCATAGTTGAAATTAATATTTCTACATATTTAACAACTTTTAATTTGGAAGAAATAAAAATCTTTAAAAACCAACATTTCCTAGTTTTATCCATCTGAAAAAGATGACTTGAACACCAGCTTACTTTGACTGAAAAGGTATGTTTAATGCAATGTCATCTTGCATAAATAGTGATTCACTCTTTCCTTTCAAATGTGTAATAAGAAAAGTTCTCTCCAGAGGAGTGGTCATCCTCTGGTCATTCATTTTGACTAAACTGAATCAATCTTTTCCACATGAGAAAGCCTGTAATTAAACTTAATATGAAATCACTTTGAATAAGAAGAGGGGGGGAAAGCAATGAATAGATTTGACTCCACCAGACTTTAAAAAATTGCAGTAAATATGTATTCATAGTTTTCAATTGAAATGCTGTAGCTCAAAAATTACTGGACATCTACACCTTCTCTGGAGATATTCAAGACCCGCCTGGACGCCTACCTGTGCAACATGGTGTAGGGAGCCTGCTTTGGCAGGGGAGTTGGACTCAATGATCTCTAGAGGTCCCTTCCCACCCCTACAATTCTGTGATTCTGTGACCAGGACTTCATTAGCCATCTACTCCTTTCCCTTCTGTTGAAGACGAAGAGTAGCTTCGCTATGCTGTAAATGAATACGAATTCACTCAGCCTATTGACAAAAAAGTTTTCTGTTTCAATTATTTTTAGTTCATGCAAATATTCTTTTACAGTAGTACTACTACTACTACTACTGGCAGTCTATTCATTCTCCTCTTTATTACAGGGATTATGGGGATATTGCTCCCTGACTATTTAAATAATTCATTGGTTGACTGCTGTTGTGTTCTGGATCAGTTAAAACACCAATGGAAACCTCTGATTTTAAAGGGTCAAATTTCATTTGATGTTTGTAAAAGCACATCAGTGGACTCATTTCATGGTTCTGGATCTATAGTGGGAAAAAAGCTTGTCTCATAAACCTGGTAAAGCACTGAAATAGAAAGAATTTCCTTGGGTTATGGGATTCCCTAGAGAACTAAAAGGATAATTTGCTGTGTAAAATACCATTAAAAACTCAGGAGTCAAAATACGGTCCAATTATGAGAGGAAAAATTCAATGATGTTTCTTTTACATTTAATAACCATTAGTACACAATTCTGACAAGTTAATAACAATGAAATTTTAGGCTGTGAGATCCCAAGTGTCACTTTAATTGCCCCAAGACTGCAAAAATATTACTGCAACAGCATGGATCCAGAACTAAGTAGAGTCCAAATGCAATAACCCTTTTGGTTCTGTTATTTCTTGATTCAATATAAGCTCTGAAGCATATTCACAAAAGGCAATTAAATCCAAGTGAAATACAGAAAAATAAAGCCCACAAGAATTTGGCTGCCTTGACATTCTGGAAAAACTACTTTGCTCTGTTCTCCAAAACACAATTGTTTCTTCTATCAGATCTGATATAATCTCTTACCAGCACTCTTATTTTGCCAAGTTTTCTGGTAAATTCTACATTCTAGTATTTTAAATCCCTTGTTCTATTTTCTGGATTTGTCACATGCCTTATTCTAATAATATTGTACTTGTCCTTGAAAACTGATAGCTCCAATGCAGCACTCTCACAGAGCTTCTAGTATTTGTTTAAACAAGATGTAGAGTTTACGAGAGAACACAACACATGCCAAGGACAAATTTTCCTTTCCAGTCATCTTCCGCTCTATATCTCAAGGTACTTTTTAATTGTTAAACAATTGATGCATTACCTTGGGCAGTGGCAGGTTACCTTGGACATTGAGTACTCTGCTGTCAACAGAAAACAAAAACAAGGAGGAGTTTGGCCTGATAATTTTCCCTATGAGCACTGCATCTCTCTTCACACAAAACATGGAATGTTCAAGGACAAGGCAAGTGACCACAGAAATCCACAGTCATTCAAAGTACAGACTCAAATGAAAAAGGAAAAAAAACAAGAGACAAAAATAGGTCACGTCTTTGAGGCCAATTCTGATTCTTTAATTGATACTTAATGAAGTCCTATCATCTGTCAACATCAGTAGATATAAATTCCTAATAACCTAACGCTGTTTCAGTGTAAGAAATAGCCATAAGCCTCTACAATTAGGACTTGAAAAATAAAGGGCTCTTCAGGAGAGATCTCATTCTGGTAAAAAGCCCTGGTGCTCTTTATTCTTCTTTGTGGTGACAATGAAGACAGACCTTGACTGACATATGGGGCACTGATTGGTGTTTCTAGTAAAGACAGAAGGAATTATTTTCACTTACTGCTTGAATAAAGCTATCACACACGCTTTGGATGATGGATGGAATGGAACTGTTTTAGGTTAAACACTTAAATGTTGGATCACATCTTAAACATGCCACTTAAATCTCATTAGTATATCAAAGCATCACTTAGAACTTGGTGCTTTCCCCTCCCCTCTTCTCTGTAATTTCAGGTCACAGTCTGAAACAAAGTCAGAAGAATGTGCTTTAAGAAAGAAAAACTTTGTTCCTTTTTGCCCTCATGCAAATAATGAATTTTTTTCTTCTAAATTTCTTAAATAAAAGGGAATTAAATCCATGAGATCACAAACAACTGTAACAAATAAAAAATAATGCTTTCTCCTGGAAATTAACATGTTTTGTTATTAATTGAATAATATTATTTGAGAAGACCAGCAGAGGAACATCATGGTAGAACAAATCCACAATGAAGCAGAGAGATTCACAATTTTTCCCCAAGAATATGAAAAGCTACAATAGAAGTAAGGACGAAGTTAGCATTCATCTCTTGAAAGCAAACAAAACAGTTTCTACTCATGGCATCAAGAATCCCCTGTGGGTGAATGCCCCCAAAATTATGACTTGCACCCATTTCTACCTCAAGAGGAGGAAGAGAACACGATTGTTTAGGAGAGATAGAAAACAAGATGAGCTAAATACTAACATTTAAAGAAAACAAAACCACGGGAGAGCACTGATGGTCTCTTTAGCCTACAGAGTATTGGAGAGATCTACATAGCCTCAATGAATTACTACTGTTTATTGTCTTAGAGCATGATAGGATAGCACAATAGAGACACAAGCCCTTCCCTATTTCCATTCTACAAATTCTCTTCCTCAACATCTGTAACAATTAATACACTGAGTTGTGGCATTAAAGGCTCACCATCAAGCTAGAGCATCCAGAAACAGGAAATGCAACTACCATGCATATTTGAAGGTAAAGAATAGTCCATTTGTGCAACTTACAAGTGTCAGCATAAAAAGAAAGTCAATTGCAATTGCTTGCGAAGAATCAGCTTTGGGAGAACTGTTGAATAAGAAGATGATTCTTTGTTTAATCACCCTGCTTTTGACCTCAATAATGCAGTCATTTATTCCAAAATACTTAACATATAAGCTACTACCACAGACTTGCGTGTAAAAGCTATTTTGATCTTTAAGTACTTTGAAGACCCTTTTTCCTAAGCTGTGAAGTATTGATAGCTATACACAGCACAAGACATGCTCTTGTTGAAAGCTGCCTAGCAAGCACCTTATCCAGAAGCTGAGGCAGCAGCTGGTGCTGCAATCTCCCAATCAGGAGCCTTTGGGAGATGCCAGTAACCCTGACTTTAGCTGCCTACATCTCTCACTGCTTTCAAAACTGCCTTGGCCTGCTAGTGTCAAAGAGCAGCACAAACCCTGGTTTTCACAGAGTCGTGAAATAGTTTCAAGAAGAGTTTGTGTTACCAGTGCTAAAAAGGAGGGTGCAGGAGGAGGCATGGGAGGCCTCACTAAGAGGTCTGCAAGCGTTCAGAGCAAGAAGTTCACCCTTGGTACCACCCCAACCAGCACCTGCCAACCTGGGCCTCTAATGTAACCACGGGGCTCATCAGTGCCCATAGAAGCACCCTCCAACCTGTCTAACAGCACCACTTGTTAGGGATAGCACAGTACTATCACGATGCTTGTCCCTTTAAATATTTTGATTGCCTATAGCTGCACAGTTAAGATATCAGTCGAGTACACTTTAATTAGCCCAGAGGAAATCACAGTAGGGATGAAATGAGTTGGGTTGTTATTCTTCTGTTTTTCTAACAGCAAATAAAAGCATGTAATTAGATTAAGACATTTTGGGGATCTTAAGGTTATCATAACTGTAAACAATAGTATATTTATCTAATCTGAGAGTGGCACTTGAAGTATGTTTTAGCTCTGAATAGGAAACATTAAAATTACAATAGGCCGACAGGTTTTTGAAGAATTGCATATGGGTTGAAATACACAGTTACGCAGCAGTTGCAGGGGAGAGTTTTAAAGAAGGCTTTTGAGCAAGAAAACCATTCCTGGATTTGTTTTGGCAGCGTCAAAATACATCTTTAGCATGAAATAAAAATATTTGGTTTTGATTTGTTCAGATTCATTTACATTAAAATACATTGTTTGAATAATGCATTAGTATGCATAATATTCCATAATTCATAAAGTATGCAGACTAAGATTTAGCAACATAATACTCAAAATCCCAGTCACTTCAAAATGATGCGATTTGGGTATAACTGAGATAAAGTGATTTAAATGGAATTTTTTTTTGAAGATTTTTTCCAGATTTCTTTTTCCCACATCATAATTTCAAGGCAAGTTTCCTAACAGTTTATTCCACACTATCTGCTATTTGAATTTCAGATGAATCTTTAAGAGCTTGGTTTTCCCTTTAGTTATACCAGTGTGAGGAATTTATCAATGAAATTATATGAGTATGGCCAAAGAAAGAGTCGAATGTTGTGTACTTCACTGAGATATCATTGATCAGCTGTAATAATGTCCTCCTGCAAGCTTTATCTGAAAGGCAAATCTGAATGATTTCATCTTTTAAAGGTTTCCAACCCAGACCCAGATCCAGGAAAGTGGTTCATAACAGGAATTGCAGAATGAAACAACTATAGGAAACAACTACAAATTTCCTCGAATCAAGAAATTATTGTATGGGAGACATCTGTACTATTATCAGATTTTTCCTTCAGCTGGAGAGGCATCATGTTCTCATAGCTCCTAAATACAGAACTTCAGAATTACCCTTGAAATTCCTTACAGCTCTTATAAATGAGCCCAAAGAACCCCCTTGGGAACACAGTAGGAACATCAGATATCAGCAGGGAGATCACAAGATACAGAGAAATGAATGAATGTGCATCAAGAACCAGCCCAGTCTGCACACAGCCAAGGCTACAACAGGGGCAGAGGAGCTTAAGAAAGGGAATTCAGCACAGTCTCACAAGGTGGTTTGCTATGTTATAGAGGGAGCATGCTGCAAATTAAGTCTCTGAAGGAAAATTATCACTAACAGGTTACTTAAAAAGGAATATGGTTCCTTTAATGGCAAAACCCTCCGAGCTGAAGTCCATACTACAAAATTAATGGGACACGGAGAATTAAATGCTGCTCTCCCACTGGGTTCTCTATTGGTCTTTGTCTTTACATTTTATCCAAACCCTGCCCTGGATTCCACCTGGCACAGATCTATCTAGGGCACAAAAAGGAACTCACAGCCACGATCATTTGGGCTTTCACTTTGGAAAGACATAGAATTCTTCAAATACTTTTTGAAGTATTTGATATTTTTTGGAGTCCACTACCATTAATCATTCACTGCAAAATGAAATATATCCAGATAAGAACTCTCTCCTTAGTAAGAACCTCTATAGGCTACTATCTTTTGATATTTTCTTTGGAATCACTTCCCCACTCATCTGTGGGTACACAGAAAAAAGGCTTCACATCTCACCTCAGACAATAAAAGCCTTTGCATTTATTCCTATAATTTTAAGTGGTAGATGGAATTAACCAACAACTGCATCCACCACCATACTACAGATAGCAACACAGTGGAGCTGGGTTTGTCACTGATCAGAAGAGTTAATGCTGAGCACTTTAGATAGGAGTGGTGCAACTTTTATATGGTACATACCTGTCTAGTAAACATCAGGGTCAGATATTCATAGATTTTCTTATTGACTGTGCAGGGATTTTTACTAATTTCTACCCCCACAAAGCCAGCACATCCATAACTGAATGAAATCACTCATTCTCATTTTGCTGATTATAGTTTGAAAAAATCTTAGTATGGTGTAGATTACCCAGAATTCTCCCATCACTGACTCATCATTCATACAAAAGCCCTTTCCCTGTTACATACGTCTCCTGCAGTAAATCTTACGTACTTATTGATTGTTGAACATCAAATTCTGGAGAGAATAACCTAATGAACTTTTCCACATATCACTCTGACCTTTTCTAGATAAATTCAGTAAAGGCAGCATTATTTCTTCCTTCAGACATAAAACATTCATCTTGCAGTAACTCTGATAGATGCCACCATAAATGCCCCACAATACTGAGATAATTATTTTCTTGCAAAACGTCACTATGATCCTGTCCCTTCAGCAAATACTGAAAACACTGTGGCAGATCACACTGCAGACCACACACTGCTGCATAACCATGATAACATCACACATCCTTCACTATGTAAAAAAGCTGCAAATATCAGACCTCATTTTTCTCAGAGAGAGAAGAGAGGAAGAAGTACAGCTGTTATCCAAAGCCATGAATGCTCCACAGAGCTTCTAGAAACTCACCCCCAGGGAGGACAAGATAAAGGCATCAGCTCTGAAGGGTATTTCCAAGTTCAGCAGCTGAGACACCAGGAGCTATGGAACATCGAATTAGACGCTAGCTCCACTGAGCTTCTGTGTATGGCAGAGATCATACAGCACAATGACTTCAAAAGGAAATCTATAGGTTTTGATTTTATCCTGGATGCAGCTTTCCCATGAAACATTCTGGTTTGTGACAATTGCTTTATACGTCTGTTCTTAGCAGATGCAGAAGGAAAAGCTAAATGGACAACAGATATCAATCTGTCCTTGCCAGCAACGTGCTGCCAGCCCAAACGTCTATTTTAACTCAGAATAATGAGAACATTTAGCCCTTTCAAGTTCCGGTTTTAGTTCAGCTAAAGCAACTGCACATCAACTTAATGTCTTTCTTTATTCAGTGACACAGAGGTCACTGCTGTGAGATTTATTTGATTTCACAGTTTGGCTAATTAATTTGCTCATTCTGAGCATACACCATCAGCGTTGCTTTTGGAGTAGTACTACCAAAGCAACAGATTAATTTACATGGTACAGTGCATCCAGAATAATTATTACCCCACAGAATTGTTATTGCTCAAAATCTGAGGGGAGAGGGAAGTTTCCTACTGTGATAAAAGGGCTCTGTTGTGGCTTTATCAGCTGAAAAACTGAGGACTAAATTACAAAAGAAGCTTCTTGCTAATGTTACGCAGCACAAATATCCCAAAGTCCATAAAACTGTTACAAGACCAAATTTGTTGCTCAGTTTTAATTCTTATCAAATTATGTTGACAGGCTTCAAATTCTCAAGCCACCCCCGTTCCTCCAGCAATATTAGCAGACACTTGTCTGATCAATGACAATAATACAGCAGAAGTTTCCTTGCCACTGATGTGCTGCTTACCCAGAGCTTTGAAAGCAAGTCTGTATAAAAGTCTTTATAAAAGATGTACTTGAAAACTGACGGGAGCACAGGTACAGATGGGAAACTTAAAGGTGACAGCAAAGTGAGATCTATAGCATCTTGCCTCGAGATAGTTAAGTACCTTAAGTTCTGGTTAACAGATTGACCAAGGAAGCAGTTTATACATTACCAGTGAGAGCTGATCTAAATTCTCTTATTCTGTTTCTTGGATCTTTGATTTGCTTTGACCAATGTGTAAATTCACCAAGCTGTGAGAAGCAATCTTGACTTCTCACTGGACATCCAGTTCCTACACCTCGTTCCCATTTCTGGGATACTCAGCAACCAAAGCCCTGAGGCTGGAGCTGGGTGCCAAGGAAGCGTTCACAGGTGCAGACCTCACTAACAGCAGGAGCGAGCAAATCCAGTTTTAAAGGTCTTCAGCATGCCCGTGGAAGGTGACAATTGGGATGAAGTAAAGAGATGTCAATGACGGCTTTCCTAATTAGCCTTAGAAAAGACTTGAATGGCTGTCATCTAGTCAAGTGAGCTAAGAACAGGTTAAGAGCGTTAAGACTTAGCAGGTAATTGGCAGCCCAGATAGCATGTAATTTGCAACCCATTTGGAAGTGCTCACATTGCACAAAGCGCCACATTACCAATTTCCCCAGGTTGCAAAGCAAATATATTGACCCAAGCATACATTATATTTTCCTTTCATCCCATTCCTGGCTTCTCAGAAGCACAGATAGGTGTATTTATCGTAGAAAACCTGCCAGTTCTGGGTACCTGCAGCCCTGCAAGGCCTGTGAAAACAGGCAGAGTACCAAAAGAAGAGTTTCAAGTGCAGGATGTTCAAACCCTTAACAGTAGGGGAGGTTCCTCCGGCCTGTGAGAACTTTGAAGAATCTCCCAGGATGTTCTTATGACAAAACTGTGCTAAGGGAGCCCACAACTGCTCCATCTCACAGAAAGGATACAGCCTAGGCTGCGACAGCCTGCAGCAAGCATGAAGAAAAAGCAGCCAGACTGGAGCTCTCTGTGTCAGAAGCTCTTAGCTGCAAGGATGAAAGTAACAGCAAATGCTGGATGGCTTTTAGGGATTACAGTAACTGTGGAAGTTGCAGGAGAATGTCAATAAAAAGCTGCTGCTACGTTGGCCATAACTCGTTCAGAGAGCTGACATAGGTGATAAGAGCCTTCAACTGAATGGGCTGAGAAAGATAACTGCTCCCATTACTTCTCTTTCTCTCCCTCCATTTTGGGGAAGCCATTAAGGCAGCAGCATACAAAGAGCACGTGTATCCTGCGAGAATATTTCTTTGATATCAGGCTCATCATTAAATAGATTAGACTTGTAGTAGCAAGAAGAACAGTTATTTCCTGATCTTTGGAGTTTATACAGCTACACTTCAGGCTCAAAAGAGATGTTATTTGCAGGCATAATTCGTCCTACTTTGACCCCATCCATAAAGTCAAAATAACACTGTACTTTTTACTACAGGGGATTTTGAACTCCATTTTACAACTATGATTTAATATTGCCACAGGGAAATCAACCAATCATTGCACATCAGAAAAAATACACTGGTGACCCCATTTAAAGTGAACTGGTCAATTGAATTGAAATGTTTGAAGATTAAGAATACAGAATTTTATTAGCATTACTTAGATGTCATAATACTGTCTGCGTATAATGCAGACCCTGCAAATAGATAAAAAGCATTTGCTTTGCATAGAATATATAACGAGCCCTTCAATCAAGCCTTCTCTATAGCTTCCAGGAACCTTGATAGCTTGAACACAACTAGAAGCGCTCTTTATCATAAATGCAGAATTACTTCACTGACATCAACGGCCCCACAGTGAGAGGTCAAGGTATTCGGGTTACTAAGAGATTACATCTTGTTGGATTAGTTTTTAGGAGGAGAATAACAAGAAGGCAAAGCTCTTTGGTGCAGCCTCTTTATCAAAACCACTCCTTCAAGCTTCCTTAACTGCAGCAAAACGCAAACCAAGTAACATCACTTCCACTTCTCCCACCTCCTTCTATATCATGGCTGGACCTTTAGCACCTACTTCCCCAGCTAAAGGCCATCTCTCAGTCTCCAGTAATCACAGCACACAAATTAATCATAAAAAAACCACACTACTTACCTTTAATCCAAGTACTTCCCAGCTCCAGCACACATCCCAGTCCTGCTCTTTCACCTAGTAAATCCAAGAAACAGCTGCACTTGCTTAAATAAATACCAGTGGTTTCAACCCACAGGTTCAGTGAGTTCTGATGAACTGAGGAGATTCAAGTCACCTGTGTAACTCTGGATTTCTACAAGTAAAATGAAAGTTAAATGTAAGTAAAATGTGGAAAGAAAATACTACGTGATCAATTGAGGGTATATGTATTTATAGCCATTGAAGGCCAATGGCAGGCTATACCCTGAAGGTTCAAAAATGACATAGACACAGATATATAGGCGTATTCATGTTAAACACACACAAACACTATGGTATGTATGTATGTACATACGTATGTGCAATAACATTATTTTTTTTCAGCAGACGAGACTACAGAGGCAGTAAAATGAGTGGTTATTCCTCCTGATAATTTTTTTAACACACTGCTTACAAATACCTCCCATACTCTCTGCTGAGGACCATCCATTAGACAGTGCAGTTCCTAAGGCTTGTCATGTTGTTCATGGTTCTTTGCTTTCAAGCAGTGTGCTCACAATAGACATTCAAAATCCCTGTGTGCCAGATATAAATACCATATTGTAGCTGCATGAACCTGATTGAAAATGCATTATCTGGTAATGGTACATGGAGCCTATTTCGCATCTCTTGCATTCTCATTCATTTGAGATCAGATCAGGCCAAAAGCTGTGGCCATTGAGTGTACAAGTAATAGACTGTGTAGAATGAACTGTGATATTGATCCACTGCCTGGAGGATAGGTCCCACTATCACAAACAGTATATATAGATAGCACTGCTGCACACAGTACTTTGTATATACAAGCTAGGACTGGGGCTGCAATTAGAGTTGGGTTAGATTACTAGGCAGAGTTGCTTAAAAAGTGATACACTGTTATGCAAAGGTCAGTATTGCATGCTGAGCTGTTGCTTATGCTTATTCCTGACAATTGCTTCCAAGGACTTTTCTTTTGGCCTACAAAGAGCTCTGTGTGGCTGCAAGTGAGGTAGTAAAGCCTGCATTGCCACCCTTAAAGTGTGTAGAGGCATGAGACATGGAGATGTAGCCACAGAAGCACAGTGCAGTTGGTAGTAGTAGGTATCTGGAAGAGGAAGTGCATTTCTAAAAAGAGCCAGTCTGCATGTGATAGTGACCTTTACACTGTGGGGGAGCAGAAAGGCTGTGACATAATCTAACACTGAACTTCATGGTCTGCATCAACCAAAGCTGTCTATGTGGTCTGTTGCTCTCGTTTGAGTTCCATAGTTTAGTGACCTGCTCCATTCTGCTAGCTATTTCTATTGAGCAACACCATTTAAATTTTCTCACTAATGACCGTCATCAATGCAGTCATACTATGATTATCAGACTGTTTGTGCACTTATCATACAAATACATGGGAACTGAACTGTACATAAACTGTACACAAAGTACTGTGCAAACTGTATACAAAGCCATATATTCATTTGCTTGGTCTATTCACAGTGTGGAAGGATATGAACTGAGTGCCTAATTAAAATGAAGTGAAACTCATAACAGTTTATTTGCACAGCAGTGCATTTGCCACGTTAGTCATTACATTGCATTCAGTACCTTACCATTTAGTTATAGAACACCAGAACTGCCACTTAAAATGAAGTGTAACATATTCTTTCTTTTATTTGTGTCCAGAGTCTTAACCATCTGCTTTATGTGGCTTCATCAGTTTACACATCATGCTGCTAATGACGACAAAGCTCTAATTGAACACGTGCTGTAAATAATAAGAAGGATCCATGCTTATTAGCAATGGGTAAAGCTTGAGCGATTCACTTTTGATCACAATTCTACATGCATTCTACAAAGTTATGTCAGTCTTACCTTTTAATGGGTCCAAAATCAAGAAAGAGATGGAATTGCAGATTCCATCAATGCGATTCCTGAAGATGGAATTGCAGATTCAGGACTTTGAAGCATATCCATATTGTAGTATTCAAATAGTCTCTTTGCTGTGGAGCATTCTATGATTCTGTGATTTGGTTTTCTCTATGAAAAGTCCTGTTCATCATAGCATACATCAATTTAGTGGCAGAGAGCAGAAGAGAGTGAGATATCTAAGTATAGAAAGAATGGTTCTGCTCTCCAGGGGGACATATTTCCTCTGGTTCCTTTTTGGAGGTGCAGTTTGCACCCACAAGATGACCTCAGGAAATGGAGTGAAGATGCAGTGCTTATGGGACAAGGGACACCCTTCCTCTGCACTTAGTGACTTAATGTCTTCTTCACCTCCTGAATGGCCCACAGTCCTGAGCAGGGATCTCACCTTTCTTCAGCTGGAAGGACTTCTTTTGCTTTTAGTTGCATACCTTATGACAAACTACTGGGCCCTTAGTGTGAAATTTAAACCAGAGGCCAGCACATTGCTAAAGCAGTATGAAAAGACAGCAGATCTGCAGAGCCTTTGAAGAAATGTCTGTGAAAGAAGAAAAGGATGAAATGCAGATGCAAAGTGCATGTATGTTTCTTGTACCAGCACAGTGATGGTGTCCCAACAAGGCTGGGTTTCCTAAGAACTATAACCAGACATAAATGTAACATTGGTTACAATTGTAAATCCAACATGGTATTCTCAATGTCTCTGCTAAGTAATTGTATATTGAATTGCTTTACAGTAGCATAGAAAAGATCTTTGAGATTTTTGCTCAAATTAAATAAATCTCATAAAGAGAATGTGCTGCCTCATTCAGCAAACATCAAACACGAGCATTTTAGCTCAACATCAGAGGTTGCATAAACAGTATGCAAAAACTGGGTCAAAATATTTGTTTTAAAATGCTGCATATCTAAGTAGGAAAGGGAATTGTTAATCCAGGGACAGAATAGATCACTCTTGCAGCTGATTACTTTCTTCTAATTGTTTTATAATTGTTGCCATTGGTACTGTGCATAAATGGTAGGCATTAATAATTCTGCTTTAGCAGAAGAGCTTGCTGAATTGGAGATATTAATTTAATTTTCAAAATCTCTTTTCTTAAAGTATGAAAATCAGCACATTTAAAGATGTTGAAGGCAAATTTGGATATGTCTGGTTGGGAACATGTGCATTTCTATTCCCCCAAGCAAGCCCAGCCCACACACTTGGCATAAACCTGCAGTGGGAATTTATGCTTTCCAGGTACTGATATCCTAATCCTTTTCTTTCTTTCTTTCTTCCTTTCTTCCTTTTCTTTTATCTTTTCTTTTTTTCCACAGAAAACTCCAACCCTATTTCCTAAAACTTCTGAGTCTACAGAGAGAAAATGCTTTTGTAAACATGACCCAGATATCCACTTTGAATGTGGTAGTGATCAAAATTATTGTACAGCTTTTGTAATCTGATTTCCAAAGTTCTACTTGTAATGGATTCCTTTGTGTTTATTTCCTTTAACTGTGTCATTTTAGAATATTTATAGGTACTGTTCTCCTTCAGCAGAGTCCTTGCCCTTGTGAAATAAGCGGCGAGCATAACTTAGGATATACTTCAGTATATAAATTATTTATGGAGAGCATGAGGTATTGAAGAATGTTGTTTTAAACTTTATTCTCCGGCAATATACAAAGAAAAAAGAAAGTGTGATCTAATTAAAATGTAGGCTTTATATGAAATAGAAAGAATTTGCTTTCTCTGACTTATGGTATGGCAACCTTTGTCAGGATTTCTTTAATAAAAAAGAAGTATGTTTCATGGAAAAAACACAACAGGGATGAGTTATCCCTGAAGTAAATACTCAGCTTGTGAAACATAAATAACAAGGCTAATGTAAGAGGAATACAGATAGACCGGATTAATGTAAAAGATGAAAGAGTAAAAAGAATGAGTGTGCCATGAAAAGTCTCCTGGGTTAACTAGAAAAACTTGTCAGGGTGTGTGCAGGGAGAAAAGAAAGAAAACATTAAAAAGCAAACAGAAAGATCCTGAAAATTGGGTAGCAGTTCCAGGTATTTATATGTACCAACTAAGTAGCTACATATGTTAAGAAGGACCTGCAGTAAAGGCTAACAGTGAGTAAGGCAGAATGATCAAAACCTAGAAATAACATGTTGTTTTCCATAAAGGCTTTGGTTGTGGGTGCTCCCACAAGCTGTGGATCCCCCTACACAAGTTTTATGTGTTGTTCCTCAAACTTTGTGTGTTGACCAGATGCGCTGTGTACTGGGCACCAGCATGGGAATGAGGTGGTGGGCAGAGGAGCCATGTTTCACTGCTTGTTGAAGGCTGGGAGTGCTTGGAGCCTTCTGCAGCCATGTGTCCTGACAGCAAGCTGGGCTTCTTAGCAGCTACAAAGCAGTCATCCAGGCTTGACTTTTGAATTATTTGGCTTGTAGCCTGTTTAATTACAGCCTTTGTTAGCAGTATTGGTTTCCTTGGAGAAAATGTGCATGTTGAGGGTCTTGCTAACACCACAGCACCAGCTATCTCCCACATCTCCCAGTGGCTAATTCCAGCACTGCTCCCACATCAGTTGAAGGGAGGAAAACGTCAATGCCTATAACCCCATCTTTCCTCCTGTTACAGTAAATGAGGGGCAGAAGTAAATGGGGGCAGCTCTGTAACAGATGATTTCTAATCCCAAATGCCACCTGGATGTATCTGTAAACCTTTTCAACTTTTGATAGAGCAAAACAAAACCAGAATCATTTCATATGCAAATGTGTTTGAAATGATCTGCGTTCAGGATTTCTGGGTTCCTGTGCCTGGGCTGTAGCCCCGCTCTCTGTGCTGGGCTCTGCAGGGAGGACTTGAACTCACGTGTGCCCTGAGCTCACAGAAGCACAATGCTATTTTGCTGATAAAAAACACTTTGTAAATGTCAATTTGGAATTAAACTGCACTCCAAACCTTTTGTAAAGCTACATTTAAAATGACTTTATTGCAAGATTAATATCTAAGATATACCAGACTTGTCTTCAATTATTGGAGTTCAGTAAATCTGAAAACCTCAGAATGGGCTATTTCTGTATTCTTGGCCAGGTGGCTGCAATCTTTCAATTCCATTATTTTTTGACTTTGTTTTTTTTTTTTTCTTTCTGTAGCCATGTTTTTACTTTCTGTAAAACATTCTTTTTATTACAGCCCCAGTCATCTGTCTGCACACAACAGAGCTTAAATGCTTGATCCTCTTAAATAAATGAAAGTCTATCCACTGTCTTTTGATCCATCCCTTAAAAGGGAAATAGTAAAGGATGACTGGGTCGTATCGATTTAGTTTTAGCCTCACCTAACTAGTCCAAACTCATTGGAACAACTCAAATTGCAAAAAGCCAAATAACTTAGTGTTTGGAAATGTTAGGCTACCCACGTGCTGTGGCTCTTCTCCTACCACATGTAGTAGTGCTACAACATATAATGAACAGCCTCAAAAATCACAGTTGAATCAGTTGTTCATTTTGGTAACCTTGAGACAAGCTGAATGGGCTGCCTTTGTGAAAGCCTTTGTAAAACCTTTGTGAAAGGATTGAGAGAGCAGAATGGCTGTGACCTGCACAGTGAGATGGAACACAATATACAGAATATACACAGTTTTTCTACAAGGCAGCTTTCATCCATAAGCAGTGTTTTAGAACCTGCAGATCAAAGATGGGTAATGTGAATTCTCCGTAATGGTCTATAGTTTTCAGGCAATCCAGAGATAACTACTTGACTTGAAGCCATGTATTAAGAACTGTTGGGTTATTGTTGAAGTTTCATTTTTATTGTTGTTTGCTTAATGAGCTTATAACTTACGCTTTCATCTGCTGCCTATGAGGGAGTGAGGTGGGCTGAGGGCTTTAACCATTATTAATTCCTTCAAGTTCTGCCAAAAAATGTCATGAAAATAATTCAGCACTTTGAAGGATGTCAGTCATCATTTGCACAGAGTTACTACTGTAGTTTTTTGGCTAGTAAATAAATACAGAGTTGTAGCTGAGGCTGCCCTGACTCTCCTGTGATTCACTTTGAGACCCACTAGTGTGGATCTGTGGTTAATAAGAGGAAATATCAGTAATAATCACACATTTTCACTGTAACATTAACAGAGCTGAACCTGTCGGCCATCTCACACTGAAGATACTTGCTCTCTATTGGGCTGCTCTATGGGGGTAAAAAGGGGCAGAGCTGCTGCTTGGCTGTCACTCCTGCACTGTTGCTCCTTTGACAATTATGTTGATCTTTTTATATAATCTCATTTGTCAAAACGATTCTCAGACTTCTGTGCTCCACCTACGGCTGTTTTGGTAGGATGCTGTTTGAGCTCAGAAAACTTGCTCTGTCAGCCTGCCCACATGAGTAAGGACTTTCTGCAGTGACCTTTCACAAACAGCTTTTCTGCAAAAGCCATTAAGATTTATTTAAATGTCTCTTGCCTACTTTGAGAAGAGAAAAAAATCTCTTGATGCAGTGTCAGACTTCCAATCTGGAAGCATTCCTATTGCTGTAGCAAATTCAGACAGCACTTTGCTTAGCCCCCGGATTTCGTAGGCTAAAACACTGTTGGAAGCAGCACCTCAAAATAGCAAGACTTTCAGAGTTGGCAATTCTGCACCACTCCTCCCTGCTTCCAGCATGGCTTCGCAGTTGCCTGCTGGCACTGTGTCACCTGGTTGAGCAGGGACCTTTCTGTGCCCATGCAAGAGATTGCTCTGCTCCCTGGAAGGGTTTGCAGAGCCCAGCTGTGGCCACTCTCCAAGGGACTGTTGGCTGGCTGTGCTCCGTGCTGCCCAGGAGCCATATGGCCACATTTATACCTGGCTATAGCAGAGTGAATCCACAGCCATGTATCTGGTTTGGGCTGGCTCTGGAGGTGGGTATGACAAGCTGGCATCTGTCTGCCCACTGCCATCGGGATGCACCTTTGGTCTCACAGGTCCCTGTGGGTCTGGCAGATGCCCCCAGAACTGACACAGTATTCCCATGTGTTCTGTAAGGCTGCACTGCTAGGGAAGGCAGAGATAAGCCTGCATTGTATGTGGGGTTGAAAGTACTCCTGCTAAAGAAAGAGAAAATGTAACTGAGTGCTAATCCAGACTCTGTAGTTAAAGAAAATATTTTGGCATTTAATGGTTACAGTGAAATGTAATGATGATAATCATAGTAAATAATGCAATAAGTAATATATACTGAATAGTTTTTTTCTTTTTAATTATCCATCCATGTAGATATAAATATGCCAAGTGAGAGACGATCATATCCTCTTCTCTTGTGGGTGAGAAACATCCAAAAATGCTAAATAAATGAATATGAACAGCCAAGCCTGGCTTCAGAAATGAAAAGAAATCCAGGTTTTATACATTGGGGTGTTCAACATTGAGTTATTTTAAATTCATGCCTAGTTAATAATAAATGCATTTCACAATTAATATTGGAGGTCGGTTGCAAAAGTAAATCTGTGAACAAAACCACTCTGTGTGTACTCAAATAATCACAAAAATGTGTGTTGGAAGGTAAAAGGAAACTTACAGAAGTCAAAGTCACTGAGGTTCCAGGCCTTGGGCAAAGGAGTAGTAAATACATTATAGAATCATAGAACATCATAGAATCATGGAACTATAGAATGGTTGGGTTGGAAGGGACCTTAAAGTCCATTCAGTTCCAATCACTGTGGTGGGCAGGACACCTCCCATAGACCACGCTGCCCAGGGTCCCATCCATGGCCTTGGGCATCTCCAGGGATGGGCTACCCATGCTTCTCCGGGCAGCAGTGCCATGGTCTACCACCTCTGGGTAAAGAATTTCCTCCTCATATCTTACCTAGATCTACCCCTTTTAGTTTAATGTTTCCCCCCTTCATATCACTAGAGGTGATAAGACATACTGTGTTCTCGTGCGTTGCTCCTGACTACATAACGCAGTCTATTTCTATGGGTGATTGTCTTCAGCAAGTATGTGGGAAGGTCTATTGCAGGCTCTTCTTGCTAAAAAAAGAGAATGAAAAGGCACCTTGAAATGTTGTGAAAAGAGACAATTTGAGGACCTAAACATTGATCAAAATGAATTAGTAAGAGCCTGGGTGTGAAAGCTCATGACAAACTGCTCCCCTGGTTTCATGGCACTGCGTGGTTATGGACAGGAGTGCCAGCAGTCTGAGCTCACTCTCTGTTCACCACTGAAAACTGCTTTACCTAATGCTGAATTTCTGTTCCAAACTGCCTCAGGGAAAAAATGATCATAAATACTATACTGCATATACAGAACATAAAAGGAAATGCTTTTATGTTCTGTATTTCTGCAATTGTTTTTAATCTTCCTTGGTCTGCTCCTGGGTAGAGAGGAGACATGGATTTCTTCCCTGCTGTTTAGATGCAGAGGAAAAGCTTTCTGAAGTGAATTACCCACTTTAACTCGCTGCTCTTTAGAGGAAATGCTCTGTGCTTTGGGATTAGAGACGTGAGAAGCAGCAGACATGGCACCAGCAGCCCCTCCAAGATCTGTCCTTGTGTGTCCCCCAGCTCCTTCCCTGCTCCTCGCAGCACCTGCCGAGCATTTCCTTATAGTTTTATTAAGCTTTTCCTTTATATAATCCATCCAGAGGCACCTTTTATTTTCTTTTGCAGATCTCAAGGGGTAGCGAGCAGAGGAGCTGCTGGTGGACGCTAAGAAGGAGCAGAGCAGGTGGTAGCAGTGCTCCCCACCAGCCCCAGGGACAAAGCTCTCCCTCCCCACTGCTGAATCCCATCTCAAGGTTGTTAGCCCTGCGAGCTCTGATTGCTTTCAGCCGATTAGAGCTGAGACGACCAGCTCAAGTTTTTTAATTTCTAGGCATAAGTAGGTGAGCTAAATTCCACTCAAAGAAACGCTATCTACAATTCTGCACTTTTTATCTTAAGCACTGTAGCAAACTGACGTGTTGTCCAGACATGAGAGAAATATTAATGCCAGAATTAATGCCAAATCTCTCCATACATCTTTAAAATGAACTCATTATCATAACGCTGGAAAATAGAACATTGATCCATTCACGCAGCGATCCAAGGGGTCCAATTTTATGGTCTTCTTCAGAGAATTTACTGAAAGTTGTCATCATAAATACAAAAAAACCTAAACCTTTCCAGAACATGTGCAATGTTCAGAACAGAAGGGATAAAATGAATTAGAGTAAAAACACGTACAGTTTAGGCATACAAAGTATTATGGAAGGCACCTTTCGTCAAGCACGGAGTTCTGTGTCTTCCTTTGTATTGTGTTTGTACATTTGTGCATTATATATAGAGATAAATGGTTTTGACTGTAAGTATGCACCCATTAAAAATCCATATTTAATCTTCTCCCTCGTTTGGGAGCAGACTGTGCATTGCACCATACGTAGGCACAGATTGGGAAGTATTTTCTCCATCTTTCTGATCTGAAGGAGGCTGCACTGCTTTCACATGCCATTTACTGAACATATCTATCCAGCAACACGATATCAGGTATTCATAAATCATCATATTTCAGATAACTAATTGACAGAAATCAACCCCCAGAGGAGTCTTCTTGTAAATTCAACAGCTCTTTACAATGAAGGACTCTCTAACTCAAAGCTAAAATCCGTTTGAGCTTTGAACCAAGACCTGAAGGTCAACAAATGTAAGCTTAATCAGACCAACATAGAAACAGATTTCATTGTAAAAGCCTCTTTATTGAATAACATGCTTCTCAGCTCTGCTCGGCTGGGAACGCATTACACGGTGATGAGAAAGGGACCTAAATTACCCAACCCCAAGAAAGATGCATGGCCTCATTCAAACACAACTATTCTCTGGAAGAAGAAGAGGGTTTGTGTGGTGTACATGAGAAAGATGAGAAAATGGGCGTGCTTGCTGCAGTGCTGGTGGGCAGCCCTGCACTCCCTGACCCTGGAAGCCCAGAATACCCCACTGGGGAACAGTACCCCACTGCTGGCAACAGCTATCTGAGCTGTGAGCCTGCTGGAAGACAGACAGCTGTCATGCAGATGGCAGGAGAACTGTAAAATATGCTTTTGTATGAATTGAGGAAGACCTACATAATTACACTTCTTTGCAGCTAGAGGGAACAGACTCCAGTCCACTAATTGGCACTTGCAATGTTTATATGCTGATTTTTTTTGTAACTTACTTTATTTTCTTCTACACACAACACACCTTAAAATAAAGTAAGGCCTTTAAAATGCAAAATTATTTCTTTATCGAGATAGCACACAAACCTGAATTGTCTCAGTTTCCAAGAACGAAGAACATACCAGAGACCCTTGGGAAATGGCTGTAAAGATTAGTTGCAAATCTTGAAATGTTTAGTTTGAACTTCAATCTATTTTACCTATTACATATTGGCTAGATAGACGATCTGTTGTTTAGAAATCCCCCTCTCCAAATAGATGCTCGCAGACTCTAAGTTTAGCCCTTGATCTTTGCTTTTCTGAGAAAAAACAACAGCTCAATTAGCTCTGTCTCTGCACTTGAGGGCATGTTTCCAATCCTTTCATCATTCGGTGGCACATATCTGATCCCATCCCAATTTATCAGCATCCTTCTTGGGCTGCAGCCAACGGAAAGGGACATAACATTGACACAGTAGAATAATCTGCTAGTAATTAAAATGCCTCTTTTTCTTTATCTGAAAAACCCAGTATCTGTTTTGGCTGCAGTATCTCCAAGAGCTTGTGCTCAGCCATTATCTGTTCTGATCTCGACGTATTTCTTGGTGACTGCTCCCAAGACAGGCTCTCCAGGTAGGTTATACTGAAGTTAAGTAAACTTCAACACTAATTTATTTCCTATTTAATGGGTTAATGAGTTGATTTAAAATGCAGGGAGAGGGAAGATCAGTCAGTGAGGAAGGAGCACGGTGGTGTAAGCTTCATACCTGTAAGGTGTGGATTCAGCTCCCTCCTCCCAACACCTTTAGTTTGTGACCTTGAGCAAGTCAGATTAGCTTCTTGTTTCTTACTTCTCTACCCATGTAATACAGATGATCGCATTCCTCATAGCACTGGGGGAGCTGGGAGGATAAATAGATTAGAAAGATGAGCCAGATCATAGCTTTATTTCCATTTACAATGTATAAATGTATATGAACACACTTTCACTCTCCTGGCCAAGCATAAAATGAAACATTTAGTAGGTAGGATCCAAAGAATTTCATTAAGAATCCATTGCAAATTGCAAATGACACCACATATATTGGAATGTGAATTGTGAGTTGGGTGTTGCAGAAGTGTAAAATTATTCCATAAATTATCTATGACAAAGTCAAAAAATGTATCAGTCAAGAACTGTATCAGTAAAGCCATAGTTTATTTTTAGTTCCTCAAACTGTGCACAGTAACATGTATAATACAGAGATAATTACTCCATTGCAAGATGGTAAAATAAGACCGGAAAGAAAACACTTAGAATAAAAAATAAAAGGAATTTGAATTGCGAAATTCTGAAATTTCTGCCTGTTGACCTCTTGGAAAGCATATTGCTTAATGTTATATTAATCAGCCTTCCCTATCATGCAGAGACATTATGTGATTCTACCTCATATATTTTCACATTTTAATATTCGTCTGAAGATTTCCTTCATATTTCAAGGGAAATGGTAGATGCATGCACAGCATCTCAACTACCCTTCATAAAATTTGGGACAAAGTTGACTGCTGAATTCTGCACTCAGCTAAGTTCTGATTAAGATCCCAGGAAACAGGTGAGAGAAAAAGGGTGGAGGATTAGAAAGTAGGTTTTTTTCCTCTTCTCTAGTCCTTTGCTAGCTGGAGGAAGAAACTCCTATAAATGCAACCTGGGCATCCGGAGCATCAGAGACTGCTCTGCAGGTTCTTTGGTTGGCTCACTACCAATGCTAGCAGGCATTTGGGCCACCATGGTGCAGAAGCAAGAGGTCAGTGCAGCAGCAGTGCTCAGAATGCTTCTATGTCTGTAGGCACATGCCCATAGTTTTGCACTGCCACCATCCCCTTGTTAAGAAATTACCCAAGTGAGCATGAAATCCATGGTTCCAAGACCTCCAAAGGTATGTTTAAACAGAAGTACTATATTATTACATAAATTAAATAACATGGGTGTTAGTATATTAAATGTTATTTTAATTAATACAAGCCTATCTGCATACACTCTCTCGGGATATGAATAAGGTGTGTGACCTTTCAAAAGCTACTGTAGTTTGAGGTCACTCATATTCAAAATATTTCATGACTCTATAAGAGATTCCAATGGGTTTGATGGAATTGCTATGAAATATCACCTAAATATCTACAAACTTTGAAATCTCCACCAATAGGTGGGAACAAGCTGGATTAACATCAAAAAGAATAGGCTGAGTGCAGTCCTACATTTACAATTTGCAGTTCTAACATTTTTAAATGACTACATTAATGTTGCTTAAAAGTATTTGCGTGTTTGTAGTTGTTTCTCTCCAATTTTCTTCATTCCTAAAGAATAAGAGTTTGACATTTTTCCACATTAAGATAAACTGAGTATGTTAGTCAAGTAATACAATTTTTTTCACTTCAGTGTTTATAATATTAATAGCTGTGCACTAAGAAGTGTACTATTGAACTGTCAAGAATGATTTGTTACCAGGTGTTAGCATAATTTGCCAGCTGTCATATTTTAATCATTTTTATTTGCCTAAATTCTGACACTTAACTTTACTGGTAAATCAAGACATATAGCAGAACTTATTTGATGCTACAGCAGCTAAGGGCAAAAGAAGCCTGTGCATCCTGCAACTGGTATTTGTATTTTCACTTAGAGAACCGATTCTGAAGTCCACTTTCATTCATAAATCATGTCAAATTGCCACTGTCCTCCACAAAAGCTTTTTCCATTTAAGCAGTTCAAGCAGATGCTGCAGGCTTTTACTCAAGTATGTGTTTTCTCATGTGAGTAGCACCAGCAAAATTCTCCAGCTGCCTTTGTTGAGTAAAAGGCACTTGTTATATGAATAAGAGCTATAAAACAAGATCTTGTGCATACCTCTTTTCCAAGGTACCCGCTTAATTTTAGCATATCTGGTCTCATTCTTGATTTATAAACATATAATGAATCTAACTGTACTAAAGTATTCTTGTTTTGAAGGAGCAATGTTAGTGAGGGATCCAGAACGCTCTTTTTTATTTCCCTGGTCTCATAATTATTTACAGTCAAATCAATCTTCACGTCATCTGAAACTTTTATAAGCCAATCATTACTGAAAATGATTAATAGCAGTAAGCAGATACCAGCCGAATACCAGCATTGCACTTAATTATGATTTCTCTCTGATGACTATGCTTCAGATCCATTAGCTTGCCCATTTTTAATAGATTTAACCTGTGCTTTATTGCTATTGAATAATTCTCAATTTTAATCAAAATATTCCCAGGACTCAGTCAAGTACTGTGCAAAAGTCAGTGTGTAGGAGCTTCGCAGCAACCAAGCTTATAATGTTATCAGAGGAAAAAAAAAAATCAGGCTTGTTTGACATGAGCTGCTTTGTTATCACCATGTGGAATGACAATTGTATTCCCGCCTTTGATTCTTCATCACTTGGATCTTTTGTCAGCTTTCTCACCATGCTTTGCCCGGGACTGAGGTCAGACTAACAGACTGAGAGGTACCAAGGTCGTCCTGGCTGCATATCTGGGGCACTGACACAACATAAATACTCTTCTAATCTGCTGGAATGTCTCTAGTATTATATGCTGTATCAAAAATAAATGTTGCACTAAAATAACCTCAACCAGCTACGAAGGTCACCCTACGGAGAAGACAACATGACTGCAAATGTAGAATGCTTGTATTTATAAGTACTGTTTAACATCCTCATTAGTTACTAGATGATGCCTAAGTAAAAAAGAAAAAGGAGGCTACTTACCACCTGACTTTTTTTGCCTATACATTCTCAGATTTTTCTCTTTTCCACCAATCTGCTCATTTTCTTGGTTCTCTTAGACCAGGGACCACCGTGTGCTCACTCACTGAAAAACATTTAGCAAGCTCTGACTGCAGCTGCATGGGAAACAATGGTGCACAATAAGTAAGCATAACTGCAGGATGGGGGTTCCGTTTAGTTGGGTGCACAATCAATCAGTTTGAAAAGCAAATAATGAAGACTCATGAAAAGTGCTCGCAAGTGAGTTAGAAACCAAGAATTACTAACTAACAAAATCTCCGTAGATAACACAGCTAAAGAAGCTGTCAGGGTGTGGGGCAGTTTGTGAAAAGAATTAAATAAAAGATTTAATCAGATAAATGATCTGTTGCAGCTGTTTTTTCCAGCTCTACTAGTAACCAGCAATAGAAAAAAATTGGTTCCTTTGACATTTTCTCAGGTTGTGACAGTGGTCTAGTTAGATATGTTGGAATAATTTCATGGCTTGTTGTTTCTACCGAGGTAAGACGCTCCTATCCTAATGATCTTCCCATTTGAAAGTATTGCATTTGCAAGAAGCTGTGAAGTCGTAGCTGAGTCAAAGCTCAGCTTGGGAGGAAGAACAAAGTAGTCTGCAGAGGCTGGAGGAGTCTAAAGGGGGAGATGCTACAACAGGTGTTGCATCTGGGGAACCATCAATGTCTTCCTCATGGCTACCAGGAATAACATAAGGAGTAATTAGCTTAAACTATAAAAAGGAAGGTTTGGGTAAGACAGAAGGAAATTTTTTCACAGTGTAACGTTGGTTAAGCACAGGAGGAGCATATGGAACTTCTGAAACCGTTGTATCAAGAAGCTCTTGGAACTGATTCTACAACAGAAGATATCAGCAATGATGAAGGTGAAGAGCGGATAAATTAAGTGACCTCTGATGATGAGCCTGAAGTCCCTTTCAGACCAATTGTTTGTGATTTCAACTTACACTCTGAACGGATTGTTTTTGTAGACAAAAAACTCCAGGAAACAAAACAGAGAAAATTATTTGAAGGCTCAGAGACATTTATCGCCAGCTACAAAAAAATGGCATGTCGTAAAAAGTTAGTGAATGTATTAAATATGTCATTATATTTATTATAACAATTAAAATAGCAGAAGCTTAATAACTAATGAACCTGGAGAGAACTTTGCTTTCAAATAAATTTGGTGATAAAGAATTATTTTTGACAACAGCATTTATCATGGGCTACCTAGTACTGTTGTAGCTATTTGTTGTACTTAATAAACAATGATAAATACATCTCCTCGCAGGAGAGTAGCTTAAATGTGTGTTGTGCAATATTCTTGAGGAATTGTAGCCAAGACTAATTAAATGATTCTAATTAAAATTGTGTAGATAGGAAGAAAATTAATGGCTTCATTTGTACTATTTGTTTATTTCATTGTCAAGTGTACTGGATATAATTGCAGCGCAAAGAAAATCAAAATTGTTTTTTACTCTGTTGATTCCTTGTTACATCAATTTACTCAGAGGCTTCCTTTTCTCTATGTTTAGAGAGAAACAATGCTGGCAAAATGGAAAACCTCCACAAAGTTATTTTCTTGTTTGAAGCTGTTAGATGGAGAATACATTTATTGAACAAAATAAAGGTTAAGCTTCAATTAAGCATTCTAAATATATTTAGCAAGCTATTGAAAAGCCATAATGTCTCAGCCCACACGCTTCACCAAAAATGATGAACAAAATAAATTGTAATAGAAGCAGGAGGAGTATTCAGATGGTATGCCTCCAACATGGGACTGAGAAAGGAAAGCAGTGTTACTCCTACTCTCTATTATGTACAGTTTTTACCAGATAAAGTAGAAAAAAAAAATCTTTGTTATGATATTATTTTTAACTAGTAACAGACTCCTCTATCAGATGAGGAAGAATGCCTAATTCTTTTCATGGCTCTTGTTTACATTTCACTTGTTCATCTGGGGATCCTCACATCCAGAAGATAATCATGCCTGGGTTGAAAAGGACCACAATGCTCATCCAGTTCCAACTCCCCTGCTATGTTCAGGGTCACCAGCCATCAGACCAGGGTGCCCAGAGCCACATCCAGCCTGGCTTTAATGATAATGGTCATAGGTAGTCTTCGGCTTACATGAACTGCTTCATGTGCTGGGGGGTGTTGGCTGAGACACGTGTGCCTCACTGAGCAGCTTGGAGCAGACCTGCTGCTCTCCACCTTGCAGGTAACACCATGGGAGCCCTGATGTTTTCCCACTTTAGAGAGCTGTGCTCCCCAGCACTACTCAGGGAACTGCTAATTAATTTAATGGTTTTAAAGACAGGTAAAATCACACGAGAATTTTGTTCCAACTAAAAGAGGTGGAAAGGCTCTGAAGTGCACGAGTTTAAAATATGTTTATGTTTGGCTGGGTTGTGCTCGTGAAATTTGTCTCTTTGACACATCAACATTTTCTACAGAAAGCAGATGTTCTTTGTGAAAATTTCTGATTAATCAAAAATACACTTTTCCTTTTTTTAAATTACTTTCAGTCAAACAATTTTGACAACTGAACCGTAGCTAAATCCTTTATGCTGAATATAAAATCTGTCTTTATGGTTTTGTCTAAATGTGCTTCCGCAATGCCATACACAAAACTAACTTTTACAGCCCTGATAAGTGGAAATACGTGGGAAATGAGAGTATATTTGAAAATTCTTCCATTAGAAACATTTGTTAAAGCTAGCTAGACTAATGGCTTATTTTCTGCCTAAATCAGAGAGATTAATCTGTAGCCTTAAAATCAAAACAGTAAGAGCTCTACCGAATTGTAAGGTGTTGAGTAAGACAATTTTCTTCCAGGGTAGGAGACTAATCATCCTTCTCAGTGAATGTTTTTCATTCTCTCCTCTTTTTGGCAACTCATAAATGCCAGCATGCTCTATGAAAACCCTGTTGCTCCTCAAGTTTTCACTGCACTGTGGTTGTGTTCATGAGGCTTCAATCTGTTCCTAGGAGCCTAGATAGCTACCTTGGGCTTGAAAACCATTCAGGGAACAGGAAATAGAACAACAAAATATTTATTCACCAAAAGAACAGCTGCAGCCCTTGCTCAGGTGTTGGAAGCTCTCTGCAAGGAGGTACCAGGTCATTTAATAATGTAACTACTTAACTGTGATGTGCATGCAACGACCCTCCAGCAAAGCTGTTGTAGCGGTGCACCCTGCACATCCCTGACCTCAGCAGAAATGGTCACCTAGACACACTCATGGCCTTGCACAGTTACCATTCACCGCCAGCTGTGGTGTTGGTAAGATGGCTGTTTAATCATTAGTGTCATGTAACTGTAATGCTCTAAGGATATAAGCAGAGCAAGTTCAGCAAAGACACCATTTTTTATTAGATCAGCTGATACAGCTGAAAGAAGAGCAGATAAGACTGTTGTTCCTCATGGGAGACTCTTAGATGTGAAACAGAGGTCTTCTGTTTCTCATCAGGATCGTCAAAGTACTCCTATAAATTACAGGTCCTGAAGGTGTATGGCTAAGCAAAAACGGCCAAAAAAAAAAATAAAATAATAATTTAAAAAAAAAAATATATATATATATATATAGACAAGATGTAGAACAGATGCCTGCGAAGGTGTGGAATTGTCCCTTCATAAAACAAGAATTGCTTTCTCTATCCTTACAACGTCATACTCATGTGCTATAACCTACCAGGTACAAGGCGAGGCATGTACATGACTTATTTCTCAAGGTACCAGTACAAGAAAACTAACTCTGAAATTCTCAACAGAAAGATCATTATTTCATGTTACTAACTACTGAATGCATCAGTAGAAAGAAGAATCTGAGTTATCAAACCTGGTAGTTCTACTATCAATTAAAATTTTTGTGTTAAATAGTTTTATACTGGCATTGGAGCATAAGTCAATACTATACACAGACAAAAGCTGTTTTAGACAAGGTGTGAGGAATCACTGCTCAATACCTATGAGAAAATCTCACTCCTTCTTTGTTGAGTAGCTGTGTTGAGCTGCAGCACCAGGACAGAGTCATGAAGGGCTTCCGTAGGTAGCACAAAAGCTTTCCTAAAGGCCCTTCCTAGGCTGACTGAAGAATTAGCAACTAAGTCACTTAATAAAACATCGTCCTCTTCCTTGTTCTTTTGCTTGTTTGAATGCTGTCCAAAAAATAAAATTGAATTTTATTCATTTTTTAAAAATTATTATTATGTTTCTGTTTGCTTTATTAATCCACTTGCTACTCCCAGTTCTTCAAATAATATTTCACACTATTCAGCTCCAGCCAGGGTAACTTTTGGAATCTGCTGAATAGTCCTTCAAACATTCATTATTCATCATTCAATATCGAATGTGGTTGATTTGACACCCAGGCCAAATGGAGACCTTAAAGAAGCCACAGATTGCTCTTTTCTGGAAGCCAGTCCTGAAAAACATCACCACTCCTGTGTGTGTGGCTGTATGGATCTAGCAGATGCTGTTAGGGTAACACAGCTGAAACTATTCTGAGCTTAATACAAACCCAAAATTAATCTATTTTAGAGTGAAGATTTATATATAAATCTGTATGAGGGTATCTTACAAGAGAAAAAATCCCTAGTATTTAGGAAACCGGTTCTGATAACACAGAACTGAAGGGCCAATATACCTCGTGGTGGGATCACCTTCCTTTGACCTGACCAGGAGCTATTCTTCATTGTGCTGTCTTATTTTGTGAAGGGAATAAAAGAAGACTGAATTTCCTTAAGAGCCAAAGTTGCTTTTTCTGCCTTCTTTAAAAGCATCAGAGGTAACATTATTGGCTAGATGGCTGTAAAAAGAACAGCAGGGATCAGATAAAAGGAGGAAACTTTCTTTGAATTGTCTCTCCCCACTCCCCTCATTTCATAGCAATATTGCCTAGTAGAATGTTTTTTCTTTTTCTCTGATACGGGATGACAGAAAATAGTATATTATAAATACAGCAATCTTTTCATTTTCCTATTGAGCAAGAGAAAATGGAAGGCAGGCAAAACCTACAGAATTATTGAGCTTGTGACTCGAATGCAGGCTTCTGCATTGCTGACTGCATCTCTGGTGTGTGCTGCTGGGGAATGGGGCAGAGGAATTGCTGGGGAAACTGCTGTGCAGTAAAGTAGGAGGCTGCCTGGGTATTAAATAAGAGGAAAATCAATACAGTCCAAAGGTTGCCTCCAAGGAAACAAAATGTTTCTAAATATGTCTGTCTTGCTTCTTTTTCCCTGCAAATGCTGATGAAACCATCAGCTAAGCCACCTGCCAGAAGATAGAGGTTAGCCCAGCCAGTCTGCTGCTCCCACCACATGAGTGAGTGGTGATTGCCTTTTCATCTCCCCATCTGAACAATGGTCTGAGATCCCCCAGGCTTATTTAGATCCAGTTGAGCTGCCTTGGCAGACAGGATATGAGTTACTGGTGGATCCAAGGTGAGCACCCATAGCCTGGACATGACCAGCCTCAAGCACTGCACCCACCAAGGTGTCAGTGACTGCATGGGTAGGCTCAGGGCTTGACTCTCCACATGGGAATGAAGTGTGATGGGAGGAAGGAGACTTGGGATTATTTTCTCTTTTCTAACATTTTAATTTTACTGAAAACTGTCTAAATACAGATTCGAGGACTCTGAAATCCTTCTTCACAGCTTGGCCTAAGGGCAAATTTACATTTTCAACTTAGATCATAGTTTTTCCTTTGTGTTGATGACCACGGAGGGGGAAAGTGAGAAGACAGTAAAGATATTGGCAAAATAAATGCATGGATCATTAAAGCAGCTTGGATCCCACTGCTCAAAGCAGGCCTCTATTCATATGTAGCTCATGCATCACACAAATTTTCATAAGGGTTTTTAATACAGATGGCATGTCACCTGATTACATAAATACGTGATGCTTTTTAATGGCTTAGTGATTCAGGAGAGATAAAAACTCCTCTGACAAGTTCTGTGAGCTCTAAACTCCAGTGGGGTTTGCTGGTTTTGTGTATGTTTTTGTAACTTTAATATGATGTTTTCCTAAAATCACTAAAGTGTATTGGACTATAAAGGAGATACACCTTTAAAATTATTATTTGAAAGGGCAACCTTCTAAAATGGATATATAAAACAGAGATTTGTTAAATTTCATATAAAAGACCAAATTCATCCTTTTCTCTTTCATAAATAATTCCACCACAGCAAAAGTGTTAGGCCACAATAGATAAAACATCCTACATGGAATAAAGACTGTCAAGTGTTGAGGTACAAACTTACAGTACCGCCTTTGATAATATCTTTTGGTAATCAATTGTTGTAACTAGGGATAAGTGCAATTTAGAATGAGTTAATCTTGCAGAGATTGTGCCATTCCTTGTGGCTTTCTTGCAAAACTATTGTGAGTAACTGCTCTCAAGACAGAGACATTTGTTGTCACAACTCCTGAGTGCTAACAGAAGCAAAATCTTTATAGTTCAAAAGTGCCTAAGTCTCTTTTGCAAGTTTTAACTGCATAATAATGCCGCTTTTTCTATACCAGATAGTGCACCTCTGCAAACAGCTGCTCTCTTATAGCCCTCGAGTTGCCTGGAGATGAGCTTTGTAATTAACTCTTTGCTTCAAACCAAAACCTTTGAACAAACATATTTTTGGTGAATCAGCCTGCAAATATAAATCAGTTCTCTTACCGGTTTGGCAGAGAGAGTGGAAGAGGTGAGAGAAATAGGTAAAGAGATGTTGGACTATCCATGTAGAAGTTAGTTATTGTCCACTTTAATTGGTAGGTTGAAATTAGCGTATTGGTTTGGGGTGATAGGAGTGGAAGGTTCTGATCAATGGATTAATAGCACTGAGTTATACATTAATTACATCCCTGCCTCCATGAAAGCCTGAAATCACCCATTAAATCGTGCCTAATCCTAAACTATTGAAGTCTCCCCATACTTCTGAGAGAAGCCAAATGCAAACTGGCTGTCAGGCCGGTGGGCGCCTTGCAAGATTTCCCTGTCAGTTGTGTGGCACTTGGTAATACAGATGCATTTCTGGCTGGCTCTACTAAACATGAGGTAGTGAGTAGGAAGCAAAGATTATTTCTTTAGCTCCTGATATTAGCGTGACTGTGAGCTGACTAAACAGGCAGGTTTGTAAGGATGTCTGTTACATGGGCTGCCTTCTGTACAGCTGCTCTGTCTTGATGTCTTCTCAAGAAAGCTGAATTTTACTGGCAAGAGCATACCACACTGCCATATCTCACACTGATTCTCCATTAATCTGCATTTCCTTTAGCACTTTAAAGAGAAGTTACACAGAGGTATGCTGTGTCCTGATTAACACCTGAGTGCAGAAGCATTTTTGGCATGCTTGATTATTAATAGAACAAGCGTAGTTAATTGCACTGGTTGAATCGTCCCTGTCACTGATTAATGACTAAGTGCACTCCTTGTAATTTTAAGTTATCCTTCTTAAACTGGAGGAGAAAAGCACAGAGAATCTCACTCTATGAAAGGAGTTCTTTGTGATTAAGACAACTGGTTGTAGAGAGAACATTTGATATTTTGTTACAGCACGTAAACCATATAAAATTAAACAAATTTAGCCTTGGCTTTTGTTGCAGCCGTAGCAATGTGTGACTGATGTAACTCAGGGTGGCATAAAGTGCTTTCTGAAAGATTTAATGCAGTGCTTCTCCTGTGACTGAATTTAATCAAACTACATTTAAAACAACACAGTGCCACTCATGATAAACAAACGTAAAATGTAGCAATTAAAGTATTCTATATGACGCATTTATGCTACAGCTCCTTATGCAGCCTTCCTCCTTAACAGATCGCTGTACGGCAAAACCATCGTATCTCTTTGAATTTTAAATCTAGGGGAAAAAAACGAGTGGGTAAGTTCCCCACAGTACTGCTGTTACTTTAAATCACCTTCATTCACATTTCCAACAATTGCCTTCACTTTTCAATGGTCTTTATGCAGCCCTGACAGAGGTAAGTACTCGTATTTCGGAAGGTGGAAAGAAATCAAAATAGCAATAGCAAAAACCCGAGTAAAGAGCACATAAGGCTGTGATGCAGGGTACTAGGTCTATGGAAAAAACACCATCTGCCAAATACCTTGATACATAATGGGAATTGCACTGAACGAAGGAAAATGCAGGCTAAAGCTAACACAATTATATTGAAGCCACAGAAACAACAAGAAAAGAAAGGTACCACTGACACGATGTATAAGACCCACATAATTCAAGATTCAGTGTGTACTGGCAGGAGAAAATGACCTCGGTGGCATACTTGCTAAATTTGATGGAAACATTTCACCCCATGGACAAAGTACCACTGGTGTTCAGCAACAAAATCTTCTTTCTAAGCGACTGCTATTAAGTCTGCTGAGGGGCCATTGTTTGAAATGCTTTAGCATTTCTCTCACTTCATTTCAAATGATGGTCTTGCACAGCAATTACTACTGCATCACTATATATCTTGGCTGCTAGATAATGGCTGGGGTAATCATTTTATCGATCAGGTGGCTGAAGCTACTGCACATGGTCTCCACGTAGGCAGGTCTCTTCCAAGAACATACCACGTCCTCTCAGCTCGAGCTCCGCTGGGAGTACACCTAATTTTTGCTTTTTGCTCCTTTGAGGAATTACTCATCCAGCAGTGGATCCTTACTGCTGCAATTCCTTTGGGGATGCAGGGTTATGGGAATCCAACGTGACTTTTGGAGCAGCCGTCAGCAAGAGGGTAGCTGCCCTAGGACATACTCTAGCAGATGTTTGGGTTTTTTTTTTGCTTTATATTGCTAGTAAATTACATTCTTTTCTTCCTGTATGTTACATTGCCTGGTGAGTAGGAAGGACAAATCTGCTTTTCTGGTGAGCTCCTCACTTATACAGAATCGTAGAATTGCTCAGGTTGGAAAAGACCTTCAAGATCATAAAGTCCAACAACAACCTAACCATACAATCCTAACTCAAACGATCAACTGCTAAATCATGTCCTTGACCACTGCATCCGAATGGATTTTAAACACATTCAGGAATGGTGACTTAACCTCCTCCCTGGGGAGCCTATTTCAGTGCTTAACAACCCTTTCTGTAAAGAAGTTCTTCTTGATATCCAACCTAAACCTCTCCTATCACAACTTGAAGCCATTTCCCCTGTACATACTTGAAGTGAGAAAGTGAGGTCTGAAACTTTTAAAAACACCCTTACCAAAACCAACTATCAAACCCTTTGAATGCTCCCAAATATCAATGTGCAATACCATTAACACACATTATTTATCAGACTGAAATCTGAGACTCCTCTTTCTCACAGACAGGATGCCCTTTCAAGCGTTCCTGTGGTTCTTCATGGATTTTGGTGCCTCAGCACTGTGTGGTATTATGTGAGCCATGCAACAACACAGAAACTCAAAATAAATGTTAAATCTCAGCAGAGAGTGACTCAGAGCATGAGTGTTTGAGGAAGTAGGTGGAGAAATACCAAGTTTCCACATAGTTGGTGGGCTTAGTCATTATCTAGCTGCTAAGAAGCAAAGCAATGGTAAAAAATGGAAAAAAGTAGGCTTGTAAAGTGTCACCCTAGTGCCACCTCAGTGAAGTAAAAAAATCAGACATCCTGGTTTGAAGTGCAGGAGCAGGGAGCAGCAGAACAGGGGTTCCAAATGGACATCTCATTAGATTAACGAGGCTAATCTTGTTGTGGATCTGGGCTGAATGAAGGGAGAAAAGTTGCACTTACTTCACGCTTTTCCTGAGGACAGAGAGTGAGGAAAGGTTTGTCTTCATGTGGCAGTGACAAACTGACCTGAGCTGGCAGCTACCAACATCTCAATGGCAAATGTAATTCTTACAGAAACGTCATTTCAAATTTAAGACAATTTCTGTTTGTACAAAGAGAACACTTCTACAGAAAAAAAAAGTCTCAGCATATGGGAGTCAATAAACAACAGCTCCGTGTTACTTTCTTCAGACCTTTTTACAGGAAAATAAACCCATTGGTTTCTGACTGTGTTTGGTTGCTGTTTGCAGACAATGCTTGCAGCACAGATCCAAGGTAGATTTATTTCCATTTCATCTAGACAGCCCGATATCCATAGTTCAGGTCTTCTCTGCATAATTTCAATACTTTATGCCATTTTCATGTAAGTGATGACGGAATACTTTATACAACACAAAGATATATATACATATATATTAAATCTAAGAGCCATCAAGATGCCACAAAAAAGGTAGCATGCTACGTTTTGCCTTTTATTGGCCATCTGCCATCCTTGGGATTACAGTCAATAACAATCTGTCAAACAATTAACACAGATAATAAAAAGCCACAACATAATCTAACTTGCCAACAACTAGTAGCCACAAATTGGAAATTTATGTCCTGAAGCTATTTGGTATCACACCTGACACCCAATCAGATGGAACAAGAATGTGGCATGAGAAATGACAACTGATGAGGAGAAAGACATGCAGCCTTAACACATGCTGAGACATAGAAAACTCCTTTTTCCCAGGTACATGGATGTGGCCAATATGGCTGATGCATTGCCTTGCAAATCATAGAATCATAGAATTACTCAGGTTGGAAAAGACCTTAAAGATCATCAAGTCCAACCGCAGTCTAACCATAGTACCCCAACTCTAACAAGCCTCTGCTAAATCCTATCTCCACATCCAAACAGCTCCTAAACGCATTGAGGGACGGTGACTCAACGATCTCCCTGGGGAGCCTATTCCAGTGCTTAACTACCTTTTCTGTAAAGAAGTGTTTCTTAACATCCAACCTAAACTTACCTTGGCTCAACTTGAGGCCATTTCCCCTCATCCTGTCACCAGTGGGAAGAACAAGATTCTTCCCACTCTCAGTGTAAGCACCTTTCAGATACTGGAAGAGAGCAATAAGGTCTCCCCTCAGCCTTTTCCCCAGACTAAACAGCCCCAGCCCCCTCAGCCTCTCCTCATAGGATTGATTTTCCAAGCCCTTCACAAGCCTTGTTGCCCTTCCCTGGACCTGCTCCAGTACCTCCATGTCCTTTTTGTACTGAAGTGCCCAAACTGAACACAGCACTCGAGGTGAGGCCTCATCAATGGGGCCGGATGACTTCCCTAGTCCTGCTCACCACACCATTCCTGATACAAGCCAGGATGCCATTGGCCCTCTTGGCCACCTGGGCACACTGCTGGCTCATATTCAGCCAACTGTCCATCAGCACACCAAGGTCCCTTTCCATCAGGCAGCTTTCCAGCCACACCTCCCCAAGCCTGTAGCATTGCCTGGGGTTGTTGTGACCAAAATGCAGGACCCGACACTTGGCCCTTATGCCATTAACCTTGGCCCATCGATCCAGTCTATCCAGGTACCTCTGTAGTGCCCTTCTTCCCTTTGGCAGATCAACACTCCCTTCCAACTTGGTGTCATCTAATGATATAACACAGATAACAGATACAATAGTGTTATATCATTAGATAACACTATATATATAACACAAGAACTGCTGAGATGCCACTGTAAACCACTGCTCTCCATGTGGCTACGCTATACATGGAGCCTGGAAAACTTCAGAGTTCATTGCTTATACTGAGATTTTCCACTTAATCCTTTTAGCAAAGAGAAGAATGGTGCAGAATATTAATACAGTGCATAGAATCTATGAATAAGGCCTCCCAAATCCTGCAGAATTTGTATCTGATGTTGAGATCTGAAAGAGCCATTGCAGCCACCCAGCCACTTCTTGAAGAGCACAAATTGCAGAGCTGCACCCAGCAATTCTTTCATCAAGTCAATAATTTCCAGCCAAGCTACGGTGTGATGAGATGATTTGGAGAAACCATCCACGGATCACTTACAAATTCTGGATTGGTTTTTGAAATCTATGTTACAATAACCTGGGCTTGTACATGTTCTACTCCCTGCTGCTTACCAGGGCCCAGCTGGAAATGGCACATGCATGCCTACCTGTGAATAAGTCCGTCATTAAAGACACTGTGTAGAATAGACTTTATTTGGGCCAAACAAAAAAAAACCAAACAACAAAATAGCTGATATTGCTGCTTTTCTCTAAGCTCTCTGCAGGGTTCTGAGATCTGAGAGAGCATAATTTCCCCATATCTGTGTGAAGAAATCAGGGATTAGTGTCAGGCCTTAAATTCATAAAGACTTCAAAATTCAGAAGAGGTGCTCAGAAAGAAAAGAATCTGAGCAGGAAAGAAAAGCAGAGGGTTCTATTTTGCAAAGCAGACGTCTTCTTTAGCACTAGGATCAGACAACACAGAGAGACTGTACCTAATAGTGCACTGGGAAAGGACTGTTTGTCTCTTATCTCTTTATGAACCACTTAGGCGTCTCTTCAATTATCCAAATACATCAGTGAATGCAGACAAAAAAAATCAGTAGCAAATTCAGTCTCCATGAAATGCTTTTTAATTCCTGACTCCTTGTTCCTGCATCCAAATGCAGGCAGCTGCGACTTGGTGCTGAAAGGCCTCAATGCTTTAGAAACTGATGGAAATGGGGAAGAAAGCCATGGGAGCTGCTCCCTCCTGTGGAGCAGCTATTGACAGAAGCAGATCACCCTCCCTCTCATAACTGCAGCCATAGCACAGGGACCAGAGGCCACTTTTATCATCATTCCTGCATGATGGCCAAGGGACCCTACAGCCAAGGGTGGGCAGAGAGCTTGAGTAACTTCCTTGGAAGGACCAGCACATCCAGGAGGATGCAGCAACAGATGGTATAGGAAGTATGAGAAAATGCCAGCAGAATGATTTATTCCACTGCAAGAATTATGCAAAGTCATTGCATTCACTGAACTGTGATGGGAATGGATAGGGCAGCTCATGCCTCTCAAATCTGGGGCTGACACTGCCAGATTGGCATGGGGTTACCAATGCCTTAAGTTGAAAGGCTGTTTTTGCCTTGTGAAAAGCTGGAATTGAATTGCTAGAGAAAGAGAAATTCAGATTCTGGAGTAGAGTTTCATGGCACAAGGCTGATGCTGGAAATTGCTCAGCTGAAACTCCAGGGACAGACAAATAGCAGCACACAAGGGCAATGCTCATGTGCCCCCCTGTATCCTCCTCCTTTGGAGCCCTGTGCTGCCTCTGGTTGTGTTCATTTGTTCCTGAAAACATCCATACAACAGAATGGGACCGCAGCATCCGCTTGCAATGACCCAGCTCAGGCTCTGGTGCAGGTGAGCTCAGGTATCCTCCCTACCTGCAGCTCTTCCTTCACTGCCATCTCAGCCTCTCTGCTGATGTCTCCTGCAGACGTCTCACTTCATCTCTCACATCACTGAACATCCTTAGAGGACACTGTCCTGTGCTTATGCTTTTACTGTTCAGTTTCTGTGCCTAAGGGAATGCTGCACTCTCTGAGCAGTCTGGCAGGGAAAACAGCAGTAAGTAATTCAGCTAAAAAGAAGCCAGAAAATGTAGATACACAAGCAGCCACCTTCCATTCTTTAGTCCAGCCAATCTTACCACATTTCAGACTACACTAGACACCAGGTGAGACTGGCTTCGGGGAGGCTAAACCAATGATACTGAATACAGGTTGTTTGTGTAAGCATATTAATACATCATTACTAATATTAACCTGGATTTTGCTGGTGCTGCTGAGTGTTATCTGAAAAGCTTCCCTCCAGCAGAAATGTTCTCTGCCCCACTGCAGCACATGAGCAGCGGATCCCACTTTACTCAGGTTCACTTGTGAACTGGGCTGGCAGGCTGGAAGGCGAGGGAAAAACAATTCCTGTGAGTTGAAGTGAGGCACTGTGGTTTTTAATTCATTTTTCAGTTATTCTTTCCTCTTCCCCTCCCCTTTTTCTTTCCTTCCTGGGCAGCAGTTAATCAGTACCTTTGAGTATTCATTCCTTCTACTTCAGAAAATCTATAGAAAAGTAGAAGTATGGATGGAGGAGAATAATAAAAAGTAAATTATATGACATTGTCATACCTGTGCCCAGCAGCATAATTTATAATATATTCCTGCTCTTGTCAGTCACAAATGTGCAAATTTAGAAAGATATGCAGGTGGCAGAATGGGTGAGAATTTAACAAAAACTTCTCCTCAAGACCTTGTCCTGTAGTCTTGCAAAACATTTTAGGCAGGGTTAATAGAAAGAAAAGGAAAGTAATATGCATACTCTCCTGGAGTGGGTGGCTTGGTGGAAGGAGTGGAGGCAAACGCATACATATGTAGACATACACAGAAGTGGCTGTGTAATGGGAACTTTGACAGACCACTGGGACAGGATGCGAAAGCAGGTGCAAGACTGAAAAAGTCTTGAATGCTGAATGGGGAGGATTTCAATTATTTTGACACTTATGAAATGAAACGGAATGAATTCACAGAAGATGTTTGTTCTTGGGAAAAGTCAAGAGCTGTCTCAGTGCTGAAAGTGTCAGACAAATGCCAGAAACCACTCTGAAAGGAACAGAGACTCAGTTTCTAGACCTTCTGAATGAAAGGATATGATATTTCTCATATCAGCTGTGACATTTGGTGGTAAGGTGGGCCAAAATAAAAACAACCCACTGGTGAATGGGAAGATTACCATGATTTGGAATGGAGTATCTCAAAAAGCAATTTTTAGCCTCACATCAGGAAGATAAACATTACGACTAACAGTTTGCTAGAGCTGATACTAAATAAACAGTTTTTCTTTGGATTCTTTGAAATAAGTTCATATAGAAACACAAGCAGAGAGTGCAGTGCATTGCATCAGCTTTCCTGAATGAAAAACATGAATGTCCACCAATATCTCTGCAAAGCAGGGAATGGTCATTGCAATGACACTTCTCAAAGAAGAGTGTGAACTGATGGAGCACTGAAGCTCAGGTTTTGGCTAGGATCAGCTATGAAAATGACTAAGCCAAAAGGTAAGACTTAGACAGTAAGTAAGAATAAGATTTAGGTGGTCAAACATATGAATTCACTGAAGAAATGACAGCCTGAAGACTGGAAAGCAGCTAGCTAACCCCAATGCTTAGGAAAAGTCCTGGTGCATGCTTTAAAAAAAAAGAAAGATCAAAAAACTTTGCATCATTTTATAGAGAAAGTTCACTGAAACCTCTTTGAAGATCAAATAGAAAAAAAGTACAGAGGAAAGTGTACAGAATTAAACACAGTCAACAAGATTTCAGAAAAGAAAGGTCAGGCCTCAGTAAGTTTTGCAAATTCTTCAAAAGCATGAATTGCCCTAGGGGTTGCAAGGACCAAATGTTCAGGTTTTCATAAAGACATTACCAAAGGCATATCCTGGGAGTATATGTCTAAAGTGTGAAACCATGGAGTCAGAAAAATTTTAAGCAGATGCCATTTTACAGTGCTTTGCTCTAAACTGGGGGAAGAAGTAGTTACTGCCTTCAGCAGACTGACAAATGGCAAGAGACTTGGAAGTGGGAAGCTGAACTCTCCAAAGCCTAAACAAATATAGTAGCAAACAAATATCTTAGCAGTGCACAGCATGTTCTTCTACACTATAGAAAAATCAGTGAATTCAGTTTTTAATAGAGTTTGATAGGCTATGGGATTTGGTATAAAGACCTATGGCCCTCTATTGATCATGAGCACAGCGATCAATGTTTATCATATAGAAACTCAGAGCTGTGATTTCATTCATTTTTTTTTCCCACCTTGTACATTGGATTGTGGCAACAGTAAATTCTAATTACATTATAGCCTGAAACAAAATTGGATCATGCCAAGTACATGGTCACAGAATCACAGAAACACAGGGGTTGGAAGGGACCTCAAGAGATCATCGAGTCCAACCCCCTGCTATAGCAGGTTCCCTACAGTGCATCACACAGGCAGGCATCTGGCTGGGAGTGAGTATCTGCAGAATGAGACTCCACCAGCTCTCTGGGCAAACTGTCCCAGTGCTCCATCACCCTTATCATAAAGAAGTTCTTCCACATATTACTAAAGAACTCTCTCTGTTCGAGTCTTAGGCCATTGCTCCTTGCCCTATCACTACACAACACCAAGAAGAGTCTCAACCATTTTCTTTCCACCTCTCTTTAGACAATTATAAACATTAATCAGATCCCATCTCAGTCTCCTTTTACCCCAGGCTGAAAAGACTCAGGTTGTTCAGCCTTTCAGTAAAAACTATCAAATTAAAACAACAGCTTTATTTTATTTTATTATTATTATTTTTAACTGAGCGTGGGGTGGGTTTCAACAACTTTAAAAGCAGTTTTTCCAGAACAGGAAGATTTTTACATGTCTGTTCCCCACCCCACCCCCCTCCACCGGGTAGAGATTTTTGATGAATTGGCACTTCTATTTAAATAAAAACATGTTGATGAATTCTCAATCTGTTCCATACAAAAAAATCACAAAAGCATGGGTGGTAGTCATGGCATCTGTTATTAGAGCCCAGCCTTTGACAGACATTTGTTCATAGATTTCCAGACATATGTAGAAACGTTGAGTTGATCAAATGCAGGAGGAATAAACCTAACGGAATCTAAAAGAGAGAATGGTAGAATCTAAAATGAAAACATAATTTCACACTAAGAAGCCGCAGAAATGCCGGGGCTGACAACGCTTCCATTTTGCCTGATAACTTTCTCCCCATTGGCATCTAGGTGAGGGATTTCATTGACCTATGGGATGTACCCGTGAACCAGCACAGACATGGCTCAGCTGGTCCTTAGACATCTATTGCCAAGTGCTCTGGCTCGTAGGGTCACTATGAGCTCGTTAAAGATTTTGCAGAAGGAATGGCACGGTGTATGTCATACCACAGACGCAGTGGGCACTGGGAGGGGGGTGGGAAAGGTAAGGATTTTGGGGGGAAGATGGTCTTCCACATGCTAAATCACCACCTGACTGAGGTCAACAGAGTAAAGAATAGAAACACGCTTTCAGAATACTAAACAGTGCTTTTAAATGCTGAGATTCACAGATGGCAACACTAAGTGAGAAAATCTCAAATAATGACGCGCTCCTTAAAGACTGACTAAAGAATATTTAATTATCATAATAAAACAGATCATTGGACAAAAAGAAGTCTTTATCTAAAAAAGACTCATTTATGTTTCAAATATCTCCAGTGCAAAGTAGAAAGAAGTGCAGAAATAATTTTGAGAATCATTTCCAAGCAATTTGCAGTTGGAGAAGCATCACTTCAAAAGATCCCAGTGGGTGACCTCTTAACCTGGATTTTTCTTAGGAGAAATAAAGTAAAGCTTGCAAAATAAAACTTGCCAGCAAAGTCCCCAGGGAGCAGGAACTGGGAAGAAATGCACTCCAAGAAGTGCAGTGGATCAGCCCAAGAATGTGGCTATCTCCTCATTGACCTGAGCTCCCTGGGGTTTGCTGCTGCCCAGACCAGTGGGCTCACTGCTTTTCTCCCTTTGCCTTGAGATCAATGTGGAAAAGTAAAGAGGAATCCTATTTGCAGAACTTAAACTCATGCCCTCACACGTAAAGGAAGCAGACTACGTTCCATTTACTCCAAGGGGTGAATGCTAGGAGAAATGGAAAGCACTGGCTTTGGTTTATGGGCACCCATACAGGACCAGCCAACCTGCCCAGTCCAAGCAGCACCGGCACATTTATCTCATAGCACAGACATGGTAGAGTTTCCTGGCTACACTGCATTGTGCCCCACAGGAGATGGGGGGAGAGGAGCTGGCCACAGAGCAGCTATTTACACATAGACCTCTGGGCCAACAGCAAGGTCCTTTTTCTTTGCCTGTACTTCTGGCCACACTGCCCACCCGTTGGGGCTCTGCAGCCTTACATGCAGGGGGATGACCAGAAGCAGGGCAGCCACCTTACCAAGGCCTGCAGTCACCTCCAGTTCTGCATGGTGCCATCATGTGACCCAAAGGATGTGGGGTGCTCTTGAGGTGCTTCACACCCAGCACAAACCAGAAACGGGGCTGAACTGTACATCACACCTCTACCTTCAAAATTCCTGTAGGAGCATTGCTGTCATTGCAGAAGCACACGCTTTCTTTCACCCGTATCCACCTCCCCAACTCAGCCAGCAGCAGGCAGTTTTGCCACATTGTCCTCAAGATGACTGGAAGCAGATGGAGGGGGGCACAGAGTCGCCTTCATCTTCCATCTGGCACTGCCTACTTTTAGCTCCACACCTCCCTGGGAGGATTTTTGGTCTCCTGCTCAGCACTGCTTGCTGTACAGGAGCCATACGTGTGGACTGCTGCCCCCAGCGCCGCAATGCACCATGCCCTGCATGCAGCCCAGCCCTGAAAATTTCCAGACCTTCTAGGGAAATTTTTATGTTAAAAATAAAAGCAGGTGATGTATTGAAGGCTGCCATGCGTGCTGTATTTATGCAGCACATAAAAAGTTATAGGATTTTTTGTTAGCTTTAATAAAATATATTTGAATACATGCGATTGTGGTGCAATATAAGACAGGAAAAAAAACAAAGTATTCACAGAGGAAGAATCCTGCAGAAAACTTTTTTTTTGCCACTATAAATGCAGGCCTACTGGCTTAGAACACCCCATCAGCAAAGAGCACATCAAGCTTAGACATACACGTATCTATTTTACAAATACTCCCATCAACTTAAACTTACAATAACAGGATGGGATGTATTGCCTGCATTCAAGCAAACTAAACTGGTATTGAAAGGCCAGATTTTGTTTCACTACTGGAGTGTTAGTGAATTCATTTGAGCAAACTTTTAGTGAGGACACCTGAAAACTCATTATTTACTTACTGCTTTATATCTCATTTACCTTTTTTGGAACAACTTTATGCTGGTTAGTGCTTGTTGAAGACAGGTTCTTATTAAGGCTAAACGGTGATAAAAGCATGCACACTTCTTATATGTTTTTCATGGTCCAATGGAAACTCAGACGATGTGAATAGAGAAGATAAACACATGGGTGGAAGCCCCATTACTTCAGGAGCAAACTCAGAGATACTTCCTTATGAAGTCATTTACAGTTCAAAACATCAGAAGCAGAAGAAAAAAAAACAAACAGCAACAAAAGTCCTTCAGTCATAAAATATGTAAAGACCCTTTGAAACGACCTCAGAAATGACACAAAGCCCTAGTTGTAACTCTTGAGATGTTTATGAACAAGACTGCTTGATATGATTGACTATGCTAGCAGGTAATCCGATCTGATGACCTGCAAAGGGCTTCCCAGCCTTGTGACCTGTGTTACTGCCCTTATTGATTATCTGTGGTTAGTAATAGGTTTAAATTTTGATTACCACAGTGTTTGACACATGTGGTGCTTGTATTGTATTTCTATAGACTAATTAACAGGTGCAGTTCTTCAAGGAGATAAATGGATAGTACCAAAACCTTTTCTACTTATGTGAGTGGAGAAGACTGTATATGCTACTCTGTTTTTCCCTATTGAAGTACTTATTCTAGATTCAGAGGATGCACTTAGCCCCGCAAAAAAAAAGCAGAACGCTCATGAAATCTGGATCCAAAGTTTGATTTGTTATTTGGTGTCTTTGTCAGGACACAATTTATTACAAAGTTCAGATTCAGAATCCTTTTTCTACATGGAGTTTGTTATTTTTACATAGATTTATTTGTGGTAGTACAGTTTCTGCATATCAGAATAGTTTCAGAGTGGTGTCATCCCATTGATTTAACAGACTGTAAGGTTAAGTTTAGCTTAGGTTCTTTTAACCATCACTGTGCTCATTAAAAAGAAAGGGAAAAAGAAAAGGAAAAAATACACTTTAACTTGATCTTCCATAAGGCCAAAGCACACAGAGTGTGCACAGACTCAAGTGTCCATTTGCAGGTTTTCACTGCAGCACATTCCCACCCATTTAATAAGGAGCAGAGTTTCTATGATTCCTTACTACCCCAGAAGCATGAATCTGTCACTCAGTTCTTCCTGTTACAAAACCACACTGCCCTGATCTGGAAAGCAGCAACAAACACCATGCAGCAAATGCTCCCCCTCACTTCCCCAGGGTCACCCAAATGCTGGGGCATCTCCACACCAGAAGCTTTGCAGGAGCCCGACTTGGTTTTGCAGAAGTCGGCATGCCTCCACACATTCTCCAACTCACAGCCACCTTTGTTAGCAGGGAATGAACCTTCTCTTTTCTCAAGCTTTTTAAATTTAGAAACAATGTGTGAGGCTTGCCTGAAAGAGGAAGAAGATTAAAGGAAAAGAGGACAGGCTTTGACTCAAAGAACTTCAACGTGTGAAATTGTGCTCTCAGCTAAAATATGACATAAACCTTAATTTTTTCCAAAAGTTGCATGGTGCTTTGGTTGTGTCAACCCAAACAGGGTCACCCAGACTTAGATGGAAAACTCTCCTAGATAAAGATAACAAGACAGTGTCTCAGGAGGGCCTCTTTCTCCTCATTTAAAATATTAGGCCACTTTTAACATCATGAGTTAGTAAATTATCTTTGTGTGTGTGCGTGTCCAATTATGCAAAGTGCTGCCCGATACTGCAGAAGATTTCAGTTAAACTTCAAGAGCTATTCAAGTTTTGACAGTACAAATGTATGCAGAAACATCTGATTCTTGCTAACAATTCTTGTACGTTTCTGTCAGTTTTTGGCCTGGTGCTTGGCTTTGTGGTAGAACTTTCTCTCATGGGAAAGATCACACGGCACCTCTCAACACTGAGAAAGCAGTTTGGGCAGATCTCTTTTGAAACAGGAAAAGGTTGATACCCATTTTCCTTTTCCCTGCATTGAAGCTATGTGTGACCTCACTGAGGTCTCCTCAGTGCAACTTATCCTTGTGTTGCAAAACTCCTCATTTGCCGCACACAGGCGTTTGTGAACATCTTGATTCAACTCATCTGGAGGAACCCAATTCATTTTCCATGTTAGGGTTCTCTTTTCAAATACAGGGCTAACACAGATTTCAAAGAGCCCATCTAGCTGAACCATGCCTGCAGGTTTCACAGCTTCTCTGCTGCATGGGAGAGGGAAAGGGAGGTGGGAAGCCACCAAGCTGCAGTGTCCACCATGGCACAGACAGAGCAAGGCTACATGTGATCACCCTATGATTTGTCTAGGATCATGACAAATGATCCCGGAGTACCCCTGAAGACTAAAGCAAATGATGGTAGATGATGACTGCTAGATGTGCCGGGAAGTGAAAAGAAATTGAACTTCATTATATGATTGTTTCTAATGTACATAAGCGATATTACGCGACGGCTGGCTGGGTGACCCACAAATGAAGAAGGATGCCTTGAGGGAACTCTTGCTGACTGCAAGTGAAAGGATCTGGGCTGAGCAATGTCAGACAGTGAGTGCTTAGTGGATATTTGGGGAATGAAGATGAACAACGTCACAGGGAAACTGCTGAGGAGATGTAAGTCAAACAAAGATAAATAATATCCGAGGATTATTACACAGACTATGCGGGGGAATGAAGATTAATAAAGTCAGTCAGCTGCCGAGCAGATATTAGACAAACAAAGCTGAGTATAGCAAGATAAGAAAGATATACGGCACAAATGATTCCTACAAAAGATTGCTTTAAGTTGGGTGAAGAAAAGAACAACTGATCTTCTCTCACTACAAACAGATTTTTGTGTTTTGTTTTGTTTTTTTTCCTTTCTCTTATTTTCTGCACAGATTTCCACTTTGCTCCTAAAATCTGCTAATTTTGCTAATTTTCTTTCTCATTTGCACATTTGCCCTCAGATATTTACATATTGCCATATTTGGCCAAGGACAGACCAGAAGTTTGGGTGAAGATCCTTTTCCCTCTGTAGTAGTGTCACTGTATTACAACCATTATGGAACAAAACCTCTCTGATGTGATCAAGGGTAAAATTTGGCTCAATTAGCTTCAGATAGAAGTAATAAACACCAGAAGATACTTGGAGAGAGAGAAATGTGAAATAATGGTACCTTCTGAGAGGAAAAACAGAGAAGTTAATTACTATAATTACAAAGTGCTCCTGAACAACTTAGTGGAATTATATGGCCTATTGCTGAAACTGGAGTCACCAGCCCCTTCCAATCTCAGGAACAATTACAGCACTGCTGTGGGTTTTCAGGCTAAAAACAAAATCTGGCATCCTCGAGAAAAAGAGGCATTCATCTTCAGTAGATGTGAATTACACAAAAAAGTGTCAAAGTGGCTAATAATGTATAGATTGTACCTTCTCCTAAAATGATATAAACAGTAAACAAAAGCCTTTCTTGTTATGTTTTCTCAATACAGAAGCATGTTTCCTAATTAACTCCATTATCACTGTCTCTTTCTTTCCATAATATAAAAGTGCCTTGGTAGTTCCACTGATATACTTGGAATTACTTAAAACTTAACTTATTGCTTAGCATGAGGATTCACGTGTACTGCTTCCATGAGATCAAAATGTAGTTCAAACTACATTTCTGCACCGTAATCAGTGAAAATTAATGTATTTTTGTTAAATCTTTAGTGTCAGACTGTGAGATGACTGAGATAACATAATGCATGAATAAAGACTTGCACTGTTCTGTGAACTGCTTTTTTTAAGGTTAAGAAACTTACTGGGAGATTTATGGATGAAATACGAATTTTCTTACTGTATACTTGTTCACTTAACAAAAATTGGCTTTGATAGGCCTGCAAAGCCTCTTACTTCAAATATTAGCTACAGACACAAGCTTATGGAGCAGGCCACTTGACTTGTCAATCTTCTCCTATTAATAGTATGCAAAAGTATATTATTCTCTTTGTAAATAAGTGATGTGTGTTTGCTATATTTTACCAGAAGTGGAGACAAGATGTATTAAGAATCGTCTTTCTTTTTCTCACTGAGTCCACATGAATTCAGAAGAAGCATGAGTCGCATAAGGTCCCAGATTTGAGGTTTTAGAATATAGACTGAATGGATCTGTGCTACACAGCCCAGACAGAACATGCAGTTCTATTGTGCAGACTAGATTAAACTGAAACCAGAAATAGCTATATTAATCATGTATGGGCACAAGGAAATATCTGCTATGTGCATGTCAGAATTTGTCAACAATATGAGGTCAGGACAGAAAATGATTCAATTATATATAATCAGATGTCACATATTGGACTTCTAAATTTAACAACCAAAAAAAGGACTATAAGGACAAAATAACTAATACTCACTGGCTGTCCAAATGGGCAACTTTGGGTTCTCCAGGTAATTTATTTCATCTGTTATTTAAGGAATGGCTCTGAATTGCAAGGTTTGTCACTGCAATATGCTGTTCTGAGACATGGCTTAACTTAGAGATTTTGGGGGTTAGAAGAGCTTATTATCATCATCTAATCTAATTCCATTGAACACGGGGAAACACTCCACCTTAAGAGAAGAACATGGTTTGTACTCTTGTAGATAATCATAACTGTGTTTCTTTTTGGACTTAATTGGTCAGTATATGCTGTAGGAAAATAGTTCAAAGGATAGAAATTAGAAAATATTGAAGAGTCCATAAGGTTTGTACCACAGTGAGATGAATGCTGTGAATGAAGGATAATCAAACGTGGGATCTAGGTGAGGTCAAAACTACACGGAGTCTACATTTACCTTAACAATACAAATTTGTTGAGATAATCAATAGTTGCCCTGAAGCTTTCCTTGTGATTAGAGCTCTTAGCTTTTCAAAGCAGAACAAGGGCTGCCCCATTAATATATGCACAGATTCAAAGATGACTTCAAACAGGAAGTCAATTAATATGAAAGAATACAGATTTGGGATTGCAGGTGAACTGAATGCAGAGTTTCTCATACATTCATTCTATCAGCAATGTAGAATGCAGCTTTATAGCACAAATTCCATCACTATTTGGGATGAAACAAACTTCCAAATTTCTCTTTCCAGCAAGTACAGACTTCAAGTCTTTCTCCTCCATTCTCTGTCTTTTAAGATTACCCAAAAGGCATGCATATCCACACTCCCAAAGAGGGAGTGAAGAAAAGCTTTAATCTTGGCCTAATTAAAAGGAGTCATCCTTGCCAAGGCTGTTTTTCATTTTCTCATTGTTACACTATTTATCTCTTAAGGACTTTCCTTTTCTTCCTCAGCACAGCTGAAGTCTGTGTAAGATGAACTTTTGAACTTCTGTTTCATAAAAAATAAAGCAGCTTAAGATATTCTCAGCTTCACTACAGGGAAGATGAGATACTTGTCTCAGCACTACATGACCTACCCAGAGTGAGCCTTAGCAATGTTTCTGCCCTGAACAAAACAAAGAAGTAAAAGAAAGCAAGACAGGTTCAGGATGCAGTGTTTGAAATAAGATGGATGAAAATCCATTAAAATGAAAATGTCTTTTGGAGTTGCTGCCAATTCATAATGATAAAGAAAAGTTCACAATTGGGCCAACGAAGATTATTCTCTTATCTGTTCTGCAGATTCCTAAAAGAGCCAAACCAAGCCAAACCTCAACCCTCCAAAAGCAAGGAGCAGCAAAATGTGACCTTGAATAAGCTAGGAGTTGTGGTCTGTTCTTGTAGAAAAATGATTCCCTGTGCACATGTAAGAAATATTTCATTGTACATCTGTGAAAATTAGAAGTATCTACTGCAAACAAACCTGCAGTTATCAATGCCAGGAAGGAACATAATGCCGTCGGAAAAGGAAGGTTTACACTAAAATCTTTAACTGCGAGAAGGAAGCTACACTCACTTAGTCCAGTCACTATAATCTATGTATTAGCTTATCATGAGAACAAAATCCATGTAATTGTTAATGTTATTATGGAGAGAGAGAGCCATTTTTACACAAAGATGGAAAGAGAATAGATGCATTCAGATGGAGCTGAGAATCAGTTATATGGATAGAAGCCTTTATCTTCTGATCTTAAAGAATAGCTGAGCACAAAATTGTAATAGCCAGCACACTGAGTACCTACAGAAAAATGTAGTCATACACACACAGGGAAGTATACTGTGCTCACATTACTTTTTCCTCTGCTGTCTTCTGTGAGGATCCAACAGTTACTAAACTGTAACAGTCTAAGACATATTAAAGACATTTAATATAATACATAAAAATGGATGGGAGCATATAACTGCTTTGGACATTTCAGGCCCAAAACAACCTGAGGAAATGCTATGGCTGAATGCTCTTGAAGGATGATTTCAATGTGAGATCAGATAAAAAGCTCTTCTCTATATAATACAATTTTTGGTACACACAGTACCAACATGTGGAAATAAGGCTTGGATTTCCAGTCTTTAAAAAATTATGTCTATACTTAAAAAGGAATCACAAAAATACTAATCTAACTCATGATTCCCTTAGAGGTACTATTTTTAGTTTTCCTAAACCCTCCTCATCAAACTCCAGCAATGTAGTGCTTTGTTCACTGTATTCTGCATGTCATGATTATCACACTCAGTATGGGTTTCATCTGACAGGGGAGTAAATGATTTGCTAATATTAATTAAAGATGATGGGTGATGGAAACCAGTATCCACATCGCTTTTCACACTGATGAGCCTGCAGACATACAATTTTTCTACCAGTTTGAAAAGAATGGCCTAAGTAACTCATCAACAGATACCATTCAAAAGTTCTTTTAAGAACAGATTTTAGCAAAAAGGCTTTTTCTGGATGGTATTGTTATATCACGTATACTTCAAAGACCAACGTTAAAAGATTATGGAATTGCTGCACTCAGTTCTTTGATAATTGCTCACCTTCCTTCCAAATCTGCCTTTACTCCAAGGTTTACCCTCAGCCAGGTGTAAGATTAGTCTCAGTGAGTGAACCCACAGAGCATCTCCTTGAATCCATAATATGTTTGGCTCAAAAGGATTCCTTATTGGTTTTCTGCTGCAGAGGCTAAAAACCTAACAATCTCATTTTCCAGCTTGGGAGCCTATATCTGTAACCCTGGACTAAGAAATGGCCAGATTAGGTTTAGGGACTGCATCACAAATAGGAAATACATCTGTATTTAATTTCAGTAGGTGCCAAACTAAATGGATAATTTCCCAAAAGCTTTGAAATAAGGAGCTAATGCCTTAATCACATCACTTAAATTAGCTAATAAGGAACACTGAATTACAGAACAGCAGCTATGGAGCTTCATATGAGATTTTTCCTACATATACAGTGTGAACATTCCTTCCATGTGCTGCTCACAATTTTTTTGTCAACTGAGAAAGAATCAAGATCACAAATTACTGTTAACTGAGTTTTTATATTCTCAAGCATATGTTTATATAGGTTTAGGTAGGTTTCTGATCACTATCCCTAGCACCAAATGCTTCTGTCAAGAGCACACAGGGTCTACAGGTATCTATTGAGATCCAACCCACTTTCAGTTGGTCCATATATTAACAATTGTGAAGAACTGCTTTTTCCCCTACCCCCAGAAAACCTATTGTATAACTGGCTTAGGAGAGCTCTCTAGCTCCTACAGTGGCTTTGCAGAGAGCTGCAGTCGGTAGCTGATCTATGCGCTAAACAGTAATACAAAGGTCTCATCCATGCAAAGTGAAATCATATCTGTTCTGCTGCCAGGGCCTTTTCTGCACTTTGGAAGAAGGAGGAGGACTTATTTATTTCTATCCTATGCATCCTAAAAGGATTACATTAACGTGCCCCATGGGATATGGGGGATAAAGGGTATTTGTAGCCATTCTTCAACTGTGGAACATGATTAATAGATTTTATGACAGCGCCATTTGTGCATTGCTTTTCATTCAAAATAGGAGATCTTGGAATCAATTTATTTGCTTTTATTGTATACAAGGTTTTCTTCTCAAAGATGTCACTGAAAGATATTTGATAAAATTACATATTGTCTTGTCAATGTCCTAATCCTTTTGTTTGTAGACTCCACAGTGATGGCAGTTCCCTCCTTACCCCATTGTTATTTGCCTTGTATTACATTGTTTACTTCTGCCTCATATTTTTTACTAAGCACTACAGAGATTTTCACAAGTGGAGGATAAGACCTTGAGATTTTGCGTTTGCCTGTTTAGATATAATTTTGAATTATTGTTTAACTTCTCTATAGCTTCTTTTATATTGCAGGTATAGCAAACATAGCTGTCCTTGTCTTCCTCTCTTTATTTGAAATTTTACAGCTAGTAAATCAACTGACACTAAAATGACTCTGTGGAATGTGCAGAGATTTAAATGAACCAATGAAGGCATAATGCACCTGATAATCTGCAAACAAGTAATGAAATTTGGAATGATTTTATTCGGAAAGACATCTAGAGGTCAAGGATATTCCAAGTTCTGAAGGGCTGAGTGATTTTTCCCTTTCATGTTGAAATGCAATTAAAAAAAAGAGAAAAAGTATTTGTCACTTTTACTGCTAGGATTCAATACATTGACTCCTAGCGCAATATGGAAAGCAGAGATGCTTGTTCATACTACACTGTACAGCCCCAGCGGTATGAACAAGCTCATTTCAGTACTATACAAATCTCTTTGAAGAGTGTGCAATCCTTGTGACAGCACTGCTCTTCCCTGCTGAGAAGGAAATAAGAGAGCTGATGGCCAAGAAACCTGGGTATGTGTGTGTGTGCGTGTGGGTTCTTACTCTGTTCCTTTGGTCTCAAGGCAATTAAGTGTCCTTGGCATATCTTCGTTGAGAGTGCAGAAGGCCAGAAGATGTGAGAAGTTGTCACTTCCGCCCCCCCCCCCCCCCCAGCCCCCCCATGTATAAATCAGACCATGCCACACTGCATCTGCCGCTCTTGTCTGGTGAGGAGGTCATGAGTGTTCTCTCATCAGAAAGAGCTGAAAAACCCATTTCTTTCATGCACAGATTGCAAGGAAAAAAGTACTAACTAAACACATTATTCATTGCAAATTGTTCATTTGGGTTGGCTCCTTATCCTTGATGGCTTCCTGGGAACCAGATATATCTTTAAACAATTCTTGTTTGTTGCTTTCTCTGAAACAGGAATCCCTTATAATTTAAACTGAAGTCCCATGTTGTTCAATATTCCATTTGAAGATAGTAGCTTCATTCTGCACTCTGTTTTTGACTGATTTGTCAAATAAATCTATTAATTCCTTTAATTTACTTGCAATTCTTCAGTTCTCCTCATCCTACTTAATTATCTGCATGTGGACTCTCAGAGAAGCATTTTTCAGTTTGGAGATGGGAAGATTTTGGATACAAGTTTGGAAGCCTTTATCTATAGCTTAACATCATAAAGTAAGAAATGTAATAGGTATTTATTAAATGATACAACTAATACTTCTAATACAGCTATTTTCCTTCTTTCCCCATCTTTTTTTTTTTACCCATTTGTTCCATAGGCTTCTATACCTCCAAGTAGATTAATATTCCTTCCATGTTTATTTCACATCATACCAATGTTTATTTTCTTTGCCTTGCTGAAATGCCTTCAGTCCAATGGTTAGAATCAATCCAACTTCTGTCTTGCAGTTATGCAGACGTTTATTAAATGGCAAAAGTTAGATGATCAATGAAGAAATGGTAGTGGGAGTCAAAGCAAACCCTCATAACCTTTGCAGCCCCTTACAGCAGGATTTTGAAATGAGGTTTTTAAAAAGACCTTTATAAAATCTTTCCTGAACAAACAATTCAGATAATATTTGTTGGCAGAAGAATTTGAGAGAAGCAGAAAACTAAATAAGCTATCCGATTCCTGATCTAGTTTTATAAAGCAGTCAGCTGGCCTGAACAACTAGCAGAACAATTAACTTGGTTCCCCAAGACAACTTACAGACTGCAATCCAAAACTCAAGTCAGGCTATGGAAACTTGTAGCAACTTTGCCTTTTCAGCTGTGCAACTCTTAAAGAAGACCACAGTTTCCCTTTCCATTCCTCTAATGCCAGCATGAAGACGCATACACAGCCATTTAGATTTTGACTCCTAGCTGCCAAAAGAACATGAGCCAAATCTGTTATGCAGATCACTAAGTAGCTCAGAAATGGAAACTGCAGTCTCACCAGTAAGGAGAACAAAAATGACACCAAGAGAAAATGAAAAGGGTCCAAAAGAACAACAAATCATCATTTGCATCGCCACAAAGCTCAGTTGCATCAAGATGGGGCAGTCCAAAGAAGGGAGGTTTAGACATGCATTAAGCCCTTCTGTTCAACACATCATAACTAAATTCTGGCACTGGTTTATGAAGAGGCTGGCCATAGTAAGTCAGGAACACGACTATATCAGATAAATACCATACAGAAGAAGACAAAGAGGTACAAAGCATTGGAGTGACACCTAAAGAAATGCAGGATTGATATGATGCATTGCAGTGTCTCCCTATCTCCAGGAGACCATGACTTCAGAATATTTGATAGCACCATTAAGCAGCTGTGTAGCAGTCAAACCCAAACACAAGAACTCATGCTGAAGCAGTGGAATTAACTGACGAGAATACAAATTAGCTAACAGATTTATTTCTCACACTGACATAATAAACAAATATTGATGGTTTCCTGTGGTGTAATACATTCTTATTCACTGCTTCACAACTCACTTGGAGCTTCATCATTTTCTCTTCACTGCTTTTAAATGGGTGATTTATCCCATACTTCTCGAAATATTAGTCTGTTTACAGTCTTCAGATAGCTAACAGATTGTGCATCATTAAAGTAACAATGTGGAGACTTGCAGTGGTAGATTGTTGTGCTATTCACCTTTATTTGCTTTTTTATGCATCAGAGTTTTAAAGAAGAGAAAAAAGCAAACTGCATCAAGTCTGTAGTTAACTGAACCATTTTGGTTGTGGATCGGTAACATGCCCTTAGAATGACTTCAGCATCTCAGAGTACCTCCTCCTGCCTTCTGAAAATTAGGATTTGCTAGGTGCATGTATCACAAAGACAGCACAGGTTTTCAAGGCACACATGGAGGCCCCAAGCTGTAATCTGAAGAGTAAACAGCCATAGCTGGGTGCAGGGTGAACCCCAGAGGCAAGTCTCAAATGAATGGAGCCCCAAGCAAACCCAGTGATGCCCAAGTGTTCTTTGTGTTTGAGGCATTCACAATTCAGGTAAGAAGACTTTCCCCTGTCTTCAGGAGATACTCAGGCCCTACCCTCCACACTCCTCAAAGGCAAATACAAGCAGTGATCACTGCGTGAGCACTGACTGAAACAGCTGTACACAATAAGCATTATTTCAAGCCCTCTTCTTCACTCTCAGAATGAGAAATACTCTCATGAATTAAGTACATAATTCTTAAACTTTTTCATAATGGAGTACTGAAAAACATACTAAGTACCTTAGAGTTATCTCTAAATCCCTGAATGGGCAGAGTTTCTCCATAAGCTTACAGAACATCAGGGTTTTGTTTGTGAAAATGAAATGCCAGAGTGGTCACAGTCCATCTCTGGACTTACACAGTCCCACAGAAGTTCAGAAGTTCTGTGCTAAGGTTTGGAACCACAAAAAAGGGTTAGAATGTTTTGTGCAATTCTGAGATTTTAACAAGTTAATTACTTATGGGATGTAGTATTATTAAAATTTAAATAGAAGGCCATACTGCTATCAGTTTTATATGTAGGTAGAACCACGCTCCAGGGGCACGTCTCACAGACAGATTTTCATTCCTTTGTTTCTACCCAACTGCACAGAACTATTCCAGATTTGTGATCTAATTTCTTGACAGCAATACACAATATAAATTCAAAGTTACTTTACCGGGTTCATTCCATGGAGATATGAGAATTCTGGCTCAAACCCTACATAGTTCAAAACACCCACAGCTTGTTCTGGAGCACTTGAGTTTTACTATATGAGTGAAATGCTTAGAAATGTTTCCTCCACGCTTTCAAAACTTAAAGAGATGACACTGTGTCTGATTATGCTATTTTGTGCTGAATTCTAACATGTCTGTTAAGTTACTGTAGATAACATGTGAGCAGAAGCGAAGGCTGCCAGAAGTTGGAATGTGCTTTTGGGGTGTCTGGGAGAAGAAATATGTTAGAAAGTGTAATTCACAGCTTTTTTGTTGTTTTTTTTTTTTTCTTTTTTAAATGAATGGAAAAATCGGAATGGAAAGTAGCAACGTTTTGCCTACATAATTGATCCTATAGAAACAAATATTTAACTTTAAGCTTTCATTTGTAATACAACAATCGAATTTTGCATGAACAGTCATGGTGCGAAATGAAATACGCCTTCCAGATCACACTGTGTGTGCAAACATGGTGCCTGCGTTTACCTTTTTCCCCTGTTACAAAAGAGGAGGACAATCAATGGATGCTTTGGTCTCTGCTTTCACTCTCATTCAATAAACCACAAGAGAAGCAGTGGAAATCTGTAAATTAACCTAAGAACTAATAATAATAATAATAAAAATTGTGCATACTACTCAAGTGCTTTCCTGGTCTTTTTCGGCTGGAAAAAAACCAACTGCAGGAAAACCAATCAATTCCCAGAACTGCTGATAACATGGAAATTCTGTGCAATCGAGTTCTTTCCTATTAGATTGAATTATTTCAAGCGCCTATTCCTCTGTATGCTTTTCTATTTCTGCATAGCTGTAGATTTCAAGCTTTCCAGTACAGTGCTGCAAAACATAACAATCTTGCTTGTCTCCAACCTACATAATAACAACTTGAGATTGGCTAATAAATCTGATTTTAAAAAAAAATTATACTTTCTTGATTCCTTTGATTTGCTTCCTGGTTCTCTAGATGAGATTGACCCTGCTTTACATTGCAATTTTTCTTTTCCAACTATGGGGGACAGTAAATTGGCTTCTTGTTTTCTAATCCAAACCTGAGATTCACACGAACAATCAGCAGTTCCGTCCTTAAAGGAGAAAGTTACTGGAAATCATTAAGGCTATGGCAACATTACAACAGTCTATACTGTTTTCAGCTTCATGGAAACAGTACTTGAACCCTTTTGCAGGACCTGCTTAAAGCAGATAAGAATCCCTGTTCTTTTTTCCCCTTTCCTAAGACATAAATACTGGTGATTAGATCTTATGGACTGAATCTTTGCAGATAAGTTATGCAGATAACAGAGTTCTTATGTTCGCCAATTGCCATGATCTGATAGCATTGCTGCAGATGTACTCATGGTTGACGGCTGTTGAATGAGGAGGCAGGGATGCATGGCACCCATCGCTGAACACTCAGCATTTACAGCATGGAACCTGGCCACCTGAGCTACATGGGTTGTTCTTGTTGCCCCATAACAGAACACTACAAGCAAATAACTGAACCGCAAGAGATACACTTGTTTATATGGAAATAGAGATATATGAAGGCAGAAAACCACAAAGATTTACAAAACCATATCCACAGAAGTTGATAAAAACGGAATGATTAAAGAACTTGAGTATAGCAAAAAACAAGTTGCTTCTTTGAATTCAAAGGAATGTGATTACAAGCATCCGAAGGTGAAACTAAGTCCTAAGCAAATACCCCCGATGCTTTCCTGAGCTCTTCCTTACCCATCCCCTAAGCCTATTTAAGTCAATGCCAGCACTGTGAAATATGGCACCTCACTTCTAGATTTTAAGATTTCATCATATCCCTGCATTTATTTCAGTTTGGACATAGTGATTATGTATCTATTTTTATCTGGTACAACACCACTGAGCAGGAAGCCTAGAAAGGAACAAGTCTGACCTCAGCTCTCCTATGATTGTTTGGGGACTTCAGTGCAGTAACAACGCATGAATACTTGAAAAACAGATTTGGCTGGGATTTGTTTTCCTTTTTTGAGGGGTGGTAAGAAACCAAGGGAGTGATGGTTATAGCAATATTTGAAAGTTGCTAGAAATTAAAAATCAAGTAACTCCTTTCGAAATGAAGGGGCTGACTTCTTCCAAAAGCTCTCACTGACAGCAGCAGGTCCTGAAAAAACTATTTTATACCTCCAGTGAGCAAATGAGGTACACACAGGGATAAAATCCTAGCAGCTGAATCCATAGGGTATGTATAAGCTAAAAGCAGGGGAAAAACAACCACCAACAACAAAAAACCAACAGTAATCAGCACACAGGACTTCTGGCAAGATCTCTGTCCTATGGATGGGGATAGGGAAAACTTTTTACTTGAGCTGTTTCTGCAGCAAATATTCTGCAATTCAATACAAATAGATGAACACTACGACTGCATCTCTGACCCACAGTGCCCCCAGCCAGGTGCTATCATAGGGACAGAACCCCAAGGCTCTGTCACAGCAGACACAACACACATTGCAAATCTGTGCCCCTACCTTATTAGCCTTGTTCTGTCTGTATCTTCTTTGAACCATGCAGTTCTTCCTTGATGGCATTTCCTACAATGTGTCTTGAGGAAAAACCAGAGAAAAAAGGAGCAAAAATAGGGCACTATTATGCTGCGTTTTGTAGCTGCATGCCCTCACAGTGCTACATACTGCCAGCACCCTTCTGCTAAATGCTTAATTGGTTTCAGGCTTGTTTGACAACAGAGTAATGCTTCATCTGATAACTGGTATTTATCTCAACCATCACATCTCTACAACTCTTAATTGGACTTCAGCCTTATCTTGAAAAGATGACTTTTTTTCATTCCTAAACGTTTCTGGCTCCCAAGTTTGTGTTCATCAAAAGCACTATGACCTCCATTCTTGCTAGCATTTAAATGTGCTAAAATTGATACATTTAAAACCAATTCTTTCATTTAAATTTGAGCTTAAGTAATGTAGCACAAGGTTTTATTAGACCAGAATTTGGCAGGTGTTTTGTTTTTATGTGAGGACAAAAAGCACCTGAATATCCCAGCAGTCCTTGAAAGCCATGCACTCCTGCAAAGGATAACAAAATCAATGGATTTCCATTCGTAAGAGGTTATATGCAAAAAGTTAAAAGAAACAAATGACTACTTTTTCCCCCCCTCATTCTGAATTACATAGTGCAGAAACAGAAGTGATCCATTTATTATTTTGTGGATGAAATAGAGCTGCCAGCATTATCGAGGCAATACTTAGATAACCCTCATGAGAGATAAGCAATAAAAAGTGCCCTGCAAGCAATATTACCTACTAAAGCACCATGGCCAGATGGATATACAGCTGAATTTCATAGAGCATCAGTGATAAATTACTTCCAATTTTGTATGTGATTTATAAATATTCTTTGGAGACTAAGGAAATATCTTCTTATTTTAATTAACCAACGCTTCTGTCTTCTCAAAATAAGGGGAAAATCTCAAGTGCATCTGATTCAAACCCTTTCACAAAAATCAAGCTATTAGCTCAGAGAAAGTCACAGTTATGCCTCCTTATCTTTCTCAAACTGGATTTGTTCTGGGCAAATTTTTAACAGATGGTTCCCAGTATCTAATGAATTCAGCAGACTATTACAAATGGGACATGAGATACACTTAGGTAAAGAAAAAGGAGTTTGAAAGAGTGTTGAAAAATACTTCAGAAGTTTGGCAAAATGTATATAAATTAGATTCAGATACTTCATGACTTGAAGTAAAACAACAGGGCATGAAAAGCTTTCAATTTGAAATGAACCTCATTGAGCATACCTAATGTACCTTCCCCTTGTTTGGGAGCTTTGCTAGAAATGAAGCAACCATGCAAGAGAACCCCCGCTTGCTTCATAAAATACTTTTAATAGATTATAAAGAAAGAGAGAAAAATGGAAATGGGAGCAATAAGTTGCTATTCTTTTAAGTAATTAAAGAAATGAAATTTCTCATCAGCTGCATTTAAGTGGCTCAGCAAAACCCCCCCAGCACTGGCAATCACCAAACCTGTGCTAATTGCCTTGCTTCTGAAAGTCTCCCTCTGTTTGTAAGGCTGCTTGTACATTGAATTCAGGTGGCCCAAGTCCCTGCAGGGAGCATTATCTTGTTGGAGAGCTACTTCCATGGACTCCCAGCAAACTGGTGGGAAATCCCAAATACGGGTCTTGAGGCAGAGCTGAAACCATCTGCATGTGTCACCGAGTGTTTGTGTAATCTGTGAGCGATGCTGTAAAACTGATAATGCCTGTTCAGAAAAATTAATATTATGACAGCAGTTATTGTAGAGAGATGTATTGCATTTTTAATGACAACAGCTGTAATTTTCTAAAGAGATGGCTGTGAAATCCAAGGAGGGAAAAAAAAAAAGCCAGTCGTGCCCCATTTGTCATTATGCAGTCTAAAATGTCTTTACATGGAAAAAAAGTCCCAGTGTGGAATGCAGGATTAGAGTCTTATATGAAAATGTATTGACACTGAAACAGTTTTAATCAGTTAAATTATCACTTTGTACAAAAAAGACAGATTTACCTAATAACCTCACTACTCCAGGGAAGTAAGAAGAACTTGTCAATAAAAGCAATTACAAGTTAAATGGGAGAGGCAAACACTGTACAGGATGGGTCTTACCTTCCTTAATTTTTACTTGTAATTGCAAATAATTGTCCTCATACAAAGCGACTTACCCTGCCTGTCATACAGCAGATCAATACTGGTGGCTCACCAGTAGGATAGATTCTCTTCTTTGTCTAACTAAATTTAAGTGATGTTTCCAGAAGTGGAATTTTCCTGTGCATTAATGGGGAAGCTTTTATTTAGTGAAGAGTTCACTTGAACTGGGATAAAAAAACAATATGATCACAAAATTAAATAATTTTGCTGTTCTCCCCCTCTGTACACGCGTACAAAAAAAGGCTCTCCAATAAATTACAAGGCAAGGAAGTGCCTGGAAAGATGGCAGGCACTGATATTAGAAGAAAAACTAAAAAATGTTTTGTATTTTACTGATGAAAGAGCACAAACGGCAAAGAAATGGCATCTTTAATTGAGGCAGATTTCTTTTCTAATTTTCATTTACTTATAAAGAAAAAGCTCCCCATGGGGAGAGGAAGGAACTGAAATGAGCAACCGAAAGCCAGCATGCCACTGACAGCCAGCTTGCAATAACAGCTAGGCTGCAGAAGCCTTCAAGATCACAGCAATGACTGATTTCCTTAGGAGAAGACTGAATCTCCCCTTGCTAACGAGTCACTGGTTGCAGTGTGGGAAAACCCACTTCAGTTACAAAAATCTCAAATTGACAAGTGAGCAGATGATGGAAGCGTCTCAAGTGCTGATGAGTTTGTATGCATAACGCACTGAAGTGCAAATAATTAAGAATCGCACTGATGATGGAGTTTTAAATGTAGCTTCAAAATTCAGGTTAAAGTTGCACAAACACTTCTCTCCATTAGCAAAGCTGCCCTAAGCCTTTCCTGCTGGCTCCTTCCCTGCCTTTCCCCCAGCTGCAGCTGCCAGTCTCCATGGTGCAGACTGCATTCGTTTTGCTGGCTGTGCTGGGAGAAGGACAGATGTATTTATCCAGATTAAGAAACTCAAAGCACAACAAATCTTCAGGTTATATTTTTTTAACTCTCATCATTCTCCCATCCAATTTACAGCACGGCCTCTGCATTATGCCAAGAACAAGGAGTCAAAGGAGTGGGGAGGGGGGAGAAAGGTAAAGTCCATCAATTTTCTGCCTGAGAAGATATTCTTCCACCTCCTATGGCTGTGTATTGCTTGCTGTGACCACCAGCACCAGGTACCACAGCCTGTACAAAACCAGCATCAGTCCTATGAATCAATCATGGAATCACAGCGGGCTTGGTTTGGAAGGGACCTCAAAGATTATCTAGTTTCAACCTGCCTGCCATGAGCAGGGCTGCAAACCCTGATTGAGAGCTACTACATCATGCTACCCAGGGACCCATGCAAGCCTGGCCTTGAGCTCCTCCAGGGACACTGTACAATAGTAAAGGAAAAGATAAATTCTTTTTGGAAGTGAAATCTAAAATAATGTTGTATGTCCCTCCATAGGAAAAAAAAAAACAAAGAAAGGAGAGGAGAGGAGAGGAGAGGAGAGGAGAGGAGAGGAGAGGAGAGGAGAGGAGAGGAGAGGAGAGGAGAGGAGAGGAGAGGAGAGGAGAGGAGAGGAGAAGAGAAGAGAAGAGAAGAGAAGAGAAGAGAAGAGAAGAGAAGAGAAGAGAAGAGAAGAGAAGAGAAGAGAAGAGAAGAGAAGAGAAGAGAAGAGAAGAGAAGAGAAGAGAAAAAGGAAAGCATATCCGTTGTGACAGAAAGTAATGAAAGTCCAGAATATTTGTCATCAAAATAGAAAAGATAAGCTGGCTTACAGACTGACCCGATCTGCACTCTGTGATGAAGGACCTGTCTGTTTCATTGCTTTGTTTTCCTTTTAACATTTTATTGCCTTTTAAACATTTTTTGGGGGGAAGAGGAATGGATTTATTTATTTTTTAAATCAAGCCTCAGAGTTAAAAAACAAACAAACAAACAAAACAAGTTGTTGTAGCTTGTATGGGCAGTTATAAAAGAAATATTGTAGAAGATGCTTTTCCCCTTCTGTAAAACAACATGAAGGTGGAGGAGTTGGAGGAAGAAAGAGAAGTTCCATCTCAGCTCCAAAGCAGAGCAGTGTTCTTCTAGCTCCCACTGGCACTTGGGGCTTCCCTAGCCCCTGTATGGGGACTGTGTGTTGGGACTGTGGTTTACCTGTGAAGAGCTTGCCCTCACTCCGTGTCCTCCAAGCATCCAGCACCACCGTTCATCAGGATGTTCTGCTCCTCCACATCTTCCACAGTGCAGATGTAATTGTTCCTCAACCCAGTTCTGTCGAAAGGATCCAGTTAATTTGAGCACTTATAATAGTAGAGGCTTTTGGTTTCTATTTTCAACCTGGATGATTTTGACAGACTGTGGAACTGAGTGGGCAGAGGAATGAATTATGTTTGGACAGATGGTCCTTGAATTCATGGTGCTATTACTGCTTCCATGATGGTACTGCAAGAAACCCTGTGGTGATCAGAGCTCTGTTACAGTAGGTGCTATGCAAACAGTGATGGAAATAACTCTTACAGTCCTGTAAGAAAGAGTACCCAAAAGAGGGAGAAACTGGAGCTATGTCTGTGAAGTGACACATTCCCCTCAGCACCATGAGCAATAATTCAGTCAAGGTCCTGTAGGGAAGCCCCAGTGAGGACAAGAGATTGTTTTTTCTCAGCAGATTCAGAAAGTTCGCTGCTCTTGAGTGGTGATTATAAATTAGGGGCTCATCCAGGCTCCTCTTGAGGTGCAATCAATGCAGAGCCGCCTTTGGGTGTTAAAACCAGAAGAGCCCCTGACATATTCCTCATCCTTTCTCATGGTTGCCCAAAGACCCATAGTCCCCACTGCACTGGATCCGGGGCCACTTTGTACTTGTCCTTAAGGGCAGAGCTCACCACAGAGTCCAGCAGAGACCCAGCCCTTTGCTCTGCACACACAAACACACAGCATGAGAAATTACCCAGCACGAAGTGCACAGCCCAAGTGAACAACAAAGAGTTAGAAGGAAGCACTGTTTTCCCGCTATTTAAAGAAAACCAGAGCACAGAGTAATAGCAGTGACATCCTCAGAGGTGAGCTCAACATGTTGCCAATTTTAGTTATCTAATAATTAGACCATTGCTGACCCATGGGTAGAATATTTGACAGAATTATAAATTGATGGAATAAGGTTTTGTTGTATTTTTTATCTTTTCTCAGTGCAGCATGTAAGACAGATCCCTGAAAGCTCTTGAGATCTGGCTGTTTTCCCATTATTCTGGTACATGACAAAGCGATCTGCCAGGTAATGCCAAGAGACAAGCCTTATGTAGGCATTCTGCGTTATGGGCCCAAAATATATTCCCCGAAGCTCAGTGGAGATGTGTCCATCAAAACAGGAGTATAACAGAGGAGGAGCAGTGCTGGGCACTTAAAGCAGTATGCTGTGGTTCCTGGGTTTTGGAGCCTGCTTCACCTACATGGAGTTTGCCCAGGGTCACAAAGTGAACCTGTCATGAGACCAAAGACTGAACTCATTTGTACATCCATTGAGGTGGCCACAAAACCATCACTTGCTGCAACAAACAGCTCTTTCAAACCTTGCTAAATTAATTTGTGTTAAGGGAGGGATAACTGTTAATATAGTGGATAATACTTTAATTATCTTCTTTGTGCCAGGGAGTTTATGCATTTTTTTTCTTATTTTTCCCCTAGGCTACATAGAATTAACAGAATCTATAATCTTTCCCTAATAGCTGGTTGATCATTTCTTCTTTATTCAGAGATTGTCTTACCCTAGAAAATGCCTCTGTGATATCAGGAAAGAGGTTAAAACTTTGTTAGATAAGGTCAGGAATTTCTCTGATGAGCACGCGTACATGGAATACTGACCCAGACTCATCAGAGACTGAAAGGGGAATGGGAATGATCACAACAAATATCACATCCCAACAGCTTACCTGTGTGGTTTCAGCTATGACTTTTTTCTCCATGCATTTCTGTTTAATTAAATTAATACTGCATGATGCTGTTAGCAGGGCTTCTTATTCTTCCTTTGATAGTTTTAAAGCCAGTAAGTGGTGGTTGAACAGTTACGCAATTAATGGCTCAGTGTGGTTGGCAAGTGTGTTGCTAGGGAGATAGTCAAAATGATTTTCTTGATTAGTACTGTAATTCAAGGTGGGTCCCAAGGAGTGCTGTAGTTTGTGCCTTGTTTGCTGTCGCCTCTGCTCTAGATGTCAGAGCGAGAGAACCTTGCTCGTGTAGTTTTGAGAGCATAAAGACAGCGGAATAGGGGACATTTTAGTGTATTGATTTTTCACTTGTTTTTTTTTCCATCTTCCTCAAGCATTTTCTGGCCTTTTGAATCCTCCCTATCAATCATGTTCTTTTCTTATTGTTGGAATAGTAATAAGATGTTCTCTATAAATGTTTTTCCCTTATTATATAATGCCCTTAGTCAGGCTGAAGTCTATAATTATTTTCTGGTTTTGCCTTTGTCTGTAAACACCAGCATGAGATTTTCTCCTAACTCCTTCACACTAACACGATTGTGATTTTATTTCCAAAGAACATCAGCAGAGCAGTTATAAACCCTCCTACCTAGCTCTGTGGAGCACGTGTCTGCCCATGACTATGAGAATGCTGGTTGAAGAGCTGCAGACCGTATGCCCAAAACAGGAGACGTTCAGGCAGTGGTGGTGGTTTGTGCACCAGTGCCTGGTAAGACCAGATGTAGTCAGGACAGCTTTGCTAGTCATTCACTGCAGAGCTGCAGTGTCACTGTGCCAGGTAGCAGCTGGTTGTGCTGCAGGATACTTGCATGCAGCAGTGGTCAAACATCTCTGCTTCAGGCAAAGGGAAATCAAAGCAACCTCCTCCCCCAGCTGTGAGGGGTCTGAACCAAACAAGCTTGGGGTGTGAATGACATAAGGTAGGCAAAGAGGTCTGGGGATAAATAGAAGTGATGATAAGTGAGACCATACATAAAACTATTTTGAAACACAATTCTGCAGCACTTTCAGGTCACTTGGTAGAGAAATATATTGAGAAAGCCTTTTCTTAAAATTTTTGTGCTTTCTCATGTGTTTTCATGTAGATGTAATAAAAGGTACCAGATATCCTACAGATGGTGAGTAACACCACTTGTACCCTATCCCAGCTAACACACTTGATTCAGAACACAGCCTTGTAGCAGCAAAGCCTTCTGTACCCATTGGTTGGCCTTTTCCAGCTGCAGTGAGCGATGAGAACAGACCAGTGGTCCCACAACATGAAGGCTGCCTGCTCAAGTTCTCAGGACAGCTCTGAAAACTTTGGAGGCATCCACTTCCAAGCAAACTCTTATTCCATTAACCTGAAGGATATTTGCAACTCCGCTCCTGCAATTAGCAGTGAGCCCTGTGGGAATGGCATTTAGCTTGCAGGCTTCCAGGGACTTGTGTGGTAGATGCTAGGCTCCTCTGCAAGATGTGCTGTTATTGTGTTTTAATGACATGTCAGGGCAATAGCCTGAGGGAGCAGAAATCCATGAATGTGGGGGTCCTGTGCCTTTAAGATTGGCACAAGATATAGGGTATTCACAAAGATTTCCTGCAAAACAATGTGTCATGTGTCATATTTTCCAGTGTGTAAAGTTATCACTTTTGGAAAATGAAATCTCTGCTCTCCCTCCAGTCCTGGGAGACAGGCTTGAAAGTGAAAATGGATGCATTCGGACTGTGTGACTCAGCAAAACTGAAATGGAGCACTATGGCTGTGACCCTGCAGTTTCCCCTAATCTCCAATCAGGCAAACCTCCCACAGAGTTTTACTGCAGTCACACCTGTCACTGAGCTCTGTGGCCAAGTCTCGTACAGGTGACAATGGCTGTTCCTGGCTTTCATCTGTCTGCTCATTACAGTCCTTACTTTGACAGCAGGTTTAAAGGAAAAAAAGATGGGCTGAAGCTCCTTCTGCTAACGAACAGTTGCACAGGTGATAGAGTCCCACAGAGTGGACAAATGTCCTGTGCTCCAGGGTCCCACACTGAACGTCCCCTCTTCTGTTCCGCCAACAGGAGGTCTTCTGCCTGGGTATCCCTCCTTGATGATGCACTGATGTTGTTGTGTCAGCTATCAACATGAAGAGTGAAAGAGGGAGATGTGACACGGTAAGGCAGACGTCTGGGTGCGCAAACTTCCATGGCAAATCACTGGGAGGATCTGGAAGACAACTCGGATCGTTTTGCCAATTTGCGGTATGAAATCTGTGGCTGTGCTGCCACGAATCCCAACAAATAAATTTGTTCTCATTTCAGAGAGTTTGTACACCCACCCAAGCAGCCTCCTGTTCATGCTCTTGCTCTTTCCCTGCTTCGTTAGTATGAGTCTAAATCTCATCTTTCAGCAAAATCAGTGTGGATGCTGCTGGCTGAAGCACCACGCGTCCCTGATTTACAGCATTGCCTGTGGGTCACAGGTTTGACGTTGAGCGACTCAAGCGTGATTAAATAAATATTCAGATGATGAGCAAAGCCCTTGTGTGGATGAGTGTCCCCGTAGGACTGAGTTAATGATGAATGAGTCATATTATTTAGACTAACTGATTGTGCCTTGTGTATCTGCTTATCAAGATAAACAGCTTGCTTCTGCTCCTGCTCAGTGTTTGTGTAGAAATGATGGTACAGGAACCTCAGCCTCCAGAAAAGTGTTGTGGGATATTATGAAAGGTATCTGGAGGTGAATCGAGTGCCTGCAGTGTGGTTACATGAACAGCCACCCTGCCTTTTTTGGAAGAAAAAGGGAAGGCTTAGAAGGAATTGGGACAGGAATTTGGAAAATGCATAGATTTCAGCTTGTGAGGCCACTCCTGAAGAGGAAGGTTGTGCAGTAGTGCAAAACGGAAACCATTTGGCTCTCAGGTTTCTTTCTTAAATGAAAACGAATTAGCCGGATTGAACATATGAAAGAATGTGTTATACAGAATATGAGGCATTGTAACAACTGCTTCACTTGCAGGTAACAGGGAAAAAGCCCAAAGAGAGATATTACTTATTGAAATACATTAATTAAAACAAATTCTACTTCAGAATGATGCTGAGGATACAGTGTAGTTAGGCAACTGAATATCCACCGCTCTTCTGCCTCTACTGTAAGGTTTCTCATTTTGATGCTTTTCTCCCTCTAAAGATACCACAGAGACCAGAAAGAAAAGATTCTCTGAAGGACAATTTGGTATCTCACTCACAGGGATTTGGACAATGCGGAGATGACTAATGCAGCTATTTCAGCTGTAAGAAAATACGTTGAGTACACAGGGAGCAACTTTCCCCTTGATTCTTTCTAACAGTGCTTACTGAATACACACATCACCGAGTTGTTTGATTTTAAACGTATCTTTTCAAGAGCGGTGAGCAAAGCAAGGCCAAGTCCTCAGATAGCGAACAGAAAGCTTGTGTGGATGGGTTTCTCTGCAGCCTTGTGTAAATGACAGATTAGTCACATCATTTTGACTAATTGGTCTTGTCTTGTGTATTTGTTTGTTAACATGAAACCACGTACTGCTGTTCCCATTTTACGCTTATACAGAAATGAAGCCTGCACATGGTTAACAGTTTGGTTTCCAATGGAATATGATAGTAAAAGGCAACCATTCATTTTTTCATTCATTTTTTACCAGTTCAAGCAGTCACTGCAACTACAAAAGGTAAGATTCTTGAAACATGCCCGGCAGGTGCATGTTGGTTGCCAAGTTATTGTTGTAGCCTTGGGTGGGTTCATACACCAAAACCAGTGTTCAGCAGGAAAAGAAATTGCAGTAAAATACAAGAAATCAGAATGACTCAGAAGGGTTTGAAAATCTAAAGAAGGTATAACATTCCAGAGAATTATCAGGAACAGAATTTGTCATGGTGTAGGATGTAAGAAATGTTTTCCTGTTGCCTGGTTCCTACCCAAAGGCAGCTGTGCTCATTGCCAGACCCTAGATCAGTTTAAACACAGGCTCCTTTGATGCTAACATTGACTAACACAAGGAAAAAGGCTGAAGGTATTATTTAACTGGAAAGGACCAGAGGAATTCTTTTCATCTCAGTGCTTGGTATCACAGGGAAACACTTTGTGCCTAATGCATTTAAACAGGAGATGTAGAACAGGAGGAAACCACAGCCAATCACCATCAGGGTGACACTCCCCAGCACCTGGAAGATGTGCAAAACCTCTGGTGGAAAACTTCAGCAAACACAGCATCTTCACTGCAGGAATACATCGTGCCCACTGCCCCCAGTGCCCTGCAGCATGGCTGGATGGACAGCTTACATGAGTTTTTACCACCAGTTTTCAATGATCTCTATGACAGAGTCCTGGCAGGTAGCTTCTATCTTGCTTCAATATTGGTTTTAGCAACAGGAAGAATTTTACCATCTGAAATATTAAACTCCTTTTAAAATATTAAACAGTTAACATCCTCCTTTTAGTTGTTAAATTTGTCCTGAAGCCCCAGTGTGGGCTGTACACATGGCAGGGTGCCCCCAGCGTGGGCTCTGCTCCTTGTGCAGAGGGAAGGGCTCTGCAGCAAGGAGTGACTTTGCTTTTGGTCTGGTAGGACAAAAATCCATTCCCAAGAAGCTACAGGACCAGGCTGACCAAAAGAACAACAGGCGGGTTGTTGTTCAGGTTTCTTTCTCCCCTTTCTGTACCAGTTTTAACAAATGTGATTCATTACAACGGGAAGGTGGATAAATGACAAAACCTCATTTCGGTGCTAACCTCTTGGGGGAGAAACGTTATCCCCTCTCATCTGTGGTACTGAAAACAAAGGAGCAAATAAAAGAGCACCATGAAGGGGCAGCTAAAAGGAGCTGACGTTGTTTTGGGTTGAGGTGTCCTCACTCTCCCTCTGCCCCTTGGCTCTCCCCACGTGGATGTGCAACTGCAGCCTTTGCAAGCAGTGGTCACTTTGCTTCCAGGATACAAAAGGTGTGATCAGGTTTGCAGGCCTCGTTATAGAAATTGTGGCATTTGTCTCAGCCCAGCTGCAGACCCCAGCTTCTGCTGCTGCAGTGCAACAGGTGACTGCTACAGAAATGCCCCAAAGCTTTTCCAAATGCCACCAGAGTACAGGGCTGCTGTCATTGCTCTGCTCGCCCTCAGAAATGGGAGAGGAAAGTAAACAGTTGGTGTTTGGAGCACTCACAGCCGAGTGCCCGTATTTCTAAGGGGGAAACGACATTTCATAAATACTCTACTGTGCTGCTCTCAACCTCCAGTTTTTCTATATTCAATTCAGTTCTCAAATCTACTTCTTCATTTCAGAAGACTGAACTGTTAATCTCACAAGCAGTTTTATAAGCAGCATGTAGCTTTTCATTTAATCTGACAGTTGCATTTAAATGACCCTATAGCTTTGGGGCATTGCAGCAACCATTATTTCATTATAAGATTTCTATACAATAATAAATAATTCTATGCATGATAACTCTTAAAAGGAAATAACACGTGTATGGCCTGGCTGGCACCAAGTATTGAATGTGTGCTGTTATGGAAATTTGTCTATGCACATCACAGAGACATCTATTCCCAGAGGCCAGAAATCAACAGAGCAGTAAAACTGAGCAGCTCCTCATGATGGTTTACTGTTTCCCTCGTCCTAGAGAGGCAAGTTTTTTGACTCCTGCACTGGGGCTGTCAGTGAGGAGTTCTACTAATGATAATTCTAGTAGATTTTAGCATCTGCAATTTTGAAGCCAGCTAAGAGTTTCTGTTCAGTGTGCCACTGAGTAGTTGTTTGTTGTTAATCAGCCAAAGTCAATTAGTGCTCCTGCCATGGATTTGTTCAGGGTATGACAGCACTGGATGGCTCTCTGGGACAAGAAAGCAGCTAAGAAATGGGAAAGGAATTCCTCTATAAATGCCTTGTGTCTGTTCTTGAAATTCAGGACACTTCTATAAGTTTTCACTATAATCTGTAAGCTGAATATTTACAAAACGCAGTGACCTCATCACACCTTTGGTCTCATTGCCTATTGCCACTGGAATCGGGTTCATCCTGGATGCTTCTGGGGAATGTGAAGGGTATCTCACATATGGATAATGGTAATGATGGCAAAAATGCCTCCTTTTTTTGTGAGGCCAAAACACCAAAGGGACATCTAACTTGCATGCAGCCCATCACTGGACTTGGTACCTTCTGGTCTCATTTATCCCATGCTACTAAAAAGTGGGAGAAGAAGGGCATTTCACAGCTTTTTGAAACTCTAATAAACATTGGGCTAAGTCTTGATCAGAAAGCAAGTTGCCAGTCACCAGTCAACAAGGAGCGTTGATAGATGATGGAAAGCGACACAGCTGTCACCTCCACCAGTTCCCTCAGCACTCTTGGGTGAATCTCATCCAGCCCCATGGACAGTGCAGTTGCAGTAATAGGTCTCTGTTTCCTCCTGACCTGTGGGGGGTTTAGTCTGCTTTCCGTCTGAGACTACCAGGTCAGAGAGTGGAGAACCCTGAGGAGAACTGGTCTGACTTTTAAAGACAGATGTAGAGAAGGCATTCAGAACCCCTGCCTATTCCTTATCCTCAGTGGTCACATTCCTAGCCTCATCCAGTAAAGAATGGAGATTCTCCTTAGTCCTTCTCTTACTGTTGATATATTTGTAAAAGAGTTTCTTGTTCATTTTTACCCCAGTGGCCAGGTTGAGTTCAAGCCGGGCTTTTGCCTTTCTGATTTTCTCTGTGTGTTTAGAAAAGTTAATTTTTTGTTTTTAAACTGAAGTTTTCAAGTTTATCTCAGGAGATATATTCCACAGAGCATTGGATATATGCACCTTCACAGACAATGGTGATTCATTAACTGGATGAAGTGTGGGGACTTTTGTTTGTTTTGTTGACACTTCCTTTTATACGGAAAAAACAGTGCCAAGTTTTTATCTATTCACGTTGTGTCACCTCTTGTAAAAGTCAATATGTCACTGTTTTGTGTATGTCAGCCGAGAATGATGGGAGTGCTGACTTTAAAGACAGGTCAGAAAGGCATTGGGAAAAAAAAAAAAAAAAAGCAACAACCTTTGCTAGAGAGGAGCGATACTAAATGTCAGAGAACAAAGATTCAGATGCAAGTTAGAGAGAGCTGATATGCAAAACGTGTTCAGAGATGGTTAAAATGTAAGTTTGTAATATTATACTCAGATCACAGAGCGGCCTGGGTTGGAAGGGACCTCAAGGATCATGAAGCTCCAAGCCCCCCTGCTGTAGGCAGGGCCACCAACCTCCACATCTAATAGCAGACCAGGCTCGAACGCCTCCAGGGATGGACAGGGCATCCACAGCCTCTCTGGGCAGCTGTTCCAGCACCTCACCACTCTCATAGTAAAGAACTTCCCCATGACATACAACCTAAATCTTCCCTCCTTCAACTTAAAACCACTCCCCCCTATCCTGCCATTATCTACTCTAGATTATTACTTTCTCATCCAAAGTATTTTTTAAGGCACAGGGATCTCTTCCTGCAGCATTGCAGCTCTGCACCATGTAGTGCAGTGCTCAGCAGTGCTCTGCAGGCTGTTCAGCTTTCACCACCACTTGGAACTATGTCTACTCTAAGCCATTTCAGGATATTCTCTCCCTTCACATTAGTCCATTATCTCCAAATGGATTCAAACTAGAAGTCTGGCTTAAGGTTGGTTTTGTCTACCCAGACCCGCATTAGAGCTGCCTATGGGGAAAGCAGAGGCACTGACTGGAAGCTCTTCAGACCTGGGAATTCTGTGCTGGCTTCAGTCCCATTTCCATTTCTTTTCCCTTGCTGTTTTTGAAAACCTATGCAGCACTATAAGAGTGCAAAGTGCCACAGAAACCTTTACTGTGGCTTGCCTTGAAAACACAAGTCACAGAGTTGAGCAGAGTCTCTCATTCATACAAGTAATTGCCATCACAAAGAACCATCCTTCCTGCACTGAATGGTATGAAATTAGGATGCAGATATCTTTGCCTGCCACTCGCTAGAGGTCACTGTTTTGGATTGATGATTCATACTATCTGCCATACATACAGTTTAAGACCTGATATTTAGATGTTCCTCCCTGTGACCTCTATTGTTGTGCCCACAAAGTTGTCTCAGTTCTGGAAATGAAAGGCAATCACAGACTAAAAATACTGTGAGCAAAAAAAAAAGCATGCTTGAATAATCTGGTTTTATCTCTTATGTTATTCCATGAGCCACGCATTCAAAAAGATAATGCCAGCTATACTAGAGGCAATAGTATGTTCATACAAGAAATTATTCATTCTTTAACTGAATTCAGGTGAAAGTACAAGTGAACTAGAATCACAGAACTGCTCAGGTTGGAAAAAGCCTTAAAGATCAAGTCCAACTAGCTATACTCCATTCCAGTAAGGTGTTTCAGAACCCTTCATCTCCAGGTCATTTGATTTTTCAAATATCTGTATGCATATATTTATATAAAATATGTTCAGCCAATCTGTAAACGACAGCAAAGCACTGCTTCCTGGGCACTGAGTGCCCAGCATGAAATGCATTAACTGCTTTCCCCTTTGCTTGATGGAGACCTGTTCCTATCACAGATCTGTCATCATGGGTGTTGTGAACTTGCAGCCCTACTTGGAGAGGCTCACAGGGTGAGAAGACTTGCTGGAGCTCCTTCTCTCAAATATTGCCCTGAACTGAATGACACACATGGAGGACATGACGCTGAGCTCCCTGCTGCACACACAGGCTCAGATCTTCCTCCCAGGCCCAGAAGCAGCTTTCTGGTCAGGTACGTCTAGATTTTTTACACAGAGTTTCTGACAGATTTCTGTTCCTAACCACCTTTTTGGGGCATCTGTTTCTCTTTGAGCAATTAGGGCTTTTCTGAGACTCACACACAGGGATGCTTATAGGGAAAGCATCAGTTTTTCATAAAAGGTTTCTTGGATATTAATGTATGATTTTATGATATTGTTTATAGGATAATGAAACAAAATGAAAGCAATCTTCTGTCCGCTCTGTTTCTTACCCGAATCTATTGTGGAAAGCATAAAAAAAAAATCCACAAACTCAGCAGAACCCTTTTAAAAGTATAACATATTACTTTCAGCTTCTCCTGATATTCCAAGCTTTTTCTGAGGAACACTGAGGGTCTTATATGCAAGATGCTAAGAACTTTGATTAGCACAAAGGTTTGAGTCATTGTGACTGACAGACACAATTATTTAGACTACTGCACTGTGTAGCCCCACATCCCCCTTAATGGTTCAGGGAAGAATATATGTATCATATTAGCATAAATTTAATTTACTGACTCATATAAAATGCAAATCAGTAAGACTGAACTTTAAGAAGCATTCGTTTAGTTTTTCATGCAGGGCTTTGTAGGGCGAGGATTCCTACCAGGGTTGAGGAACAAACAAATGAACATAAATCTGAGTAATCTGAAGTTCATCAGTGGTGAAAATCACAGCTAATGGTAGTGACTATGTTGAAAAACAGTGCTTTGTAGCTGAGAATTTGCTCTATCAAATACTGCTATTGTGCTCTGTTGCCATTTCCATGGATATAGGAGGCATTACTTTCAGAGCGATCTACTTGTACATCTATATGAAGTCAGAGTCCTTTATTTATCATAAGATTTGACTAACAAATGACTTTTGCCTTTGATTGCATGGGAAAAAAACATTTTATAGATGCCTCTATTGAGTTCTAAGGGTTGTTTAAAGTCATCTGCTCTTTTAAAGATGGAAGTTCAAGGGAAATAATTTCAAAGCACCTCAGACGAGAGAAACTGAAGTTGGCATCTCCCTCTCATTTGTATATTCCTTAGCTCTCATTTGAAAGAAGAAAAAACCTTGTTTTGTATGGAGAAGAGAACTGAGATAAAAATTACCAAATATATGAATCAGCTCCAAAGAAATGGAAGCAGAATCACCTGCTGGGAAATGGCCATTCCTTCATTTTAGATCTGGATACAGAAAATACAAAGAGAGTTGTAAACACAGGTTAAAGACAGGATACAGTGGTTCAACCTCTCCAGTTCTGCCATCTCTCTCTCTTTAAGATACTGTTCAAGGTAAAGCATTTAAATAAAATCTCTTTAGAAAAACTCAGCAAGATTGAATTCCTTAAGAAAACATGGTGAAAAACTGTCCTTTTGTTCTTTTCTTCTCCATTTTTTTTTAAACATCATCTTTAATTATAAACTACCAGCTATGCTCAAAGAACCATTCTGTCACTATGAACCTTTTTTTGAAGGCGATGGAAGGGCCATACCCAATCTAGGAGATTTTATAGAATGGGAGGAAAATTTCTATGTTTAATTTGATTAAGTTTAAATAAAGTTTCAGGAATTGAAGATGTATAAACAGCCTTCTGCAATCTCCTTCAACAGGAATTGCTTGGGTTTGTTTTAACAGACACTTTGGGAGACTGCTGCTTCTCTTCAGAGTTCCAATGAAAGACAGATACTGCGAAATAGCCACATCCTTACTGTAAGACACAGCACCTCGTACTCAGTCTTTCTAATTTCATGAGGTTTATGTGAGCCAACTCTCCAGCCTGTCTGGATCCCTCTGGATGGCATCCCTTCCCTCTATCAAGTCAAAAGCACACCCCAGGTTGGTGTCAGTTGCTGAGTGCACTCAGTCACATTATCTATGATGTTTATTTTATTTATCCACTGGGGGGAAAAATGTCTTGAATACAGCAAGAGTCTATAAGCCATTTATCTGGTCATTTCTGCTTAGAAAGTTGTCTTAAGTTGTTATACTACATTGAACACACAAAGATAAGAAAAAAAATGCTAATTGATTAAAAGAAATAGATGGATGGCCCTTCATTTCCCCATTGGGTTGCTTTCATTTCTCTGGTCTGAGGCACCTCCTGAGCTGTTCACAGGAATGTGACAATAATTTCAAAGAGGATAAAGTGATCATATTAGATAATTTAGAATACAGTTGCATCATGGGAAAGCAGATTATGAGACAAAATGGTGTGTCAGCTTTATTCAGGAGAAAAGAGAATTGTATAGATTATTTTTCCTTCAGATCTAATATCTGCTGTTCACAGTAAGTGACTGTATTTTCTGCTTGGTCATAGTTAATTTTCTTTCTGTTTTTGACATATTTTCCTGATTTTAATAAAAATATTCCATAATTTTACTATTTATAAACTCAGATTCTGTTTTAAAATAGCCTCCTGATTTATTTGCATCTTCATCTAGCTCCATTTTTTTTCCAGTGTATTTAGAGCTCAATGACTTAAGAATCCTCTCCAGAATGCTTAAACGAAAGCATTTGACAGCTCATTTTAGTTCTCTCTCAGCTAATCCTTTCCAGCTTGCACACCAGATCCGTGCTGCTCCTGCCTCCTCTCTAACAGCTTGCCTCAAGCCTGGCCTTGAAAGGCAACTGCACAATAAAGCATCTTTGACAAACATGCAGTAATTCATTATTATCATGAAAGCAAACTAAGAGTGATAAGTTTCTGAAAATTGCCCTTAATTAGCTGAGCAAATCATACCAGCAGTCCAATGCCCAATAAGCAAGTTCTCTGCTTGCTGCCCTTCTGACTCTTACACTTACCATTCTGCCCTCTTGCATTTGATGTTTGATCAATAGTATCAGAAATCTGATCTGGCTGCCATTGAAATGACTGCAAAACTTTCTTTGTTTTGATTGGAAACATGACGGGGCTCAGATTTTTGTCTTTTAATTAACAAGAGGTTTTAAAAATAAGTCTTAAGTTATATGGCTTGATTTGATCACTGCGGCGACCTTTCCTCGTGCTCTCAAAGCTACGTTTTAGAGCCCAGTGGTGCAAGGAGAGCCCTTTCCATGGGGGCAAAGGGAGCATAGCAGCAGCAGAATAAAACAGACTGCTCTGAAGATGTCCAGAGCAGAACAAAGAATACAACTAATTAGATTACTTTATGGCAATGTTTAATCTTTTCAAATGAATTGAAAACTGTTTTTCAACTCCCTTCCTTGGTGATTTCTCAGAGCCATAAAGTGTATTCTTTGTAGATGTAGTTCCCAACACTGAACAAAACTCCTGTGAAAACGTCTCACCATCTGATTTTCTTAATCCACTTTTGTAGATTAATGTCTAAACTGAACTGTAGTATTCATCCAGCAAGAGCACCTAGCATCCTCTCTGCTGTTTTCAATACACCTTCATATAATCACTGGTCCCAAAGAAAGGATTAGTCTGTCGTTTCTTACTATTAATTCATCTTCTTCAAATCCCTTTTCAATAAATCTCTGAAATTAAGACAAACGCTGTAAATATGGGGTTTAATTCAACAATATAGTTTTAGTGTTCATTTCCTTTTCAGTATGGATTTGGTCTCAATGCTCTCAGAAAGCTATGGAGGTTATTCAGTTTCTCTTGCAATCTTTTCATCTCATCCATATGAAATATTAAACTTCCAGCATTTAATAATGATGTGTAAGACTGAGTTTACAGCAACTTAAAAAATGTTTTTCTTTTATTTCAGCACCAAGAGCGGGATTGTTCTCAAATCCAACTATTTGGTTTCTTTCAGTTGCTTTTGTTGCTTTCTCTTTATAAATAAATATTCTTTTCTTGACTGTTCTACTTAACGTCAGCCTCAACAACTAAAGAATCTGAGCTTTGCCTGACCAATTTACCTGTAAAGCATTGCTGTTTTGAGCTCTGGGTTTAGGAGTGCCCTCAGGTCTTTTGGCTTCTCAGTTCTGCAGAGGATGGGAGACTCGTCCTGCCTGTGAGCCCTGCACAGCCTTCCCCTATGAGGATATTAGAGAAGAAATCTGCATTTCTGAAAACACAATTCTAAGTGCAGAGTGGAAGAGCACAGTCAATTCCATTGCAGATCTGAAAATATAATTAAGTTCCTTAAAATCCCAGTTCATCCCCCCTCTTAAGCCACTCCACTGACCTAACATGAAAGGGACTGGTGGTTGTGCCTAACCACTATGTCTCATCTCCTGTCTTTTCTCATCTCTTTCCTCTCTTGCCTTCTCCTACTTTTGGTGGTTCTAGATCTTCACAAAAAGCCTGAAAACTGATCATTATGCCAAGGTAAGGATAAGGCTCCTCTGATTCTTCTTTTTATCACTGCAGAACTTGGCCAGGGTCAAACATACAAAGCTGCTGAAGGTTGTTCTTTTAGAAGGAACCTTCGTTATTGCAGCTCTGTGGCAGAAACACCTCATAGACTGACTCTACATACAGTTTTAGTTTCTTGTTTATCCTGCTTCACTTTCATTTCAAAATAGGAATGTAAAAATAGCAAGTGTCTTCATTTTGTTTATGGTTTATGTTAATTTCATCACTATGTAGGGCAAATTCCTTCTGGTTGTATGGCTTCAATCCATGCCTGATTCAACGTTTTCTTGCTTGATCTCTTTTTTTGGTCAGTAATAAATGCAGCTTTGGCAACAGTCTACCTGATCCTTCCTGCATTCTCTTCAGTGGTCACCATTATGTGTCTTTACTGCAGTTACTGCAGAAACGTGCCATGGCCAATGCATACATCATACCAGTAACATACAGTAATGGGAGCATCCTGAGACATTCCCTGTTCTGGTGCAGTCCTTGCATTCCCTTCGAACGAGCACAGGAAGAAAAGAAAAAAGAAGTCTGAAAGTTTCCTTTTTTTCCTTTTCTTTTGGTAAACTTTGTTTCTCCCTGCCTGGCAGGAGGGAGAAGCAGCTAATGTCTCCCTGCTGAAAGCATTAACTGATTGCATTGTTGCTTGAGCACAGCAGCTGTCCTTTTGCATTTAGACTCCCAGTGACAACAAAATTAAGGCAGCCTCCCCTTCTGTCAGGCAATAAAATGATTTTCTCAACTTCTTTATTTCTTCTGAGAACTTCTTAGCGCCTGCCGCTCTATGACTGCAGTAAGATGCTACAACCATAATGAAGGGGACTCTTTTAATCAGTGTTTTCTGGAAAGTCAAATGGGAAACACAAAACAACGCAGATTGTAATGTGTCTTGAGGACTGACTTCCCCCACATTTTCTATTTGCCTTAAATTTGCTGATGGGTGTGTGTGTGTGTTTAATCTCATTTACACCACCAATGCTATGCTGATTAATTTCCCATTGATTTCTTATGTCTGATAAAAAAGATTGTGCTATGACATCTATAGAAAAGAACAAATCGCCAGCAAGGAGGAAGAGTGCTGCATGAGTCTGGATGGACCCTAATATTTTGTTATGCTCTTTGCGCTAGATCAAAATGAGTCCATCCCAAATGATGCCTTCCAGGTAGTTTCACCTACCTAAGTCTTAGGATGATGTGGATGCATAGCTGAATAAGAAAATAACTTTAAACTCAGTCCTTTCCTCTTCCAGTGACCTATTTCAGGTACTCCTCTTTAAGCAGACATCCTGCCTGCAATGAAAGTGCAACAGGAATGGAAGCTGCTGCTGAAAACTGACATACATCTCTATATCCTCACTTTCTGATTTTACACATAGTTAAATGTGCATTATTTTTAATGAGAAAAAAAGCACTTTTCAATTTAATAACTCTTTTTATCCTGGTTCTGACTGCATCTGTTTATGTGCAGCTGCTAGGTCCAGTGTGGTGCACCGAAAGCATGGGCTCTACTATAACTTATGGGGGTTTGGGAGCCACAGTGCTAGGCTAAATCATCCACCATTTGCCACAGCAGGATCCTTCACCTATTTTCTGAAACATTTAGTTTCATTTTTTTTCCTCTGGATCTGACCCTTGCAGCTCAGTGTGGGTAATTAGCCCCCTGCTTCTTCTGTAGCTACTAAAAACTGGGGGAAAATAAAACGTTTCCATTTAAAACCATTATTGCAAAGGCACAGCCATGGAACGCTGGAGACTCACTCACAATGTAAAGGGCAATTCTCATAAAATGACACTCAGGCATTTGGGTTCTTGCCTTCAGAATTAAGAACAGTATATTTTCTTAAGGAAAAAAAAAAGAAAAACAAAATACAAGAAAATGGAAAATGAGGCAGTTCTGTTTCTGTGGTTTCAGAACAGGAATTCAGGTATTGAAATCTCAGCTTGATGTTTCACCATCCTAAAATCACTTATGCAAGGAACTCTGATGTGAAATAATAAAAATTAGCATTAAAGTAAGCAAAGAAAGAGTCTTTGGGTACACGTTTTCTTCTCCAGAGGTACCCAAAGGAAATGAACTCTATATGGAAGGGTGGTCAAGAGATGAACTCTTAAAAAAGCTGTTATTGCAGGATATCTGCAACACTATTTGCCATCACACAGTTCTAATAGCACTTGAGAGCTTCCCCTTGCAGCTCCCTTGACTAAGTATCCTTCCAGTTACTGCTTCTACGCCACTTAAATCAAAAGTAAAGTTTAGACAACCAAGCAAAAGGTAAGATCTGCTGTTATGGGGCTGCGCAGTTCTGCCCTTTCTGCATACTGACCCAATCGGGCAGATATTTCATTAAAGCAGTAAATATCAAAGCCAAGCCAGAATTTACCCAAACATCCAAAGCAGTATTGCACTTTACAAACTATGAATCTGCTACGCTGTTTCTCATTGAATCTATGGATTTAAAATTAAATCCCATTTTCTTCTTTCTACAAAGGAGGTATTAGAACAGACATTATTGGCTGAGAACTTAATCCTGCAATGGTACCATGTCCAACTCATCCAATTTTCTTATGAAATTCAATGGCTTTCTTTAAGCTCCAGCTTTCTGCATCAACCAGTTCCATAAGGAGCTCAGCTATTCATTTCAGCAGAGCTGAAGTCCAACTTTGACTTGGGTACACACTAAAGGCTCAAAAAGCCCTACATACACAATAGTTAAAATGATTGCCCATTTTGGGGGAGAAATTGTGATTTTTGAATGCCGCTGACAGTGCAGGCATTGAATATTTGAGAGGGGAACGGAACGCTAACAGAGAAACATCTCAGTGTCTGCTGGCTTTGCTGGAGAAAGACCCGCTCTGAGCAACCACATTCCCTGCTTCTTATTCACCCATCTCTCCCTTTTGCACTCCCCACAATTCTCAGAGATTAATCTGGAAATAAAGTTGCCTTTCTGTGAGTTTTTCTCAAGTTTCCCCATCCCTATAAAGGTTTTATCTACTCTGCCATTGACTTGATGCCATTCTGCTGCAGAAATTCTGCTCAACCTCAGCTTTTCCAATAGCACAAAAGCAGTTCTGAGAGCCCTTAAAGACATCATTAAACATTTTATTTCCACGCCTTTCAAAGCCCCTGGAAATACATGTTGTATTACACGCCATCATTGCAAACAGCATTTCTCTTAATGCAATAATCTCAGTCTGATCTTTAGGCAGTGTGAATATTCTGAAAGGGAGGTTTAAAGATGTAGATGCTAAATAAATTAAAGTGAGCTAAGGGAAGGTGCTTTATAACTCTAGAAATATTGCAAGCGTTATTTAAAGTAGTTAATATTTTTACAGCCTCGTGAATGCTAATCTCTGGGAAATCTCAGGTAGCAAATATAGTTTTAATTCTCAATTTTAGTTATCACAATCTGGAACTGTAAATTAATTTCAACACCATAAAAAGTAATAGAGACGTTTATTTTCCTAAGCAATCTGGCTTATTCAGCTGCAGACTAAATCTGAATTAATGGTTCCGATATGCTGGATACAAAATTAGTAATGATGTGAAACACAAACAACGACAGTATCTGCTGGAAGAGTTACGCTGCAGTCCAACTTCTTCTCATTAATAAACTCCATTACTATTATATTACTATTATAAAAAATTATACTGAGCTTTCTAGCTGGCACTTGAGTGCTCTCCTGGAGTCTCCTCTACAACAAATAACACCATCTGCAGTATTGTTATAGCCTAAATGTACTTCTTTCTCTCAGGGTTGCATTAAATGCAGAATTCTGACATCTGTCATATTTGTGTAAACAAGAAGCAAACTAAGGTAAAAACTTAGGAAAGTCATGGGATGTGATGGCCAGTGCTCAGCCCGGGGAGGGAGGTAGAAGAGTTTACAAGAGCCTTATTTTAGTCATTGGAAAATAGAAACAAAAGGGAACAGGAAGGAAACCACGATGATGCCTCAGGAACACAGCGTGATTCAAAGAAAACTGCACTGTTGAAGAGCCATTGGTACTGCCCTGTGCCAAAGAAGAGGTTTCTTCAATTACACGTTGAAGACTTGTATGTACACAGGAGTATTTTTGTAAGTCCATGTATATGGGAAGATAGGAAACAGGGCAGAGGCATGCAAGACTGAAAATAGGATCGAGAAGGAAAGCAAGCAGCTTAGACTTACAGGAGGTCTAAAAGCCATGTGAAAAAGTACCAAACAGCACTGTTAGACTTAATTACTGTTTACTATTGACTTCCCTAAGTAAGACAGTATTGCCAAAGAAAGCTATTGTCTTCCTCCCTAACAGGAGCAACCCCCAAATCCCTCCATCTACAAATTACAAGTTCATCAACAAACGAGTTTTTACCACAGTGGCTGGACTGTAGAGCTGATGGTTTAATTACAGGTATGTTGATTACATCCAGGTGAAGAGTCTGGGTACATACTGCTGCCTGTGAAAACCTAGCAGGGAAGATGAGGTTGGCAGCTCTCCAAAGAGAACTCAACCTGTCCTTGCTGCCCTCATGCTCAAAATCACCTGAAAGCCCTCACAGACAGGAGCTGAATCACTCTGTACTCGTGGCATTAAACAGAAGTCAAAGCAAATAGCAAGGCAGGAAAAAAAAGACACAACAAAACTTCTCTAGGATTAACAAGGAATATCTTTAACTTGAGAGCATGCTGAGAAACCTGTCCCACTGCTGGGGATGCGGAGGGGCTGCTCTCCCCACCAGGCCACGTTCATACTGATGGCGCTGGAGGCATCTGCCTGCAAAGCATCATCAGCTTCTACTGAGAATGTGGCCACCACCAGCAGCCCAGATAAAACTCTGCTCTGGGATGGAGCAGCGTGCATCTCCTCAACCAACCAAGGGTGCTCCTGCACGGTGAGCACAACACAGAGGGACTCAGAGTGCTCTGGCTAACTTCTTTGGCAGAAAAATGTTCCAGTGAATGCAGAGCTATGAGAACCTGATTAGGAGGATTTGCCAGGGCCTTTCCTCTGCAAGAAGTGTCGTATCATAATGGCAAAGCAGAACAAAAGCGTTACTAATTGTAAAAGAACAGCACACATGGATGTCAGCACCCAGGCAAAGAAATACTCTATTTGTTTTAAACAACAAAAGAAAAAAATCTACTGAATCTTCATTGCCTACACACAAAATATTATGCCAGTATTAAAGCCCTGAAACGTACATTATTTGCTAGAAAGCATAGAAATATTTAGGCTTTGTTCTATATCAGAAAAACTGATTTGAAAACTGGAAAGCACTAAAAACATCTCTGCACATCCCCAGTTGGGACCTACGATTATGACAGATCTTTAAGAGCAATTCCACCTGAGAGCTCTGGTAATCCTGCAGTTATTTGGTTACCAAACTGCTTTAATGTAAACTTCACTTGGAAAATACATGGGAGTTTTAGTGCAACTCCTCAGAAGAAGAGCCAGACAAATCAGGTATCTCTGGTAAAGCATTTCACGGTGCACTTCCTATGCTGATATCTCCCTTCCTCAGAGGACAGATGTCTTCCTACCATTGCCTGCAGGGCTGGGAGACGTGCACAGCTCCAGACTACCATGAGTGGTGCTGGAAGCCTTAATAAACACAGGAGATTGCGCTGATTAAAACTCAATGGCGTAATTTGACCGGGTATATTTAATTTTATTAAATGCCAAGCTATGTACCAGCACAGACCAGAGTGCGTATGAATCAATAGTTGTTGGCAGGCTCATTTTATTTAAAGTTGCTACTGCCACAAAGTGACCATATTTCAGCTGATATCTTTAATTTAGGAAATGAAAGAAAAAAGAACTAAGTTGTAGGGATGGGGTGATGATAACCGTGGCCATGAGTTCATTTCACAGGTGCCTTTGAGTGGTATATAAAACATCTCAATAAAACAAGTTTTAAAGTACAAGGTGTGTTATCATTTTATTTCCTCGGAACAACTAATAAGCCTGGAAAGCCAGCCATGTATTTATAGAGGGATATATTTATAGAAGAAATCTTCGGGTGACTGGGGGAAAAATGGAGAAGCACACACCACTCCTAATGTAGAGAAATGGCGGGTAGCTCATAGTTATGAATGTAGTGCCATAGCTAAATTAGATAAATTATTATGGGCCCTAGGTACCAATATCTGCTGCTATACACTGCCTGCTGCTGCAGAATCAGCCTTTTGATTTTTCTTCTCAGGGAGAGAGGGAAAATGAAAAATGTATTACTTTTTTCATTACACAGCTCTCTATTTTCTACTCCTTATATACGTGTTTGTATCTATACGTGCATAGATATGCGTGCTTAGTTACCAGCTTTTATTTTTAATTTTCTTGCTGCTGAGTGCACTCATCTCCTGTACACGTGGGAAATGCTGGTGCCCCAGTGCTGCCCCACCACCAGGCAGCTCTACCCACGCTGCTTTTGGAGTGATATATTGATTCCAAGAACAAGAGTGAAACCTACCGTAACACCATAAAACCAAACCCTTTTCTTCAATAAAAGCATAACCTAATGCAATAAACTTCACTGTTTGCCAACCAACACAACAGGCACAGAACAGAGTACTTCTCTCCTAGATGCCTAGATATGAGGAGAAAGGTCTGTGTGTTAAACGGGAGAAAAAGGGATTCTTTGGGGGGTTTAGACTTTAGGCAGCTAATTCAAAAACCTCATGCAACTCAGGAGCCTAGGAGGATCTCTCTATTAAGGAGCATCTCCAATTGGAACAGTGTGGGTACTCGGAGATGTTCTCTACAGAAGGTATTTCTTGTGCCATGATGATTTTACTTAACAGATTTCACCACATAATGCATATACACATACACATAAATAGGTATAATAATGCTGCCTTGTAAACCTAACGCTGAATACATAATATGAAATAAGATTTAAAACTTTTTGCTCCATACATAATTTTGAGATTTCTTACAACTGCAAATGAGATAGAGAACGGTGCAGAAACTTACTCAGAACCACTCTTGTTGGAGGTACCAGAAAAACTTCATTCTTCAACATTATTGGAAGTAAATGCTATTACCCTGTAAGGAAGCATGAAACTGCATGTGTGCACACAGGGATGAGAGAGGGTGTAGGAAAGCAGCTACTTTCCTCCTTATCAGCCACAGTAAGAATCAAACCTGGAAATTCTTTCCCCCACTCTGCACCACAGTCTGCCTCCTACTTCCTTTGCTAGGAGCAGGAACACAGAAAAGTAGTTCCAGCTCAGCCAGAGGATGATTTTTATCAGCTCATTTTAGTCAATAAAGAATGGAGTCAATCACTCTTAGAAAACAGCACTTTGCAGTCCTTGTATACCAGGCCGGTACAATCACAGAATAAGTCAATAACCACATTAATCAATGCAATGTAAACTGCTGATCTCTGCGGATAAATGGTACTGGTGTAAGAAGGCCCTCAAATAAATCCCAAACCCACTCAAATGCATAGGTCTTAAATCTACTGAGGGCAGAGGGACACGTGAAAGATTTGCCTTGTTTCTCTTTAAAATCTTGAACATGTCTCATGAAATCCAGGATGGGCTTTTTTTGTTGTTATCTCTTTGTGTCTCAGAGTTATTCCAATTCATTTTTTAAGGACAGGATATCTCTGTAGACATTTTCCTGCACTGAAATACATTGGCATACGTTGAACAGGTTAAGCAAAGAAATAATACATAGCAGCATTATTAATATGACATTCTAATTGCTACAGCACACACATTGTCAAGTACTAAGTGCTATGAACTGATAAAAAAAGAAGCTCAAACTAAAAAAGCCTGAATGATTGAAGCCATTTAGAGGCCCTTATTGTACCATGCTGTCAAAATGTCCAAGTGACCTTTTCTACACGGTAAATTTAACCAAGAAAAATTTTATACAAGCTATTTTAATAACACTGTTTTGCCCCTTCCCCTTCCCCCCCCACCTCATAGTTTTGGGATTAGATAATGGTCAAAGCAAGAGAAATGTCACATCTTTACACAAACGCTGAAGATGACTGGGGCATTACGTGCCAAGTCTCTGCAACTTCATCTATGTTTTCAGGTAGAGAGATATTTCTGAATGCATATATACAAATGCATGAAAGCGATACTATTCTTCCACATTGCTGGTCCATAACAAGCCTTTGCTATGTGGCAGCACTCCAATAATCCACTCTCAGTGGCAGAAGACAGCACACAGATGTCACCTGAACCCAACATGATAAATAATGCAAACACAAGACAGCATTTCCATATTGCCTGCACTTGGAAGATCTCACCACACTCGTCCCAATATTTCAGTAGTCCACTAAAATATTATCATACCTCAAACCACATTCACCCAAAGGCTACAGTGAAGCTGCATCTACATGACGCAAGGCAAACTTCAAGGCAACTGACATTCAAGGGCACTGAGACACATGGGTGTGTACCCTGGACACACAGGTACCAGAGTGGAGGAAAGGCATTAGGGATACTCACTGTAGGGCAAGATTCTGGATAGCTTTTACCCAGAGAAGTGCAAAGAGCACTTGGACACAAGTTCCTTTTGAAGACCAAATAGATAAAACCTGTGTCAGCATCCCCAGCCACCAGCTCAGACAGCCCTGTGCACGCAAAAGCCTCTCTGAGCAGATTAATTCTTGCTTCCGTGCAGAAAATCGTTGTGGGAAATTCTCTATGACTGCAGTACATTCAGATATTAATAAAATCTTTCTTTGCTTTTGCAATGTATTTATACATAAGCGTGATTTAGAGCTCTGTGTCAAGTCCTCACTAGCACTGCATTCCAACAACCTGCACAAAACACAGGGTGTTTCTACACATCAGGGTAATGCTGATTTAGGGGTTGGTACAATGGCACACATGGGCTATTTTACTTAGTTTCTTGGCATTCATATTCAGAAATTGCTCTATAAAGAAGGGAGAAGGCATTAAAGAAAGTTTAAATGATCTTAAATCACAGTGAAACATTGCATTTGGAACCAACTGAAACATTTGGATAGACTCAAAATTGCTTTTTTTTTTTTTTCAGGGAGAAATATTTTGTTGATGTATTAAATTTAAAATGAAAATCTCTGACTGCAACTGGCTTTAGTTTTTTTGTGCTTGCTTATGTCATCAAAATATAATAGATATTACTCTTCTTGCTGTTGGAAATCTGAGTCTCGTCTTGGATTTGATCCCATGCTCTGAAGTCTGGGAGGCCTGCACCCAGCATTTCCAGTACAGAGCAAATAAGCAGGGTTGTTTTCGTCTTTCCTTCCCCTTCTCTGTTGTTTTCCTTTTGACTTCTAGTTTTGGGGAGTTTATATTCCTATGTTGAAATATCTTCTACAACTGTGAGTATCAAAACTATTTTTGCAACTTTTTTTTCCACCCCCTCTTCCAGTCAACTAAACTCGTTTGATTTCGGCATCAGATGTCTTAACATTGTACAAAGATACAAGAAGAAAACATTCAAGTGGGCTACCTGGCCTCTCAACACAGTTCTTGTAGATTGACCAGCCCAGTTTCATTTGGACATCTATTTTAGTGAAACAAACAAGAAAAAAATAAAAATAATAGGGAGAACATGGGCCTCCACAATTTAACGAACTTCATTTATTTAGGAAGAGTAGGGGACCACATTATTATTTAACAGTATTCTCTTTAAGACTGCTCAGAAGCAGTGTTTTAAGGCATTCTTCTCTTGTTTGAGTTTCTGAACGCTAGGTAAATCTACTTTAGGAAGCACAGCAGCAGAACAAAATAGTGAATTAGATCAATTTAAGTTCTGTTTGCTGAAGTAAACATCTCCTACGGGAAAGAATGAAAAGATTACTTGCTAGAGTTGCATGTCTTACTTGGTTTTAGTGGTTATGATGCCTAAAACCTGATGCCCGCAGGCAGAGGGAGCAACACTTCACCACAATGGTGGAGCAGAGTTCTATGATAGACACTGTCCATATGGTGGCACATGGAAGAGGCAGGAAACAGAAGCTTTAACAACTACTGGTTATTGCCTTGATATTGCAAGAGTCCTTCCTGTGTAAATACGCAACTGGAACTCACTAGGCAGAAGAGTAACTTGGTAATCCACTCATGTTCCAGCTCTAAGGAAGCTCAGCCAAAAAAAAGCTTTATTCAAGTCAGCAACTTTCCAATTCCTAGGGTCCTCCTTTAATTTAAAAGGGGATTCTTGCACAGAAATAACAGAATAAGACGCATGTAGAAATTATGAAGTCAAACATGGGGAATTTGAAAATTACCTTCTACAAAGAAAAACACCTTGCAAGGAAAATCAGTAACGCATGCAGAAATTAAAACAAACCTTAAGAAAACATTTCCTTGTTTAGTTTCGCTGCAAAGAAAAATATTTGTTCTTAGGGTATTAACAAGACTTCTAAATACCACAGCTACTTCATTCTGCACTGCTCTTTCCTACTGAAAGCTGTGTTAAACCTCTTCCTAGTAATTCCTGCAATTAGTATCTATGTAGAAGCCTCAGAGGACAGGCTTCTAAAAGCAGAATTATATTTTCAGAACCTCCCTGTAATTAATCACCTATCAGGCCTCCTATATAGTTCCACACAACTGCTCTGCAGAACGTATTTCTTTCCTTGAATGAAAAGAACTGTTTTGTTTCAACTTCGTGAAAGGATCACATTCATGTTATAAAATATAAGAGCTTAAGTTACATTTCACTGAAAAAAAATAAATACCCCTCGCTTATTGGATGACAGAAAATCTGCATGCAGGCTGCAATGGTAGCAACAAGCTGCAACTAGAGACCTGCTGGGACGCAATGATGCAAAAAGCTCTGTCAGAGCTCCACTGCAGCGGTCATCCTTTTGAAAAACAATGTTGAATTCAGTATGAGGATTACCAGGTGTCACCAGATACGAGTAAAATTCGTTTATCTACAATAAATAAAAGCCCACATTTCTACACTCGATTCTGTAGCCACAAGAATGTGAAATACGCTCTTTTCCAGCTTTGATAGCAGCACAGAAAAAGCAAATATTTAACAGAGTGCAATTCCTAGTGAAATACCTTGTCCTGGGGATGTAACGTCCTTTTCATCCTCTAGAGTACATAAATCAAAACCGAACATTGTTTCATAATGCATGCTCTTGTTACGTGTTTATTATTTATGGGTCTATGTCAGAGCACGTGGAGTTCTCTCAGCACGTCAGTAATCCCAAGCATCAAAATTTTGGTAACTTCCCATACGATTTCAAACTTTAAGGACAATATCAATGAAGAAAGGCTGAGGGAGATGAGCTTGTTTAGCTTGGAGAAAAAAAGGCTCCGGGGAGACCTCACTGAGGCCTTTCTGTACTTGAGGGGAGCTTATAAACAGGAGCAGAGCAACACATTACACAGTCTGATAGCAATAGGCTTTGGGGGAATGGCTTTAAACTAAAAGAGCAGAGATTTAAATTAGATGTTAGGAAGCATTTCCTCACTCAGAGCAGTGGGCATCCCATCTCTGGAGGAACCCAAGGCCATGGATGAGGCCCTAAGCAGCCTCAGCTGGAGGGCCAAGGAGGGGGTGAGCAGCCAGCTTACAGCAAGAGATTGGAACTGGGTGATGTTTAAGATCCCTTCCAACCTTGATGATTAAGACTCTTGCTTCCAGATCAGCTTCCCATTTCTGTGGATGTGAAATATGTTTTATTATGCTTTTTGGAAGATTACCATGCACAGGTTAAAGCATATTCTTCAGCTCATTCATGTGCACACACAGTGCCATCTCCCTTTGAGCCCTTCTTTTTTCAGAAGTATTGGGGAAGGGAGGGAATTTGATTAATTTGTTGTTGCAAATGGTTACAAAGATGAGATAACACATTTGTCAGTAATGAAAAGAAAATAGACTTCAGAATATAGTGGGAAGGATGAAAAGGTCCCCTAGTAGTGATGCGAGAAAACAAATACCTTTTATAGGATGTTGTTAAAGCTGACAGCAGTGTGACTTCATGTTTTGAGCTCTATCTATTTACTTGAAAGTCACGCTCACTCTGGTGTTTAATTTGACATGCTAATAACTCAATAGATTGAAGGGTTTAATTAGATGCTTTTATTTATATTTCAAGATGAGGAAAATCAATGTTCTTCTCATTTACCTTCACACCCATCCCAGAGATGAATCTACACTTTCAATCTACAGTGAAGAACAACAATGCCAGCTGAAGGATAACTAAACATGCTAGAAGACAGATATATTTTAATCTCCCCTTAAAAAAAGTTGTTGATTAGAACAGCCTTTGCATAAAACAACCTGTTAAAGTTCATATCTCAAATTACAAAAGGCTCTGCCTTGTCCAAACCTGATTCAAGGCTTGCTGGTGTTACTGACACTCTCTTAAACTCAAGGGTTTGGGGTTGGTCTATATACCTCCTTTTAATATGATGGATCTTTTCAGAATAAAACAATAAAGTGTTGGTCTACTCAGAAAGAAGCAAAATCACTTTCAACAAGCTCTTGGAAATACCAGCCAAAGCATTCACAGATAAACCAACAGCCACATACAGAAAAAAGAACTAAACTCACCCAGATGGTGAAGGGGATCCCTGTCTATGCAGCACATCTCCTCAAGAAGCAGTCCAGGTCCAAGAGATACTCTCCTTCCAAGAGTTAGCCCCTGTCTGAGCCCTACTTCCCCTCCCCTTGTGGTTAAGTGGGAAGGGAGCACAGGTGCAAACAATTTGCCTGTGCTGTCTGGGCCAGGCACACCCCTTCACCAGGTGTTCAATCACCAGTCAAAGCCCTGAACTAACAGCTCCCCTGCAAATATATTCCATAACATGAATTCTGTAGTGGTTCCTGTAATACAGAAAGTAAACAACTAACTGTTATTTATTTGAAATGGTTTTGGTGGGTTTTGTTTTGTTTAGAAGTTGTGGTGAAGAATGTGAGATAATTAATATCCACATCACAAGTAATTTCAAGTCTCTTCTCAGTTACCTCCTGGCACAAATCTTTCACGTTTGCCATACCATTAAATTGGAGTTTCAATAAGAATTAGTACAAAACTGGAAATCACTCTTTTCACAGTCTCAAGTTATATTTGGTACCACTCTATTTAATTAATGCATATACATTTAGCTGTGTATTTCAAAGCTTATCTTTTTAATCAATACATTATTAATATTTAGATTTTGTTCTATGTGTACAATCTCTGTCTCCCTTCCCCACCCCCATTATTTTTCCTTATTGGAAATTTTGGTTCTGATAAAGTATTAAGACAGAATCTACAGGTAGTTCAATGTTAAGAGTCCATTGCTTCAGTCATCAAGGAAAAGAGTACATAAGAACAAAACTCAAGAGTAGGATAGCAGATGTCAACATAGACAGTTCTCTTGGGGACAGTTTTATTCCTCCAGAGCTTAAACCTGTAAAGATATAAGCATAAAAATAAGGAAATTTCTGTCCCAAACCATTTTTCCCATGCAGTCTTGTCCAACAATGCTCTTTTACAATATATTTGCAAAATAAAATATCCAAAAGACTATTTCTTTCTATTCACTTTTAAGTTGTAGCAGCAATTCTAGGGAGTTTTGAACGGCCTTCCCATGCCCCATATAGATATCTGCTTGCAGGAGGGTCTGGATTGGTTAGTTACAACCCAGGGTTCCATACTGTGTGAGTAATAAGAGCAGAGCCTGGACACACCTGCACTAGCTGTGGAGTGCAGCTGAGGAGCTTTACCTCAGTTATCAGCAGCTCCAAATCGGATTAAAATCTGCAGCGTATACAAAAGCTGCAGAGTTGAGTTCAGTAAGAAAGTTTATGTCCATGAAAAGCATTACAGATAAGGTCACATCTGGGTGTTGTGTGAACACGAGAAAACTGGAGACTAATCTACATTCACCCAGTGGAACAAAGGGAGAGGGAGGTCAACAGTGGAAGCAAAAATTTTGTTAATCCTTTGTACTATTTAGAGGCACACAGATTTCTTATTACACACTGATATTCAGAGAAAGGAAATACAATCTTACGTACTTGATATTTTTGGGATCCTAATTTCCTCGCTGCTGCTGCCATCCCCACCATCACTGACGGTTCTTATTTCAATGAGATAATCTTCTTCAAATGGCACCAGAAGTTCAGCTGAAGTGTTGTTTGTCTCCAGTATGTGAGCTTTACTCTGTCTGTTTTGTCTGTACAAAATCTAAGCAAAAAAGGGTTAGACAACAGAGGTTACTCGATTACTTCAAATTTTACATTGTTCTTTAGATGGCTGAGAAATGAAAGGACAGAAGTCTGGACAGTATCATCTGGGTTTCCACTTAGGCAGCACGTTTCTGCAATTAAATGTGATGGACCCAGTGCCTGCCTTCATACAGGTCTCTTCACTAATTTATCTCTGGGACGAGGTGCAGAGCAGCCCTGAGCCCACGTGCCCTGGGGGAGGTGGAGATCCTACAGACTGTGATCAGATTGGGTCTTCTAGAAGCCTTTCTTCATAATTAGCACTCTTGACCAACTTTTTACATAGTTATGATTAAAAGAGCACTTGAAGAGCAAAGCAGAAGGAGAAATAGAGTTAATGGAGACTGTAAGGCAAATACTGTGTTGAGTACTTATAGCACTCTCTCCACAACAAAATATAACAGACAGTTATAACGAAAAAGCAGGTATGCTAGAAACAAGGAAAAAGAGCTTAAAAGTCTGATTTTAATGTGTGGGGCCATTCAAACACACTAACTAGGCTCTAAGAGGAGGTGATCTTGAGAAAGATTACATGGTAGGATATTTTTTCTGTCCTTTTCCTCCCTGGGAATAAATAACTCTTGATAGTCACTTAAATGCTGAGCAACACAAGGATCTTGATCCTGACAATCTTTCCCCATCTAAGTGCTCTCCCCAGCCATTCTGACCACTTTTCAGGTCTTTCAGAAAGTCTTTGAGGGTCAGAGACACTGCAAATAAACTTTAAACTAAATGTTCCTGTCCTTAAAAAGCAGATTTATAGAACCATCTTTTACTTCACCCACACTGATCTTTATGTGAATATCTTCCATTCTATTTTCAAAACTGTGTTTATGAATTGTCAGAGAGGGAGGACTTTTAAATATGTTCTGTGTCAATTTAACTCTTAGGAGTCTGTTCTCTATTTCTTACAGGTGTGTGAAGCTCATTTCAATGGAAGAACCTTATAGAAATAAGATTACAAGGGAAAAGGAACAAGAGGAGTCCAGCAATGGGGACGTCCAACTCCAAATGAGATATTCTTCCACCGTCTGTATAAATGTCAGCCAACCATCCCAGTGTCTGCAGAAAATTCACCTTTTCATGGGTAAAGAATAGTCACAGTCCAACTACTCACTTTTTTCACCTCTGTTATAAACAACGTGTATGATTAAGGAGATGAAGCAATGACTTACCTTGTAGCCTAGCACCTCTGATTCATTCTCCATTGTTTTCACATGTTCCCAATTCAAGCAGATTTTGGAATTTGTCAGTTTCCATGCAATATTTACTGGAGGTTGACTGGGAGCTTAAAAACAAAAAGAAACCAAGATGATCACAAGATACAACTTTATATTAATTTGCATAGTGTAATTGAATGAAACTCTGACATGGAAGTAGCAAATGCATGGGTGATTCAAGTCTAAAAGAGAGAAATATATTTTCCAGTCCATCATTGCTCTCTTATTAGTCAGAATAAAGATCTATTCATAGCACAGAACCACTTACTGTGAGAGTTCATTCTGGAAATTAGGCGAAGCCTGACAGTGCCTGACAGTTCAAGTTACATTTGATAGATTTTATTTAAGTATTATGTTGTTCCCATCTATCTTTTAATGGACTGGAGAATGTTTTGCTGTATGGATTTCAGAAAAAAAAGTTGAAACCAGGAGCAGAATACAAAAGGCTCGATTTTCATCGGCCATGAGAATAGGCTACAAAGAGTTACACATTAAAGTCTCCATGTGATCCATCATGAAACGTTGCTGGATTTTATAAATTCTCAGTATAATAGGCTGAGGGTAGATTTTCAAAGGTTTTTTTATGCCTAAGTGCCAGGGCTTTGAAAATTTGCCTACGAGTGACAGAAATCGAATCTGTGTGAACATGTGAAGTTGAAACTGTGCCTTTGAACTGACTGTCTCAGATTGACATCATCTCCATCTCCATGGTGCGTTCCCCAAATCCTGCCTGGGAGGAGAGTGCCAGGGGTGTCAGAGGAAGTAAGGATTTAAAAATAATTGAGAAAAGAGAGATCTGGAGAAAGGACTGCTGGGTTGTCAGGGTCCCAGGCCTGACTTTAAAATGTTAAACTTCTGGGATTCTTCTTCATTCCTTACAGTTCTTACATACTGATGGGTTAGCATACATAACTCAGAAGGTACCACAGACTTGGTAATACTCCATCATCTGTTTATTTCCAACATGGAGAATGAATCAACGGCATCTGTTGTTATGTATCTATCTGCTTCTTGACTGTGGAGAAGTTTAATCCACCCCACTGTCTGGAAAAGGAGCTGTTACTGGGCCACTCAGGTGAATCTAAGCAGATGTCTTTCCATGAACCGTAGTCCATACTGGATAAAGATTATTTTTCTTTTTGAATGCATTTAAATACATTCACATGCATAAAACCACAAATTTACTTAAATTTTGTTTGAAACTTCTTTGTTGCTTTCACCAAATGTTTTAGATAAAGGAATTCAGACATGAAACATTCTCAATATATAAAGGATGTCAAATTTTTAATTGACTGGGTACTTTGAAAACTCTTTGATGTCCTCAAATATGGGAGAATATCATCTTATCTAAAATCTTTTGATATAATACTTAAAACCATTTAAATTCCCCAACTTTTGGTTGAAAGAACCACCTCTGGGTGACTTCCTAAACTGAATTATCTGGTTTTCATTTACAGTCAGGGGCCAGAATAGGCAGTAATGGATTGCCCTTTCCCAAACTCACAGTGATACCCATAAACAAGAACACTATGAACAGCTCCTTAGATATAAGACGACCAAGCCTTTCCACAACTAACTTATCAACTTTATCAACATCATTTGATATTCCTAAGTAAATCAAGTTAATGAAGTTACTCATGTTTTAGGAAATCCTCACAGGTTTTTTGAGTTGAAGTTTATACTTGCGAAGTATTTCTAATATGAACATCTGCTGACATATGCATTAGTGATTAAAAAGCAGTCAAATCTCTTAAAACCATGGTGACATATGAATAAAATAAGTGGAATAGCTGAGCCTCGTAATGCCTCCTTGTGGAGCACTATGCATCATTTTTACTTTCCTAAGCAGTAAACCTACACCACAGTGTCAACCTAGACATAAAACCGATCTTAGATAAGTATGTTTCAATCAGAATTGCACCTATTTATTATAATTATTTTTATTATTTATATTATATTTATATTATATTTATATTATATTATTATTATTTATTATTATTATTATTTGGCTGAAGGCCTATTGGAGTTTTAAGTTTGGCTTAGTCTGTACAATAATTCCGTATACAGAACACTGGGAATCTTTGGCAATGAGTGTGAAGACAGAGCTATTTGTTTGAAGCCAAAGCTCCCGCTGTATATATGTATTGTTTATATGCTCTTGATGTACCATCTCTTCTTCTATTGAAAATGCCTGCATTTTTCAGAAATGAGAGCTTAAAATTTTAATATATGTTTTCAAGTATTAAATAGGTTGTTTTGACTTTAATTTTTAAATGAACCATTAGCACCATCCTGAGTTTGACAGAAGACAAAATCAATGTAAATCAAAAACAAATCTGTTCCCTTTTTGTTTTGCCTTTTGACTGACATGTCTTTATCTTTTCTTCCATACAAATATACACACAAATATGGAGAATCATTTCCAGAGATGAGTCTGTGAGGAAAGTCTTCCTTGAAGTTTTAATTTCACAAAATATTTTCTCTGTCTTTATTTTGGCTTATGCTACCAACATTAAATTTTATCATTAAAGTATTTATCTCCTGTCTAGCGCTTTAAAGCAATAACCTGGAGCGATACATGGATAAGAGGACAAACGAGGAGAGTCAGAAGATTCCATTTTTGTGCAAAAGTGTTGATAAATTGGGAAAACGTAGTCCACTGATACTCTAAAAATAATGGGGCGTGTGGATATATAGCAGATTAGCAAGAGTTCCTGTTTTATGACTATTTTGCTGTTGGTGAGCATTTCCTTTACAGGTTCTATCATGTAAAACAGCACTCCCGTATTATCTCAGAGGATGGCCCCATGAAAGCCTACATTTCACGTAGCTCTTATTCTCACAGGTAGAAAAGCGCATGTTTTTGCTTCTAAAATTGCAGGGAATTTGAACAGTTACTGATTAAATAGTATTTAAGTGAATGTGTCACATAAGTTCCTTTCTGCACGGCACAATTTTGGGGTCCCCAGAAACACCTAGAAAATTTAACAGTTCCCTATTAAAAAAATAAAAATAAAATAAATAAAAGCCATAATCCCAAATCTACAGTTTGACCTGTGGAATATCTTTCCTTCATTGAATTTGAATCTCTTTTGAAATTTCCTGAAAGCAAGTGGCACACTGTTCCATTCAAAAAGATCCTTCCTAATTGTTGCTACACTGTAGGAACATAAACACCCACGTTACCTGGTTTTGCCAATGTAGATAATTACCTGAGCACACACGCAGAACAGGGTAAAAGAAATAACCTCAGGGCTGATTTCACTCACTGGGAATTGTAGCTTCAGAACTGAACGCAGATCTAAATACAACATCAACATCTTGCATACCAGAATCTGAGCAAACTCAACGCTGACCACAAAATCAAGAAACAAAGAAGAGACAGGGAAGTTTCTCAGCCACAGACTTCACTGCTTAATTTTATGAAGAAATTTGGGATCCCATTTTCCTCGGTACTGCAACATTTAGCAGAGCTGGGTCATGATAAGCTGAAATGTCACTGTCCCACCTGGGAGTCTGCAACATTTGTTGTACAAAATTGAATACTCACGTGACTTTTTAGTGGTGACATTTACTGGGGAGCTGGAGGGCCCTGTCCCTGCTGTGTTGTAAGCCCGAACTGTTGCAAAATACACGGTGTTAGCTTTTAGGCCTGTGATATTTTTGGCTGTTACGCTCCCATTGACTCTGACTTTACCAGTTGTGCTTTCCTTGGGATCATCAGTCCAATATAAAACCTGAAAAGCCAAAACAAATGAAAGGCAATTCATTGTTTTACATCAGTTACAGATCTGGCTGGCATGTAGGCACACTGCCAGCGAAGATTTCAAGGAATACTGGATTTTTCATATACAAAACCAGCAGGAAATAAAACCAAGCATGAATATTTAGAGAGAAGAAATAAAAATTCAAAAACAGAATACACATTAAGAAAGCAAATGGAATCCTTACAGAAATCCAAAAGGAAAACTTTGAAAACACTAGATATTTTAAAAGCTTTTTGGCTTTAAGGTTTGAACAGATATAAAAGAAAAAAAAAATCTTTAAAAGATACAAAGAAACATTTATATGCATCATCCAAGAGGATTTCAACTATTTTGTATCCTGTCTAATTTTTGTTCTGTGACAGCCATTTAGACCTTCTTTGCTTTTTAATGAACATTTGATTTGGAAGGTTTGGGTATTGCTGCTCGCTATGAACAGGAGAGAGAAGCTCAAAGCCTTTCAAATGCTGCAGCAGAAGCTCTGGTTGGTAATAACATGCATTTCCTTCTGTAAGGAATGGTGGAGGTCATGTGCATGCCTGCTATATATCAGCTGCCCCCATCATGCTCAGGCAGTGCTAAAGCTGTGTAATAGGAGGGAGGATCAACCTTGTTTTGTGGAATCAAGAACAAGCACAAGTCCTTCTATAGTGGCCATCACAAATGATTAATCTTGAGGTTTTAATTTACATTACAAAAAGGCTGGGTAAGAACTGCAGTCCTGGTCTGTAAATGCTTGTGATTATCTCAGGTGAAATGCTGTTAATGAGAGTCAGGTGAAGAGCTGCATTATCTGCTGACTTGGCAGCAAGGGAAGAAGAACCAGAATACCAATGTGAATGGGGAAGGGATGTCTGCAAGGTTCCCAATCTCAGCCCCATCCCCCTTCTGACCCCAGCAACAACAGCATCAGCTGCTACCTCACCTCATAGCCCAGCACCCTGCCTGTGTGCCTGTTCCATGCAACAGGCTGCCAGGAGACCTCCACCTCTGCCGCCGAGATGCTCAGTGCTGAAGTCCCTGCTGGTGCTATCTGCGGCTCTGGATCATGAGAGGAAAGGCAATAAGTGGAACGTTTGTAGTATGAAAGGGGTATTGCATCAGAAAGTTAGGGAGATATGAGAAAAAGTCAACATTTTTGGTGGAAGCAGCAGGAAGAGGATTGTACTTTTGCTGCCCATTTATTGTGGAACAGTAGCAAAACTGTGATTTTTCAAAATTGGTCATAACCTGTAATCTGGGACAGATCTTTAGAGGAAATGAGCTGTATGGAGTGGTCTGGGCTCTCTGATAGAGATAAAATGTTTTGAACATCTCCTGCTTTTTCTTATACTTCCCAGTGGGAGCTCCTGAGACAAGTGCATTGAAACGTGCCATCTACTTAAAGTAACTCTGACAATCTTTTCCTTGCCTTTGTTCCTTTCGAATTCCCATCCTCTGTCCCGTGTCTCTCGAGAATCTGCAATGAGCAGCTTTGAACAGATTTCTTACCACCCTACAGAGATCTGCATGGTCATACCTGGGACCTATGGGCTCTACAGAACCGATACTAATAAGAGCAACACACTTTACCATCTTCTCCAGAGTAGACAATGGATATGGAGCTCAGGGTCCCTTCTCCTTCATTGTTGTAGACACCAACTTTCACTTCAAAAGGAGACAGAGGTGCAATGCTTTCATTCCTATAAACGTATTTACTTGCTTCTACGGGAGCCACCGCTGCTTTTGTCCACGTTGTTGAGCCAAGAGGGCGAAACATAACGATATAGCCAAAACCTTCTCCATTTTGTAGTTCTTCTGGCACTGGCTGCAGTGACAGGGCAGTCAGTCAATAAGCATTTGCAAGTATACACTGTTTTAATTGAATCTTCATTTTCTCAGAATATTTTAGGAGCATTGATTCAGTTGACTGTGCCTTAGAGAAGATAATAATGTTTGCTCCATCAGTCAATGTAATATTGAAATAAAAATCAAAATAATAAATCTATTGAGGCAATCAATTTAGAAACAAAAGATCTGATCAGCTCCATTAAAGTTATTCTCTTTCAGGCATGAAGTTTTCAAAATTAAAAGCAATTCACTCAGCACAGTTTATAGCTGGATTTTTTTCCCCCAAGGGGCAAAGGAACACTAATTTTAAATGATTTTAAAAGAAGGAAAGAGATGGGAAAGGAGCAAATGTACATAGAGGCTCATGTCAGCTGTGTAATTGCTTGTGCATGTCTAGAGCACGTATATTTTTCTTAGAACAAGGGAGAGTTTGGAGTGCATGAATGTTTTCTTATTTAAGTTTGTTTAAAACAGAAATGTTATTGCGAGCTAACATGACAAAATTAATGTTTCTATTAATAAAATCTCATGTCAAGAAATGTATTAATGACTCATACCGAACAGGCAGTTACATCAACACTGTATCCAGAATGAACACTCCTATTTTCTTGGGAAATAAAGTACTTCTATGCTGGCTTTTCAAAGCAAGAGAACATTTGTAAAACAAGAAAAGAACAGCAGTATATGGAGGAAGAAGTTTTGCCAGCAAAATTCCATTTATTTTGAATGCTTTCATCAAAGCAAAGGTGCCCAGAAAAGCCGCCATGACAAATGGTACCAAGGGCAGAACTGCTGCCCCTGCGGTGGGTCCTGGCTCCTCCACCACGAGTGTTACTGGGGTGAGAAGGTGGGAGGATAAAACTGGTGAACATCAGTCGATTTCAGAGCACCGAGTTTATTTATTTCTTCATAAATTACTTCTAATGTGATAGTAAGATTGTCAGATTATAACCCTGATCTGACACACATGACAAATGTTGTAATATCTTAAGTTCTTTACAGGCATTAATTCATCAATCTGCCCCCCCTTCAACGTCCTATCCAGACCCAAGAAAGTTAAACGTGAGGGCTGAGGGTGCAGTGGGGATTGATAAGAGCTCAAGCCACTTTCTAGAGCTTTTAGATTGTTTTCAAGGCTTTCACGACCTCAGATTTAATCAGAATGTTTAGGGAGTTCATCACAGAAAGCCAGAGAGTCGTATTCAGTGTGTTTGCTTATTAATTACTATTTCTTCTGACTATTTTTCAGGACACGCCATGGAGTCCAACAGGATAATTTGATTGAGATCTCTCAGGTTGTTTTTCAATTTTCACATTCTGCTCGCAAAGAATAGATTGGTGGAGGAGAAGATGAAACACAACTGAGGAAGATGCATATGGAGGAAAACTCAGCTCAGTAAAAGCGAAGTTTCAGTCTGTTTGGAGAGCTGAAAGGGGAAAGCAGTGCACTATTATTTATCTTGTGGGGATTTCGGGTTTCATTTTTTTTCCCCTCTGTCACTTCCCTTCCTCTCACACTGGTTAAATGGCAGAGTTATCAGCATACAGGACAAGATGGGCAGATCGCTCAGCTGATGAATAACATCGCTTTTAGAATTAATTTCTTCTCCTTTTCTTCAAACTATGGACACAAGGTTGGCTCTTCTTTTGACAAATAATGAAGTCAAGGAAAAGTGGTTTTTTTTTAATGAATAAAGATTCTCCATGACTTATGAAGGGAGCATAGCAGTTTTGAAGCTGTGTCCTCAACTGAGAATTAACTGAAGACCACGTTCAGCTTGAGGCACACAACAAAAACACAGAGGTTGGACACTGGTTGCTGGCCAGTTTTATCACAGGGCAGGAGGCTTCCTGCCTTCATCAGGCTGGAGAAGGAGGGCTACTTCCTTCTTTCTGCTCTCCACAATGACCCGCACTCTACTCCCTCATTGCAACTTGTAGGATGGTGCTGAGGGTTCTGAAATTGTATATTCTCTCCTCCTGCTGCAGCACTGGAGAATTAAAGGGTTCATCTCCTTTAACACATAATAGGATATGCCTTGTCAGCACAGTGTTCCAGAATGAAAAACATGTAAACAAAAGTATGAAAAACGTTAATGCAGAAAATGGCCGAGCAGATTAGTGTGTTAAGCACCTCCTGTACAATGGAGATAAGAGGGTTATACAGACTTCTAAACATCTTTATAACATGCCTCCTAAGCTGTTTATTTTTATAAATGGTTCACTATAACACAGAAAACTTGCTGTGTATCTTAAACTGTTTCCTCTCCAGATGCAGGATGAATCTCAAGCCAATAGCTGAAAGGCTCTGGATTTCAGCAGGGCTGTGATTGCGCTCACTGAATCCCCCATCAGACAGCTTAAGTTAATTGAGTTACCAATTACCTCCCATGTGATGACCAGCTCTGAGCGGCTCCCTCCTCCTCCGCTGATGTTCGTTGGTGCCACTGTTGGAACTGGAGGACAAAAAACACCAGGGCTGCAACAACCACCACTGCTGGGGGTCTCCTCTACTGCAAGAATAAAGCTTTCCTCCTGGCTCCTCTCACGTGCAGCTCCTCTGCCATTCAAGACGTGCAACAAGGGTTGCATTCTATTACGGTGCATTTTAAGTGAACTGAAATCATGTTTGCACATTTTCAGGTTTCTAAGGCTGAAGCCACAGATGTATTTGATACATGAGTACCCTGGTTCAAAAAATTAATTAAAGAAGCTAGTAGCATCAAGTATCTGACATTATTATGCCTCATCAACTAATTGGCAAAATGCTGTTCCATTCAGACTGTAGCTGCAACACTACTGATTTACTAATTATGCATTTGTTCAGTAAACATGTTGTTGGAGCAATATATTAATTTTTTTTAATTGGCTGCATGCTTTCCTTAGGAAATTCAGAACTTGTAATTTGCTGTTCTCCTTCTGCCAGCACTGTAAGAGACCCAACGTGCATTGATTTGAGCCTGACTTTCCCCAGTGGTGCTTCAAGTGTGTGGCTGCATAGGTCCATGGTTGAGGTCAAATAATATGTTGCTGTTGCAGGCTGAAGGGACTTTCATTTGTCTAATGGCTGTTGGTGGAGAGGCCAAGAAAGTATTTCTTGCCTCTTGCTTTATATCTCAATACACATACTCAATACACATCAGCCTATAAACATTTCTGCTTATTGGACACTGAACTGTGATGTGATGGATGGGATTTAGACTGAGCAGCTTTGTTCCTATTGCATATTTCGCAATACATTTACTTGCGAGGATGATGTCATGCTGTTTTTCTGCTGTGTATTAAAAAGTATTAAAAAAAAAAGGACAGCTGCACCACTTACAGATGCAAAAACCTCCCATAAGAGGGCATTTATATTGTTTGCCACCTCCAAACCTTCTGCTTCCGCTGCCTAAAAATGGTGTTGAGATAAGGCCAAAACTTTTCCAGCTGCTGTTTTGCCATGACTGCCAACCCTTCCCCACGTCTTCCTCCTGGAGTTAAGCACAGCTGTAGGAGGAGCGATATAGGCAACAGCTCCCCACATTCCCAGAAAGGTATGTGAACTGGCTGCCACCCACATCTACATCTTTACCTGACTTAATTCTCTTGAGAAACATTGAGATTCTAAGGTACATTTGTTGTGCAGCCAGAAAAGCGAGTGAAGGTACAAATGGACTAAATTCTGGGGGTCGTTTAGCGTAGGCGTTCTGTTTTGTCACTCACAATCCATGTCTTTGTGCACATCAGAGGTAAATAACCTCAGACTGAAAAGAACATCAAAGGGAAAAAAATAACAAAATGGATATTCAAGACTACTCCTTCACTGCATGGGTCAACTTAAACTCAAACAATTTATGTGTTAAATGTGTTCAGCACTTACTATATTGGCATGGGAAAAAAAACTGGTACTGCTGCTCAGCAGAGCCTCAACTGGGCCACAGGTGAGAAACAGATGAAAAACTGAGTGCACCAAAAGAGCCTCAATTAATTCTCTGCTACACCTTAATGGAACAAACGGTGGCTCATTTGCACTCACAAATCTACTGATGCTTAGATTCTAGCTGGCAAAATAGCCACGGTAACAGCAAAGTTGAAATTCGCCCTACACAGCTGGTCTTTTGCTCTCCACACTGTGGTGCTGCATGCAGTTTCCTATTCTAATAAAAAATTGAAGACAAGTGTTACTCCTTCTATTGCATAGTGATGCTTTGAGGCAGAGCAGTGGACAGCAGTGAAGGGGTAAAGTAAAGGAAACCTAGAGTCTTTCTATTCCCTGTGCTGAGCTTCAGCTTGCACTAAACTGTAAGGAAATAACACTTCTTATGCTACTGCCATGATAAATAATAGTAATTTTATTGTTTCTTTCTCTTTCTAGCCCCAGCCTTGTGAATCCTCCCAATAAAACTGATGAGAGCTGTTACTGATTGCATAGGTGGTTTGGAACACCACACTCCACAAAGCCCCAAGGCAACATCAGTAAGAAAGACCCTCTCAAGACTAATTTTGACTTCATGATCAATCATGTGTTGGAAAGCACATATCTCTGATGCTCTGTGGGGAAATACAGAAAATTCGGCCTCTTCCTGTCTGCAGCTTTTCTTTAGCCTTCCATTTCCACACTGCCCTTATTTCTCCCATGTAAAAGCTTCCTGGGGTTCTTCTGAGGGAGGAAGGGTTTGTGCCACTTGGGCACACATCCCCTCTACACCTGAGCAAAGGATTGGTCCCTGCTGCAGGCTGGGAGCCCACCAGCCCTGTGCTGGTGAGCAGCCTGCAACCCTCTGCACTGCCATACTAGCCAGGTGGTCCTGACTGCTAATGAGCCTCATTTGATTTCTCCCTCTGCACCTGGCAAGCAGACAAAATCTATCAAAACTGGTGCTCTAATGTTCAAGTAGTTTTTTCTGGCACCAGGACTCAGAAGAATCTTTTACTTCAACAACAGGAAAAAAAACACAGAACACTTTCTTATTAAATTTAGATCAACTGATTCAATACATTTTGAAGTAATTCTGCCTTGGGAAAAATATGGCAGGTAGACAAATAATGTGGTGGGTATTCTGAGAAATAGATGGATCTGCCTTTCCAAGACTAAATATGCTTAAGTTGCTCTGAAAGAAATGCCTTCTATTTCTTTTCATGAAAACTACAACAGCTACTAAGAGCACAGTAACACTACTTGATAAAGCAACATCTCACACAAAGAAAATATATATACTAGCTATGCATTTTTTGCTTGTGATGAACACGAGCTTGCATGTGCTTGTCAAAATCTGTACCAGCAGAGGTGACCATGCTGCTGTCACCACTGCTCAAAGACACCACCCACCCTTTGCTGTGGTCACATCCACTGTTTGTCTCCATAAATGTTCAGCAAGCGTTAATGAATGTCAATGAGTGACATCTTTTTCGCATTACACAGACCTTTGCTTCATACACATCATTCTATCAGGCTGTCCCTCTGCTGCTATCTGCCACATGGCAACAAAATGTAATGGAATACTGGTGGGAAGGTTCAGCCTCTCCTACCGTACCACCAACCTCTGCTTCTGATGTAATGAAGCAACATAATAAAATAGGAGGCATTACCTTTGGAGCAGATCTTGCATTTTCTACTCTATAATCTACATTATTATATTTTGAGTTCAGTCTTGAAATGCACCTTGCCAAGCTTCAGCACATGGCAAATGAGAGAAAAAGAGGGGAGAAAGTGGACTGGAAAAACTGCTTCCATTTCACTGCTCTCCATCCTACAGGTGTTGGTTTTATGGGTGCAAGAGAGCTGATAGGCAGGGGGCTGAGATAAACATAAAATGAAGCAAAGGTTTGGGCTTCAAATAAATTGTACCAAACAGAGAAGGTTAAAGGACTGACAGTGTTGGTCATCCAAGAATGAGCTTTCTTCCCATGAGGTTCCAAGTCCCGGAAGATAATTGTGTAAAGGTTAGACAGACTGATAGGAAAGATCCTGTCCTGGAGTCAGTAGAAGCTATTAGCCTCACTGGGCTTTGGATGTTGTAATTTATTTCCTCCAGTTATAGCCAATATCCTGTCCCCACTGATGTTCAGATATCAAACACCCTAAGCAGCAAAGGCTTTATGTGCTCATGCTAGGGTATGCCAGAGAGCTGGCTTTATCATTTTCTGTTCAAGTCTCCGAGCAGAGTATAAGTGCAGTTATAATAGGAGGAAAACATAAGTTGCTCCATAATTGCTTCAATGAAAGCTTGCGTTCAGGCACAGGCATTAGATGCACTTGGGGATGTATAAAAGCACAGCCCAGCTCCAGCCTTTATTGCTGGCTCAGGTGATCTTTTAGCTGGAGAGAAATGCACGTGGTACCTAAGACATGTTCAAGCATCACTCGCATCAGTATTGCAGGTCAAGGAGACATAAGAGCCACAAACTGGTAAAACACCAAAGAGGTATTTAAGAAACTCTGAAGTAGGGAGGCTTTGCTTCCACAAACCTCTTACATAGGAAACTGGTGAGGTACCTGTGCTGAAAAACCCAGGAGAAACCAGGGACTTACCCGCTGCTTTGGTTTTCAGTAGAGCTGATGGCTTGCTTGGTTCCCCAGTTCCAACACTGTTGCTGGCAACCACGCGGAACTCATACTCAACCCAAGGGCTTAAGTCAACCACTGTTGCCCTGTGAGTCCTACTATTGAGGACTTCAGGAACTAGAAGCAAAATAAACATGTCAATAAAACGATATTTTTGGAGTAATTAATGTTATATGCACAAAATACAAGGCAACTCTCAAATTACTCGCCTGTTGAAACTGCCTGCCATCCAACTGAGAAAGGAGTCCTTGTCTGAATGCTGTAGATCTGGACTGGACTATTGTTATCTTTCCCAGATTTCCAGGATAACACAGCAGTAGTGCTAGAAATCTGTTCAACTCTAACATCTTCTGGTGGGCCTGGAGGACCTAATGTGAAAGATATTTTAAGATAAATGCATTCAAAAGAGAAGATGATAACTGAAGATAAGCAAGAGTGCAAGGCAGTGCTTTATACAGAAGTCTGATTTCTACCAGTGGCTACAGGATTTGCTCCCATCAAAGCATTTCTTTTGCTGTTGACAGTAGAAGGATTAGCTAAAACTTTAACCTTATCACTTAGTTGATCATAGGAAGTGATCTTTCACCTTAGCTCCAAAGAGTGGAAAGAGGCCTGGTCTCTTGATTTTTGCCAGCCTCTACCATGACCCAGAGACGCCCAGCAAGGAGCAGGTGACTCTGAGCTCTGCTCAGCTGCACAGCAAGAAAGAATAACCCCCCAAAAAAGGCCAAGGCACAATTGCTCAGATCTCCCACTGAGTTACCGAAATCTTAGACTGTCATCCCAGGACTTTTTAAACAACAGCTGATGCTAAGAAATACTAATTCCTCCAGAAGATACGTGTCTACATTTAATAAACATACCTCTTACAATTATGTCTGCTGCTGTAGATTGACTGTCTAAAGTTGTCTGCACCATGCACACGTATTTCCCAGAATGATGAAGCTGAATATTTCTTATCATCAAATCTCCAACGGATTCCTGGCGATACAAAGAAAGTAAACTAATCACTCACAACGTGCTTCTCATACTGGACACTTTTATAAATTGCTCAATATTAATAAAAAATTCGGCTTTTAAATTAAAATATTCATAGCTACCATCAGTTTTTCTCATGCGGACATTTTTATTATGGCTTCACAAATAACTCAACTGCCTTTATGATATTTAAGAAAGAAAAATAAATGGCTGCAGTCCTTTTAAAGAAACAGAGATTTGGTGCACATATAAACAGTGACAGGAGAGTAATGAAAAATGCTTGTGCACTCCAATGACTGGCAAATAGATTCATTAAGCACTAAAGAGTTCTAAAAACTTACTCCTCCAATTCTCTCAAAATGATGTATTCCTCTTTGAAAGTCAATTTTGTTGCCATTGAATGACCACGTGAATGTCACAGCAATGGAGGGGTCATGAGAAACCTGGCATGGAAGGACTATGCTTTCTCCAACTGTTACATCCATGTCAGAAGGTGAAACAGTAATTACAGTCCTTTCTGTGGAGACAAAACAATTTCCTTTTTATTAAAGTGCTTATAAAAATAGTAGATCTTGAGTGAGCTTTGTACTATTGGTGAAATGATGTAAAACTGGCCCATCTGTCCCATAATAGGGAAGATTATCTCTAATACGGTGATGACTTTAGAACACTCTTACCCACGTGCAGCCTATTACTTCTGCAGTATCGATACGAGCACTCTGTGTGCTCTGAGAGTGAGCAGATGTCAGAGGCAACACGCTAAATTAGTCACATGTTACTTTGTAAATCCCATAGTCAATAGATATGATTTCAGCTTAAAACGTGCAGAATTAATTATTGAGACTGCTGGAAATATACCCACTGTTCTTCAGGTTTAAAAATCCCTCTTTATAGAAAACTGCAGCAAAAACAAAAGTGGTGTCCATCTATCCCCATTTACTGTATATACAGTGAGATCTTTAATCTACATTCTTAGCAGTAGTTTACTGTAGTGCTGCTTACACTACAGCTTCAAAAAACCTCAACAGACAGAAAAACTATCTATGTAATCTTTATTAACCCCTTAGACTGAGAAATAAAAATGCAGATCTTATGAAGGGAACTGGTAGTTTGCCAGAGGGGAAAGAAAAGGGTTTCTATGGCTTCATTTTTGTTGTTATGACTGGCAGATAGATTAGGGATAACAACCACTTTGTTGTAGCAATTCCATTGAATAAAGCTTTTGTGCATGAAAATGTTATAAAATGGTGAGAATTGAGAGGCACATGAATAAAATGAGAGCAGAATCTATTCAACAATATTAATGCATTCCGAAAATAACATGAGAGGAGGAGAAGAAACCTTGCAGGAGCCGTATTAGTTTAGTGTTCATGCTGGCTTAACCCTATCTGTTATAAATGCATTCAAGAATTCAGAATTTTGGTTACCAAGGCTATGGCTCCAAGGGGATGGGTGCATGATAGAGCATCCAACACTTCACCTTCAAGAACGTTTTTGTTCAGATTGTTACGACCACTGTAGTAGCCAAATAATATGTAGGTGCAGGTAGGCAACATGGACTGAAGCTTGATGGGCATCTGAGCATGTCTGCTGTGATATCGTATACCATTATCAAAGGAAAACAAAGAGCTGATTTCTATTGCTATAGGCCAATTAGGTGATTTTTTTTCATTCCAGAATCACTGAGAAGCCGACTGTCAGAGTTTCTCGTCATCTAGAGCTCAGATTTAGAACACTTTATTAGATTCCCCTGTGTACCCTGAATGCTCTTCATAACTTATGCAAAACCGCCATCATGGCAGATTCATCCGTTTGTCTGAAGTCAAGGACTGCAGAAATGTGAAGGCCTCAGATGACTGTCTTGAAGATACTTGATCATTAAGTTAAAGCAATCTCTCCCTCTCCCTGGAAGCAGAGTGTCAGTCGCAATAAATTCCAGATGATTCAAGGGCCATACTCTCCGTTGGCACAACTCCACTGATTTCAGCACACACTGGCAAAGAACTTGGCTCCATAAATCTCAAGTGAAGTAATTCCATTGTGAAGTACAGTTAACTTTTACAGAATAATGTTGAAAAGTAACTAAGAACTACAGAAAACCTCTGCAAACTTTTACTTTCTTGATTTTTTTTTTCTCTAGCACTTTTTTTCTCACAACTGAAAGAGATTACCATGAATAACACTCTGAAATAAGAATTGGAGTAATGCTGTGTACATTAAAAGAAGAAAGAAAGAATTCCTTGGTATAAGATAAAAAATGGAAAGATGGTTTTGTGATCGCTGGAACTGTCCTTTGCCACCCGCAGATGGAGAAGCATGATCTGGCCTGAGGTGGCCCTCAAGCCCATAATCTCTTCCTCCAAGGCCATCCTGTGACAGTGTCTCCATCCTTAAGCCTATAAACTCTTTGCATCTTTAAATAGAGCTGTTGAAGCCAAATAAGTAGGGAAGTCAAGAAACAATATCTGGATAAGACTGAATGGTTGTTACAGGCTTCAGGTTCCCAGAAAGTTACTCTGAGGTTCCATACAAGTTCTCTGCTGATTAGTATGAACTGTCTTGCTTAAAGCTGACAGGAGTATGTCTGATCTGTATTGCGTTGGTGGCAGCCTGGAGCTACCCCTGAATTCTGTTACTACAACAAAACTCCAAACCACTGCATCTACTCTAGGGATGCAGTTCACATTGTTTGCTTTGGTCCATTAAGCTTTAATAAAGCTTTGCACCACTACTGAATTTTCCATGTCAAATACTCCCTGTCCTTCAAACTCCTCTTTAAAATACCTGACCTTCACCAGCCCCATCTCACCTCTGCTGCCAAAAGAGTTAACATTACCTCAATTTGTAACTCCTACTTCTCTGCACTGGATGGCTGGTCACCCAGATTGGTACATTTTGACTCTTCTGCTATGCACTGTGTACAATTACAGCAGTCTATAAATAAGTAAAATACTACAAATGAAATCAATTTATTTCTATGGAAAAGTCGGAGTAAAACTAAGCAAGAATGATAGCAACAGGATTGCATAGAATTTATAATCAGATTCAACAGTTATATTCTGAAACCCACAGAATACAAATAGAAAATGGTGCTCCATACAGTGAAATGTTTAAGACTCCCCCAGAGCCAACTGACTGTAATATAGGAAGGGGCCATCAGTTGGCTGGGTGGGAACTTTTTGAAATCTTTATTTTTATTCTTTTAATCAGAAAGTTCCAGAATGATTATGATTGCCTCATCGGGTCAGTAACATTATTTCTTGTGCCATCTGATTGTAACTCCAAGAGATCTGAAATCAGATAAGTGCAATCCTGTTATGAAATATTATTAGAACTGAAAATCCCAGAGATCATTTCTCTGTTGAAATTTATTGAATTCCTCCTTTTTAAGAGTTCTTTAGGAGTGCTTGCAAAAAACCCACACTGTTTTGTTATTAGATTATCATCCTGTTGTACCTTCCGTTCTGGCCTGCTCATAAACAGTAGCATCACTGATGCAGAGCTGTTCACTCGTATTATTTTCTGCTTCCTTTATGGAGCTGTCCTTAAGACAACCACCTCAAACACTTTGAAAAACTTATCACAGATTCATGGCTCTACATTATCTTGTTTAGCAACTTCAGATGTGTATTAAATGGCAAGACCCATTCCAAAGGAGAAAACAGATAAGATGGTGCGAGTGCTTGAGGTGCAATAAGGATTTCTCACACAAAGAATAAACAACTCAATGAGCAGCAATAAACTTAATTTGCACATTAGATATGCTTTTCCAAGTTCTGACATTTCAGTTGAAAATAATGCTGAAGCAACGAGGCCTATAATTGAACAGCCAAAACTTCTCCAGAGGGGAAACAAAAACAAATGTTCCCTGCAAACAAGATCATTTTTATAACATGTTGTTACTCAGTGTTTTAATAAACTTCCTAAATGCCAAACAAAATATTTTTTTCATTTTTTTTTCTTTTAATGGGATTTTTTTCATATTGCTCCATTAGGATGTATATGTGGGGTAGCTGAAATGGTGCCTAACTTTAATGAAATCAGAGCCACCTAAACCCTAAAGTTCTCAGTGTATTCACCACCAGCTGTGCTGTAACATCAGCTCAGATTACACATTGCACTGCATCAATGCTAATTGCCCTTTCAGAGTATGAAAACAGTCTTAGACAACTGCCGTAGGTTAGGAAGAAGGACGTTCCTGCAGGCTAGAGTAAATATTCTGAATTCATTGAAAATGAAAATATTAAGGAAAAAAAGAAGTTACAAACTGCATGTAATAATGTGCTCTTCTTGTAACTGCAATCATTATTAATGTTAGTTCTTTCGCAAAACTGAAGCATATTTACTATAGTCGCACAAGTTCCACACTTGAACTTTTCTTTCTCATTTAAAATCAACAAATATGAATACTTGTACAGGAAAATACCAGTACTGAAAAGATCATGCAGGAAATAGAGAAGGAAAAGACACCATTTGCCTTAGTTTTCCTTCTTTTCTTCCCTTCATAGATCAGACATCAGAGGATACAGAGCACAGTCATTATATATGCTGCTCACAGGAGCAGCTACACAAACAATATCTCTTTTTATGTCCTTCAGCTCTGGACTGGCCCACCTGAGAGATAAGTTGATACTAGCACTTTTTACTAATGGAGATGGACCATCCATCAGTGCGGCAAAACTTGAAGCTGCTTGGATGTAATAGACTTTAATGTCTTCCACAATGCATTTATCTGTGTTTCAAAGAAGGGTGGAAACTGCAGCAGGGAGGTAACCCGTGTGGAGCAGCACTGCTCTGGGAGCACAGCCAGGGTGTGAAGTCACAGCAGCAGCCCCAGTGCTGCCTCTTATAACTACCCATACTGAGAATCTCAAAGAGATGCTGTCTTTGTAAGGGTGTCAAAGTAGCAGCCAGCAGCTGAGTGGGTGCAGCTTCAGGATCTGCAGGGATACTACAAATGCAACACACCCATTTTATGGTCTCTTCTGCAGTCTCAGATGTGACAGCAATTAAAAATGAGCAGAATAAACCCACGCAAGCACACTGTATGGGGGCACCATATTGTTGTGCTAAACTCAGGCTGCCCAATGCCTTCAACTTCTAAACAGTACTGCAGTGCAAATATCACTATTAATGTTACTGTGCATTTCAGTTGGTATCTTGAGAGGCCTCTCTGATAAACACATTGATCGTCAGTCTGCTGTGGCCATGAGGTTTCTTTGCTACAGGTGATGTCGCTCATTTTCAGCTGTAAACTGCAAGGAAAAACCTCTCGATACCAACAGTGACTGGTTTAATCTTGAGCATCCCAGTAAAAAAAAACAACCCACATACTTTCTACTACTCATAAAACACAAAGGAATATGCTAAGAATATGAAATATACCTTTCACTATCACGTTCCCTGAGTTTCTGGCAACTCCAAACTGATTTGTTGCTATACAAGTGTACACCCCAGCATCTGATTTGGTGATGTTGTAGAGCCTGAGACTGCCATCCTCCAGTAAGAGGGCCCTGGGAAAACAAACAAAACAAGCAAGCAATAAAAGAAGAAGAAGAAGAAAAAAGGCTTCTGTTACAGGAACTGCAATAAAAATGCAATCCTTCCTTTAATATTTAAGTGCTTCCATTATGTTTCTTTTCTCTTCCACAGCAAGCTGAATATGCAGCAACTAATTTTCACCTCTGCTCATTATTGATTTCTATATTGAGAATGTTATATTGACATACTGGAATTGACCATTAACTTATCCAGATCGCTTGTAGTAAAATTAGGAGTCTCAAGAGAAAGAAGGAAGACCCAACTTTTTACCTAATTGTGCTGTATTTGACCATGGGGGACATTTTTCCAGATCCCGATGCTGAGATGCTAACGTTATGTCTGAGGCCAGCTGCCTGTGCAATTTTGTCAGGATTATTAAAAGACATTAGCAGAGTAGCTGAGATGCTGAAATGCCATCTCACAAGCCAAGGAGCCAAATCAAACACACTACTCTCTCCCAGGGCCCTCAAATCACCTTGTTAGTCACTATGTTGTTCACATCGGTTTGCAGAGGATTGGGTAAATTGCATTTAATAGTGATTTCAGAACCACTCCTGGGTTTTGTGGATAAAATTAATTTCCAAGCTTGTTTACATGCCTCTTCGTGTCAATGAGATACCTTTCGGATGCATGCCAGTGCAGTGCTCAGCGTGAATTTTCTGTAGGTATTTTTCTGTAGGTAGGCTTACACAGCAGGCCTGAGACCTCTTTCTGTTACATACAGGGAAAACAATTCAGGACAAGAAGACTTCCTTCATGAATATACAGAAATAGAATCGTTAGGGAATGAGCTTTAGGACAGAAAAGACATTATTCTGTAAGATCTTCTTAATTCGATGTCAGTTCTTCCACCCAACTAATGCTCCTGATGCAGAAGCTTTTAATAATTTTTTGAGTTTAGACCGGAAGACTTGAAGATCCTCAAATCACATGAAAATGGGGTTGGGGTTTCAGTGTACAGCCTTTCCTGCTAGTAAGGCCCCTGTATGAGCACACTCCTTAGTAGGCATCAGAGAATCTGCACTGCACAGGGATGAGCTACAGTCAGACATCACGCTTTGCAGGATCTGACAGAATCCAGACGTAAGTCATAAATCCCCAGGAAAAGAGGCTTCACTCATTCCAGTGCTCACAGAAGCACTGCATTATTCTTTTATATTCCTCTTTTAATTGACATTTAAATCTAACACAAGAATGCTTTTATAAAAAGAAAATATCTAATTCATGCATCACAACTTGGGTATTTAATATTTATTACTGACAACATAAGATTGGATGATGCAATGAATTATTAAAGGAAATGAACAATAACAAGAGCAGCAGTTGAAGCTGGCAGTACTATCATAGCTGTTAAATCACACAAACCATCACAGCACCTTTCTGTATTCCACTCTTGTATTTACATGCTTGTCGCTATACACAGAACACACATCAGGCCTTGTACTTCTTCCCATTACCTGTTTTCAGCCTTAGCTGAAGTGCCAGATGTGGGTTTCAGACCTTTCCTGGAGCAACAGGGCCAACCCATCCTGCACCACACCAGGGATGCAGAGTGGGGGCTGAACAGAGGTGATGTAGTGCCCACCTGATGAGGGGCGATGGGGAGATGAGCTGAGAGGGAAAAGGATTCAGGTTTGAATGAAAAATCTTTGTTACCTTGGCAATAATCACCAGTACTGCAGTGGTTGCTTGCCTGCAATTTGGAGTATGATGAGAAAATAAGTTGGGGTTTAATAATCTATCATATATCCATATTAAATTGGAGAAGAGCAATAAAGTACACTCTTCAATACAACAATGACTCAACCAAATAACATTTTCAGATAGGGATGAATAAGCAAGAAAGAATTTGACCTTTCCACTGGCATCACGATGCTGTGCATCAAACCAGGGGCTGGGAGTGCATCTCCTTCGTGTGCTGGTTGGCTGCTGTGTGGTGGCTTTATCATACAGCACCAACAGGTACTCAGATGAGATCAGCAAGTGTTCACAGACTGGATACCTGACGTATAAGCTATAATGAGCCAAAACAGCACCTGTCTCACCACCAGATACTGACATCCTGTTATTTTAACTGCAGTTGTATGTAAAAGCATTAGGCACAAACTGGAATCCAGAAGTGGGAAAGAGGAAAAGAAGACAATGCCAGTCCCCAAAACCTTCTACTGTAAATATCTGGGAAAAGCAGTCAGTAGAAATGCAGAATAATAAAGGAAGAAACTTTGAAAGCACTGCGCTGAGCCCACTGTGGGCTTTTCCACCAAAGTTTAGTGATGTCTGGCTCAGATTTCTTTTTGTGTATTCTTCGTTAGGAACTGGGATCTGAATAATTCACAGCTTTGTGGTTTACCCACCATGAGGGGTTGGTACCCACTCAAGTGCTGACAAGGCAGTGTTTGATCTGTAGAACTGTTGTTCTGAAGCAATACTTCCACAACCCGGAGAGTTGAGATAGAATGGTTCTTTCAATGGAAAAAAAAAAACAGCGCTTGGCAGAGACAAGCCAAGAGCTAATAAAAGCTTCAGAGCAGTGTGAAACCTGGCAGAGGTCACATTACCTGAAGACAATTAGAGAGACAGTAATACATATGATACTTGGGCAGAATTTATGTAAAAGCAGAGTGGAATCTGGAGTAATTGGCTGGCAAAGAAGGGAATTAAAGCAAAACAAAGAAAAAAGAAAGAAGTAATTTACAAATGTACTGAGGTCTGTGTCAAGAGAGAAAGCAGAGCACAGCAGAAAATCAACATGATGCATTTTGAATACAAGGGAAAAAGCTCTGTGAAACACTGACCCCATTGCCATGTACAGCAAAGTCGCCATAAACTTCCTCCAAGCCATGACTTTATGCTGTGGGTGGGTTCAGAGGGGCTTCACTTTGTCCTCTTCCATTTGCCTTTCAAATTACAGCACTGCGTTTCTGACGGCGATGGGAATGTTTCCTTTAATGCACTTCGGATCAGGCTCTAACAAACAGTTTAAGAAGAAGCTGTGAAATGCACGTCTCACCTGCTGAAAGGCTTGCTGAAAACCGCTACTTTTCACAACATTTTACACTGTGTGAAGGATATGGATAATAATTCTTACCACTTGCATCGGGAGACAAGGTAATTTCAAGTAATGAGACGAGATAGAAAAGTTTAACTTGTTGGATATAATGCCAGTAGAATATTTTCTCTGCCAGGAAAATGAGACTTTACTCAGTAAGTAAACAAGGGTTTGCCAAGGGACAAAAGTTGAAAGGCCGGCAGTGAATCTGGTGAATGTCTCCCTGCTATGGAGGAGAAAATGCAATGAGCTGTTTGAGACACAGCTGCTCATAAAATCCTGCTGCAGCAAGGGATTGCTTGGGCAAAAGCCTAAGTCTGAACTGGCATCTCTGACTTACAGAGTGCTGAAATACTTAACAGAGTGCTCTAATGCTGGTATTTCTGCCTGAATTATGCAAGTTCTCTCTGGGTAAATAGCTCAATCAAGCAAAGATGCTGTGAGGAGAAGGAGATAGAAAATTCAGTGATACAAACTCATATGAAAGTTCCAGCACACAAGAGATGGTTAGAAATACTCAGAAATATCACCCCCCTATGTAACAAGCCTGGGAACCTACCCCACAGAGGTGGATATGGTGCATGAAGTTTGCTTCCAGTGGATCATAGGAACGTAAGACAGCTGTAAAGCCCAGTTCCAGGGCACAGCTCTCCAGTTCTGCAGCCGTTCCCATGGAAGAAGGGAGGGCAGGGCCCTGCAGTGCTGTCCCAGCACCAGGTGGGCTGCAATGCAGGTTTGGTTCCAGCAGCAGTGCCTTTCCAAGCACGATGAAAACCACCCAGAGGGGATCCACAGCTCTTCGCATCTCTGTCAACCTTCAGTCATGCACCAGTTTGGGAGAATTTTCTCCTTGGTTTATTAAGCGCAGTGATGTCCTTTTGTTTGTTTTTAATCTACTAATTTCATGGGATTGATCCATGTCCTTGTCCTCCTTGAGTGACTCCATTAACATGCAAGACAAGTGCAGAAGTGAGAAGGGAAAACAAACAGGAGACCCAAGAGTCAAAACTCTGTCATGTTCAAAAAGAAGAGACTGCAATGCTTCTGTAGAAGACACGAAGCTGGGAAGAAGTGAGAGCTCATTAAAATTGTCACACATACTTTTTAGGTAAAGAACTTGAGAAATCAGGCAGGGACAATAGATACAGCTTTTAATTAACCAGGCCAAACAAACCATCTCCGAAAGCGTTGTCTCATGTGAACAAAAGATTGTTGATGGCTATTTGCTTTGATCTTAAGGGCATGAAAGAATAATATGTATTTAACAAGGCTGATAGAAAAATAAAACCTGGGAAAAGAAAGAGGTGTCAACTCATTAGATTTTAAAGAGCAGCAGAGGTAATTTTGCACACAGCCGCATTGTTCAGCCAATCCTTGTTAGAGAGGTACGATTCTAATTCATGGATGTGAATTGCATTAATTCAATACAGCAAACGTCTTTGAAATCCCCATCAAAATCAGCTGAACTGCATTGGTGTAATAGCAGGGGTGATTCAAACCTATGCCTGCAGATTTCAGTGCTGCCAGTATTACAGTTATCTCTTCAAGGGCATAAAATAATTCCTCTCCAAATAAAGTAACCCTGATACTTGATGTACAGATTCACCCTTCTTTTCTCCTGTCTGCCTCTAACATCAAGTGTCTGACACCTCGTAATGTTATTGAAGCCATCATTGTGGCACTGTGCAGATAAAAACGCGCTGGATCTGATGAAATCAGAGGCAAAGTAATTTTTATTATCTGAGAGATCCTATTTGTAACTATATCTTCTCAGTCTCACTTTGGTGCTCGAGAGCAAAACCACTCCTGATTTCATAGGCTCTGAAAAGCCACATTGTTTATACATTTCTAGCGGGTATGCCGGCAGTCACCGAGACAATAGCTGACTCTTCCAATTGTGCAAAGATCGGTAAAGCACAAGGGAGGCTGAATTAAAAAGTATGGGGGGGAAGCAAGCGAGGGGCAGATACATGAGCACAGCTCTCCAGAGACTCGGTTCCTACTGATTTATGCAGATGTGAATGTGAGTAAAGTTTGACTGAGTGAATGAATTGTACCTGCGGATGACAGCTCTGGTATTTTTGAAAAGGTCCCACTGAGTCCCATCTGAGATCCAACTGTCTGTATTATATGTTAATGATCTTTGTACCTGTTTATCTATTCTGAATGTAATTTGTATGCTAATAGTACTGCCATTTAATAAACTATGCTTAAACGAAGATTTTCCTTATCTGCGCAGCTGACAGTTAACTGGAAATAAAATAAATGCCATTAAAATCCATGCTAACTATTTAGATCAAAACAAAACTCCACAATCAAGCTGAATAATCTTATTGAAATATTTTAGAGCAGAATGCCATTAGCAATGGTAGAAGGTGTCAGCAAAACACTGCTTGTTGCCATCTTCCAAAATCCCTCACTGTTCCTAAAAACAAACATTATTTCCGTGTAGAATCTCTGCTATTTGAGATAGCACATATTTACCTTATTCAAATATATGCAGACATCTGAACCGAGTTTTATGCCATCGTGAAGCTTCAAGACAAATTATAATATTTTCAGGAGATGGCATTCCCATTAGCATAAAATAGTTATGGTTGCTAGGCCCTGTTTTTAAGATACTCGAGTGCTAAATGTGAGGCAGATGTCTTTATGTGACGGCCAGAGGAAAAAACACAGCAAAACCATCAGCCTGTAGCTCTGTCTGAACATTCTGCATTACTGTATCTCCAGATTTGTAGCTGAGGAGTCCTGGGCAGCAGCACCTCTCCGTGTATGGGAAAGAAAGATGTGCCAACCAAGTAACTGAGTTAGTAATGAAAGAAAACAAAAGATTGGTGCCAAAACCACTTTAATCCTTTCAGCTTTCTAAATCACTGCAATAGTTTTAAGCTGCTTGTTAGCCCTTTCATCCCCAGTCTGCTGCACCAAACATCCATGCTCTGTTCTGGTCTTCTCCCATATGGTGAAATGGGTCTCATGCCATATTACCAGACATGGCCTATTTATAACTATTCTCTCCCATGTCTGTCCTTGTCCTGCTTGAAACCTGCATCTAAAAAACCAGTGCCATGAGATGTCAGATAAACCTGACTGAGACACGAGCTGCACCCCACAAAGCCCAGCCATAAAGAGACATTTCTTGGTTACAGAATCATAGAATCACCAAGGTTGGAAAAGACCCACGGGATCACCCAGTCCAACCATCTACCCATCACCAACAGTTCTCATTAAACCACATCCAAATAGGTCTACCTCACAGGCAGGGTGTAATGAAACGCAGCATTTACATAGCTGTACATCAATCTGACAGTCACACCTGACAAAAATACAGTGATAAAGAAACAGTAAAAAGGAAAGGACCAGGAACCAGACTTCACAAATTCTGTGTTGAGAATCCAGGTAGAAATCAAACGGAATTGATATAGAAAAAAGGTTGCCATATTTTCTATTTGCTGGCAAGTTCTGTTGCTTTGAAGAGACCTTTACATCAGAGGAAAGTTCTTCCAGCACAGGATGGTATGCCCACACTAATAGTATTCAATCTAATCCCACCATTAATCATTACTTTTATGATTCAGATCTTATCAGAGGCAGCCATTCATACAGCCAAATTCACTCCAGATGTAAAACTAAGCCCTTAATGTGGGACTTAAGTAGAATTTAAACAGTACATAAGGCCCTGAATTACCCTCTGTGTGGGAGTTTAATTCACATAGAGAAATCTTCTTCCCTATCTGCTTGTCAGAATGTATTTCAAAAATAAAAGTACAATAAAATCTGCAGTTAACTTTAAATTGTTTTGTATATACAAGTGGCAAGTGACACCAGGTACACAGTGTGGTACCGGTTTGTTTTCACAGATCCTGAAGCAGTGTGTTTGTGTGCATGCTCACACATAATAGATCTGCAGTGCTGGGGATGCTCTTGCTGTAGCATGTTCTAATGTTGAAGTGATTAATTTTTAACAATCACATCAGGAAAGGGGTTTCAGAATGAGTAGATCCAAATCCCTAGCACAGGTGAGCAATTCCTAAGACAGCAAAAAAGGAAGGCCCCAAAGCCATGTTCTCCTCTACTGAGGAGCTCTCACTGCTGCTTTGCCATTGACTTTCTCTCTGAGCTCATCCCCTGAATCCCTCTGCTCTGCTCAGCCTGACTACACTCATCTGTTGATCTCAGCCTTCACACCAATGACCCATCTTAACTCTGTGCACTACTTGCCTATCATGCTAATCAATATCACTCTATTGCATCTTTCAACATCATCTCCCCAACATACCTCAATCTGTTGCTTCTTAATACTACATTTAGGGCAAAACTTTTTCAATCAGGAATCTTTTACTCGATACTTGTGCAGTGCAGCACAGCATGTTTTCCACCAGTTACTCTTATTTCTGCATGCAGTAGCAATATGCACAAGAATAAGTGCAGCACTAATGATGTAGATGGCAGTACAACTTGGACTAGAATAGCAGCACAGAAGGTTGCATTCTCTCATTATTTTTTTGCAAACTCCTAATTAGGAACCTTGATACAGAGCCTGTTGAAGTCAATGGAAAAGCTCCGGTGAGATTAGCTGGCTTTGGATCAAATCCTAAACATCAATCAGAATATGTGCATGAAGCAGGGACAGAACATGAACTGAAAGGGAGAGAGGGCACAACACCGACACTCACTAGGGCTTAGTTTATTACAACTCCATATGACATAGAAGAGTGACAGATTGCTTGGGACATCTCAGCATGTAGGACAGCCCCTCAGAAAGGCTCACCTTAGCAAGGTTCCCAGGAGCTGTCTAGGAACAATTTAAAATTGCATTACAGAGATGTCATACAGGAGGGAAATTGTAATAAATCCAGTATTGTGCAGGTTGTCATTCTTTGTCGAACGTGAGAACATATGGTTCATTTGCTTACTTGATGCTCATTCTATCTGATGTGCTAAACACTATTGCATTAAGTAGTCAGTAATACATGATGAAATTAAGTTTATTGGCTTGTTCCATTATGAAACTCCCTAAGGAGAGAGAAGAGAAAAGGAAAGAAAAGCCTTTTCCTCTGCCTTCCACTGCACTAATATTCTGCCTGCTGCCCAACAGAGTTCCATTGGGTCAAGTAGCAATGGGGGGCCCCTTCTGTCTTCTCATTACTTTACAGTGGATCAACTTCAAATGAAAAGATAACAGAGAAGGAAGAAAGGGGAAAAACAAAGCAAGATAAGATTAAGAAGAAAATTAAAATACTGTCCTTTTCTTCCCCTCCTCTGTGCTCATTCTTCCTTCTCTCTGTATCTCTTTCCTCATCTCTCATTCATACGCTTTCTACTCTCTGGCCTTCCCTCTCATCTCAAGGTGAAGGCAGAAACAACTGGAAAGACAAAAAATATGAAGGAAATGTGAAGGTACTGCAGGTCAGTCAGACACTTCCTAGCACTCCTGTGATGGCAACATTTGTCTTATGCCAATATTATCATTTTTGCCAAATCACCAAAAATTTCTGCTCATGCTTACTCAGTCATTGGCAGGTATTGCAATGTTTTATGGTCCTGATTGATTTGATGACGTTATCTAGAAATGGGAAGAAAATTGGAAAAAGCTTGCAATAAAACAATGAAAACAGAAAAATAGCATGGCCGATAGCAAACAAATATCCAAGAACTACATCTTTCCTACTTCTACTGGTCTTTCACAGTACCTTTGCTACTATCATCTGAGTAGAAACAGAGACCGTTATAATCTGAGAATAAGACATTTTTAGCCAGAATGTAGAACACTCCCTGCAACTTTCAGTGCTCCCTTGGGAAGGGTGTAATGATGGATTTTGTCTGGTTACCACCACCAAACAGATAGCAGTAGCGCGGCTAGAGAGTTGAAAACCCAAAGCAATTGTACACCGCAATCTCAGGTTTTGCAGGAGTTTTCCTATCTTAATATGTAAGTTCAGACCTAATGCAGTGATTGCAGGCAGGTAAAACCATGTCTTTGATTTCTGTCAGTCTAGTTGTTAGCAAGGAATGGAACTGATTAATCAAATTTAGCAGATGTGGAATCAATTTCATTGGTTCCCTCAGCAAAATTAGAATTTCATCAAGAGATAAGCTTAATTTGTATTCATGTTGACTTACAGCGATAGAGTCTAAGATATCTGGAATTGCTCTGATTGCTGATGCCCACACTTCAAGTGCTCTATTTAAAAGCTAAAATAGGAAATGAACTTCTTTACAAGCACACAGACAATGATAAGATAGAGGGGTTAAGGCATATCATCAAAGCTATGCAAAGCCTCTTGTGACAGAAAAGCAAGAGGGATAAAATGGAGATACACCTAATCCAGGCTTCAAAAAGTGGACTTAAAAATAAAATAATAGCAACATTAATATCCCATTCCTACTCATCTAGCCACATCAATGTAGAAAGCTGGGAACAGAATGCTAAGTGCTGGAATAGCATAAGAAAACATGTTGCATGTGAAAATTGCTACCAGCATACAAATGCCTGCACTACCTTTATCTGCAAACAGTGAGTGCACAAATCAGGGCAGTTTGTGGCACTAAGCAGCATGACAAGCAAAGCTTCTCTTTGTCTGTACTTTGCAACTCGTGTGACTTCAGTCCAGGCTTCTTTTTTTTTCAAACACTGTGGATGTTTCATTCCCCAGCTTTGTTCATCTAAAAGTTTGGCATCTCATTTGAGACGGAGGTGCCTGCCAAGAAAAAAGTAAATAACTACCTTACACTGCATATTGACTTCAGCTAAATAAAAGCTAAGTAACATCCATCTCCTCCTTTGTTAGTAGAGTATGGCAAAACTTGGAATTCTCAATCTCTTTTGTCGTGATTCCTCCCCAAGCAGGATTTTTTATTTATTTATTTATTTTAAATAATGGATATTCTGGAAGGTTTCGATACAAGCTAAACAAACAACGCTGACATTCTGGTAATTGAAATGTTTCGTTGCAGTTTGTTGAACTGCCCTGACACATTTCTTCTCAAATTGGTTCAAGCTGAAATGCTATTTCACAGCGCAATATGCTTTGTGCGTACTATTTGAGCAGTAGATTGAGGACTTCTCATGTTTACCAATTAGTTTTCCTCACTTTTTAAAATCCTCCTTTCTCTAATTCCAACAGCAGTCCACAAGAAGACAGCCTTTATTTATTCTCTTTCTTGCAAATAACCAAAAAGTTTTAAAGGTATGTATATACACACATTTTTGAGATGGGGATCTGGCTCTCAACAGTGGAGCAGCAGAAAAAGAGCAGCAGCAGACAGCAGCTGGGCACACTGGAAAGGCTGAAGAAGAGCAGTTAAGCTCAGGAGATCCATCTGCTGATGGAGCAGCTCAGATGCAGCACACGGCTATGAGAGGAGCCAACCCTTCAGCTAATGCAACCCGCTGGGTTGCTGCATCTCACCTGGGAGCAGGAGAATCCCCCCCAGCTCCAGCCTCCAAGGGGCAGCTGTAAGACCTCAGCAATTAGCGGATCATCTTCCTGCCCTCATAATGGTAGGCTTCAGCCACAACAACTGCTCAGAATCACATCAGATTCCTGCAAGACAGCTTTTCATTTCAGCTGTTTCAACCCTTCTTCCACATTTCCTTTGATAAATGGCAATAACTTGAATGCAAAATACCAACAAGTGTTGGTATATGAGAGAGAATATGCCAGGGTAGAGTAGCTTTACTTATGGCCAAGAATCAATTACCATCCTTCACTGAGATAGGGGTGAACACAGTCCTGCATGCGAGACCTGGAGCCAACAAGTACTGAGCATGTTTTATTGACGTACTTCTTGTCCAGTCCCCAGGAAAGAATTTAAATTATGAATATTTGCTTATTACTGATTATTAATGCATGGAAAGTGCTGTATATGACTAATGCATTTTTTCAGCCTACCTCATTTCTCTGTTTTCCCTAAGCAGTCTTCATTTAAATTCTGAGTGGAGTGAATCATTTGTTTATATGCATTCACTACAGTGTTTGGGGATCCTCATCTCATGCTGAGGGAATAGCACCTCTCCCTGGTAAGTACGTAGGGTTCCAATTCCCGTTTATTAAAATGCTTCAATCAAAAAGAATTTTTCAGAAACACGTTTGCCATGAGGCTCCCGATCCCACCAACGGCACAAATAAGACAAGCATTCGTGATGAGATCAGTATCTAGGCTAGAAAATTTGCTGTGTTTAATATATTAATTGCTCTCCCTTTCTGCATCTTCTCTCTACTTTTCCTCAGCGAGGCGTGAGATGAAGAAAACTCCCTTTGGACTTACTGGGAATACCCAACATCAAAAATAGCTCACACCTGTGTCAAACTTCACAGCTTAGGATGATCCAGAGGAGCTGGTTGGGGATCACAGGAAGGAGGAAGCAGGTAGAAAGAGCTCAGATTAGTCAGCTGCAGGGTTCCTTTTTGATTCCTGTATTTGATAACCTCAAGTTCTGCCTCTAAAGCAGCCAGCTGCACGAGGCAAGGATAAACCCCACTATTTGGTGGGGTGGCTCCTAACAGTGGATTTAAATGATTTTAGAGAATCTTGAAATAAAGTACTTATGCAGATGAGGATCAGGAAGCAGATCTGATAGAGTTTGTTTTGCCATTTAATGTGAAAATTTATTGATTTGGGAATGTTTTGAAGGATTTATGTATGTGATTCAAAGGTAATAAAGTATTCTGCACAAGCAAGAGCACAAAAGTAGCTGAAGAGCTGAGCAAAGATGTTTATGAGTTACAGAGAAGATGGGAACGATAAGTGGGGCTGGAGAAACCTGTCTGTGCCCTGGGAAGGGGGCTGCAGGCTGAGAACCTTCACCAAGCTCTGCAGCTTGGTAAACAAAGAGGAAATCAAGTACAAAATATTTCACAGTGCTTATATTAATAGTATGGACGGTTTTACAACTCTTCCTAGTTAGCACATTTCTACTTACGTACTTAAACTGACGTTAATGTAATATAATGCAAACTAACATTGCTTGAAGAGTTCATAGGATCAAACCGAGCAGTGGCCATATATGCCACAATCATCATCAAATAAACCATTACGAGTGGAAAGAGGAAGGTGAAAAAGAAAGAATATCCTTTTTCCCTTAGTGTGAAACAAGTCTAGTTGCACTATTTCTGTAACAAAAGATCAAATTAGTCCAAGTCATTCCCTGGAAGCTATGGGGTTTGACTTATTTTGTAACGTGTCCATCACAGTTCTGCTGTCAGAACCACGAGGGATTGGTATTTCCTTCCTTTTTCCCTCCAGCATATATAGCCCAACCTGCCTTAAAATAATAATAATAATAAAAGGTAGAAGAGGAATCCACAGAGATTAGAAATGCTGCATAATAGCATGAGAACTGATATAAGCAAAGGTTTAGTTAAAACAGTGTGTCTGTACATGACATGGCAGGATTTAATCATACACACAAGTAAGTCAAAAGCAGGTTCTCTCTCTGTTTTTATGAGTAAGGATGTGTGATTTTAGTACTTTAATGAGCTCTGAAGAGAAATTACAGCCATACAAGAACTCTTTTTATTTCTGCTTTCTATCACAAAGATCTCTTTGAAAAACACCATACAGATGATTTACTTTACCTTCTCTAAAGCTGTAGCATTATCTATTTTGTCATTTAATAATCCAAAAGCCTCAAATTCTGCCCCGCACCAGTGGGCACACAGGCAATAATGCTTTGCACGTGGAGCGTCTAAAATCCTCTCATTCACTTCAGTGCAAATCCTGCTCCTTTTGTTTACTTTTGCTCAGCAGCAAAGGCCTTATGGGATGCTTAAAAATTACAGCGTGCTTATAATTATTGTTAGTAAATTAAGACAGGAATATAAGTAAATACACAGTATGTAAATATTTTTTATGAGTAGATCAGATGGGGAATATCATGGTGCTGGAACTTCAAGGTCTAGGCTTAATTCAGTGATCTGAATTGCAAGTTTTAGATGGTGCTATCCTCACTCCTGTTATTTAATATCAGAAAATTCAGAGCTTGCTCGTGGCAAACTGGGAGCGTGCAGTATACTGTGGTAGACCACATCCAATAGGAAAGAATAGGAATTTCTGTCAAATAGACCACGCAATCAAAATGCAAATAGAAATATCAGAGCGAGCACTGGTTAGAAAAGTATTTTTAGCTAATAGCTGAGTGGTTAAATGGAAAATAAAACTGGCATTATTGAAGAGATGGAAAAACCATTGCAAAGTTCTCTACATCCTCTAGCACAGACTGCTTGCCTGATTATTTCTGTTTCACTGCAAGTGCCTTAGCAAAATCTCTCCTCAACTTTGCACCTTCTTGCACAAAACTTATATTTACTGTTATCAGCATTGTACACCATGGCAGTATGGGATAGGAAAATACTTATCTCAAACTGTGATGCAAATAAAGTTGCTCTAAAGAACTGAAGTGATATCCCTTACATGACCCAAAGCAGCGTCTTTGAACAACTGGTACTGCCTGCAAAATCTGCTGTTTGATGCCCAGAACTTTATGAATTACTAGCTCTGGTTTTAGCCTTTGAAAATGATGATGTGATAGAACTGTGTTGCTGTTACAGTTGTGAACTGAAGGAACTGCTGAGGAAGATTTCACTTCTTAAGACACTGTTCCCTATTCTGTTTGCCTTCACTTCTATATGGGGGACAGTATTATTTTACATCATGTCTGCTGTTCACAACTTAATCAGTTCCGCAAGTAATTTCTCGTTTTGATACTTATATCAGAAGGTAATGCTATAGTGAGTTTGTGGCAACTCACAAATCAGCTGGTAGCCCGGGCAGACCCTATGTCAGCAAAGCCCTGCACAAAACCATGTTACCACACACCAGTGTGTGTGAGCATCCTGGCACACTGATCCAGTGGCTCAGTCCTGCCTGAACAGCACAGACAGAGGATATGGAGGATGATTTAGGCATGGGTTGTTGTACAACCTGTACAGATGCCAAGCAATTATGCTGCAGCCTGGGGGTATGTTCCACCTCCCCGAAGCCTCCACTGATGCTTCCTGCATGAAGTTGATTCACTCAGGCTTTTGCACATGGCAAACAGTTGGCTTTAATAGCATTGCAGTGAGTTAACTGATGATGAACACAAGCATATGTATCATACAATTACCCCAGCGGATTCGGTTTGTCTTTGTTCTCAGTCAGCTTTCTATCTGCAGAACTGTATGGCTATTGCTAAAGAATAGGCCTCTGGCATCAAAGCTTTCCATCAATAAGCTGTCAAAAGCAATACTAACTCAGCTGTGTTGCGGTGCTGTTTAAATGATATTAAAACAGAGAACACCCAACAATCCAGCAGCTGCTTTATTACAGTACCTTTTGTTCAGGCGCAGCACCTCGGGGCCCTTTCTCCAGTCAATAGCTGCTCTGGGAGAAGCACTTGGTCTACAACCAATGGTGACTTCACCACCAACTTGAACAACGGATGTTTTTTTCACAGGATTTTTGGAAAAATCTGGGGCTGCCACTAAGAATAAAGAAGAGCAGAATGCAGTTGTTAAGTTATTGGACGAACTTGCTGAATTCTTTTGAGTAACACAGTAGGTGAATCCAATAATTGCTTTGCTTTTAGGGTTTCTACAAAAGTGGGTGTGTCAAACATGAGGAATATATCTGAGTAAGAAAGCACGGAATCCACTGAGTCTTATTTATGCTGCTGATCTGAACTCTCCAGTGTGACATCACTCCTTAAGATTCTCTGTGGACTGGGACATGTCTGTCTGTGGTAAGGGAGGCTCCTGAGCTACATCAGCAATAGGGGAAGCTGATTCCTGATCCCAGTCACAGCTCGTCATCCATGGTGTTAAGAAGATTCAATTACAAATGGCATTTTTCAGTGACTGTCAGTTCATCTGTTTTCTGAAAGCACTACACACAGATCTGTCCAGTAACCTATGGGGAAATTCTTTCAGAGAAACAGCAAATAAGTCCTGTACAACAGTTATCATCATGATACTATGATGCAACAGTTAGGTGCTCCCCAAATTAGTGTTCCACTGCTCTGAATGGCACTTGGCTGTAGAACAGCCTTTATGTTTTGCTATCTATACTGGAATACTTTTCACTGTTTGGGAAAGAATCCCATTTTATGTGCATCTCTGGTAATTGTTCATTACATTATTTGTTCTGTTATGCTTTTATATACACATATGCCATATGTTCTTTATGTAATATTAAAACTTTTCCCACTTTCTGAAATTATTTTTAAAGCTGCAGAAGAGCTACGAATAGCTCAAAATACAAAGTGAGAAGAATTATTTAAACTTGGAAAAGTTCACACATGGGATCAGAAATTTCCCCCCCAAGCAGCCGTGAAACCAATAAACATTTACATACAGCTTTATGAAATTCAAGCAGCAAAATAGCATGAGCCTGAACTGTCAGGTAAAATTTAATCATTTCTTGATTTCAGATCTTTAAAGGGAGCATCCCATTACACGTCATTTTAATGCCATTTACTCACCTATAACCCTCAATTCAGCACTGGCATAAATAGTATCGTACTTGTTTTCTGCCACACATTGATAGAGGCCAGAGTCTGACATATTCAGTGTCGGTATGATAAGAGTTCCATTTTCCACTTGAATTCTCTCCTGATAAAGGAAAAACAATCAAAAACAGATTAACGGAGCCAATAAACATATGATCCCAAATATTTTTGGTATCACACTGTTGCACCTAAACATAATTCAGGAGTAGATATGCTATTTTCTATTAAAAGTGCATGTACAAGTGATGCATACATCAGTTACAATGGTTTTTATTTTTCCAGACCTCCTAACTCATGGTCCAAACCCCTCTATTCTATTAATCCAATGATGATAATTGGATAATAGAAGGTGATCAGCTAACCTCCCCAGGTGACAGAGATATTCAAATAGCCAAAATTCTGAAGTGTCATTGGATCCATGTCATGAAAAAAAAAAAATACGATCCACTGAAAATGTTCTGAATCACAGAATGGCCTGGGTTGAAAAGGGCCACAATGATCATCTCATTTCAACCCCCCTGCTATGTGCAGGGTCACCAACCAGCAGATCAGGCTGCCCAGAGCCACATCCACCCTGGCCTTGAATGCCTGCAGGGATGGGGCATCCACAGCCTCCTTGGGCAACCTGTTCCAATGTGACACCACCCTCTGGGTGAAAAAGCACTCCTGAAAGTCAATTCCTAAATTTCTATTGAAGCCCAAAGCCAGCTGTTCAGCTCAGAGGAACTGCACATTCCTCATGCATTGAATTTCTATTTACAGTACGTTTCTTTGGTGTAATACTGCTGAAACAGTGGAAACTGCACAGTAGGTAAATTCGGACAAGAGCTTAGTTTTTGTGTATTAAATTATTTTGGCAAATTAAAAAGCTTGTTTCATGATACAAGCTTAACTTAAAGCCAGATATTCTGTGATCTCAGCTCCATTGTGAAGCGTAACACTGAGAAGTAAGAGAAAGTGCGTTCTCCAAAACAGATCCATGAGGAAGAAGCCCACAACCGGGAATATAAATTCCATCACCAAGTGCAAATCTGAAACAACAGTGCTATTATTATTATGTCTTAGTCTGGCTCTACTGCCTCTGAAACAGTAACATAGGAACATACGTTGTTAAGCTGTCCTTTGCTGAACAGCTAGAAGCATCTACAACATCCCTGTGAAGCGCAGAACAGATTAGCCCTTTGCATCCCCGCGGGGAGATTTCTCTCTGTGCTTGCAGAGGGGAGGGTGCCACCTACTGAGCTAGGGAGCTCTGTGTTTCAGTGCTGTCTTTTTCCTTGGAGGTCTCCCAACCAGGAACTGACCGAGTCCAACCTTGTTCAGTTCAGAAATTTGATGTGATCACAGCCTGTGGCTGTATGGTTGGTGTATTGCAAGCTAATTAACAACATTACATTACTTATCTACTGTTAATTTTTTGAGGCTCTTGCTACAAATATCTTCTGCATACTTAGTTTTACCTTCAGGCTGTTTGCTATCCTCTTGATGCATTCTATTTTTACAAACATCCTTTGAATACAAAACCCCCTTCTGAAGTAACACTTGCATTTCATACACATGCTGAATCCCCCTCCATTCTCAGCTGGCTCTTTTGAACTACACAGACAAAGAGAAGAATAAAGCACACCATGTACACAAGCAGGAATACTGCAGAGATGACCAACCAGGTGGTTGGGGAAAAGGGTTTTACAGAGAGCAGACAATATCCTCAGAATCAGCCCCGAGATGGAAAGCATCATATTTCCAGCAAGCAGGGTGCTGTGATGGTCTGAATATTTTATTACACATCCCTTGTACTTTCACCTTCAAACTATCCATTTTGTCCATTGAGCAATAACATTCAGTATTTTGTTGCCTGAAGTATTCCATTTACAATATACTGTAAGCACTGTGAAAATGTTTCTGTAGAGTTTTATCCTTTTTTTTTTTTTTTTTTTTATTTTATATTTTTATTGAAACGATGCAATTGTAGAGTGGCAGGCTTTAAATATCACTGTCTTCAAAGAGAGAAAATAGATAATCTTGTGTAGGAACAGGCAACAATATGAGTGAAATTATTGGGTTCTGAAAAACTGCAATCCAAGTAAATTCTGCCTAACCTTCTCAGATGCTGGTTGAGCGTTGCTTAGGATTCATCCAAAAGAAGATCACATAGCAGACTGGACCCCCTTCCAATTATTTCAAACAAGCACCAGCAAATCAAACAAGCGTAGGTTCTACACCCCAGCAGGTACAGAACACATCTATTTTGGAAGTGCTTCTGTATCTGTTCTTGTTAGACAGAAACTAATCACAGTATTATTTTTCTCCTATCAAGTTAAAAAATGCATTACAAATGAGCCACGCCATTTCACACTCAATAGATGCTGCACAGATGCTAATAAAAAGGGAAACTCGGCCTCAGCAGAACACAAATGCAGCAAAGAATCTCTTGTCACAGAAGTCGGAAGACTGGAAGATGGATGTACCAAAGCTTGGCCGCCACAAAAGAATAATTATACTGCTCTGAAAGAGCCAAAGCTGAGTTCTCAGAAACCAGACTGCATAAGTAGCTGATCAGCTCTTTTAGATGTCTGAGCTCCAATTGATTTCCTCTCTCATCCCCCACTCTTACAACTCTATTGCTTCCTTCTCCACTTTGTCCTTTAAGTGAGGTTTTTCATTTATTCCCCTTTTTCTGGTTAGGTTGTGGTTGGACTCAATGATCTTTAAGGACTTTTCCAACCTGAGCAGTTCTATGATTCTTATAACTTTATATGGTCTTCTTTGGTTTGTTATTCCACTACTGGGTGTCACATGTATACTAAACTTAATCAGTTAATAACTGATTTTCATGGCTAATTCAGTTACAGTATTAATATGCACACTGCATCAGACCAGAGGTCCATTCAGCCTCAGGTTAAGAGCAGAAGCCACAGAACCAAGTTGTTAATGGGCTGATGAGATTGCTCTAAAACAGTTTTCCACAGCCAGCCAATTAGGACAGGCACCCTACTGGCTTTCCAGACTACATGTGGCCTACACATGCATTCACTATTTCTGGACAGACCCTTCTTTCCCCACTTATAATGGTGATTTATAAACCCATCTGTACTTGTCATATCTTGTGTGTCATATCTTGTAACACTCAGATGCTTTGTAAGATAAATTATAATCGACATTTTCAATATATATGAACTCAAAGTACTGAGGCTTTATGTTGCAAAGCTTAAGCTGCTGCACTAATTATCATTTCTGAAACTTAATAAATTCATGAAACTAGCAACATGATTTACAATGAACGTCATAACCAAACCCTGTAAAAAGGAGACAAGAAGTTAAAAAGATAGAACCTTACCTCGGACATGAGAGGCTGGCCATTTTTTAACCAGCTGTAGGAAGGGGTTGGTTTTCCTTTTGCCTTACATTCCCAAAACAAACTGTCATAGAGAGACAGAAAGGCATTTTCGATTTTTTTATCCCATTCAGGGAGTGCTGAAAAGAACACGCAGATCATTTTAAACAGGAGAAAAAATGATTTTGCTGGAAGTGTGCTGTTGTTAATGAATGAACTGAGCTAAGCTAATGAGTATTTGACCAAAACACTCACATTGTCTTACAAGTAAATTCTGCACAACGGATCTCCTGGCACTGAATGAACTTCAGGACTAACTTGGGAGGATGTTAGAAATTAAGTGGTCAGGAGATTCAGTTTAGATATTGTTTCTTATGGCCAAAATTTGCAGAAATGGTTATTTTAGATGCCCAGAAGTCTGGACACTCCATTTCAGATGCTATAATCTATGTACCAAAAGTAGGAAAATCCAAACTATTAGTCAGCAGCTAATCAAAATCACAGACCGTAAGTGCCACCCCCTGTGTTTTAAACACATACCTGAGATGATGGTTTTACATCATAGGTTCTTCAAGTGTAATTTACAACAGACACTATACAAAGGAATTAGGATTATTCAAAACAGTTTCTAAACACTTGAGATGCACTGACATAAAGGTTTATGAAACAAACAAACAAACAAACAGAACTTGGAAGAATCACAAAGAAGCTCTGTAAACATCCACATAAACACAGAAGGACAGAGCTGAGCAGGAGTTAGCACGAGGCTGACGTAGTTGTGATATACTGGTGAATATGAGAGCCAGGAAGAATGACCAATGTCCAGCAGGCTCTGGGATACACCAAAGCCACTGGAAGCATGGTTCTACATTGCATCCTCCTGTCTCAGGTGAGTGGTTGATGTCTCAGCATCCCATGAAGATTCCTGGCTTGGTTAAGTCATAAATCTTCAGACTTTGTGTGTGTGTGTGTGTGTGTGTGTGTGTGTGTATTCCAATTTCTTATATACAGCAATTACATTTCAGGAAGAGAACTGTTATCTTTTAAGATAAGCAGAACAGGCTACTAAAAAATAATCATTAAATAAACCTACCTCCATAGCACAACCCTATGGGGACAAGCCCATGGCTGTGCCCCATTGAATCACCCTGACAGTACCACAAGGCCAACATTTCACAGGGCATGAAAGTCTACTAAAGACACAACTCTCCACACTCAAAAGTTACTCTAATTACATGTTGTCTTCACTGCTCTCAGAGACACGTGCACAAAGCACCACCCAGCAAAAAAAACCCATTTCCTAAAGATGAGCTGCTTACAGAGTGAGTAAAACAGCAGCACGTAAACTAAGAGGAAGTCCATTATGTAGATAATAAGCAAGTACACTCCTAATACAATAAAAATTCTTGTGCAAACTCTTCACACTGTCTGTTTACATGTTTACTATGAATGGCCATTAATTTACAAAGCGCAATTAATGACTATATGCTTTCAAACTGTAATAACTGATTAAAATGTTGTAGTTGCCTATGTTGTTATCAGTCATGTCCAAGTAGTTTCCTCAACTTTGTTTTACCGGAATTCTTAGACATCCTGTGAAAATTAGTGAGCAATGTGAGCAAAAATAACCCCTTAAAAACAAAGAAATAATTAAATATTCAAAGCAGCAGCAGACTGCTCTATTCCCAGCATAGATCTTGATATTAGCCATGGCAGCAGGAGTTGTAGCTTATTAGCAAAGCTTGCACTGCTTTGTTCGCCAAGGTCTTCTCAACAGATATTAATTGTAGGCACATAGTCTAGCTTTCCTGTAATTCCTTTTTTATTAAGAAGTTTTATTTTTTCCTCTTATTTTCCAAGACCCATCAAGTCAGGAAAAGACCTCCATATCTCCTACTGACGCATAAACATTGCTTTTTTTCCCAAGTATTAAAAAGAGGACTAAATGAGTATACAATTTGCTTTGGCTGCAGTGGAACATCATGCATAACTTGGACCACAGGAAATTAATGCGTAGGATGGGAAGGGAAATGGGAGAACAGTTTCACAGAAATATTATTGCCTGCTTTTACACAAGGAGGAAGGAGAGGGAGGCAACAAGATGAGTTTCCCCTGCTTTGCCCTCATCTGTTTCTGGAGAAACATTGTTCAGCTAGAACTCATATGAACCAAAATCTCATGAATCCTTCCCTAATCTGCATCAGGGCAGCACAGTTTTCTGCTGCTGTGAGCTACTGAGAGTAAATCTTTTTGCCTGCCCTTAATGTTTCATGTAAATGTACCAAGGATTTTTTTCTGCCTTGTATTAACCTTTACAACTTCATCACGGCACAGCCCACATTTTCAATCTGAGTTTTAATGCAAAATATCTTTATTTGCTGAGGATATAATTCAGTGAAGGTCACTGCAGACCTGCAATCATTTTTTAATCAGCTTAACCTGAACTACATTTCATATCCCCAGAAAGGGGCTAATAGACTTCATCTACAAAATACATCTGAATGTTATCAGGCTCTGTAGAGGAGAAAAAAAGAAGAAGAAATTAATCAATCTGCTTACCATAGACGAGTAATTGCCCTCTTGCAATGTTTCTGCCTCGAATATTTTCTGCAATGCACTCATAAGAACCTTCATCTTCTTGCTGAACATCTGGGATTTCAAGAACTCCTTTGTTTTTGTCATGTTTGATTTTCTTTGTCAATGAGTTTCCATCAGACCTCCTCCAGCTGATATTAGGGACTGGACTAAATAATTATATTTATTAGAGAAGAGTGAGCGTTTGTTATAGCAGAAAAGATAATGTGAAATCCCTTTATAGAAACATATTTCAAAAAATAAATCATTTCGGTTTCTAAGAGCAATTTGCAGAGGCTCAGAAGGCTGAGGTTTTATAACTCACCCAACCTATTCAGGGGCAAAAGCGTAACTGTGGTATGAAGCCCTCAATGATTTCTTGTAAAGCCAATTTTTATTTTCCCCACAGTAACTCTGAGAGTTCGGTGAAGGGACAATTCTGGATGTCCAAAAAAAAAAACCCAACAAACACCACAGAAACCCAGAATAATTGACGACTTGTTTTGTAGAAAACAAATTCCCTCTGGCAACAGAGCTATTTTCACACCTCAAAATAGGAAACACTGCACAAGCATTTAAAGAAGCTAAAAAGACCAATAAATCTAGGTATAAAAAATGGGATCTGAAGTAGAGGAGGGCAGGAAGACAGTTGAACAAGGAAGTGGAAAGCACAAAAGGTTGAAAGGAGATAGAGACTAAAGAGAATATTTCTTGTTTTGTGCTTTCGTAGCTTTCTATCACTTTCATTTACATTTAGATCAATGTATTCTATATGATAAAAACAGGCAAGTGTAAAGAATGCTACAAAATAATTCTTGGGTTCCTGGTAATATCATACACCATACAAGCCTTGCTATCACGATCTATTGTGTCACCAGAACGCTTTGAAATATTAATAGTGTTAGATGTCACAGTTGCCTTCTGTAACAGCAAACCAAAGTAAGCTGCTTTTTTCTAAGCAGACGAGCAGTGACGTTTTGAACAGCTTCTTACAGTGGTTTTGATTAAGGCTGCCATCTATTCCATCGGAAGTAACATCAACAACAAACACTTGGTACTAAACTTTAAAGCATGACATCCATAGAAATCAGAAGCGCACACTGCCCTCACTTTCCAGTCCCTAAGGTCTCCCTATGTGGCCTGCAGCACTGATATACAAAGTGTTTTTAACAGAGATCATAACTTATTTAGGTCCCTGGTTCAAATTCTTGTTTACTGACCAAAGAAATCAAGTCAACAATATAGAATGGAAAAAACACTTAACACTGCAAAATCAGGTTTAGCTCCTGTGCTTTGAGCCCATGGCAAATGCAAACTTGCTTAGCATCATTCCCTACTAGGGATGCTGAGGGGCTTGACTGTCACACAGGTCAGTGTAGTAGAAGGTGCCATCTCCCCCACCAACTCTTGTGTGATATTTCTCATGCAGAATTTCTCAAAACAGAGTTGTTTTAGTCATTTAAAAGAGAAACAGCTCTCAGGCAGAACAGGCCCATCCCAGTGCTGCTATGATCAAGCCAGGAAAACAGCCAGAGGTACTCTGCAGCGTCCTGAAGGACTGACACAGACCATTGACAACATGAAGGGGAGCACTGCTGGCTTTAAAACACTACTGCATATTAAACAATGGGTGAATAGCTGCTGTGTAATGGAATCCTGCTGTTCTCTGAATGCTAGAAGCCTTAACTGCTTACTTTAAAGGCACCTCTTCTGGATGTCTTTTTTTCCCCCCATACCACCCAGATTAAAGGAAACTGATGTTTATGCAAGAGAGGAGAAACAATTAGACATTCATTTATATCCTGCTACCTGAAAATGCTTCATCTAAATATTTCCTATACTATGAGTTTATTTTCCATAGCACGACTATGAATGAAGGGAAGCCTGCACTGACACTAAGGCCAGAGGCAGGGCTCTGTGGAAAAAGGCCACTCCGTCAACTTGTCAACTGAAGTTTACCAAAACTGGCACTGAAAATGATGTCCTGCTTTCCTTCTCCACACCAGATACTTATAATGACATCCTTGGGGATGTTTCAAGGCAAACTCTCCTCCTTGTCAGCCCCATCCTTCCTAACAAGGCTGCCTCTGATGCCAGCTGCAGCAGGATGACATAGAAAATCAAGTTTGGGTTAGCAACTTGACTGTCTTTAAATGCATAATTGCAATAAATACTTAACTGCACTTTGTTCTTCTGGGAAAGCACGTGCTGAGCGGCCTAGTTTTGTCAGAAGAAGGAATTCATTCGTCAGGAGTGCAGCCCCTCACCAAGATAAAGGCTCAGCAAGCAGCTGCAGGAGGAGCCAAAGCTCAGCCATGTGCCACCAGCCGTGGCTGGACCTTTGGTACCATAGGGCTGCAGGAGCTCTGCATTTCTCCATTGCCTCTGCAATACCTCCATCCTCGCCATAGGGTTTCCAGAAGCTTTAATCACTGTTTTGCAAAAGGCAGGGTTTGGGGTGGTTTCACTTTCTTCCAAAGTTAGTATATACCTTATTTAAATATATACATATATCAGCACTAGTATTACAGGGCATTTGAAACCTTTCAAGCTGAGAAAATCTGAATAGCTTTAAAAAAGAATGAATGTAGAATTTACTTCAGTGATTTCTCTTAGCTTCAGAAATACACCCTTGTGAGCTTCTGCAGGATGATGCACGGAGGTTGGAACTAGATGATATTTAAGGTCCCTTCCAACCCAAGGCATTTTATGGTTGTACTTCTCATAACTCCTACACTGAAGGTCATTATCTGACATTCCAGCACAGACCGGTACTTTCCCATACCGATTTGGGGTATCTACTTTCTGTAGCGGTTACTAACAACCAAATTGGATGAAGAATTAAGTAATTGCTTGGTGTTAGGAAGTTTTTGAATATGTAAAGAAACAATGAGTGTACTTATTTATTACACTTCACAGGCAAGTCTTGCTTTCACCTGAGTAAATAAGAAAACAAGGCATAAATATGAGAGTGTCTCTGTATATAAATCTATAGTATATCTGAAGTCCTCAGAGCATCCAAGAGTACTGAGCTCAGCTACTAATTTAATTTATACTACCACGCAGACGGCAGGATCACAAAACTGAATGTTATTAACTTCGAAAGAAAATGAGATGAAAAATATTTTTTGGTTGGTGACAAGTCTTGTCATACTGAACATTAGATTAATCCCTTTGCAGCATTACGCCCCACACCAAGAGCCCCACTCTCCTACGGCAGAGACTCAGCAGCCAGTTGATGTATGGCACCTGGGCCACAGCTTTACCCTTGTGCACCGGAGGGCACTCCACAAAAACATTAAGTCATAGAATGACTTCGGTTGAAAGGGACCCCAAGGATCATCAAGTTCCAACCCCCTGCCACAGGCAGGGCCACCAACTGGCTTCAATAATGAAACCTCCAGCTTCCATAATGAAGATGATGCCTTGATAAAAAATGCTTCTGGTTTACTTGATGTATTTGGAAACAGCAAAGAATCCACATTCTCTGAAACCAGACATCATCTTTCCTTCTCCTGTGGTCACAGGCCATCCACATTAACTTGTGTGAGATTGGCACTCGCAGAGCTGCTTCCTCATCTCTTGAGGTACAAATTCTCTGGTATTTGTTCTATCAGGAAGGCAGGCTGAAAGTACCAAAACTTCACTTGTAGTAGAAAAACTGATTCATGTGAAACATGGTTTTTAGAATTCTGTGCTTGATCTCTCTACAGCCTCTTGCATAAAATCTTAAAGATACTTTGAAAAGCTGTGAAGCCTGGTGTTGTGATGTCAATGTAGTAAAGATGGTTATTTGGAACCCACTTGTGGCAGCGTTGTATACTTGTACTAACAGCCTCTAGAAAAGCTCAGCTCTGAATAGATAAACAATGGGAAGATGTAGCATCTTCCCTGGAAAGAAAAAAAAATAAATAGATATTTGGGGTTAAAAGAAGTCCCGTTTTGTATTATTCAATATGCTTTTCACAACTTCAGCTAACAATGACCCATCCACAAGGATTCTGAACAGGTTATCTTTTTATTTTAGTGAATTAAACACAGGCACAATTTAATATCCACACACACCCAACACTGAAACTATTTCGCATATTTTTGCTCCAGAAACTGTTTCTATTACTACATGAGAAAAAAGTTTCTTGGAAAGAAATCTATAGAAAAGCACAGTAACTCAGCTGAACTTATCTGTGAGCAACGCCTTCCATGGCACTCAGTCCACTCAACAGCAAGCCGTAATTCAGATATATGGCATGATTAATATAGCTTGATCCACAACATGACTTTTAATACTGGCATAGTATTAAACACTGTCAACATAATGAGTCTTATTGCAGAACACAAAGTCTCATCTCTTCTAATAAATTGCCACAGGCTGCAGCATCTGAGATGGTCATATTAGTATTTCCATATTTCAGTTTTCCCTCTTCAAAGAATTAAGCTATAATGTGCATTTGTGTTCTGTTTGAATTCTCCATGCCAATCACCATAGAGATGCAGGCTACTCACATTCCTTTTGTGCAACCACATAGCATCACAGTGAGGAATAATTTACTCCTCAAAAGCTGCTATTCAGGGTTTCTGTCCTACCAGAAAAACTTGCCCAAACATTTTGTCCATTTGAGATCCATTGCTTCAAACCCTCTCCCCAGGAATAAATAGCATCTCTTTGGCCTCCCTATATTTATTTCCATCAAACAGGCATGGGCTGTGTGACACCCGCTATGACATTCCCATGCAAAATGCATGAACAGAGCTTTGCAACAGATTGCAATGGAGAGAACAACAAATGCTTTGTGCCCGTGGGGTGCAGTAAGTGTTGAGGTCTCCAAAAGCATCCTCAGAAGGCACATGGAATGCATTAGCTCTGGGCACCTACGGTCTGATTGTGCTAAGTTGGGTGACTTAGAGCTGCCTTGGGTAAAAAGGGCTTAAAACTCAGCCCTCTGTCTGGCCTCCTCTACTTATGTTTTAAATGCAGAAGTGCTTTTTAAGCAACATCCAAGAGGTATGATTTGCTGTTCCGTATAGAAAAGAGATGCTATTTCTCTAAATACCGTGAAACTACTTTCATTTAAGACTTTTGGAGACCAAAACCGCAGCAGGTTGCCTATAATCTGCCTTAGATGTGAAAGATTTCTGTTATTCATAGTGCGAGGCAGCAGCAGCTGACAGCTTTGTCTGAACCAGTGGACTAACAGTATGAATATAGAAAATTATGGATAATGGGAAAGCAGTTCTGAAATCCAAGAGAGATAATAACCGTTAGTGCTTGTGGCAGATCAGAGGTATAGTTCAACAAACGCTGAGCTGAATTGATTTTAACATAAACAGACAATAGTAGAGGCTAGAGTTTTGGTGGAATTGAGGCATGTAAAGGTGCAGATGACCGCATCGCTGCACTTGTGAGTGCCTGACTACAATTGCAAACAGCTGGAGGTAGGAAGCTTAGAGGTTGAACACCACCACTAACCACCTGCATACCTTTAAAAAGCTGGCCTCACTAATGAGTTAAGAGTATTTTGCCCGTAATCTGTTTTTCTTGCTTTATTCACATACAAATTTCTGCTCTGAAATAATGCTTTTCCCCCACTGACTGAAAATGTACTTCAAGGCTGTGTTCAGAGAAAAAACTCTGATGGAAAAGCGGAGACATCTAATCCACCACAAAATGCTGGAAAGGAGAAATTCTCCAGCACTCCAGCAAGAGCCTTTCCTTACGTACATCATCTCCTGAACACATGCACTGGACCATGTACACAGCAGCAGTACGATATCACAAAAGCTGTGAAACATTTCTGTGCACAGATGACTGCTATTTACTTTGTAAAACTCCAAGCAAGCATACCAGCACCAGTATCTGCTCCAGTCCTACACGTGAAGAAATGCCTATTAAAGCTGCATTAACCCTCTCAGCCATTCAGTTTTCTAAGCATGACATAAGCAGGTATGATGCACCTACACAGGAGGAGCTGTGCTGGCTGTTTCATTACCCACATCCTTTCAGAACACACTGCTGCTTTAATAACAATTTAAGCATGGTCAAAACTAACACGATCTGTCTTTATCCCTTCATTGGAAAGGCACTGTTTTGTACGTATTACTTTCTGGTTTTGAAATGCTTTTTGTGTAGTCAATATACCACTGCTAAATGCCTCCCGTGCAACAGATGGAAATCTATAGTGACAACTTGTGGTGTAAAGCCTGCACTGACTCACACACAATTAAAAGAGGTATTTAAAGAGAAGTAGCTTGATTGTTTGGAAAGGAAAACCAGATTTAGCAGGAATGTTCCAGTCTGGGACTAGTTTGGGGCCAAGAAATTCATATGCTTTTGAATGTGACTGCAGAAATATTTTTTTTTTGTCAAACTAATTTTGGGGCTAATTTTCATTTCTATAAAAACCTCATCTGTAAGGCAAGACCGTATCTCATCTTACTACCTTTATTTGCTTTATTTTTCTACTTCTCAGCATAGGTTCCAGAGGAACTTGATTAATTTGTGCTGCCTGCATGTCAGGCTTTTAACCTCTGGAAAAGCTCTAGACGCTATAAAAGCCTTAAAAAGGATTGTCAAAGTGAACTTAAACTAAATAGAGGTCGGCTATGTAAGGTTATTTTAGCTCTTCCATGGAAAAAGGGACGCACTGGAAAGGCAAGTTAAACATTCAGTTAACCATCAGCTCTCAGAATACAGAGCATCTCTTTGCATTTGAGTACCCTACTGCTTCTGCAAAGGGTATGTCTATGTGAGGAGCCCAGACACAATCCATGCTAGACTGTAGCTTCCCAGGGCTCCTCAGTATCTCTTTAGAGAAAAGGGTGATGAGAGCCACGTGGGACCCATTCCAGACAGTGTTGGGAACACGTTGCACAGAAACAAACCAAGATAAGGTTAGAAAAATATTTACATTTTCATGTTCTGACCAAAAAATAATAATCTGCTATGTCACTCAGAAAGAAACAATTTCTCACTGTACAACTGGGCTAGAAACCACAATTAATAAAAAACAGGAATCTTACTTTCCAAGGGCAAAACATTCCAGTTTAACAGACGAGCCCTTCGCTGCGTATGTTGTTTCTGGAAAACGCGCTTCAATCTTTGGTTCATACTCTCCCATCACACCTGTTGAACATCAAAACAGCTAGCACTCCAGTGGAGCTTCAGACCTGCCTAGTACAACAGAATTTCAGGCATTAATAGTCTTAGAGCCTTATGCTCCACCCATGGACATGTGATATCTGAAGATGAGTTTTAAGCATCTGGGTGAAATCCCAATCTATGCTGAAAGCTCATTGTGAAACGTGCAAGTTCTTCACATTTCAGTGGTGAAGCATGCACGAGTACAATATCGACATGAATTTAGGGAGAATTTGGGGTTCACACCTCTTGTTAGTTGCTAATAGTGACAGATGTCACAGGCATTGCTTCAGTTGCCACTTCTAGGGATACCAGGTAGTTCTGAGCACAAGAGAAAATTACAGGGTTCTATGTCCAAACTAATTACAAAACACTTCAAGCTTTTTAAAAATAGCCAGATGTGGACTCCAGGCTCAAGAAAGGCTGATCTAATTGGATATAGCGATCACATCCCCAAATCTCATCAAGCATCTGATAAACCAGATAATCCAGTATCAGTTTAAGGGCATTTGACCTTGCAGCAGGTTTGGGATTGCTTTAGAAAACTGACTTTTTAGCTGAAATTCTTTAAAATGCATTAATCTTTCAGTAGAACTCATTGAATCAGGAACGATGAATATCGGTCTCCCTCAGATAGAGTCTTAGCCCAGATCTCACTCAAAAATGAATTAGTTCATATTTTACATTGAACAGGGGCCCAGCTACTGCTACATGTGCTATTCTGTACAGTTCCCTTGAGACTGCCTGCTTAGGACTCAATCCAGAGGCTACCAAAGAGAACAGGAGAAGATTAAGAGACTGATGAGACTGAGAAAAGGAATAAAGCATGATGATGAGAAGGAAGAAAACAGGCATAAAAGATCTAAAGCATTTACATGCAGTACCAAATTATTAACTTCCAATTTTGGGAATTATAACTTAATTTAGGGTGATCAGATGGAATGTTATAAAGTAGCATAGTCTCTCAGTGAGAGTGTTATGCAATAATGCACAGTTGAGTTTTATTTATATCAGAAACATAACACTGTACTGACTTTGGTAACAACTTGTCACTGAAATGTAGGTGAGCAAACTTACAAAACCAACTTAGTGTAAAGACCTCCCAGGTATGCACTTCCCCATGCAAACATTTAATTAGAGGCATTGCTGAAAAGGCATTTGTATATGTGCAGGTGAGTCTTTCACCGCACTGACTAACTCAGAACAGCTTTCTAGATCTGATATTTGAGCTATACTTAACACTGAGTGTGACAAGAGAGCTTACCATCGCTGCGCAGGGTGAGGGGAGTTGGTGGCCCCTGAACACTCTGCCCAGCCTTGGAGTTGGTCACCACACAGGTGTAATTGCCCACATCCCATGGCTCTACCTTGGCAATGTACAGATTGCCCGTTTCTTGTGAAACGAAACGCCGTCTGTCCTCCTGAACGTACAAGGTGTTATTGTTGAAGGTCCATGCAAAGGACAAGCCTAGAAAAGAGCAATATACGTCATGCATCCTCAGATTTGCTTGCTTCCTCTTAATGCTTTTGCTGGTTGAAAGAATGTGCCAGTTACAGGGCAGACCACTGGGGATGCACAAATTAGCACAGGCAGGATAAGTACTGCTTCAGTTCTAAACTTACTTCGAGCCACTTCAGAAGGTCACAGGAGTTTCTGTCCCTTGCTACTTTTCATTTTCCTGTTTCAGACCTATTTTTAGGTAGAAATGGCAGTGCTGCATTGCCACAAGAAAGCTGGCTTAGTAAATAATTCCTGTCTATAGCAACTTCCCTCTCAATACTAAGAGCCAATTGCCGATCACACAGCACTACTGCTCCCTTCTCCACTCTGCACATGGAGAAACAGGTAAAAGAACATCAGATTCTTACACTGAGGGAAAGAACTCTGCTGCATCCAAACATTTGGAGATTAATCACTCCTTCTCTGCCTTTTTCCTTATCTTCCATACTTTCAATCGCCCCGTGCTTCTTGTCCTGTTCTGACTTGCTAATCCTGTTCTGTTGACTTTTCCCATAGCATTTCACACCGTACACCTTAAAAAGGCACATCCATAGCCTAGCCACTTTAAAACTAATTTATTTGATCATCAGGAGAGAGCTTTGTGAGACTGCCATCCAAGGGCCCTGCTGCCCCAACCCTGTGTTTCCATCAGTGCTAGAGGTTCCATGCCCACCCCATGCCCAATACAGAGCTGCAGTGTTCAGCTCTGCAGTGGCAGCAGCAGGACAGAAACTCTGTCATTAACAAGGCCCAGTAAATCAGAACTTCCAAAACCTACCCAGTTTAGCTCCCTCTAATTAAATGTATAATTCATAAGCTAACAGTGCTCTGCCAACAGCTTCATTTTTTGCACATTTCCCCTATCAAATATACCATTTGCAAAAGATTATTTACATTTCTTTCCCCTCCCTTGGTTGCAGCATGGGTACAGTATGATAATAAGTCTGCAAACTCCAGTGGTTTTGTGGAGTTTTATGTTATCATCTTCCAACATTTTAAAACTCTCATTAGAAATGACACATCTCCAGGGAGCAATCAATGACACTTTCTATCCTTGGCTAAATTCTGTAATAGGCTCTGTTTTATTACAGTATTTTTTTATTATTCTTATTTTGACATACAGTAAGCCCAGAAGATGCAACAGGTCCTAAAGCAGTGCAATAGGTGTGTGTACGGGATTGAGCAGAGGTAGCTGGACACCCATCAGGCTTTCCATGACAAGACAAGTAACCCCAAAGTGAGCTAAATAGGAACAATGAGTGATGGTTCACTTCCTAGAGTGCAGTTCTGGTGCTGGCAGTTACAAGGCTGATGAGAGCCCTGACCCATGGACAAAGAACCATGAAAGACTTCTAGGTCATCCTGTGGCACACCATCCAAACCCAGATACCTGCTGGTGGCTCCTATACTACACAGCAGTGCAGCAAACTTCTCCATTACAACAGGGTATACAAACACTAATGAAAACCTATTAAAAGTAGCATTCTGCTGCACAGAGCTTGTTCATGACACCAACCTACATATCAGTAGGTAGGAGAGCCAGTTCTCATCTCTTATGATTTCAGCACAGGGGTTTCCACCTGACAGTCTTACAGAGTCTCCATTACATTCTATCTGTACTGAGCCATTGCCTCAGTGCCTATTAAATTTCCCATTAACTAGGAACGAATTCAGGCCTTTTCATATTTCAATTCCTTCTCTCCCCAGAATGAGGCATATAAACACTGCCACTCTTCTCACTGCAGGCTCATCATCTCCAGCTCCCAGACCTTACTTGCCTAGAGCCTAATTCAGATCCATTAAACTCTGTAGAAGCTCTAATTTTAATTGACTTCAGTGGGAGCTGAATGAAATCTCAAGAAAAAGATCCAAACTTTGGAGATCAAACTTTTTTCCTCTTCTAAAGCATAGCCCCAGCAGGATACTCCCTCACACAGCATCTTTTCACAGAAAGCTACGATAAGCAAAAAATATTAATAGATTTAATAGACTAGAAAATGTAACGTTACATTACAGAAGGAGCTACTTTTACTTAAACATTTCCATTTTGGGTCACTTGGAATAGATCCGATTTACGCTCCTTTCTTTTCCTCATTTAGTGGCTCTGGTACAAGGCCCATACCATCATTTTTGGGTTATGCTCATTTGCATGAGTAAATCAGCAGCTGGGAAGGCTCTGGTGAAAGTAATGGTGAACAGAAGGTAGCAGAGACATAGAAGGGAAATTATGTAAAAAATGCAGTAACCTGCTAATGAAGTCTAGCTAAAATGGACTTGAAAATTGCTGCCACCAGCTATTTTAGTGAGGAATAAGAAGTTACCTTTCTAAAGTTTATTTTGCTTTCCATTTAACCATAAGATTTCTGAAAATGAGAGCTGCCGGGTTCACATCCCCAACACAAATCCAGAGCTGCTGAATTTCAGAGGCTGCTATGAAAAGGCTTCAGTAAAGGTCTTACACAAGCCTTAGCCATTATCAGCACCAATTATTTTTTGTTCCCAATTCATTTTCCCCTTGCACAGAGCCTTGTATATCTGCCACTTTCCCTCTAGGGTGACTGCTTATGTGAAGTTGAAAACAAATCAACATGCTTCAAAGTAAGGGAGCAAAGAAGGTTTTCTGCAGGAGACCAATTAGTCCAATTTTTTAATTCTCTTTCCACTGTGGTTAACCTGTGATGCTTCAGAGAAGTAAACTACATGGATGTACAGAAAGGAAAAAAAAGAGGCTGGGGAAGAGAGATCTTCTGGAGGCCCCTACATAGGGTTAGATTTGTCCACAGTCTATGGGGTTCATTCTTCCCCTTCACAAAAACCAGGAAACATTCCCAGCACCTTACAACTAACCAGTCCTTTCCTCACACGCTAAGGCTGCATAGATAAACGGCCACCTGTGCCCCAAGGGGGAATGCTTTTAATCTGAGATAAGGGAGGTTTAGGTTGGATATTAGGAGGAAGTTTTTCACCCAGAGGGTGGTGTCACATTGGAACAGGTTGCCCAAGGAGGCTGTGGATGCTCCATCCCTGCAGGAATTCAAGGCCAGGCTGGATGTGGCTCTGGGCAGCCTGGGCTGCTGGTTGGTGACCCTGCACATAGCAGGGGGTTGAAATGAGATGTGCAATGTGGGCCTTTTCAACCCAGACCATTCTACAGTTCTATGAACTTTAGCCAATATGACACCATTTGTCCTTGATATACATGTAAGGATCTTTAGAAATGCTTTTTGCTATCCAGAAATGAATACTTCCAAAACATGGGTTAGATGAGGCTACTACCAGCAGGCAGACACTGTCTCTCCTGGTTTTGCTGCACCCTGGAATTGTTTGTGCCAAAAATCAGCAAAATGGTTCCCTGAGCACCGTGTCACCATGTGCAGAGAGAGACAAGCTGAAGCACACTGAGGCAGTCCCTGCTCAGTAGTGCTTTAGGTAAAGGCCAAGAAAGCAGAAGTTGATCACAGCTTTTGCTTTAATCTTCTGAAGAAAATCACATACAGTAATGTCAGACTTGTTCTAAAGTCAGGAAAAATGAGTATGATCTCCTCCCGGGTTAGAATAGAACTCTGCTAACCTTATGACAGCCTTATGTTCAGAGATGACCCCACTTCCTACAAATAATAACAGAACACAACACCCACAATACTATACAAGTTCCAGGATTCAGTTCACAAAGACTCCAACAGAAGAGAGAAAGCATTATAAAGTATAATTTATATCATTTCTATTTTTAATTTAACACTTGTGTTAGTCTCACAGACAAGCTTAGAAAACATCAATCACCTTCATGTGATTAATTTTTTAATTCTGCCCGGCTACTGCCTAATAAATACCACACTACAGCTCCTTTTTCACTTGTGCAGCTGAGTGGCCTTAGCCCAAATTAACATGTTTGAGCTCTGAACACTAGAAAATGATATTTGCTCTCTAAAGTAATCCTGGTGCCATTATTGACTCTGTGGGAAGAAGGTGCCTTGAGTGCACAGAACTGCATTTACTTCAAAGGGGCTGTGTGGCAGCAAAGGGATAATTACAGCAACATAGACTTCATTATGCACATGCCAGCTTATAGGCTTTTTTATTAGCGCTGCAACCCTAATTGTTTGGTTCTTAATCCAAGACAGGTGACTGCACAGGGTCCATCTCACTTCTCACCCAGGCCTCAAGCAGTGAGCCCAGCTCAGCTGCCAGCACCAGGAGGAAGCACTGCCAGCTCAGGGCACAGCTGGGAAGGGGAGCAGCTGATAACCATCTCTGATATATCAGTCTAGGGAATATAACATTTCAGAGCTCTCCTCAGCCCAAGCAAACTCAGATCGATATTGCTGGTTCTGCAGGAGGAGAGCACAGGATGGTCTCAGGGAAGGATTAAAGATTCATAGGGGAGCTGAGAAACAGGAGCAGAGAGAAAGCTGCTCTAAAGCAGTGATTAAGGCACTCAGCTTTGTAAAGGGAGATACCCATCAATCCATCACTTGGAAATTATGCATGTTATCAGATGATTGTTTAATACAAAATGCAGAAACAACACAAGGAAGCAGTCAAAGAGCCTTTTACATAGAAAAGCACCGCTCATCTCATCTCCACACACCCACTCCCCTGCCCTCTATGCCCTCCTGCCAACTGAGGACTCAACATTTGTCTCTACTGAGCCGACTTCAGAGCTCTCACTTCTTTAAGAGCCTTTTTGGTTTTTTAATCCAGCTCCGCTGTAGTTACAGCAATACAGAAAAAGCCCACTGAGTCAGCATCCCAGGTTTGAGCCCCAGCAGCCCTCACGCATGACTAAATGCAAATGCACAAGTGATCCTGCTGCTTCTAACAAGATTAGCAACTTTCTTAAGACTCTGCAGGGAACCAGCTTGGAGGAAACAAGCCTTATATCAGACTTCACCTCTAACAAAATAAACGAAGAACATCCCACCTCATAGTCCTGTGTCAAGTATTACCACTTTGGGAATGACTCCTTAATCACAGGCAGGTCAGCCTCATACTCAGCTACAGAACTGAAAGCTTCTTTAGGCTTCCTTCCTCCCTCGTAGATGCTTTTCAACACTTAACTCTATACAAGATGCTTCTCTCTTTCTTGTAAGTAATAAAACAACAGCATATGTTGACTATACAGAGAGAAAAAAATAACGCTGACCTAAAGAACTTTAGCTGCAGAATAGATGTGTCCCAAAGAGAGAAATACAGCTTACCTCCCCACCCCTACACCCTGGAGCCTCACTAACAAGCAGAAAAGGGTCAGATGCTGAACTCTATAAGGTGTGTTAATGAGCCTCATAAATAACAACAGCTGAGGCTGAAGAGCAGCAGGTGCAAAAATAGGCAAGAAGGGAAGGGTGTAGGAAGCAAGAGCTGGGGTGTGTAATTGTTGTTTCATTACTGTTCTATTTATTTATTTATTTATTTTGGTCTTTTGGTCAACAGATCCCACCTCTAGCTTAAACCCAGTGCCAGACAGATAGGATGGTGGTTTTTTTCCATGCAATTTAACCTGAAGTAAGCTTGCTTACTATTGATGTACTCATTCCGAGTGCTTTGCCAAATCATAATTTTATCTATCAGCAGGAAGAAGACACACAGCTCACGGATGGATGTATTGTCTTTGTCCCACTGATACATTTCAGGAACTCTTTAAAGCTTTCTCTGCCCTTAAGGGCCACATTTCACTTCATCTCCTTGATCACATACCTCTTTCATACAGCTGCAAGCACTAAGTGAACTGACGTTTCCTTTCTGTTCAAGACTTGTGGGTTTTAAATTGACTGATGGGTTTCTCTACTTCTCTGATATACTGCATCCTCCTTATAGATCACAATTTACCTTCTTCTTATGGGAATTTGTCTTACAGCTATTTCTCAAGAAGGATTGAGGAAGCAGAGCTGAGAGCAGGACATTGGTGCTAGCACACAACATGCTCCTTCTCCTGTGGGTGCGTGGTTATAACTAAAAGCAGGAGGTGAGTGCTATATAAACTGCTGATTCCTTCAATCCAGTAACCGTACTATTGATGATTAACGCCTCTTTAATGTGCATCAGCTTTTCCAGGATAATATTTATAATCATCTTCAGCTGGTTATGTTAGAAAACTACAGACATTGCTCTGAGCCTCACAAGATAAGAAGCAGTTATGATGCGAGTACTGGCACCTCCAAAATAAGATTTGAAAATGCAGATGGCTCAGAACCTGCAAAAGTCAGTGTTAGGGGGAAAAAAACAAAACACAACCACACTCAGAAAATTGCTCTCAAGAGCTTCTTGCTGCTATCAGATGCAAAACGTGGGGTTGAAGAGAAATGGTACTGCTCTAACAGTAGTGCGCATGCATGATCAAGCCTTTGTATTGCTCTGAAGTCACTGATGTTGGAAGTAGGCTGTAGCAATAAAGGAGGGGGAATGAATAACGTGCCCCTTGGCTAGGGATAGCTTACTTTAAAGAAGTCTGAAACATCACATGAAAGGCCCTGTTAGCTCATTACATGTCCCCAGAACTCTACCTTGTCCAGAGCAATAGCAACAGAAGGACACCCCACATCCATTCTTTGCTTGGGTTGCACCCAACTCAGAGCTACTCCACGTACCTCCGTGATGTGGTGGAGGACCACAGAGCAGAACCACTCCTTGTCCTTCTCTGACCAACACTGTGCTTCTCGTTTTCATTTCAAAATTCTCAAGATCTGAAGAGAGGAGGAGAAAACAAAACCGTGTTATAATCAGATTTACTCCTAGCTACAGTCCAAAGTACACAGTGCTTATAGATCACTCAAGAATATACAGTTCAGTTGTATAAAATCTCACTATGCAAACTAAAGTACTGGATGGACAAATAGCTCATCCAGCCTCCTACCTGGTCCTTCAGCAACCATAAAGGAAGTATTTATAAAGCACTTATACTCTAACAAGTGTGGTTTCTTTTCTCCTTGTACAGCTAGTGTATTCTGTCAGTTTTTCTAGCGACCCATCTCAGAATTTATTAGTCTTAATCTGCACGAATAAGGGAAAAACATTTTGGGCTGCTTCCCTTTTTTTAATCAATTAAATGCAGGTGTGTGTTTCTGTAAGTATAAATGATAATTAAACCCCATCAGAACTCCCGCAGAGTGTGCGTTTAAGTGATAAAAGTATGCCATACTTTCAATGAGCATGTTCTTTCCTAAAGCTGTCTGTGGTAAGTGGGCATGATTTTAATTGACTTGAACGAACCTTAGCACTGGTTTCAAAGGGGAGGATAAGAGCACTCTCAAGAAGCAAAAATCACACAATGCCCCAGGGAAATTTGTGTAAAAACATTGATGCCTTGACTCCCATGGGTGATTTTTGTGTGTGCTTATCAATTTTTAAGTTATTTTTACTGAATCTAACACAGTATTTTCTGCTTTCTCCCATTTCACTAACACGTGGAAGTCTCTTTTTTAAGCACGGTTCAGTTTCAGGACACGATGTAACAGATGTTCTTTAAAAACAGATTATTTTTTGATCCATTTCTCACCCTAATGAACTGAGTGACTACTTTTGTCAGAGCACTTTGGAAAGCACTTGTTTGAAATGCATTCAGAATGTTTTAATAAAATAAACAGCACCAGCTTCCCCTTAAATCTATCAACATGGTGTGCTGCAGGTTCTTGTTTCAAACAATTGTTCCATTTTTCATCAGCTGAACAACTACCCGATCCGGAGTTCAATAGAAAGAAACAGTTCTCATTGGTCAAAGCCATCATGATTACTACCTGTACAGCCCCAGCTATTTATGTCAATATATCAATTTTCTCTCCCTTTGTTGAACTTTACAGAGTTAATTTTTCTTTTTTCTTCTATATATTGGTCTCTCATGAAGACATTGTCTACTCAGAGGTGACTGAATTGAATTAGGCAGTGGTGGCACCTCCTCACACCGCCATAGCCACAATAGATGGTACCTGTCAATACACAGGTAAGTGTTTTAAACTCTGATGTTCTTTTAATTGCCTGCCAACTAGATCATTGCCTTGCAGTCCAGGTAGTCCAGAGGGACACACACACACAAAAAGAGAGATGGAGTGAAACTATAAACATTTTTCTGCCTGTCTCTTTAATACTAATTGGGAAAGAAAACAATGGAATGCCTTCTTAAGAGTTTTGATTCATATCTAAAATACACTTACCCAACCTCTGAATGTGTGGACTGATTTATTTACCTGTTCTGAAAATTCACTCTGAAAAAAAGCTAATCCTGTTTCTTTTTCTTTTCTATCCTGTGGGTTAAGTAGTTTTGAGAAGGAAAAGACCAGAACAAAAATTGGTCCTAATGGCAAGTCAGCACAGGGGGCCAGACCAAGGCACATGTGCTATGGGAAGAGATGTCAGCTCCGTATGTGTTAGAGGAGTTAGGAGGAAGATAGGAAAGAGTCAGAACATTCAGACACAAGCAATGAAAACAGTTGCATCTCCCATTCCTATCACATTCCTTTCCTTGATTTGCTAATGTAACACGTTGCGCAGTTCCTACAGAAAAACAGAGATTAAAAATAATTGCAAATCTCTACACTCATATGACAAATAGATGTAGTACAACCGGTGGTGTTCATTATGGTTAATCAGATCTACATTTTTGCTGAGAACAAAACTTTACTGGAAAAGAAAGAATGAAAAAGGAAGTCTGGTGCTGCAGTTAACAAAAGGTTTTCATGACAGTTCAGAATTAACTATAGGATACTTTAGTCTGAAACTGGCATGGTTTCTGGAAAGTAATAGGTTGCTAGTAGCAATTCTTAGTTTAATGACACAATATGTCAAGGTATCATTTTACCCATTTAAGAAACTGTCACCTGTCCATGTTCCCCCATTAAGATAATGGCAAGTATTCCTGGCTGAAGCACTGACAAAGCACAAGTACTAGATGGCTCATGGGTTGCATTATTTTATAATTAGCGGGACTCATTCAGATTACAGGCGGAGAAAAATTTGACTTTGTCCTTTCAATCTCTGAAATATCCAGTTCTGCATGCAGGAGCACCACCACTTCCCTAGCATACTTATACTTTGGTTATATACAGCAGCCCATCTTTTCCTGGTGCTGGACAGATTTTTGTCCTCTTCTTATGGTCAGTAGTGAATGGTAGGTATAAAAGCTGTTATGGGGACACACTAGGGATCATTTACTCGTGCCCATCACAGGTTTGAGTACACACACATCCTTCCAAACAGACAATAATTTAACCTATTAGACTCCTAGGGACAGACATTTCCTTAGATGATGCATTCCAGTGCTTGGCTCTGGACTTACCACACTGAATCCTCGAGCAGCTCTCACTCCCAGACTCTTAATAAATCTAACAGGAATGATCCTTTTTTCCCCTCTACCTCAGGTCATTTTTAGTAGATAATCATACAAAATATTCAGTGTCTGTCTAATAAAGAATCACTGCATATTAAAATAATATCCCTGAAAGAATGACTCATTCTTCTTTTGTTCTTCAACTTCAAGGGACCTTCTTTCCATGCAGGCTCCACCTCCCATAAAATACTACGACACTTCATTCAGGAAGTTTTCAGTAATGAGTTACAGAATTGTCTGTCTCCAATACGTAGCCCAGGGTGACAGCCAGGACTGAGGTGGACCATCAGGAAAAATGCTTCCTTTGGCTGGAAGCGGTCTTTTTGCTTGAAAGATTTTTGCATCTATTTTCCCCTCTTCTTGTATGTGTGTATTTGCAATGATTAATAGCAGCCGAAAATGTGCTAAGTGAAGAAAAAGAACTTGAAGATGAATAAAAATGCAATATTTATATTTGTTCTTGTTATTCTGAATCTCTGGCTGCTTCCCAAAACCACATCTCTTAGCCCCAAGCACACACTTACACCAACAGAGCACAACCACCCCATCCTCCTTGTTACTGTTACCTAGCATAACTCTATAACATAACATGACATAACCTAATAAAGCATAATGTTGCTTGTCAAAAAGACTATCAAAAGATAGCTAAGATCAGGTGTTTGGCACACATTTAGATTGCTAATATGCACTTAGGAATAGTGTGACTATTTAACAGATGGTATACTTGCTAACTTCAGTGTTTCTGCAGAGATCTATAAATAAATTATCACCTAGTTCCTCTATTCTTTGCATTTATCTCACTTTATGAACAATGAGTGTCCTCACTGCTCTATCAGCTACAAGTTTTAACAAACAAAACTTCCTTCAGCACAGCACATGTTGGCAGATTACTATCAGTGTAGCACAATTAATCAGTCGGATGCGATAATGAGGTCACACAGGCTAAGCAAAATGCTCAGGTGAACAAATGATTCTTCACAGGGAGAGTGGAAATATATGAGCTCAGCTGTGTGTGGCAAAGAGTCATCATCTTCAGCTGGGAACATTTGCAGACCTAAGCAGGAAAGGTGTGTGCCTGGAGCATGGGAAACATCTGTTATTTTGTGGAAAGCATATCAGAAAGCGACAAGGCTTCCTCTGATGGTGGAGGCATGCAACTCCTCACCTGGTATGAATGCAGGGACAGGGAGGAGTAATGGGCCACAGCTTGTTTCAGCTGGTGTAAATCATTAGGACCCCACTGAGGTCAAGAAAATGATGCTGATTTATGCTAGCAGAGGGTATGGCTTGCAAGTTCTCAGCACGGGTACTCAATTACAATAAAACCAGGAAGTGACAGGCCAAGCATGCACACAGGTATGGTGTGGTGCTTCCTTGAAGTGAAGGATGCAGAGACTGACAGGTGTCAGTGTAATAGATTAACAGAAATTCCTCCTGCTCAAGCACTGCTGTTAATAGGTTAATTGTTAGAATCAGACACACCTGGAAAATGTGTGTTTTCTTCATTTTAAAACTTGCACTGACAAACACTGAGCTAATTGCTGCTTGGGCATTAAAAGCATTGCTTTTCTAGTTTCTTCCCCAGCTTTTATTCACTGTAACAATCACAAAGATCAATGCAGTGAAATGACAATACAGGCGAGGCAATGACAAAAGGACTGCTGCAATGGAAAGGTGTTATAAAGGAAAAGTGCCTGTCTCTGAAGATCTAGGTTCACAAGGGAGGGATCTTCAATTAAAATCCTCCCCCAGTGTCAGTCAGCCCTTAAGTGAAGTCTAAGGGAGGTGCAGCCAGGCTCCACCCTTTCTGCTCACACGGCTGAATTGCCTTCACCTGTGTTCCCAGAGCTGACCAAGTCCTTTCCCCAGATGCTCAATCAGTGGTTCAGGCTGTGACTCAACAGTTACTATATGCTCACACATCTGCTATTTTTTTTCTTAATACAAAACTACCTTGAAAGAGTTCTACTTGCACACCAGTGTGTGTGAAAGCAGAAATAGTTTTCCTGGGATTTGGGGATCACTTTTTAAACTTCTATCACAGGAACAAAATGTAATCACAAGTAACAACTCATTCCTTTCAGCCTCCATGTTGTGTGTTTCAAGTTCCTCTGTCTGCTCAGGGATAGGTGTAACCCTTCTCGTTTGGTCTGGCTTAAGAATGGGAGTAGAACATCCTCGTTTTACCGAATAAGAAACAAGGAAGATGGGCTATTTTAATATATAGAATTGTTACAGACAATTAGAAAAAAGTCCAATTCATCATCTTACATAATTACTAACAATTCATCTGAATTACTGTAATTTCATGCTTTCTTGAATTCTTGATTTTTTTTACATAAGTGTTTTGTCATTACATAATCCCAACTATTATAGTTGGAATTGCCTGTTATTGAAATGTGCAATGAATACTAAGGCGTTACATGCAAGAACACTTTATAAATCAGCTCTGCTCCCGAGGATGAATCAATAAACTTTTCCATGTTTCGGTGGGGCTCTGTCAAATTGTGATGTATTGCATCTGTTCCTATTTCTTCTCCTTCTCCTATTGGCTGTGATATATTGCAATAGGATTGGCGTTACGGGATGTGATGTATCACAATAGAAATTCTCTTGCAGCGAAATGGGATAAAATTATGACCTCAGCAGTTTTTAAAAGAAGCTCATTGTTATGATTTGCTATAAGCATTTCTAACACCTGTGTTATGCGCTGACAATTAGTTATCTTCACTTTCCCTTGACTGTAATGAATTAGGGGGCCCATTGGTAATTCTTGGCTTGAACTCCAGGCCTGATTCAGAGGCATAGGGTCTGCTGCAGGTGCAAACAGAAATCTTTATTGGATCCTTATCTCAAATTCTAGGCTATCCCATACTTCGGATGTATTTTACCTATGTGTTGTTTTTTTTTTGGCATGCAATGAGATAAAATGCTTTAGACACAAACTGTGCTTGTTGCCAAAAGACAGTGATAACCTCTTTCAGATCACTCCAGGAGAACTTCATTGCATTCAGAAGTCCCTTTTTTCTGCTCAGTCCTGTTGTACTGAACAGCTCGTTAGATCAGCACAAATCTCTGTTCCTTTAGTTACCAGTAGGGTGTGTTAAGGCAATCTTTCTCCAAATACCTCCCAAGGGAATGGCCACTCTCACTTCCTGCAACTTTCACAGTTAAGTAAACTCTCTTCTCAGCTTTCGCAACTGTAGTAAACTTGCTAAACAAATCCTCCAGCCACTCCTTTGTCCTGATAATAGTGTCAATACTATTAATCGTTTCCCTCTACCATCTAATCTCAATTTTTTTAAAATGTTCTAATTGATTTTCTATGAATTCAATTCTATGATTAAGAGCTGTGTTATCTCTAATTAAGGTGTCTGAAAGCTGCTTAGCATTTCCCATTTCCTGATTTTTAAGTTTTCCACTAAACATGTAATGAGTTCTGTTCCTTCCTATTGAAACGTTTGAAAACCTCTGCTCTGTCAGTGCTGAAGCATCACAGGGACTGCAGGAGTTGAAGGAGCTGAATGTCCCCTTTGATCAGGACAGGTTAAAAATCAGCTATAATTCACACTTGTTTTAGGTGTACCCCAGTGCATCCCATTCTGGTGGGAAGCGAAGGCCACTGGAAGAGCCCTGCTGCCAAACCCTGAATGAAATGCACAGTCACCAGGTCTTGTCCTTTTCCAATGCTGCATAATCGACCAAGGACCTTCATCAGGGCTTCTTTATTTAGTTAAATTGCTTTGCAGCTTCTAAGGGGAGCGGAGCTGTAATTTACGCATTAGGATGCACGCTGGCCCCAGGTCTTCAATTCAGCTTAAATGGTATGAATAGCCAATCCAGGCACTAATTTTCAAGGTGGAGAACAATAATTTCTGCCACAGCCTGATTGTCTTTTTCAATTAAAGAGTGAAAATGCCCTTTACAAAGTAATATCAAGCTTCTCTAGAGGAAAAAATGGAAGGTCACAATTAAATTAAATGGAGAGAATGAGGGGGAAAAATCCCAACTTGGTTTTTGTTCAGGCACCAAGAAACCGGTGTGAAGAGGCATATGCCATGAAGCTGTGCTGCTGGTCTACATCTGCTTTTTGTTATTTTTCCCCTTTTAGAGATTTAGCAGCATAAAACATTCAAGCTTTCTTTTGATCTGAACACAGGCATCGCGCCGAGCAGTAAGTGTTGTTGCAGCCTTAGGGCTCTTACGCTAAACTCCAGCTGCATGCTGGAGGCACAGTGGAGGATCCAGCCCTCTCAAAGGGAAGGGAGACATAAGAAATTCATTTTTTAATATTTTATTCCCGAACAGTTTACTCACTTGTCACAGCAGAGTTCATTTGTCACCTGTCATCACAGAGTCACTTCACCGTCTGCGTGAGTTTTCACCAGACTGGAGTGCTCTTAAAAACAGATTTCTCTCTCCAGTGTAAATCTCACGGGACAGATTTCTCCCTGACAGAGCTGTGCCGCTTTGACTGACTCACACCAGGGGTGGCCTGGGCCCCCTGTGTCCATCCACCTTAAGGCAGCGGTGCTGATTATATCCAGCATTGGCTTCTTTCATCGTGTGCCTTAAAACTTTTGTATTAGGTAGGATCAACCTTCATTCAAAAAGTAACTAGTAAATCAATTACATTGCTTTGAAGCCATAAGAGTCAGTCATTCCAAACACTTTAATATGTATATTTTTTTTTCTCTCAAGCTTCAATCTCTTATTTATTTATTTATTTATTTATTTTTGACAGACTGAAGAATGAGGGATTTGATGTGGACTCTATGGATATTTCATTCAGTAACTTATTGGAATTTAAGTCATATCATCTGCAATGGAAGTAGGGCAGATAAAAAGAAAATCACCCAGACTGCAAGTACAGACTGGTTTTATCCTTCAAAAATATTAAATTTTATTAATCAGAATCTAACATCTTTGGGACCCGCTTTGTTCCCTACCACATCTCAATCACATATATTGCTTTTCCAATACAACTTGCAGTGGGCTGATTTAGGATAACCACTTTTGTAGGAACCGCAGAATAGTGAGTAATATATAACTGAAAGATAATCTTCAAATACTTATGCATTCCACATTACTCCTTTATCTGAGTAGCCTTCTGCCTGTAAAGCTCCTTCCAACATCTCTGTAATGGATGTCTCCATTTTAAAGATAAAAAAATTCCTGTATGAAAGGAGTGAGAGCCAGGTATAATAGAAGTTAATAGAAGTTTAAGCAACTAAAAATTAGACGCTGGTGCAATTCAACCTGATAGGATGAAGGAGCTTTAACAAAGTGTGCTGATGCAGCATAGCCTTGAATGGTGGTTAGACTCTCTGAGAGAGATGAGTTTAAAAGCATTTGAGAAAGGAAAATGCATCTCAGATCTGTGATGCTGCCTGGGCTGGTGCCATCAAATGAAAGCAAAATGTTGCTGCCATCAGCTCTGGTTTGTGTGTTTAATGAGAAAGGGGAGGATGTGACTGTGTGTGATGTTGATTCCCTTTAGATGGGCTCCGGGAACACATAGGACTCGAACCTTTAGGGGAACATCTGACAAAATAAAACCCTTCTACTATATAGACAGCCCTGTATCTTCTGGTTTTAAGATTTCAAGGTGTTCTTTGTGTCTTCAGGAACATCCAGATGTTTGCATGATCCTATTCTTGTAGTATCTGAGCTTTAGAACAGAAATGCTATCATCAGAAGGCAGGGGAACCCATCCCAGGCTCCTGCTTCATCACTGCTGAAGGGCGGCTGATGGCTCTCCTTGAGTCTGTGTGTGCATAGAATACTGTGAAGAATAAATGCTGGAAACCTCAGCAGACAAACAGATGAACATAGCAAGGTCTGGTATGGTTTTTGATCATTGTGCAAAAATGCTGCATCATTTATAGTTGGTTCTCCTTTGCTTAAAGCAATCTTTTAAGGAAGCACAATGCCCAGATTCAAGGTGGCTGGAGCAGTGCACTGACCCACTGAAGCATGGCAGGATTCCATGAAGTCTTTCCTAATTTTGTGCAGAACTGAGGAGGAGGAGGGGGGAAAGTGAAAAGAAAAAAGAAAGCCCAGGGTTGCTTGGTCTGCTCCATGGAGAGCATCCATTAAGGCAAAGGACTTGGTGCAGAGCTGCTGCAATGAGTTTTGGAGCACTGGCACAAAGTGTCCATAGCAATCAGAGCTGATAAATGAAACTTCAGTTTCTTTTTACTCCAGGCTGATTTCTGACAAAATATGGGATGTATTTCCAAGTAATAAACTGATGGTATACTTACTACAATTCATTTTATTCAGAAAGCTTGCTCTCTCCACCTGCCTGTACTGAGGGAAAAGCAAATGCTGCTGCTGTAGCCGTGTTGCATTGTTTGACTGGTTAGGAGCCCAGAAGGCAATTTTGAGCTGTAAGCCTATTTAGACAGGAGGGATGACAGTAGCATTTCCATCCTCCAGACAGAATCGTTGCTACTGCAAGCTGCATTTTATTCTCACCTGCCCACAGGAAGATGCAGATTGTGAGGTGTTGCCAGGGCTATTAGGAGGGCTGGATGAGCCACTGCTCTCTCTCAGATTCTCCATACATCCACATGTCAAGGTGTGTTTCTACACTATGTGTAAGGAAGACTTTCAAGATCCGAGAGGTAGGCTTAACGTATTACTTTGCATTTGGGGTGTCCCTAGACAGGACAAGGGAAAAGTTGTTCAGTGAGCAGTTTGCCATCCCTGCACCACTTCTCAGTGCTACATTGAGGAGCACACAGCTCCTTCTGAATCAGAAAGAAGTCGCAGTGTTCACTCTTCAGCATGAGCTGCGAGGCAGCTTTATCAGCATGGCAGCCCCATCTGGGCTGATGAATTAACACTCAGCTTAAGGGCGGAGAGAGCTTTACTCAGGGTGGTAGTTACAACATCTTGCACACCTTCTAATCAAATACAATTGTTACAGGGGGATTTCTGAGCACACACGGTACTGTGGTACAGCCAATGCAGAAGAGTATGTGCTATTTAGACTAGAATTCATGCTTGTGCAGACTTTGCAAATTCAGACTATCTGATCTGATTTAAGTGCATTGATTTTTCCATTTTCTATTTCAAAGCATATGCTACAAGTAAAAAGGGTTATGACATTTCGAGGCATGCTGTATTGCTTTGTGATGTTTGTGTAATTTGTGTGCAGTCAAAGGTAAATAACATGATGAAGTAATCAGATGAAAAGTGGGCTTTCATGCTAGCTGAGCATCTCACAGACAGTCACTCTAAAAGGGCTTTGCAAATGCCTCAGACTGTTACAATCTAGCAAAGACTAAATGCACTTGATTGCTTTTAATCTTTCCCCTAAAATGTTTAAATACTACTGACGGATTATTATTTTTCTTCTCAGAATGAGAAAAGCTCCGTCCAGAAGGAATTATTGCCTCTTCAGTTTGTTACTGCAGCAAAACCATGTCATCATTTGTCTATCTGATAAAAGGCACTTGGGATCTCCAGGTTTCTTCCAAGTGCTCCAGCACCATCATTCTCATCCATGCTGCCCCAAGCAGGTCCTCAGTGGCCAAGAGGAGGGAGAAAACTTAGAAAAACACTACTTAGGAAAAGGCAAAAGCAAAACCTCTGACCGCCCCACTGAAAGCCATGAGAGCATGACTGCATCCCAACAATGCCAAGGAAGACTCCTTCCTTACTCAGTAGCACTGGGAAAAAAATCCTGTTTATAAGAGGTCTACTGTCCTGTGCTGTTCAGGACGAAATGACTAAACCTATCCATGGATTTAAATTGTTGTCATTGTTTCTCAGAATTCATGTTGAATTAATGAGACCCGAGGTCTGAGGAAGTTGCAATCATCACGACAGTCTACCAGCAATGCTAGAACAGTGGGACTGAGAATCTCATTTAAGATCCCCAGCCAGCCAAACATTTTCAATAAGTACTGAACTTTCAGGGTTTATGTCCTGAGTAGTCGTGGATCAGGTCCACATATGATTCTTTCTCATGGGAGAGCACTGTTTTTCTATTTTGCTCAACTGCATTTCTTATTTCTGCTATGCATCTCTTAATGTCTCTATCACAGACACATATGAGGACTAGAAGAGTTACTAACTGGCTGGGACAGCCTGTTTTACTGCAACTAGTAATGGAGATTTCCCTCAAGACCAATTGCTTGCATACAGTTACTTTTACTTAAAACTGATGAAATAATTAAAACAAATCCCCTGTGTGCCTGGAATACAATTCTGGTTGCAGCAGTATTTAAGCAGTTCTCCGTAACAGGTTTGTTTGTCTTTTTTTTTTAAGGTGTGAAATCCAATCTAGAAGACCTACATTAGTAAGAACAGATTTATGCAGAACACCTCGTCAATATACACGTAGGTACAGATTGTCTTTGCCCCAGCTCTGAGTTGAAGCTCCACTGGTGCCTGTGTGTTGGATGCCAACAACAAGTGTGGAGATGGGGAAGCACAGTGCGGGTGGTGGTTGTGACTTGGGGGCACATCTGGGTGAGGACCCTGCTTCAGTGCCTGGCTCTGGCTTCACAAGCTGGGGTTCAACATCCATGTTTCTTATTCTGCCTGCAGATCTAGATCACTGACTTCATTTCTTGCGGGACACACATTAGCTTTTCAGAATGTACTGCTTGCTGGGTAGCTGGAGATGCACAGGATTTATAGGGAGCTTTCAACTTTATTTATGACAAAACAAACCTTCACCGGGAAGTATGAATAACATAGGGCTGCCATGCTATGCATCCTGCAAATGCATTTATGTGCTCTTGCTCTGCTCTCTCTCGCTGGTGCTGTCTCTCATTTTCAGCCTGTAGCTTTAATAATCTATGCCACTTCCTTCTGTACAATATTCCTCCTGCAGCTTTCATTTGACAGCTCTGTTTTTAATAGAGGATAAGCATGAAACTCCAGCTGAATCTGAAGACATATTTCTAATCTCATACAGCATTTATTTTGCTACTCAGAGAGCTTGCTATCTTGAAGAAAGGAAAAAGTATTTTTCACATATTGAGATGTACAATAGGTTTCCAAAGGTATCATTAATTCAAATTCCAACTCAAAGTTACCTTGTAGTAAGAAGACAAATGCACATAAACCCTGTTACCCAGATAATAGGTTTGATTCAATTATTTATCATGGTGACTGCTATAGTATGCCAGTCCCATTCAGGGAAGAGTCCCATCTTGTTTGGTATTGAATGGAAGTGTCACAACAACAACATGCCTGCCTGCCCAGATTTTAAGATGTAATCTGAAATACCGGATGAAACAAACATGCAAATTGGATGGCAGCATGAAAATAAGAAACAAGGAAATGTTAACTGTGAAATAACTGTTACAAGGTAATTTGTTCCACTGTTCTTATCAGGTCATTTTGGCATTTGCTATGTACTGTGTTCTTGGTTTTTTTTCTCTTGTAAGACAAGTAGACTCATACTTTCAAAGTGGTATCACTGAACTGAAGCATTTTCCTGTATACTTTTGTTTGCAAACGTAAATGACATTTCAATTCATCTGTCCTATCTCTTTGATATGGGAAAGGATCAACACTTCTGTTACTGGCAATGGAAAAATTGCGTACTTCTTGGAAAGGGGATACATTTACTGCTATGCAGCTAGAGGGTCAAAGCAGGATGAGAGCAGTAGGTTCGTTTGCTGCCATGGACAAATGAGACCCCATTTTGTTGTGAATTGCTCCCTGCAGTAACTTTGAGAAGAGCCTTGGTGGGAATATAGAGCCTAAGAAAAGGAACTGTGTGATATTTAGCCCATCTGACTACCTTATATTGGCCTGAGACACTAGGGAGTTACATGCTTCAGAGGGAATGCTTCACCAGCATGGAACATTAAAGAAGTGGTCTTTAAAAGCTGAAAATACTTAGGCCACTGACAATGACCATTTGCTAGCAACGAGTTTCTCTAGTTGCTCAGGAGCATTGATTGAATGACGTTGGAATACACTTTGCCTCAGGATGGCCAGAAATCCACAAATAAACCAAAGTGCTTCCAGGAGTTTGAGTCAGGGACAGATTTTTCCAAAAGAAGTGGAAATTAGTGAGGAATGTGAGATGCTGAACAATGACTGGAGCCTTTTCATCTTCCACTTTCCATGGACATTCCTTTTTATTTTATTTTATTTTAAGAACTTTCCTTGACCTTCCCTTCCCTTCCCTTCCCTTCCCTTCCCCTTCCCCTTCCCCTTCCCCTTCCCCTTCCCCTTCCCCTCCTTCCCTTCCCTTCCCTTCCCTTCCCTTCCCTTCCCTTCCCTTCCCTTCCCTTCCCTTTCCTTCCCTTTCCTTTCCTTCCCTTTCCTTTCCTTCCCTTCCCTTTCCTTCCCTTCCCTTTCCCTTCCTTCCCTTTCCCTTCCTTCCCTTTCCCTTCCTTCCCTTCCCCTTTCCCTTTCCCCTTTCCCTTTCCCTTTCCCTTTCCCTTTCCCTTTCCCTTTCCCTTTCCCTTTCCCTTTCCCTTTCCCTTTCCCTTTCCCTTTCCCTTTCCCTTTCCCCTTTCCCTTTCCCTTTCCCTTTCCCCTTCCCTTTCCCCTTCCCTTTCCCCTTTCCCTTTCCCTTTCCCTTTCCCTTTCCCTTTCCCTTTCCCTTTCCCTTTCCCTTTCCCTTTCCCTTTCCCTTTCCCTTTCCCTTTCCCCTTTCCCTTTCCCTTTCCCTTTCCCCTTCCCTTTCCCCTTCCCTTTCCCCTTTCCCTTTCCCTTTCCCTTTCCCTTTCCCTTTCCCTTTCCCTTTCCCTTTCCCTTTCCCTTTCCCTTTCCCTTTCCCTTTCCCTTCCCTTTCCCTTCCCTTCCCTTCCCTTCCCTTCCCTTCCCTTCCCTTCCCTTCCCTTCCCTTCCCTTCCCTTCCCTTCCCTTCCCTTCCCTTCCCTTCCCTTCCCTTCCCTTCCCTTCCCTTCCCTTCCCTTCCCTTCCCTTCCCTTCCCTTCCCTTCCCTTCCCTTCCCTTCCCTTTCCTTTCCTTTCCTTTCCCTTTCCCTTTCCCTTTCCCTTTCCTTCCCTTTCCCTTTCCCTTTCCTTCCCTTTCCCTTTCCCTTTCCTTCCCTTTCCCTTTCCCTTCCTTTCCCTTTCCCTTTCCCTTTCCTTCCCTTTCCCTTTCCCTTTCCTTCCCTTTCCCTTTCCCTTCCTTTCCCTTTCCCTTTCCTTTCCCTTTCCTTTCCCTTTCCTTTCCCTTTCCTTTCCCTTTCCTTCCCCTTCCCCTTCCCCTTCCCCTTCCCCTTCCCCTTCCCCTTCCCCTTCCCCTTCCCCTTCCCCTTCCCCTTCCCTTCCCCTTCCCCTTCCCCTTCCCCTTCCCCTTCCCCTTCCCCTTCCCCTTCCCCTTCCCCTTCCCCTTCCCCTTCCCCTTCCCCTTTCCCTTTCCCTTTCCCTTTCCCTTTCCCTTTCCCTTTCCCTTTCCCTTTCCCTTTCCCTTTCCCTTCCCTTCCCTTCCCTTCCCTTCCCTTTCCTTTCCTTTCCTTTCCTTTCCTTTCCTTTCCTTTCCTTTCCTTTTTTACTCCTTTGAGTCTTCATGTGAAGGTGTTCCTTCTCTCTAAGTCTCTTCCCCACATCTTCTTGGCCTTTCATGCCTCCTTGTGGGTTACAGATTCCACACTTAATCCCAAGGCCACCTATTCTTCCTTAGAACTAAAACAGGATTTGTTCTGTCACTAAACACTTCTTATCTTCAAGCTTTGAAATCATTTCCCATACAGAGGAGTGACTTACAAAGGTGCTTCAGAAAAACTGTGAAAATAATGAATCAAAATTTTGCTTTCCATCTGACCAGCTTCTGGGAATCAAAAGCTCTTTGAGAAATTCAGGGTAAAACATTATTAAACAAGATACTAGTGATATACCATCTGATCTGCTTTACTAAGAGAGAGTCTGCGAACCATCCTGACCTCTAATGTCTCCTTTGTATAACCCCTGTGACACGAGATTTGCTATGAGTAATGGAAGAAGATTAATAATTAATACATTTTCTGGTGTCTGGAATAGCGGCACAAGGTTGTCTTTTTGGCACATGTTTTATTAATGAGGTTGAAAACAATTGCTTTCTCCCAGCAACAGATAGCTCAGACTTTGATACTGAAGAAATCGGAGTTGAAGCAGTATCTGTTTTTCAGTGGTGGTTTTTTTTGTTTTGTTCTGGGGGAGGAAGGGAGGGTTGGGGTTGTTTTGTTTAGTTTTGCTTCCCCAGGGCATCGACGCAACTCAGTCACCACGTAAGTGTTGCAGAAAAGGTTGTGAAGTTGTGAGGAAGCGAAATGGAAGTGAACTGGGGAGCAAGGCTGAAATAAGATGTAAACTGGCTCAAGACAGCATACGTGCTCTGTCCAGTTGAGCTGAAATAGGACACACTGCAGAGCCTAGCATCATCATTTTGCATGCTGTGTAAGGGGAGAGGAATTTACTCTGTTAATAATATAACAAAATGTCCGTGTGGCAATTAGGGGAACAATGTTTTGTACCCATCCTTATGGACCTCCTCATGCTAAGCCTAACTTTCAGACACATTTCCCCCCACTCAACTGCTCTTACCTGCAATGCAGCACTGAAACCAGTCTTAAAAAAGTGGAAACACCTCTACTAAGTGAAAACAACTGCATTCATCTTCCTTTAGCTTTCAGTTTTCTAAAAGTTACTCTTCTACCTGAGGGTTTGCAGCTCTCAGATGTCTGCTTTTGTTATTAATATTTACTAGAAATGATTTTTTTTTAAAGAATAAGCACTGCTGAATTAGGCCAAACATTTGAACAGAACCATCAACGATTCTTTAATTATCCAATATATTACCACTCATGCACAAAATTAATCAGAAAATAATGCTCTAATAAATATGATCTTCCCAACTTACATGCAAATTGAAGCTTTGCCTTCCTGCTCAGAATTGTTCCAAATGTATTTGTGGCCAAACACTGGTATGTTCCAATATCCTGTTTTTTACGTGGGTTATTGATTGCCAAGCTGCCTCCAACCAACCTGTAGTGATAACTCATGGTAAGATCAATATCTGTGCCATTTTGCTTCCACCTTTGAGGGGAAAAAAATCAAATTATGCTTATAATTTACAGAGTCTATTCATGTTTGTCTTAAGTAGCGTGCTGTAGCACACCTGTAATGATAAAAATGGAGCTAAATATCAGAAAATTATATCATTTTTCACACAACTGCTGCTTATATCAATCTTGATGATGTCAATAACTCTGTCCTTTGAGAAAAAAATCTTTACTGCTTTTGTGCTAGTCACCGATGTTCATCCAAATGTCTACAAAAAGTAATTATAGCTCAATTATAGAAACTAAAGTTACCCATCAGACTGATATTATGGCATATTCCTTCGCTGAAACTACCATATTTTTAATGACTTAAACAGTACCCAAATATGTTTTACAGTCTTTACAAATGATGTCATAAATTTGGTTACAGAAATGATGTGGAGATATAAGCCAGGAAGGATTACACTTCAGAGGACAGAGGAAAACAAGCAGAAGTTTTCTTGCTGGAAATTTAAGACAGATAGTTTAATGATGATTACAAAACTTGATTTGCCTCAGCGTTAAGTACAAAATGGATGGTGTCTGCAACATTACAAATGTAAGAGCTGAAGCTTATATTGCAAAGAAAATAATTATCTGTTTTAATTTGGAAAAGAATTGTGGCTTTCTTATTGTTTATGTAAGAGCTGAACTCTCCTTGCCCATGTGAGGCTCAAAAGAAACATCCTCAGTCACTGATGTCTGCAAGCTTTGAGCACGTTTGTGCCACATTTTAAGTCGTGAGCAGCCCTAATGCTCCATAACCAAGCATTTTTTCCTCTTAATTTCATTCCATGTCTTCAGCCATGTCAGGGCTGTTGGCCTAGAAGAGCATGATGCTGACCCCTCTGTAGGATGCAAAGACCACAGAAGAGTCCACAGAAGAACAGAACTTCCTCCTCCTTGTTAGCTGTCAGGAGGATCATAGTGAAAAAAAACGTGTGTTTATTTCTTTTTCTGTGCAGAGATGAACCTACAGAGAGGGAAGCATAGCAGACTTGTTTGCACAGTTAAAACTTGAAGCAAACCTGCATTATAATTACAGTCCTGGATGATCTGACCTGGGTCCACAGCACAGTGCTTTGCTCCTCACACTCACAGACCTTTCTCAACACAGTCAGCCTGTGCAGGTGGCTGCTCCAACGGAGAGAGACTTTCAAACTGTGCTGTCAAAAGCAGTGCTGTGTTCCAAGGTAAATCTTGATGAAAATGTATGGAGGAAGGAAAGATCCTGACTTTTGAAGTGGGCAATTGTTTTCCAAGACAAAAAATAGCCGATTAAATAGGAAATGAGTTGACTTCTGTGAACAAATCCCAACAAAACAAATTCTAAACTAACATAATTCCAATTAATTCCCAGGTCTGCTTCTTCTTTTGACCCTTGTGTACCACTGCTCTATTCCCTTTTTTGTTAATGTTTTCCCTTAGTTGGCCTGCATTATTGCTGCAGTTTTGGTTTCTTTTCTTTGTGTCTTCATTTATTACTTATTTTTCTCCCAAAAAGAGAAGGTTTCAACCCATGCCCCTCCGTGTGCCTCTTCCATAAAGCAGTGGGAGGATTCTGCAGTATTTCAGAATTTACATACAATGCATGCTCTCTATCTTTTCAGTTCTCTAAGATGGGATATTTTGGTATTTAGTTTGCCATTTCTCTTTAATTTCTGAATCAATCACTGAAATAACTGCTGTCATCATTACATGGCTCCCAATTAAGCTCTATAATTGTTTTTCAAAACACATGCAAAGTTGTTGGCTTAGTTGTCGCAAATGAATTCTTCACAGTATCCCAATAATCATTCTAATCACCATGGTACAATGATTATTAAACTGTGTATATAGATCAGGGGTTCATCTCCCGGAGTGGGCTTTTTCCTAATTAATATGTTTACATCACTAAAAGAACAGAATTAATGAATTCATGTGATAGGCAATGATTTAATGACTTTGTGCGTTCTGCAGTGCGGGGTCTAAAACACAGAAAAAAAAACCTTTGAAGAATTCTTTGAGGAGAATTTGAACAGGTTCATGCTAAGGCACGGGTTGCCTATGTATTTTCTTGAGATTCCTCATGTTACCATTGCAAAGTCCTTTCAATCAGTGACAGGAAATGCATCCTGGACCAATCATTACAGAATCTGAACTTAAAATGTGCTCTATCTTGAGTTCAGTTGTTCTCTGGAAATGCAAGACATCTCAAATCCCATCAATACATCCAGGTATTAAAAACCAACAGTAAAAATATGCCTTATGTGCTTTACAAATGAACAGAATTGATTGCCATGTTCTTTTTGTTTTAAAATCCCTGTTTCTGAAATAGAATTCCAGTCCTAAAATGTTCCCAATAAATCCCTCATTGAATTAAATACTTCGGAAGCGTACAAATGGAGCGCCACCCCATCCATCCCATCTTGATTTAAAGACTTCAGGTGATAAGTAGTCAGATTTCTCTTGTTCTCCTTTCTTAAATTGTTACAGTTTCAATTTATTCTGATATTTGAATGTACGACAATGCCAACATTCTTCAAAGTATGAAACTTGCTTCAGTGAGATAAATCTGGTAACCTCTGGTCTTTGCTATTTTAGTTGTAAAAAGATGATTTTTGACACAAGATTATGTTTTCTGGGAAATACAATTCTGTGCAATGGAAATGAAATTCTAAGAAATGAAAATGAAATTTCAAGGTACATCACTTTTGGTAAAACAATCAATGTGGGCTTGTTGAAGCAATTCAGGAATTGGTAAAAGATTCCTTTTAGACAACGTGCAAATATTCAGATGTGATCTTTCATTAATCTGCTTTTCTTGTCTTTAAAGAAAGGCACACCTGGAACTGTTAGAATTTTGCTGCTGAAAGAGAAGTTTTGCAAAGCATGCACGGCTGGGTCATGATGTTGCACCAAAGCCTCAGCTGGAAGTTCTTATCTATACCTTTCCCTAATTTTGAACCACCTTCTCCATGATATAGAGAAGATATTTTTCTTTCTTGCGGTTCTCACAGACATAAGCCACTGGAAGGAAGAATCGTTGTTTTCATCCATAAATAAAAGCAACAAAAGCAAAACAGAGCAATGTGTGAACCATTACGTATTTCTTCTGATCGTTGCACCTCCACCGCTGTTTTGTGCAGATCAACAAAAACAGCTATCTAGATCAGATTTTTTATTGAGGTGGAAATACTCCTTTGATAGAGTAATCTCTATGGGGATTGTTAAATCAGATCCCTCAAATTATTATTTTAATACTTGGTGGAGCTCTGCTTTGAGGAAGAAATATTTACCTTAGGCTGATTGACATTTGGGAGGCATAGCTCATTCTCTCCCTAGGAACAATAGAAAGATCATTTCTGACCTGATCATTTCAAACAGAATTATTTCTAGTAAAAATAAGGGAAAGGAAAGTACAGCAAGGGCTTTTGGAAATCAAGAAGGATTGTTGAGAGTAGTACTTAATAAAGGAAAATCCTTTTGTGCAGGCTTAGAAGACTCCACTTGTTTTCCTTTGTTTTTCCAATCGAAGAGTATTTCTGTAGTAAGCAGACAACAATCCAAGATCCCCAAGTATGAGAACCCCGTCTTCAAAAGGGGCACATGGAATGGGATAGAACCAATCTCCAGACTGACTGCTCCACTTACATTTCCCCCTATTCTTACAGAACTTCAAAATACCTGAATTTTAGAGTCAGTGGTACATCCATTTATTCCATTAAGCTTTGGGTAAAGCTGCAAGCTTCCTGTCCGTATCTCTACCTTGCCCTATTCAATCTAACCTTTACCTGTCCTGAAGCCTTAGCAGCATCTTCCCCTAGAGTCACAAAGGTTATTTGGGACTTCTGATTTATCCCCACTTCTGATTTATTTCCCCCTATTATCACTTGACTCATTACTGAGTGGATCTTATGTGCATTTCTCCACTGTGAACTAGTGAAAATAATCAATGTAAGAACAAATAGACAGTACCCAATTTTAGTTTGCAAAAAGTAATGTAAAAATAAAATAGAAACACATACACAGCATGGAAATATGCATGCATGATTCTTCTAATAATCTTCTCAGGATACTGTTATAACAAAAGTAGGTGTTTTTTAAGTATTCATTAAGTGTTCTATGTTTCTAAAGTTAATTCCACTCTAACAGAATGCGTCCTGCCAAGCCTCCTGAAAAACAGTTGGATTTTTACACTGTTTCCATAGAGGCCAAAGATATAATATACAGTTTAAAAACCATTGGCTGAAACAGAAAATAGAGGTTGTAGAATTTTTTAGTTCTACTTCAGTGTCGAAGCAGAATCTACAATGAGTCAAGGGACAGCATTTGGCTGAACAAGCACACCACAGAAAGGCTGGCATTGGTTCTTCAAGATTATGAGTAAGATAAAAATAATCTCAGAGTTACTAGGAATAACTCCACAATCCCATGCAATTTTTATAAAACTCTTTTATGGTATTTGCAATCACTGTAGTCTTTCTGCTATGGCTTCTTTGCTTTTATTTGACTTTTGCAGTTCTGTTCTGGGGTGCTTTGACTTGAATTGAATTTGAAACTTTATCTTATTTTACTGCCTCAATCAAAGTTATGCTTAAACATTGAAATATTGTTCTATAATTAATCCAAGCCATCCTTGGATTTCTTACTTTCTCAAACAACTGATTGCTCTCTCTATAGATCTGGAGGAGGAAACCCCAAAAACTTGGTTTTATACTTTTGTGAAGATATTGGTTTACTTTACTCAGAACACTGAAGAAAAAAATGCAATGCATTCAAACCAATTGCCTGAACGCAAGCAGGAAATGTCAAAACATTGCAGAGAACACCAGCTTGGCAAGCTTTGGCACCATCTCTCTTTCTCTGCAGTGTGGAGGAAAGCTAGCTCTACTAAATGGAAGGACTTAATGGAAGAAAAATATGGGACAGTGCTGACATGTTCATGAATAGCCTGTAACCAGACAAAAAAAGGTAAAACTCATTTCTTAAAGTAGCTGATAAGCTTTCGATCAACTGCAATAAAACAGCCTCAGTACACAAAATTATAAATCTAATTTGAAAGGTTGTGTTTACCACCGGTATCACACAGAGGAAGAGCTGAAATAATGTACCTGATATTAGAAACAGTTTGATTGCACAGAAGACATCACAATAAATTATTAGGATGGCATTTAACGGGATATTTATCTAGATTTCCCAACATATTCACAAAAAAATCAGAGATATTTCTCTATTTTTGTTTCATCAGTAATCAGATCTATGTTTGCTATTATTTCCAGGAGAGGCAATCAGTTCCTCTCATTTTTTTCTCTTTAGGCATGATTCAACCCCATGCGATTCTTGCATTGTGATGGGATTTTGAAATGAAGTTGCAAAAGGTCATTAATATATTTAATGAGTCTTTAAGAATGTAATACAGTACATAAAAAATAAGATTTTTCTGTAAAGGAAAGGTTCTAATCATAATATTTATTTATCCAAATAGTTCCTAAATAGCAAATTAGTTTGGGCTTAACTTTATTCCTATTGTAGTGGTTTTATAGTTATGAATCAAGGAAAAGTCTTGCTATAGTCCAAGCTGTTCTTTTCTATCAGTCAGCAAAGGATATTATTAACATTTCATACTGTGCTTGATTTATCTAAAATTGTTGGAACTTCAAATATATGGGCTCAATCCTTATCTGATAAAACTGATATTAGCTCTACTGAAATCAAAGAAATGTGCTGAAGACTTCCTGCTCCTTTCAAGTCCTGGTAAAAAGCTCCCAAGTTGTTGTAGCAGCAGTGACGGTCTGATAACTTCTAATTGACCTAGATGGGGCAGGATCCATCCCCAGATGTTGATCTGGCCTTGCCAGAGCAATTAAGGCAAAGGAAAAAAAAATGAATTAACTAAAGGACAGCTAAAGAGCATAAGAAAGTGGAAAGGAAAATAGGAATATTGGATGCCTGATGAGACTTCACAGCTCTCCCACCTAATGAAATCGACTGTTACTACTGGTTGTGGATGCACAGAGTCTGTGGGTTGAATACACAGATTAATAACTTCTACATGTCACTGAGGAAGCTGCCTATATAATGGGATATGAAATGGATGGATGACATGAAACAGTGGATGACAGTGCTGAAAACTGCAAAAATCAATCTGTTGGGACCTGGATGAGGATTTCTTCTCATATGAAGAGAAGAAGCACTGGGAAAAGGTGATGAAGTACTACTTCTTTGCTGGCACAATGCTTGGAAAACATGGAGCACAAAAGCCAAGTTCATAATTAGCAGTTGTACTGTACAGAGGAAAACTCTTTTGTGAGCAATTAAAAGCTATAGAAGGAGTAGTGCCTAAGTATTTGGTAGGGGACACAGCTTTCTCTCACACGCTGGATGAATTAGTTCTTGTTTTTCACTTTCCTTTTCCCAGACTATTAGTTCACTCTTCTTTTCTGAAGAAAGCACCATCCTTCCTTTTCCATATATCCAGCTTTTCACCTTATTAGGCTCAGGTTCGTAAACCCTTGGTGCATCAAGCTACATTTTAAGCAATGAGTCCATATTTATTGAAAAAACAAACATTTCCTATGTACCAAGGTTTTATTAAGTGAGTCTACAGAGTGTTGTAAGCTAGATATCAAAGCTGTGCCTTGCTGTTTCTCTAGATAAACACTATAAATATATACATGAAATCTTGGAATTAGGAACGGGCAAGGATGTTGCTCTTTTGCTTTCATAGCATTTATAGATGTGCAGAAAGTTTTAGAAAATACAGATGCACAGCATCTCCATCTTCCCATTTTTCACAGCTATTCTGAGGATTCAGAAGTAATTTTGTAGGTTTTAAAATACTTTAGGGACAATTTTCAGTGCTGGGCTTTATTTTCCTCTGTCAATTTTCTTGAGTAGACTAGCAAAAATATTTTCCTTTCATTTTCTTTAACCCAGTAGCTTTTAAATTTTCACCATTTTCTTCCTCTTCCCCTCAGATGTTCTTTTGAAGTAGGCTTCAAATTATTTGATGCCATGCCTATATAGTTTTATGTACGCACATTTTCTTTTTGAAATAAAAGCAACAAATGTAAACTTGCTTCAATTTCGAGTGTAAATGAGCAGTCCCAAGGAAAAGCAGCAAACCCAGCCCCAACATCTGGCTGCAGGGTCAAGGTTTCCTGCTACCACCAGGCTTGCCTTGATCATTTGCCTCGCATTGAAGTCTACTTCTGATTAAAAACATGGCTAAAAGATTTACAGTGAGATGGCACATTTCCAAAGTTGACTTCACCTGTAGCTGGGGAGGGGATGTCCTTTAGCTGTACAGTTCAGTAGGACTTCTGGATTCACTGAGCCCATGGAATAAGTGATATCAGATGGCTCTTGAATGAAAATAGGACCGTGTAGTGTTTCTTCCCCTAGAAAACAAAAACAATAATTTAAGATTAGACAACTTTAGCATGTCCTTACGCACAAAAGTGTCCTTTGGTGTCTTTTCCTTTTGGTCAAAAGTTAAGGTCTACTATTATATTCAGCAGAGAGAGAACCTTCAGACATTTTGCCATTAGGGAGGAAATATTTCAAGCCTGATTGATAATAAAATCACATATCCCAGGTGTTGGTGATTTATTAAGCAAGTGACAGTTAAAACCACCTTCTTTGCATGTCTTCTATGGAAATTATACTGCCACATATTAAATCTTCCACATCTACCTCATACATATGGTTTAGTTTGAGACTGGAAGCAGAAAAGGATGATGTTGTGACTTTCTGTGTTCGCAGCTTGTATCTCCCTGCTCAGCTGGTGAAGAGTGAGATCTTCTCCTTAGTCTTTCACCACTTTTGCTTTAATAGTACTTTCATATAATATACCAGCTTGGTTTCAGGTTTATATATATATTTTTCTTACTTTTGGGCTCTTTTAGAGGAGCGGTAGCATAACATAAAGTTGGATCATTCATCATGCATTTTCACTAGAACCTGTTCCTGTTGCTGACACACAGAACCTAATTAGGGCTTGAAATCACAAAGGGACAACAGACGTGGGCTGCAGCAAGGACTGTTTGTCTCAGCAGTTCCTGCAGAAAAACATGCACAGAGGTGAAGTGATTTGTGAGAGAACAAAGAAATGGTTCCTAATCTTTGAGTAAAGCTTAGCAACTGGATCATCCTTTATTTCTCAGATAGTTTTCACAAATCCAAGAAACCCAGGAAGTTTGCAGTGCAGTTATGCAGGTATCTTGGGAGAGACGTGAACTTAAAGACTGGTAGCTCTTCAGTCATGTTCTGGAAGCAATGTAAATGTTGGCAGTAGTCATATCTGGTCTTATTCATCTATTTTATCTGTTTGTCACTAACAAGAGAAGGAACTTACAACATATTTCCTCACAGCTGCTGCTTCGCCCCACCTTCTGGAATCACCGCAAGCATGGGTTGCCCACTACAACCTTCTTGTTCTATAGCCCTGTAGCCCCTAGAGGATTTTCTAAGCTGCTGCAAATAGCTCCTATTCAGCTGACACCAGCAGTTTCTCCCTGCATCCCTGAAGATGGGCAGCAGTCCTGATGCATTAACTCAGCTGGTGCCCCAGGCACTTCTCCAAGCTTCACCTTAGCCAGGTCAGCTCGTCACTGGCACCACGTCAGCCCAAGCACCTTTTTCAGTGCCAGGAGTGACTGCACACAGTGCACATCAAAAATCAGATCCTCTGTATCAGCTTTCAGCTGTATACATATTCGAGTGCTTTTGTACTTTTAACCACTCCAATGTATTTCCTCTAGATCTGAAAAAAAAACAAAAAACCACCCAGATCAGCACTGTTGTCAGCTGTCATCGTTTTCTGACACTCAGTGCTTTTCTGAGAGTCCTAATCCCGGAATTGTATGAATAATTTGACTCATCTGAAGATTTATTTTTAAAATGTAATTTATTTATTTTTAAAAAATATTTATTTCATCTCTAAAATATTTTCAACTAAACTGAGAAGTTAACACTGATGTTTTTCTAGAAGTAAAATAGTTTTCTACTGATGGATTTGGTCAAACTTTTCCACTTTGCTGGATCTAAAAGAAAAAACCTCTTGCCAAAATATGGAATGATGATGAAAAAACCTTCCACACCTCAGCTCTTTTGACCTCTTTAAGAACGACACCTTATAACCACAATGTTTTCTACATATCTTAACATACCCACTTCTACATGTCTGATACCCACTTTACCGTGTGTATCCTTCAGAAACTCAGAAAGCCAGCCCAGTTGTGAGAAATATCGTTCAAAAGAATTGGAGTAAAATTCAAAGTAGCAGTCAAGGAAGATTGATTTGTTTTATACCACAATAGCTGTTTGGCTGGGCACAACTCATTTTAAGAATATCTCATGTTATATAGGCATTCATGTTATATAGGCATATAGGCATGGGCATTCCAGAAAGAGAAAATACATCCTTTCTATTTAGGATATAAAGTCTGGCTAGTAAAAGATCTGAGATGAGCTACTGGTTTGAAGGTACAATATTAAACTTGGCTGAATATTATATGTGATGTTATAAGAGACATAACAGACCATAAAATGAACTAAATCACATAAAATATTAATTTCCGTAACTTTCTCATTCCACTGAACATTGGATGCTATACGTGAATTTAATGTAGGCTCCAAATATTTTCTGACTTATCTGTAACTACTGGACATTTGAAGCAAACGCAATTAAAGAAGCTTTAACTCAAGTATATTCAAGGCACCATATTACCTTTCTATCTACAGGTTCTTCAGAAATATTATATGTCTCCCAGTATGTACTCAAGAGCCTAAATCCTTTTTTTCTCTGTCTTGCAGTTTCCCAATCAAATGGTTGTAAAACAAACCACAGTTTCTTCTATTTCTCATGAAGTCTTATTGTTTGTTTGTTTTTGCAGATTTCTCAACATCTAAATTCTTCTATGTCCTTTAAGAGTCTTTAATACAACACAAGGTTGAATGAGGAACTGTGGTTTACATGTACCCTAACAGACAGCTCCTTTATGGTAGACGTGCTGCAGCATCTGTCACAGAAAGATTGTCTATTTTAGTGAAGGTGGCTTCATGCTATTATTTTGTTTTCTTTTTAATATCCTTTTCTTGGTGTCTAATCCGTAACAGAGAATACCACCAAGTCCGTGAGAAATGATGTGCACTTTCAGAGCCGATGGTGTACTTTAAGTCCATCTCTTATTTATATGAAAGGTCAGATTGGTCATATCTAATTTCCTGATGCATCCTTTTGCATTTGGTGTAGAGAATGGCCATATATTTCCCCTCTATTCTCCAAATTCAATGCAAGCCTCCATGATCTTCTCCAAAGATACGCATGACAAACTCTGTAGTACTGTTTGCTTGGAGCCAGGCGGTAGGCTTGGAGGGGTCGTGCTGCTCCTAGGCAGAAATATTAGTGTATACTTACTGAAGATCATAAGAAAAAAGAGGCCAGAATAACAGTAAAACTTGTACTCTAAAAAGCCTCTAAATGCAAAACTGCCATAATTCACATAAGCAAACCAGATAAGGAGAAATTTATCCAGGCTATTAAGTTCCAGGAAGGCTGTAAATTCCAGGGGTAGTGAGTTTCTAATGAATCTTTCTTAATGTGCCTTAGATAGAGCCTCATATCTGATCCAAAACATTAATATGACTTTATGGGCCAAGGCTGACACCTGATTAAGAGGCCTCTTTTAAATCAGCTTGATAGTAAAACACCTGTCATTTCTAGTATAAAGGACGGGACATGTGAGTTAGAGACTTCCTTGTAATGACAGCATAAGTAGAGAAAACTAAGAAAAATCAAAATGACTTCAAAATCTGTCTAATTTTCTTCAAAACTTAAGACATCAGTAAGTTTTAATTGGAAGAGGGGGGAATTTATAGAGCTCACAGGTCTTTAAATATGATTGAGTCTTTCCTGGCAAATAACACTGGGGCTTTTGATTGAATTTTGACAGGAGCTGAATGGAATGATTATTTTTGTCATCCAAAGCTTGGATCTGGTAGCTCAAAGACTTTAAGGAGGATGACTGATGCAAAATGAGAGGTAATGGATGAGACGTTGTTTGTTAACAGGAAAGTGTGAACTTAAGTAATGCACATCGGTGCAAAGAATCATGTTAGCACTGAAAGAGAAGATGGGCAAAGAAGTGAGAAGCCAAAAAGGACCATGGAAGCACTCCTAGAAAAAGAAAAAAAGCTTGTCAATATTACTGGTAATGGGAAGCAGGCTACTCTCCTTTCCTTCTCATTCGGTTCTTAATCAGAGAGTGAAGCAGGAGGCTTATATACAGAGAAACGAGATTAGAAGAGATGTTACAGGTTTGAGCAGGCAGAAGCAACCTAAAACCTGTAGGATTTCCCCAAAGGGCCTTCAACTTTCATGTGTTTTCTCCTTTCAGACACTGATGTACAGAGCTCTAGAGACACCGGGTTCCTTTCAAGTTGCAGCTTCTATCAAAAAAGTCAAACTGGGAGTAGTGGTGAAATTCCACATTGTCTCTGTTATCAGACACCCAAACCAGAAAGACACTTAACTGTCTGTGATGTGGGGAGAAAGGTGGGCGTCAGGGCGGCACGCGGGGTGAAGTCCTGGCCCTGCTGAAGTCTGAAAAACTCAGTAATGAATTGAAGCTCAGTGCTCGAGCTCAGGTTTTCTTTATGAAGCCATCTATAAAATGACAGTCAATGGTGCAAGGCATCCCTTTCATCTGGGATACAGGCTCTGTGGGCCAGCAGTGCCCCATCCTTGCAGACAAATAGTGATTTTAAGCAGGTGAAAAGAGCCGTGCAGCTCCTCCAGCCCTGGCAAATGGCACATAATCATTAAATATCTTCAGCTCAGCAATCCTATATTCTCTAAACTTTATTCTTTGAAAAATATTCACCGAGTCCATCCTCAGGTTATATTCCAACTCTGCATTTTCCTTAGGTACTTGAGTGTGAAAACAAACAATAAGTGTGTAAAAATGACATTAATTACTAGTAGCCAGCTGACAGATTTGCCAGAACCTTACATACGAAACGAGATTTTAACATATCACAGCCAATAATGGATTACTATGCAAATCTGACTATAGTCTTGAATTATGAGCCTTGTCCACACACGCCGACAAAAGTTTTTGTCCAAACCCAAAGCTTCCGTCACTTTTTACAGTTTTATTATGATAACCTTTATTGCTTTAACTTTTAAGCACTTTTTAAAATATAATTGGGTATCAGTGAATTTACTCTCCACCTGCACTTTGGTCTAATAGATGCATACCTTCTAATTACAAAGTAATTAATGATAGATCTCTAATTGCCAAATTTTGGTGTCTCTCATACTGTCCTACTGAGTACTGCAATCAAACCTAACCCCGCATCCACATGATGTTAACTGCATTCAATTCATATGCAAAATATTCCCCAAATACTCTTTTCCATAAGTTTAAGCTGCAGTGTTGTACAATTGCTCATAACTGATGCACTCTGCACCATTCGGTGCTTTGCTGATTTCCACACTGGGCTAAAGATGAAGAGAGAGTTATGAAAAATGTATTGTACAGATATGTGTAAAAACACTGTGCTCCAAATGGTTATAGGGAATACAAATACCGCAACGTATGAACTATATTAATAACTTAATACTTAATTAAAAATAAAAAGCAAGTAAGGAACAATGTTGGAATTGCTAACCGTGCATGGCTTCGTGGCCCTTATGGAAAGATTTCTGAAGGCTTTTGTGCTACCGTGCAAGATGTAGACAAGATAAAGGAAGCCTTTTCATTTGTGCAGGTGATTTGTTTTATGTCATGAACTTGGCCATGTCCTTCAGATACAGAACTATTGTGGAACAGACATCTAATTACAGAGACAAATATCCACAATGAAGTTAGAGGGATGTGTCTTTATGATGTATAGTAATCTTGACGTGCACTCTTCTCAATGAAATTTCATTAGTTTTTGTGTTACCAGGCAAGATGAATAAATAATAACGAACCTTTTCCAATCTACTGCACAAGCACTTTGTTCACTGTAATTTCGCTTATAAGTGAGACACAGATTCAATGAGAGATACTGTTTGCTGCATTGTACTGCTGTGATATTCATTTGGCACTGTTGCCAAACTGACTGAAGGCTTAATTCAATAATTTACAATACAGGAAAAGATAACAGCTATATCGTGTGATATCTTGCCAGTTAAACAAATCCAACACTTTGTTTTTCTGCAACTATTATTATTGGTGTTTTTTTTGGTGTAAAATGTAACTATGATTTACTGTCTTAAGTGGATTTCACTAATTAAGCACAGATAATTTTTACCACTGCTAGCGTTGGCCAACTCCACTTTTTTCTTGGTGATGACTCCAAAGCTTCATTTCCCCTATTGACAGATGCACAGTCTAAACTGTAAGAGACAGAATCACTAGCTTCAAAGAGTACATAACAACTCAGCAAGCTACAGAGTTCTTACGCTCAACATGAAATACAAACAAAAAACCCCAACTGCTTCATGAAAAACTTCTTCCAAACTTTATGCTCAGAGTCATTTCAGTCTTTTCATTAAGCATCTTGCCTTGCATCCCTAGTTCCCATCCAGTGACTCCAGAGACAGAGACAAAAAGGAACCGCTCCCCCACCTCCTTCCTGCAGATCCTGAGCGTGTGCTGGGGAAGGAACAGCCCTGTCTCTCTTTTCTCCTTTTCCTATGTTAGAATAAACTGTATGTGTAGTTTCAAGGACTCGGAATGAAATGCTTTATTACTCTGCTCCCCGCCCTCTCCACGTTCTTGGCTGAAGTATCTGAGACAACCAACTCTTTAAACCTTCAAGATCATTTACACAAATCTTCCCTGGCACCTTTTTTCTTTCCCACCCTATGGCAGAAAGACCTGAGTAATCTGTTGGGAAAAAAAACAAATCAAATACAGCTGCATTTATAAGAATAAGTCTTTTTTTTTTTTTCCTTTCCCCCAGTGTGACTGTAATTTCAGCACAGAAAACACTCAGCAGCCTGATGGGTGCTAAGTTTGGCTACCGGTTTTATGGCTGGCAATAGATATAGTTTCATGCTCCATCAAGCTCTTTCTTTTCCTATTTAGAGAGTCAACTTATGAGCCAAAGTGCTCTGAAGTCAGTGAAAGCCTTTCATGAACTTCAGTGGGCACTGAATCAATCCCTAATGAACAGAGTAGTTGCAACAGAAGCTCCAGTCTTGTATGTGAAAACACTGTGCTACGTAACTTACATTTAGCCTACACTTAAATGCTTACATGCATAGTACACATAGATTTTTACAAGCAAAAAAAATATGCATATTGTAAGGAAAGAGGGAAGACATCTGCAAAGACCTGTCTTTGCTCTTCTATTCATATGAGCTTTATCATGTGTAGTAAATGATGGTGTTCAAAAACAGTACCAATTCTGTGTGTAAGAGCTATTGGGTATCGATGACAGCTGTGTTATTTTCACGCAGATACTTAGCAGCAAAAATCCAGCCACATTAGAATGAAAAAGAAATGATGAAAAGGGCGAGTTTGCAAGTAGCCTGAATGTATTAAAGCAAACAACAATTCCTCTTTTGTTTCCAGAGGGCATGCTTTGTAATTCCCATTTATGTTCAATAAGAAACATGTCGTAATGTGAAGCAGTGTTTTGTTTTTTGCAGTATTATGACTCCCAGACCTTGTACAAAGCTAGATACAATCACCATTATAGGGGACCTAAATTGGAGGTGGATGTTTAAGCTGTGTGTACACGTTATTTAAATTCTGCTTATTTACTTTAAATAACTGGAACTAAAAAGCTGTTTCAATGATGTTAGCTTTTCCCACCAAGGCTTAAATAGCAGGTATGAATGAGGCAGGAACTAGCCATAAGAACCTGACACCAGAAACGATTCTGTATGCAGATGGGAAGGTTCATATTCTGGAATAATATTTAAGAATAATAAAAATCATGAAGAGAATAAAAGAAAGTCACGTGGAGAGAATTTATCCTCCTAGCACAAATTATCACCATGGTAAAACTCTTTAGAACATAGGAGAAAGGAATCCCAGACTGTCACTCCTTGTTTGCCAATGATTGATAGTTGGGGAATAAAATCTTGGGAAAAAATCATCTTAACCAATCAAGGCAGTGTCAAGCCAGACAAGATTAAAGGGTTTTTTATTTTCTAACATGTAATTGAGGGGGAATACAAGAGGTGTTTATAACATTACTAAACCAAAGGAAGATCCTTATTTTAATTAGATTTATCAAGTAAGGTATTATCTCACATATGTTGTGAGGACTGATTTTCATAATCTTGCTGTCACAGAATTGAAACTACTTTAGTAGACGGAAACTAAACACAGAACTTAAAATTAAACTAGATATCAGGTCGTTTTCATTTCAATACTGATAACTGGCTGGTCAAAACACTCAGGGTTCAAGCAGACCCATCTCCATGTTGCTCCTAGCTCCTTTTATTGCCATTCCGATTGAGAAAAGCTGCAGGCTGTGCAGGGCAAGGCCATGGCATGCTCCTTTGCTCTGTGTCCACAGCTCCAAATAAAACCATTCCCCTTCTGTGCTGCTTTGTATGTAGTGAGGAAGTAATAGAGTATTCCAGCTATAAAGCATCTCTCTCTTTTTTATGTGTCTGCTTTTGTCTGGCTGCTATGCGATAGGTTGGATGCACCTTTGCTATGAACCTGCAGATCTGGTTCATCCCTAGGCCACTTCTATTTAATTATTCTTATTTTGGCATTCTAGGAAAAACAAAGAAATAAAAATCCTGAGTATCATAAACAGCAGAAGGAAAATAGTGATGTATAAAGCTTCTTTCTCAGAAAAGAAATGGCTGGGATTTCATGGGACGTAGCTCCACCATCAGACATTCAGTGCATTCTGAAAACCAGCTGATAACACGAAGGTGCAATATTTCCCCACAAAAGGGTTTCATAACCCATCTATTGTGGAAAAGATTGGGCAACCTAGAAAAAAAAGACTGTACTGTGTATTTTGCTATTGTGTCAAGCACTGAAAGCTCTCAGGCACTTTCACAATGAATAGGAGAAACAGAGATAAATGAAACCAAACTCTGTTAAATATCATCAATGAAGATTTGCTTTATTACTGGCAATTAAACAGAAAAAGTCAAAACACAAGTATCATTATCACTCATTGATTAAAAACTGGTTAGAACATTGCATTCCAAACTAACCTACTGCTTTGCTCGTTATGCATTTCAGCATGAGCAACAGCACAATATTTCAGAAATAATTAGGAACACAGCGTAAGTGATCAGTGCTAATGTTCCTGAATAAAATTGCCAAGGCAAATGATTATAGATCAGCCAAAAGACGCTATTTGAAGCCATCATCTTCTGTGACTATTTAGTATCTTCATGATGATCTTTCTCTGAGCAAATACAAATGAACTTAAAGCCATCTCAGTAATGGCATCCTAAAATTTAGTGGCAGCAACAAACATAATTTTTTAAATGCTCGTGTTTGGGAAAGCTGGAGCTACCAATTGAGTTCTCAGACAATTTTTGTCCTTAGTCTCTGTTTTAAAGAGGCTAATATCAACATTTTTGACATGCGGCAAGCCAAGGATGTCTCACTGTCAAATTACTGTTCTTTTCCATTCAAGAAAAAAAAATACATGACCTTTCTCTAATCTATTCTCAACAAAATGACAGCACAAATAGCAAAACAAAACACAATGGAATGGAGAAAATATACGTGGACTGATAGGGCTGCAATGAAACTGTGGAGCAGAGATGGGAAGGGAAGGGCTCAGGAGGAATCCAGCCAGCCACTGCTGGGTTATGGGCCAGGAGCCCATGAAGGGGAAATAGAGTCGGTGATATCGGCAGGCTGAAAAACCTGGGGAAAAGTGGTCAAGTTGAGAAGCCTTCTGTTACACTTTTCACCTCCTGATGGCTTCATTTCAGTGCCATGCTCTTAAAAACAGGAGCCCAACTGGCTTTCCTGGGTGTCTCTGTTCATTTTTCCAGCTGCACTCACTCCAAGAGCAAGCCGGCGGAGCATGAGATGCTGTGCCACTTGGGGAGAGTTTGTAAGATTTGTGCTCTGTGTCTCTGGTGCATGTTTCCAGGGGGAAACCAGAACTAGAAATGCTTTTCTATAAAAGAATACACCTGTATCGATACTTCTATCTATTGGATTGCCATTTTCATTTTAGCAGGCTGGCACCTCTTTATCTTTGTTCTTGCTTCATTTCATCTTGAACTTAAATACTTGTTGTAATCCGGCAATTTTTAAGAAACAGAAATTATTAATATTTCTATTTTATCCAGATCTTGAAAGCTGTAGTTTCAAATCAAGACTTTTCTTACCATCAACACTATTTTACAAAACCAAATTTTCTCCTGCTGTGAGTTACACTGATCTCTTTGCAATTAATGCCTACGGCAAGCTCTGATTGCTGAGCTTGCCCTTACTTTCATTTAAACTTCCTGTTTTCCTTTCTCTTTTAAGAAGCTAATAAAAACTAATGTAAGCCCAATGCCTTCTCCCCACCTGAAAACGTTCCAAAAAGGTCAGAACATAGCAGGAAAAAGCCAGTCTTAGGGCCTCCTTATGCTTAACACAGTATATTGAGACCTGCACAGTTTAGTACAATGTCACTGCCCAGGCTGGAAGCAGAAGTAAAGCCAGGTCAATCCACATTCTGTTGGGGGACTCCATCAAGGGACGATAATGAAATGCTGGCTAACCATTTCAGATGTATTCCTTTACTGTAATTTTTCTCTAATCCAAAAATCACAAAAATGCTGTAATTCTGCACAAATCTTGCGGACTTGAATTGCATATTTTTTCCTAGCTACAGTAGGAACTGATAACAGGCTGCTAAATTACTGCTTAATAAACCACTAAATGAGTGCCATCTAAGATAACGGGGCATTAAATGACAACTATTCAGGGAAAAAGTAGATGCGCAGAAAGAACTGCAGAAGGACTCTCTGCATAGACAGAAATTACATTAGTCATTTCATCTATGCCAGTGGTGGAATTCAAACTGAAGCAGAGGTGAAAAGAGGGGAAAGTAGTTTGATTTGTAATGCGCCAAAGGAAGGAGTGCACTCAGCACAGGGGTTGTCCCTCCTCACCACCAACTCAAGTGGTGTCATCACAGGGATTATACGAGCATTAACATGCAATGCAAAGGCCAAACATAATGCAGGGGTGCTAAAGCAGAATTAAGTAACATAAAACTAAAACATTATCAAACAAAACATAAGAAGAAAAAGAGCAGGTGGAGGGTTCCAGTCTGCAATGACAGAACTGAGTTCAGGTTCTTGATCTCCCAAATTCTGTGGGTTTGGCATTGGAATACCTGTCTGCAATGCAAGGGTAAGGCACTGCAAATGAGTGTGAGGGGTTGCTGTGCTGTAGCCCATCCATCACAGCCTGGTGTCATCCATCTGCAGGCATGTTTGTCCCAGAAGGCTGAGAATGTATTTGTTTGACATGTAGTTGCTGGAAAACTGCATGATCCTGACTGATGCTTAATGTGTCTGTGGTGTGGTATCACCTGTGGAGTTATGACAAAATGTCTGAAAGCCGTATTTCTGAGGAGTGATATAATCAACAACAGACACAAGTCTAATTTAGGCAGGTTTAGAGTGCAGAGTTTGAAAGGAAACAAAGTGGAGTGCTTTGTTTCATTGCTATTTGCAGCCAATTGAATTTACAGTGCACCTTGTTTAAAAGAGTTTATTTCTTGCTTTGTAGTATTTTCACGTCTCTATTATCTTGGAAACTGTATGGAAGTTTTAGTTAAATGTCAGTGTGTTATAAAATATTGTTGGTTTATTATTTTGGCCTGCAAAAGTGATATCCAACTTTGGGCTGCCAGAAGTGCTCTTTTCTCATCCTTTCCCCATAAAATAGCTATGTATCTGTTTTGTATGCACCAGACTGCAACATGAAATCTTAGCTCAGGTTAAGTTTTCTTAAATTACTTGTGAATTTTCAGCTGTTCTAAGGGACAAAATGGGAACTGGGCTGGATACTGTCCCCAGTGCTTCAGTCTTTCTTTCGTACAGACATTATTGGAAGCACTGGCAGCTGATGCAATTTTACATTGCGTTTACTATCTGAAGGTCCACTTTGACTGAGGAAAGGCCGTTTTGATGCTGTCATGTGGCTGACCAAGAGTGGAGCATTATCCTTTGTTTCTTACCTACTTTAGCCACTGTACTGCTTTTGAACTGAGAAAAGCTTTGGAAAAGCAAATATCACTACAAAACACCCCCAGAGGTTTAGTGCGGATAAGCCCTTCAATATTTGGGATTTTAAACATTTTGTCATTGAAAGTCTTGGAAATACATATGGAAACAAAAATGAACTTGCTACCCAGACAGACTTCATGTGGCTTTGGATGTTATGAGGAGTATATATATTTTATTTCTTTCCAAAGCAAACATCCAGGAGTAATAGTAAGACCCAGCTTCTTGTTTGCTCTCTGTACTTTGAGACATTATTTTTAATAACATGGAGGTGTTCCTATTCCCCAGCTCTCATGCTGTATTTTCAGCATTATGAGGTTGTTCTTTAACTGCCTATCGGATTCATAATCAATTCAACATAATAGAATGGAGATGTACTTTTCTTAAGGCAAATTTGAGGAGGACATGTGCACCACCATTTTAATAGCAACGCTACACAGGATTTGGTATACCACCAGCTTATCTTTAACAGAGGCTGGGGGTTAATTTAGTGAAAAAAATAAGTATACACTAATTAGAAGACAACAACTCATAGCTGATAAGGTCACTTGTCAGGCAAATATGAATTCAATATCTACTGCAGAAATGACTTTATTTACCTGCCCTGGAGCAAACTATTACTTTTTTTTTTTTTTTGGAAGAGTACAAATGTTTACAAGAAAGACACTGAGAAAACTCCTTTATCTCTACTGCATCCCATACAAAATAGAACAAATCTAATTGGAAACAGCAGTTGGAGGTATAATGTTATATTCTGATCTAAGCTACATTATTGCCAGTGATTTCAATAGCATTAGACTAATATGAGTGAAATATAAATCTGATTAATGCTCATCAAGACGTTAGTGGAGATTAAACCCTGGATTTTTTTCACACTGCCTGTTCCAGCATACATTTTTTATATATACTGTAGGAAAAGTAATCAATCATCACCAACTATTAGGCATAAGTGTATGAAGTGAGACAATAAGGGAGGATGAAGAAATTGTGTTCCATAAATCACCGCTCTGTTGGTGGGAAGGCCATCTAAGCACGAGTCAAAGTTTGGATGGATTTTACTCTAAACTACAAAGCCATTTTAAGGTTGAGTTCAGGGCACAGTCTATTAGATGGAGACAAAGCTGCAGTTTGGGAGGAATGGCAGCCTGAATGTCTGCGGGGGCCATAAAGGAACAGAAACAAATGTCCGTCCAAGAGCACACAGCAATCCAACAAAAGCTCATTCTGATGGAAGGGGTTTGTTCTCTGAATTTATAACTTGCTCCTATTTTTGGAGATGATTCTCCCAAATGATAATGAGCTTTGCATCAGCCAGTTTTTAAGGAGATCAAGTTGCAAACAGCGCACCTATCAGTGTCAGGGTGGTACTGCCAGCAGGTGAGATGGGACAGCCCAGCCTGCCTCTGCCTGTAGCTACAGCTCTGCTATAGCTGAAATACCACTGAACAGAAGAAGATGCAGAAATCAGATTCCATCTAACAATGGCACTGGTGTGCACACTAACACACGCGAGTGCCTGCAGAACAGCTCTGGCACACTGGTTCCAGTAGGACTCTCCGCTGTCTTTGTGGACCCAGACAGAATGATTTCAGAAGGAACTGGACACAGATGAACAGTGGCTTTGATTTTCAAGGATCAGTGTGAAATGTTTGTAATGCACAGATAATGCCAGATGTCCTGCCACAGAAAGGGAGTCACGCTCATTTTAGACGTACATCAATAAAGCCCGTAGCTATTAATAAATATTCCCTAGTGGCTCAAGAACACCATCTGTGTCTTCTGCTTGGGAACAGCAGTGATGCTGCCTGTTCCTAAGAATGCAGTCTGATGGATGTCATCTTATATACATATTGTGAAGACATCCCCAAGCCATGGTGACTTTCCTTGCTGATATCTTCAATAGTTGGATTACTTCAGTAATCTTTCACTTTTCCCTCTAAGCCCTCCTTCTTCTTTTGTGCCCAGTCTGGAGCCATCAAGTGCAATTATTCTATTTCTATGGCCTTCTGGGACTACAGTGAAAGGTGCATTTGTCACTACAAAAATATCTTTGTCCATGAGAACTTTTCATTCCCACTGACAGCAGCTCACACCATGGCAAAGCTCACAGGAGCCTTGATTAAAAGACCTGACTTACGTAAGAAGAAATGAATGACTTTCAGGCAATTATAGTGGGTTGAAAAGCAGGAGCATGGTGTTTGGAGCTAAACAATTTCACAGATAGCGCCTTAATTAGCAGCAAAAGAGATTTAGCAGATTAATATTATAATACTGATTCAATTGCTACAAATTATTAATAACAATGGCACAGAATAACCAATATCCAGTAACAGTGAGATGCAATATCTGTCAGAGGAAAACATATTGCCCCTTTAATAATGAGAACATAATTAGAGTAGAACAATAAAGCATATATTAATATTGAACAAAGGACAAAATACCATGGTATTACACTATACAGGAGAAAAAGAATCCTATTGCCAAAATCCCAAATGAATCTAAAAATCAAGCGTATAAAAGCAAAGGTATAGAGATTAGTATTAACATCCATAGATTCACCTCCTGCAGCAAAGCTGACATGACTTCAGTTTCCTCTTTGAGCCACCCTACAGGGACAAGGATTGTCACATGGAGTGCCCTTACGCAGACCTCAGGAAGCAGAAGTGGGGGCTGCTGGTCTCCTGCTGGTCTGATGCCCACCTCCATATTCAGAAATTGGTCTCTTTTTCCCAGTGCAGAAGAAGTCTGAGAGCCTTATCTATGGATGCTAATGATATTAACTATATTGTTAACACAGACCCTGAATAGTGTGGCTTTTTACACCATTCCTGAAACCGAGCAATGCCATGAGAGTGAAAAGCTGCCTTTCGTTTTGATTGATTGAGGGTTTTTTGTTTGTTTTAGAAAGATTCCACCCATCATACGTGATGAGAGAACATGGAAAAGGGGAGTTCTGGAGGATGAAAAACAAAGAGAAGGTAAATCAAAAGAATCTGTGTGCATTATTATTTTAAGGTTCATGACTATAATCTAGTCTCATAGAAAATACATATGTGGCTTGAGATTTTGATTGTCTTTTGAGTTAATAGCACCAAAACTAGGAAAAAATACAGGATCTGTAATATAATAAGACCATTGAGAGGACAGCATTACAGATGGTATGGAAGTAATAGCTTCAGTCAACAACAGTTCATCTCTATCTCAGATATTTTCATTCATCCAGCCCTTACACATGGCCCTGCTAGACTAATCCATCCATATATTTCCCAAATTACAGATCAGCGTGTGTCTCAGAGTTGGCTTCCCATGCATATACAGCAAGCAGTTTTAGTGGTAATCACAAGAGTTTCTCATCCAGATAGTTATGAAAAAAATGCCACATGCCCTAGGAGGCTTATGTGGGTAACACGGGCATGAGAACCAGAGCCTAGATAAAACTGCATTATCAGAAATGACTCTGCAAATTCAAACTCTGTGACGATCCCATTTGCTGCCCCAGACAAGTACCAAGAATAATAGTAGTTAAAAAAAAAGAAAAAATGATGTTATGTATACAAATCACAGAATCACAGAACCGTAGGGGTTGGAAGGGACCTCCAGAGATCATCGAGTCCAACCCCCTGCCAAAGCAGGTTCCCTACACCAGGTCACACAGCTCGGCATCCAGGCTGCCAGAGACTGAAGGAGAAAATGAAATAGGTTTTTGAAAAGCCCAGTTACAGTGATTGTACAAGCGAGCTTTGCCCAGGAATGCCAAGCAGGTAGGAATGCAGTGAATTCCAAGGTGTTTTCAGTGTTAATTTCTGCTCAACAAGAAACACACACACATAAACAGCAATCAATAGTCACTAAATGAAAAAGAAGTAGCAAATCAATAACTAGAGACATTTTATTTCCAAGCTTCTGCAAACAATGGAAGGGATGATCAGCCTGTGATTATGTGGAAGTAGCTGATACGGTTACAGCTCTTAAAAGCTGGTGAGCAAGGCTTCACCCATGTCAGTGTGCGCAGATCTGCTGGATGGGAATATTAAGACACATGGAAATTAGATCTGGGTCTCCATTTCTAAGTAAAGCAGACTGAGTAATGGTTTGCACTTCCAAGGTCTGTTTTCTGAAAGTTGAATAAATCCTTCCCATATTTACTATTCATTTGCTGAACTTTTCTACTAGTGGAAAGTTACAGAATACAACCGGGTTTCTCTTCATTTCATAAAGAACATCTGCTCTTTATTAAACATAACCTTCCACACGCCAGTTGGAACTCACTCCACTTGAGGAATGGTTTTCCATGAGAGAAAGCATTTGATTATTATACCCGTGATTTGATTACAGTAACTATACATCAGAGAAAGATGCCACCATCTCAACTCCGAAATGGGGAATCTCAAAATCCAGCACTGGGACTTTAGCAGAACATTCCTTAATAAAGCACCCTGCTCAAATAATAAACCTTGGCAAAAGAATGTCTTAAATATTAGCTTAATGGTGAGCCCGCCTCCTCCTAAAGGTCTCTAGCTTTGAACAAATGAATAACCCTGGTGCCAGGAAGAAGTCCTGGGCAATGTGGGAGAATACAACACGCCCACAGTTGCAGTTGATTTTGTGCTTATCTGGACTGAAATGGAGTTTCAGAAGTAAAATTCACACCTTCACCTCCAAAATAGACAGTAGGATTTATATTAAATGTACAAACTACATCCAAATGCTCTTGAAAACAGTGATGTGTCTGACTATGACGCTGATCTATTATCATGCCATTTTAAGGTGGGGTTTTGTTTGTTTTTTTTTGTAGTTATATTTTCTTCTGCTGGTCAAGAAAGTGCTCAAAATACTTTAAGTGCTTAATTACCTGATAACTTCTTGGCAGTGAAAAAAAGAAGTGTTTCTAAAGTACCAGTTAATGAGTCTTTCATATGAAGAGATGAAATGACTTGGTATAAAACAGAAAGAAAACATGTAAAAGTTGCAATATAGCAAAATAGCATTTCTTTTTTAAGGAAAGTAACTAATTGTGGAGATTAGAAAGCGGTAATTATTTAAACCTCTATAAAAATCTGTTAGTCCTTTCAGCCTAAAGGAAAAACTTCTGTACTGGAGCCACACAGAAAACATAAACCTCCAGTAATGACTTCCATGAATTCTAGCATGCTCCACTTAACTTCAGGAACTGTAAATAACATCTTTCTGACAGCTAAATCAATGCAACCTAAAATTTGAAAGTGTATTGACCCTCAAAGAAGCATCTGAGCTCTAACCTCTTTTTCACCATCCGCCTGTGCACTCAAGGGAATTCAAGAAAGATATTTTTTCTTGGAAAGGAAATGTAATAAGGAAGGTGCTTCTATAATGTGAATCTAGCCCATGTTATGTAACATTAGATGATATCACTCCTTGTATCCATCAAGTCAGTTTGACGTAATACAGTGTACACAGGAAGCACCATGGTGATACACTTCATTGTCCACTCAGAAAGGCTGCCTGGGATGTGGGCTTCTGTTTTTTTTTTACTGCAAAGCTATTAAAGCTCTTAAGATCCTTAAACATAATGGGTGAGGCTTTCAGAAATTCCCAGCCTTACTCCGATACTTTGCTTTTCAAAACAAGTGATACGATTTCCAATGCAAACTATGCCAGTGTAAAAATAGCAGAGCTGGGTCCTCAGCTCTGCTAATGTTTGTTGCCACTTCTTTACTGATGTTACCATCATTGCTGCACCATCATTCCTTTCTACGTGTGCTTTGTTATCACGGCAGCTGAAACCACACACTGTTGTGAATATCCTTCTCTTGAAATTGAGCAATGAAGGAAATAACTCCACAGTGCATCATAACATCCTCCTGCTCCTGTAGCCAGTAAGTGGTAGAGCCAGAAATTGCTCACGGGCTTCCTGAGCAGCACTCCTCTTAGTCACAAGAGGATTCATCCTTTACATTGCCTTGCACTGAAGAAAGACATTCACATTTCTTACATGCTGGCTTATTTTGTCTCCTTTTTGCCCTCAAGTTAGTAACAGTTTGCAGTTCTGATAAGAGACAGGGAATGGAAATAATAACATTGTTCATCCTCATTCCTAAAATTAAAGACCAGCTCTGTGTAAGCCCTTCTAGAAATGAACAGAGGCAGAGCAGCTCACTCCCCACAAATCACCTGCTCTCTAGCTTAAGGCAATATTTACGTTAAGATTTTCTAAATGCTATGTCTGCAAAACCAGGCGATGGATTAGAAAAATAACTTATTTTCACTTCCTATCCGTCATGTTTTTCATTTATCTTGCACATGTTTTTACATCTTTTTCTTTTTCTTTTTTTTAATAAGAGTCTATTTTTTTTCTGCTGATTCAAAGTATGTCCTGGTTTTGCATCACAAGTGGTAGATCTCAGAGTACTGGATTTCAGCTGGGACAAGGCTGGCAAGGGAAGAACTACTCACCTTCCTGTGGCTCTCCACCTGTCTGCCACCCTCCCAGTCCCTGTAGCCCCAGGGACTCCAGGTGCTCTCATTTTCTGGCTTTGTTCTACCAGAGTATGTTTACTGTTCACTGAAATCAGGAAACAAGCTGAACCAAATGGCATCCCATAAAATGGAAATAAAGGTTTTTCTTTAAATGTCAGTTTTCACTCCCCTGAGAAGGTCACTGCGTTACCAGACATCATCTCTTGCCAGATGCTTGGAAGTGGCTTACAGAAACACAGCTTTCAGGGTCACTGTTTGCCAAAGTCATCAGAACTTCCATGCTGTCCAAGGGAGACCTGATTATTATCTTTCTCTGACTCATCAGTGGGTCTCTGAATGCCTCAGGTCTAACATTTAACGCCCTAACATTTTTGGGCTAGACTAGTTCTTCTCCACAGTTTGCTGTTAGAAATAGCAAAGATGTCACTTGTCTTAAAATATATGGTCTGCTGTTCCATTCCTAAAGGTGCTGTTATGCTAACAATAAATCTGCAAGAGACTGCAGGCAGAGCGTGGGATGTGATGTATTCAATATTCATCATGCTGTGACCCAAAGGAGTGTCAGGACACTTTACATCAGGAAATTTCTCTCCCTAATTTAGCAGTTTCAAAATGATGGGCCAAAACAGAGCCCAGGAGGTTGTAGTTGCATCTTCAACTGAGTTTTGTCTAAGAAGCCAACAGACTGTAAAAACATAATTACTGCTTGATTTCCAAAATAGAACTTCGGAATAACTGGTTGGCTTTTCAGATTTACATTGTCCACAGCTATTTTTAAGTGCCCGACACTTTCTGTTTTCTTCATCTTTAACCTTGAAAAATCTGCTTGCTTCCAAGATGACCAGCAGAGCAAAGGATGGCTGCAGAGCCATCTTTACACTGAAGTTTGTGTGTTTTTCAAACACAGGTGCCAACAGAAATGAGAAAAAAGGGGAACCACAGCAGACCTCCAGAATGGGAGATACAAGTGAATTTTGTATAAGTAGTCCAGGAAGAAGAGAGAAGCTGCTGAAACAATTATAAGATGGCTCTCCTCCTCTTCCTGAATGGTAAAGAGCTGCAGAGAAGTGCAGGAAGGAAGCAGGGAAGCTGAGATAGTTACAGTGAAATTGGTGCCAAAGTGGAACTGTACATATGGTGCTGTGAAGAGACGTACCAACAGACTTGTTTACTCTCCCAGTGTCATGTATTCAAAGCATCCACTGGGAAAACCAAATAGCACCTGTTTCTCTTCAGTTATTTTCTTCCTTGAATGCTTAGGCCACACTTCTGTTCAGATCAACCTCTCTGTCTAAATCTTTAATACATAAAGTGAGCACTCTTGCTTGGCACGTTAACATCAAGCAACGTTTAAATTTCAGCAACAGTGCATAGAGATGGCTGTCATACATCCATTCAGCAAATACACAGAATTTAAAGTAATGATCTCGGTGTTTACCTTCAGTACCCTTCTCGCCTCTGGTCCTTCACTTAGATCAGAAAGTGTAATCAGTTCCCTCACTGTGTAGAGTGTACATGCATACATTACTTTGTTTTATTTTATCCCTTAAGGTGCTTGCAAGAAAACCCCCAAGACCCTTGTTGAGTCACATAAAAAAAGCACTGCTGGAAAACAAGAGTTGGAAGAAATATTACTCCTTCCACAAGCTTTCCAAATATTTGAGAAGTTAGAGAGTAAGTTGATCCTTGAGTAGCTGAGCTGCCATTTTGAGGGGTAATAATATCTAGCTTTACTGTGCAGCAAATTTAACCCTTAGACTTAAAATTCATTTATGGGTCAATTTCATTCTCATTCTACACATCTGGTAAAACTGAGGTAGAGACAAGAAAGAAATGGCTGACCAATGTCATCTAACAACCTGAATTATCTTTCAAGTCCCAGCCCACAAGGATGCTCTCCAGCACTGTGACTAGTCTTGAATTTTCACACTCAGTTCCATCACTTCTACATTGACGTGAGCCATCCATGTAATAAATCAAAGAACCCCTAACTGCAACTTTGACTATTACAGAATGCCACCTAGTAAAAATCAGCATAAGCCCACATTCGTAATTTACACTCAGGTACAAATTAACTTATCTAGGCAAAGTCAGTAGGCACTCTGCAATTTCTTCAGTTGACAGCTGAATCAGGACACAGGTGCCATCGTGATCTGCTCTTGGTGCTTAGGAATATAGATCATTTACATTTTTAGCTATTAAGTCTTCAAAAACCTGAACACATTAACGTAAATGAGAGCTCCTAATATCTTTTAACTCTGTTGGCCTGGGATTCTGGTCTCATTAAAAGATGATCCTCTAGCAAGAAAGATGAAGATGACAAAAAGTTTGAAAAATGAAAGCTTTGTGAAAAAAAAAGAGAAGGGAAAGGTTATATTTGGAAATATAAAACAAGATCATGTTCATCACTAAGGTGTACTGTGCCTCAACAGTGCTTTGAATTTCAGGACTGCCGTTTACTTCACAACTGGTAAAAGCCATCAAGAAATCATAGGGGTGTCCTATGATCACTATAAGACCTTTATTTAGATGAGAAAAGAAGGAAGCAATCTGTAAGAAGCAGCCAAGTAGGGCAGGTAAACGCTGTGGCAGTGCAGTGAGCTCCCAGTGTGGTTACAATTGCAGGCAATTAAAGGGAAGTTTGTGCTCCTAAACATGCTGCTATGTTTTCTTCAGCATATCTGGGATTAAAGGAGTGACTGCTTATTTGAAATCTGCAAACTGTGTATTATCAAGTCCTTAAAATGTTGGCTGTTTGTTACTGGAACAGGTACTTAGTATTGATTTGACAGAATGTCAGGTCCTGAGATTTACGTTTTCACCTGGAAACTATTAATAGACAAAATACTGTGCAGTTTAATTTAAATAGTATTTTAAAATACTACTCCAGTCTGCTTCTGTAGCTTCTTCATTTCAAACAGTTGCTGACTCATGCAGTACATAATTAATTTAAGTATCATTTGAGGTTACTTTAACACAATTTCTTCGTAAGTACACGAGTAACATACCAGCTATTTAGAGTTCAATATACTAATTATAGGCAAAAGTCAGTTGTCATGGTTTCTATCACAGACAGTGTGAAAGGTCAGTTCATCCCCAAATTCATTATAACCTCAAAGTTACCATTCAGAGCCTGGTCTCAGACGGGTCTGTAATGAATCATAAGCATTAATTCCACTTACAGGATTTTATGAAACAGAATTGTCCAGTTACACGTTTCCAATTAGAAGAAAGGTTCAAAAAACCAAATCAACTCAGAATAGTGAATCTTTGTGGTGAGCAATGGCCTTCCAGGAAGAAAAGAGCACTGTGCCTTACAGTACAGCAGCAAAAAGTTGCTCACAGTTAAGTACAAGGCATATTTATGGAGGAGAATGGGGAAAAGCAGTTCTGCTTCCTCCAACCATACTTTCTCCACTGAATACCACCCGAGGATAGAGATGATGCCCTGGATTTAGATCGCTGACCACATGGGTTGTGTGAAGGTCCATGCCAACTGGAGACAAAGAAGGAAGAAACGTCTGCATTTGCTTTAGGAAAGAAGCAAGATTTCCCTTCATTTCTGGCATTTACGTTTTGGCAGTCCTTGTGATTCTCACCAGTTTGGGATCTCATCAATGAATTTAAATGTGATTTAAAGACACTTTCTGAGTACAGCCGAGACATAAAGGTGTGGTATTTTGTTAAGTGTAGACACCAAACTTCCATATACCTCACAGTGGTGTTCTGTCCTTTAAACTTGCTGGTTTGGGACCTGATTGTGCTGTGGCTAGGAAATGCTTTTCACATGCATGTTGTTAGCAAAGTGACAGTTGTAATTTTTCCTCAGTTGCTGCAGTTTACAATGTTTTTAAAAGCTATTACCTGAAGTACACTTTTCTTATGATCTTGAAACATGCTTCCCTGGTTCAAAGGCAGCAACTTATGTTGCTTAATATTAAAGGATGTCCTAACGAAAAGCTCCTTAATCACTTGTTCATGCGAATAAGTACGGTTAGTTTTGGTAATTGCTTCGCCTTTCTAGAAGAATTATGATACTGATACAGATTTATCAATCACAAACACCAACAGTAGAACATTTTACCTGTGCTGCAGCTCATGAATGGCAGCAGAATTATTAGTTTCCATAGCAACACCATCTCCACTTTCCAAGGTCAAAAATTCCTCCCATCCAATCAGTGGAAAGTAAAGTGTGTCTTCCTGTGACTACCTTGATATTCTGCAAAAACAGGAAGAGTTATTCAGTAATTGAACTATAGATTCAATACAAATGCCCCAATTTTCTCTATGTAAAATGATGTTCTACTACACCACTGAAGACTCAGAAACATAAGATGCGATAAGTGATCTAATCAGGATCGTCCCAATGTGAAAGTAATTCCAACAGGACACAAAGCCGGAAAGGAGGTTGGTGATAAGCATATGTAATATCTGAGACTCATTCATCCTCTCCATGTGGCAAAGGGGAGAGCTTCTAAAAGTAAGAAAGCAAAATCTGTCCTTGGTCCATTCACCAAGTACTGCTGGGTTAGGAGGAATGGCATTCACAGGTGAACAGCCGAGTGGTAGCTGTCATTTGCAAGGGAAAAGCAATATAATGTTTTACGTGCACTACATAAAAACAACAACAAAAAAAATCAAACAAGAAAACATATAACATTTTTTTGTCATAACGTTTATTCTTCAGATATGAAACGTGTACCCACAAGGATTTACATAACAACTTGCTTTAATTTCCTTTGACATTTCAGCGGACATATGATGAATTAAACCAAGAAAAAAAATACGTGTTCGGCCTTTACTCCCAAAGGGTAAGTTTGTAATTTACTGTTGGGAATCAGTTCATAAAACAGCTGAAACCAGAAGCCACTTAATAAAATGGGTTTACAAAATCATAAAATCATTCTAAACCTTTTAAGTGCTAAAAAATTTCCACTGAGAAATTATCTTTATGAGTCAGGCTTATGGAACCATATCCTCGTTCCTCTTGTCTCATTTTTCATACCAATGTGAAAAAAGATAAAATCATACAGGGTTGCCTTGGAACTTCCGGCTGATGTGAATGAGGAAGATGTTTTTCAGACAATGAAGAAATGCAGCTCTTGTGGAAATCATCCCACTTTTATAAGGAATCTCATTCTGTTCACTGGTTTTTATAAGCTTCACCTAAAAGTCGTAGGTGGTCTCAAGGGAGGCACGGATCAACCCGGTGCACTGTTGCCAGTTTCCATTTCAGATGGGGAATGATCAAATCTTGACAAGCTTCTAAGTTTTTTGGGGAAAAAAAAGGGATGAAAAAAGCTGTTCCTCTTTAATCTTTCTTTTAATCTTTTGTAAGGTCCTACTTCACACACACCTGGAGTCTACAGAAGCACTTTAGTGTCATTTAAAAGTGTAAATGGCTTGAACTCTTTAAAAAAAAAAAAAGAAATCCAAGTTTGGATAATTCTACTGCAGTAGAAATGGAGCTGGATGGTACCTTTATGTATCGGATAATTCTGCCTCAAGTAACATTAACTGCACCTAAAAAGTCCTCAGTAAATATTTACTACTTTTTAAGACTTAGAGTGATGCAAGGCTTTCCATAACATCCTCAGAAAACCCTGCTAATATTCTCAGTTTAGAGGTTATTCCTAAGTTTAGTTATAAGTGTGTTTATTTACCTACTCTCAGTAGACACGGATTCCTCTCCATACCTTTGCATGTTTGAACAGTATGATTCTATCTGATATGAGAGGATTCCCAATCTGTCTGTCGTCCATCCTAGCTACAGCACTGCTTTTCATCCTTGTCTCTGCTGGATCCCTCTGGCACTGCAGGCCCTTTTCTTCCAGCACACTGCCAAGAGCTGTGTGCAGCCCTCAGGCTGAGACAACCAGTGTCAATCTGCCGTCTGCTATTCCTGCAGTCCCAAATGAGGATCGCTATCCTTCTATACTTGCATTCAGTTCAGGGTCCACTCTAACCCCTTCTTTAAACCTCCTGCCTGTGCTGAAGGTGTGTATTGATTATTTCTACCTAAGTGTGAAACCCTGTACTTTTCCTTATTGAATTGCATCGTATTTTTTTCACACGCTTTCTTCTATTTGTCAATATTTATCTCAAAGCTGGTGTTCACATCACTGATATTTAAGGCTAGAAAAAAATCTTATCTTTTTTTCCCCTTGTCCTTCCTAAACAGAATGTACTCTTTCCAATCGATACTGCAGACATGGCAATTTAGTTATCTGGTTTTGTTTGCCAGCTAAGGGAGGGATTTTTTACTAGGATTTCATGTTAATTCTTCCCATGTAAGTCCCCACTTTCCCCTGCCTCCCAGTTTTATCTAGAGCGGCACGAAGGCTCTGTTGTCTGTCAGAAGACACCCCAAGCAATGCTAACAAAGGTACTAAATATGCTTAAAAGAAAAAAGACTTGAACTCTTCAATGTGACACGTGCTTTCTGAATATCCCGAACCACAAAGAAATCACCAATAGAACCCAACTGATTGCTCACAGGTGTCCTCTTCCAAGACATTTGACCCTTCTTACAAGAACAGTTCCTTCCAAAAAGCTCCTTGTTTGCTTTTGTCCTCTCTCTGAATTATACTTCAGTTTGCAGAAACCAAAAAGCAAATCCCTCCTGCTGACCGTTTCCAGAATATACTTCCAAAACTCTCTGTATTCATATAAGCTATTGATTCATCTCCAGAATTGTAACTTTTCTTCTAAGGTCACAAATTTTTGGCATTATTGCGGATATATAAATATATATGTATGTATGTATATATATTTACATTTCCTTTAAGTAACTCAACTATTTTACTTATTTCACTCTGACAAACACAAGGACCTAACAGGCAAGTAGGCACTTAATAATTTTTACAACGCCTTTCCAACAGCAGCTTCCATGGGATTATTTACTGTCAAACTAAATCAAGAATAAATGAAAAAACTGAAATATTTATGACATAAGAAAAATCTGGTTCAGACTAGAAACCCCAGACTGGCATTAAATCAAGAAATGTAACAAGATAAATTGTGCCATCATACTCTTTGTTTGCTGGATGTAACACTATCACTTATTGTAATTGTTATGCCACAGTTTGAACCGTCGATCTAGATAGATGGAGCACAAAGTATGTTAAATATGATCATAGGGGAAACATTACATTTTCCCCTAAAAATACTGATTGCACGTCTGTTTGTCAACAGCGTGTAATTTACACAAATATGTTTGTTACAGAATCATTTGTTGTTGTTTTTCCATTAGGGAAAACAAGTCGGTAGGAAAGGACTCAAGTCTCAGATATATTTTGCCTGTCATTTCTTCCTCTTATTTGCAGGGGAAAAAAAACATATATATTCCTGAGACATCCAGATGTTAAGAGCAGGACATACAGATGCATGTTTGAGATGAACAGATGGAAATCAGATGGTTGCAATGAGTTTCAGGGAAAATCAATGGTTGGCTACCACACTGCCAAGTGGGGTCGGGTCATACAGCAGCCATTTTCCATTGCAAATGCCACAGGTAATGTTATCAGAAAGAAATGGCACAAAAATATTGCATTCCTCAAACATTCCTTTGAGGATGTCTGGAACACTGACAAGCGCAGTCGAAATATGGAATATGAGCAGATGGACTGACTTGATGGCACTGCACTTAGAACACAGAGAGAAAGTTTTTATAGCAAGTGTCCTAAGCTTGCAATTTTATTGCTTTTTTTTTCTCCTGAAAATGTGATCTAGAAGGGTTAAGGTAAAATTCATTTATTAATGAAGTTATCTGACATATTTAACACATTAACATAAGTGCCAACATACTGTCCGTTATTTCAGAGTTGGAGCCAATGTTTAAAGTATTGCCTTGGCATTAGATTTTGAGATCTAGACTTTCTTCTACTGCTTATTTTTGAGTAACAAAACATTCAGAAGATCGAGTCTGTGATGAAGAGGAAAACACACTTCTGGCAACACCAGACTTTTCATGCAAACATGCAACATTTCACATTTCTGCCACAACTGTCTGCTGGTTTCATGAAAGCAAAAAGGAGTCAGTTCAGGTGGCAAACTGACATCTTTCTGAGGTAAGAGTTGTCAGGCAGTGGGAAAGATGAGATTTTGCTCTTAGCTAAATTCAAACAAATTGACATTTTTACCCGTGGCAAAATGTAGCTATGTTTGCAGGAGGAGTAACTTCTTGACCTGGTGAAAGAAGCAGTGTTTAACAACAGGGAGTTGGGGCCAAATTTCACACAGGTGCTGGCAGAAGAGCTTTGCTCCAGGACTGGTGTATAGGTGTAAATTCCCATAGAAACATGTATGCAGAATGTATGCAGGAGGAAAGGTACAAAAAAATGTGCAGATAAGGGGCTATAACACAGGGAGTACATGCAGGCTTTTTATTCTGCAGCTCTGGCTCCCCCTCCTACCAGCTTCAGCACGTCTATATTATCTTTTGGTCTTACATACTTTTGTATTCTTCATCTGCCAGGAAATAAGCTGAGCCTGTCCCAGCTAGGCTTGCATTCTTGGCACACCATAGCTCCTGATCTCTATATTGTCTCCAGAGCACCTGATTTGAAGTCATCTAATGTGAATTTTCTCATGAATGCCAATGATATACAGCTACATTTTTCTTTTCAAACTTTTTATCCCTGAGGCGCTTTCTGCACTCAAACTATTTTCCAGATATCCATAACAGACTGAATAGCAAATACTTGTAACTACCAGAGCAGAAGGAGAAGAGACCAGTTTTACAGGCTCCAGCAAGATTTACCTGTGCTGTTGTAGTGCTTACTACTTATTTAAAATTACTGAACCATACTTCAAAGGAGAAAAGTACTCCACAGTATTTAACTAAGGTTAAATCATCTGATGCTGATGACTCCTGTGATCCTTTTCTCACAGAAGGACAGGAAATGTCATTTGTTTTTTCCTTCTCACTGCAATTGCTTACTTTTCCTAAGGAAACAGAAAATACTGGAGCATGTTTTTAATTCAAATTCAGTACATAAAGCCTTCAGGGGCTTCAAATCTTGGATCTTCAAAACATCTTCCTAAATTGTAACAGCTTGTTGTATTTCAGGTGACATTAAGATCAATATACTGTGTGACGGCATGGATGTTTTGGTTCCTTATCTCTGCATTAAGGCATCACATCAGTTTAAGAGGGGCAATGGACTGGACTATACACTGGTATCTGTGATGGCTCATCTCAGTTCCTTAGATAGATTTACTGGTATTAAAAGAAGCAGGTATGATGGCCATAACTGGCTTACTGAATGTTGGTAGTCCTGTAAAGTGTGTGGGCAAAAGGCTTTGGCTGAGCAAGCTGCCAAAAAGGATCCAGCAGCCTCCCCATTCATCATCCCACAATGAAGGACCCTTCAGAGAATTCACCACGTCTTCTAACACACAAATACAAGATGCAGCAGAATTTCTAAATTTAACAAATTATTTTGACTTTCCATATAGTTTCATTTTCAAAGAAATCAACATTTATAAGGCTTTACACCATGTCTCTGAATACCGTCCAGTGAGGACTGCAATGGAATCATAAACTACCTGGAAACAGACACACTCGTTTCCAAGCAATGCACTGCAGAAGGGACCATGTGCTCTGTCCTGCTAGCATCACTGAGGCAATGCCAGCCAGGGAAGATGTCAGTGAGTTCACTGGGACACTGGAAGTATGTGCACAACTGCAAGTAATTGTGCCTCTGTAGGAAAGAGGCAATGCAGGAATTTGTTGTATTTAACCCAAACATAAAGACTGAAAGACATAAACCCTAGTGTGTGGCTGACAAATCGGCATAAAAACACCTTTCAACAGTAAACTGCTTAAGCCATAAGGGATGTAACTGCTGTAATACAACCACAGCCCTTGTGCTTAGCCAAGTCTTAAGAAAGCACACTAAAGGTGCAGTTATCTCATGCGAACCATGTTGCTTGAAGCTTATTTACTAGTACTTTGATTTTTTTTCTTTCAGTTTACACGCTGTGTGCAATGCTAGTAATCATTCTGAAAGCATTGTCTATTGGGCAGTATAAAATTTTGCTGCACGTACTCACATTTCAGCATTGCTGGCCATGTTTCCTTGTAACTTACAAGATGTAGATGCACTAGGTTTTTATATATGCATGTGTCCATATGTATATATGTACATGAGTCTGTGTATATAATACGGAACACAAATAAAGGTATGATTCAATTCTATCAACTCCACTGTAGTCAGCTTTTTGACACGTGAGATTACAGGCCTATTTGTATTCTCTGCAGTGATAGGTATGATAAATAAAGACGAAAATATCTCACCGTGGTGTCGCGGGATAAAACCAGCCCAGAAATTGGTTTCACTTGAAGAGTGGTGAAGGCTTTTCTATTCATTACCAGCTCTGTCTCCTGTACTGGTCTTATACTTTGAGACATATTAGTCAGTGTGGGTAATGTTAGCAGGCAATGTACCTCCCTTCAGGGTACGTCTTCACACCTGCAGCCTTTCAAGAACAATGCTGGGCTGTGCCAAGTGCTGGCCCCAGTCCAGATGCATCTCCAAATATCTTTCAGGGAAATGATGAAACTAAAATATTCTACCCATTCAGGCTAACACCTCCCAGAACACTAAATGGCATTCAAATAAACTGCTTAACCCATTACCAGAACCACGATTCCTGAATTCATTATAAATAAAATCCCAGTAATTGCATTCCCCTTTATAAGGCACTCAATCATTTCCATTTCCAGTTATCATGCCTGGAGTTGTATATAAACTCTCTTTGGCTCAAGTCAGTGGAAGACAATGTATGGTTACAAAAACAACTTACATTCCGCACTCCTACAGCCTGTAGCACATGAAAGATTACCTGTTGGACTATCATTTATATGTAAGACTGCCCAAATTGAAGGCAGAATAAAATATTTAGCACTTAAGTGAGGCAAAACATGGTATGCGTCTCTTAAAATATTCAGTGAGCGATTGCTTTCTATTAGTTAGTCACCTCCCTTTACCCTACCTAATGTAAAAAGCAATTGTATCAGTTTAAGTAGTTTAGAAATACCTTGTCATGAACATTAGTATTCATTACTGATATTCCTGGAGGCGGCAGTGAGGATCAGCATCCGTTTACAGTGAGTAAGCTCCTCATCTTCAGGATCCTGAAATGTGATATCGAGAAACACAAGGTCTCCTACCCCTCTACGGTTGTGCTTCAGTTCCCGTTATCTGCTCAGTGTTCTCTGCTCCTAGCAGAAATTATCACTTCTGACTTCAGGAAAATGCGTTTTTTACAGTGGTTTTGTAGTAGGATGAGCATAGGTGCTTTTGACTCTGCCTTGCTAGCCTGCAACTCTTTTCATAAACTAACAGAAGTGAGGCAGAAGCAGAGCGAAGCAAAGCCGAGTAATTATTTATCTTATCTTGCTTGATAGTAAGAAAAACGTCAGCCACAAAAGCTTCCTGGGGCGAAATGGATAACCTTAGAGAGAGATTTGCAGCAGATGATAGCAGCATTTAGCAATGTCTGCCATGTTTCCAGCGACTGAAGGAAGGCAAAACTAATTCAAGCTTAGAAGTTTCTGTAGGCAATATTTACAGTGGTTTGCCAAAAGATTATGGGCTATTGACCCACCATCTCTTTGCATTTGCAGAAACATAGGTCCTGCAGGCATGCTGAAAGAATTAAACTCACACAATTTTCCACTTTGCTTCTATGTTTCTGTGCAGTTTAAGTCTTCCACTGCACAATAGGCGGTATATATGAAAACTGAGAAAGCAAAATGCATGAAATATGTTGCTAGACCTAAGAATATGTTATGTTCCTGGACTAGGTGTGTAACTCAGTCACAGCCTATGTCCAGAAGGCACCAAGATGACATGAGAGCCTCAGTCTAAGCTTCAGATATTTCTGCAAGCCACAGAAGAGAACAACATCCATGTGAACTACAGGTTAAAAGTTACCATCATATAGGTAATTTCCATCAACTAGAAGTTTCAATACTGATCACTCAGCACAGTCTATAGTAATTACCAAACAAACACGGAGATAGAAGAGGTTTGATAAGAAAGAATTGAATGGCTTTGTTGAGGGGTAGGCCAATTTTCAATGCAATACATTATGAAATAAAGTGAGAGATCTGAAAGCATTACATTCACCAAACCTGGAAGTATAACTTGTGAACTATTAACCACATTTGTTTAACATGGTCACAAAACATGAAATGTTTAAATGTTACTCATAAACTAAGAGCAGATATTCTTCATAAATAAAAAGTTTAACACCTACTTAATATTTGTGAGCAAAGGCTCTGAACTCTAGAAAACTGCCTTCCAAATATGATCATTGTAATAGTGATAAAAACCTTGATTCTATTCCAACTAAAGTCAATAGAAAAATTCCTATTTCTTCAGCAAAATAGGATCAAAATAAGAATGTCATCAAAAGATACTATGCAGGTTTCTTCAAGGATAGGGATGTTATTAAATGAACAGCTGATAAACCTTTACAATGCTATCTTGAAGACTTCACCTCTTTCAATATCTCACGCAGTGCTTGTTTCAATATGAGCCTATATCAGAGGAATGCTTTAATTTGTGCCACTGTGAAGTCCCCTATTCAGAGTTTTCAGTTTTATCTTTTGCTTGCCTCATATTTAATATCCCAGATCTTTTTATTAAAATCCATATTAAAGGTATTGTGATATCTTTATGGCGCTCTCCTTTCAAACAAAATAATATCCTTCAAGAAGGAAAGCTCTTCTTCCTGCATTCCTTACACCTCTACACCTCCAACTGGTGGCTATGGAGGGGATCACAATGGTGAGATGCAGTCACATCACCTCATTTGGTTCCTATTTCCCCAGCTGTGGTTAGACTACTGCTAGACAGAAACAGAGCAACAAGCCTCCACCATCCTCAATGACAGAAATACTTCTGATGCCTTTACCTGGAGCTGGCACACAGCTAATGGGTGAGAGGACTTTCACGCAATGGCCCACAAACCTTAAATCAGCAGGTAGCAGGGATTTACTGTTCACTGGGAGAGTCCCCTTTTTTTCTATTTTTAACTATTCTTGGCTTCTTGATCTATCATATATTTACAGGCATGGAATCTCATTTGCAGTTTATTGCTCTAACATCTCTCTTTCTCATTTAATTGTTGCTCATTGTTTGTTATTCCCTACAATTACAGTCAGCCAGCACCAAATGCCAGGCTCCCAAGCCCAGCACAGGAGCCAGTTTCTCACCATTGCAGCACCACCTGGTTAGCAGCTTCTCCAACTTTAAAAAAATAAATACTGTTATGGACAGTTTATTAAGAAACTATTCATTTTCATATTCTCTGTTCTGGAGAAGGGATGAATTATGTACTTTGCATGCAAAACATGCCAGGCACAAGGTATGAAGGAATGCAGGACAAGACATTCTGTGAGTGGTACTGAATAAGCATTAAATGTTACACTTGAAATGGTAAGTTTTCTTTGTGTGTTCACTGGGGTTTCCCATGACCAGAGTAATGTGGTTGCACACCATTCCCAGAGTCTCCCATAAGCCCACTAAGACATATTTGCAAAGCAAGTGTGTAGTTGAGTAAACACCAGTGGAACTCAGTCCCTTTGGAAGAGATGGAGAAATGCCCTTTTAAAGCAGGGGCTTGGACACAGTCCTTCAGAAGAACAAGGAGGCTAGAAGGGGAATAGGGGATCCACCTATCTCTTCTGCCCTGAGCATTCATGGATCAGTTATTATTTGTAAACAAAGCAAAAAGTGAAACTGAAGCTAATTTTAGGCAGGAACATGGAAATCGGCCAACTTATTAACAACTGGTCATCAGCCTGGCAGAAAGTATTAATGGCACTATGAATGTAAATTATTAACCTTAGATTTCCCCAGTGAGCTGTCAGGAAATACTTCAGATTTTTTAATAGCTGTGTGTTGCTGTGCAGCTGTAAGTAAGGAGACTAGGACTATTTCTTTGCTGACCTGGGACAACACAAATACCCATAGGTTAGATAGATTTACACCAGCTGGCAATGAGACTATGTTGAATACTCAATAATATAAATAGGAACCAGGCAGGACTGTAATGCCAGGGTGACTTTAAGATTAGCTGAACCATATGTGGCCATTATTTTTGCCTAAGATGAAGTCTCTAATCATTTTATTTGCATGCATATGTGCACATGTGTGTCAGAAGGGAAAGTTAATTTCAGGGCTTAGTGTTTAACAAGTAAATGATTCAGCATGAAATGATGATCCTCACCATTCCCTTCCTCCCTGATGATGTTATTTCTGTTTATCACTATAATTTAGAATCGCTTTGATAAAGAGGAAAAGAAGAAAATAATCAAGTTGCTTTCTATGTGAAATTGGACTTAATTCACCATAACCTATGTATTTTGAGATAGGGAATAAATCCAAGTAGAATTAGTAGTGTTATTGTATTAGTGTCTAGACAAGGCCTGAAGACAGGAACAAACATCCAAATTATTCAACTATCCTGTTTGAATAACAGATCTGGATGCTAGTGGAATACGAAGAAGGGAAAGAAAGAGAAGTCAGATAACACATCAAGGGAGAAAAGTACTGGACTTTCTAACAGCATCACCATGTCAAGTGCCTTTTCTATAAGAGGTTTTTGGGTGCTGCAATGGAAGAGGGGAGCTCTCAGGCTGGCTTAGCAATAATTAAATCAATGAGCAAGGCACAGCCAGCTCATACAAGGGTCTGGCATTCAAACACCAGTTTGTCCCTTACTGCTCACAATGGCCATGCCGCAGGCCAGGTCAAACTGAGCCCAGTTCTCCTTTAGCTGCTGTATATAGTAGAGTATATTGTTCTGGTTTTTAACACTTACTATTGCAGGAACAGGGATGCTGGTAATAGTCCTAGATACTCCCACAGCCTTAGAGTTGTGACTTTTGGTCTTTTATTAGTAGTCTGAATTTTAGAGAGAGCAAGGAGCTCTGCAGCAAGAAGCGAAGTCCTGAGCCTTATCCCAGTGAAAATAGTGGCACAGACCTTGGATTTCAGCTATGAGAGCAAGCTGCTTCACACTGTATTGTCTCTGCACTGGTGAGACAATGACCACTGCGTAAGGGGTGATACCTATGCAAGGGCTGGAGCCCATGAACCAGCAAAGATGCAAAGCAGAAATCAAAGGACTGGGAGCTCAGTGATGCTTCCCTGCCCAAATGAGACTAAACTGGTGAATAGAAGGCCTAGCATTCTCAGTTAAGGTTCCACTGATAAAGGCATTATTAGGGTCTAACGAAATATTACCAGCAATGTCTTTCTTGAACAACTTGCCACACATCAGACATTAAGCACTGTTCTGACTTCTAGAAGATGCTGATCATCTTTAAAGCACAGTACAACTTACTAAAGGCCAAAGGCTCTTTTAATTTAAGAGAACCTCTTGGCACATTCAAAATAAGTCTATTCTCCTTTTCCTACAATTGAATATAACTTTCTTTTCCCTAGGAATTATGTAGGCACATCTAAGTTCCTTCAAAGATACTTCAAGGTCAGTTCACACTTCATATACCAATTTCATCACATTGTGTAAAAATTATGTTATTCCATGCCTTGGATTAATTGATCTGTATTTGTTCATTAATGAATTTCTACTGCAACCTATCATGTTTGTGAGGCTTTTTCTGAGCAGACCCTCTCAAGAGTAACCAAGCACAGAAGGTAAAAAGAGAGAAATATTAACGTATTTGATTATGTTAATTACTACTGGACTCCTATTTTGCACATTGCAGATGATTTGTTGGAAATGGATTGTTTCTTGATAATTATGCTGCACTCCAAACAAGTCATGCATGCAAGTATCAATACATTTGCATCTGTTGGATATGCAGCAGGACATTTATATAGATCCAGAATATGTTAGAAAAGCAAAATGTTAGCTTGAATAATAATCAGTATTTATGCATGTTTTCTCTCCCTGGACACACTAAGGAGATTTGAGCTTGAGCTTACTATTCTGGAGGTGTTCTCATTTTTTGACAGGTAAACAGGGTTGGATACTCCAGCAGTGTAAGTAGGAACAGCTTTGAGCTTTGTGGGGAAATGCTAATTTACAGACAGGAGCCAGAACCGAAGAGATTTGGAAGAAAAAGCCTTTTACATTTATCTGTTGTAAGATAAGAGTAATGATTTTACTTAGGATTACCTAATACGGGGAGAGATAATATTTAGGATATCTTTAGCTTCAATGTATGCACTCATTTAAAATGTATCAGTGTAGAATTCTAAACTGTGAAGTCCCATGAAAACTATCAGCACCAAACCTGGATATAAATATTTAGCAAGAGAGTCTGAGTGGCACGGAAGGCTGTTTCTTTTTTTCTAGAACCTGCTTGCCACTTCTTTGTTTCCTCCTCTATTAGACCGTACATTGAGAGCTGATAGGACTTTAACCTGTTTTCTGGTAACATCAAAGCTCTGAGAAGCCTCTTTTATACTCTTCTATTCATCACTTTATGCACCAAAATATGTTGTTAGAATCACTGACAGTAAGCAAGAGAAAATTGCACAATGCTGAATAATCTGTTATAATACAAAAAAAGAAATAGCAGTGAATTAAACACACAGCTATTTTACCCCAGGCCATTTTAAGGAGCACTTGTTTTGCAGTGCGCTTATGCAAATGATTCTTATGATTAAGTTCCCCAAAATATAACTGAGTGCTGGGGAACGATACACATCCCTCAGCAAAACATCGTCCTGAGAATCCCAGTAAGCTGCACTACATTCACATATTGACAGGCAAGAGTTATTGCAAGGAAGAAATCCTGAAGCTTAGAACATTCCTGTTGTGCCACGTAAAGCATGATGATGAAAATTTAGCTGTAATTAGCTCCTATCTGTTCCTTTTCATTCTCCCGTTGTCTCCTTTCTATCCTAAGCGTTCCTGTGTACTTCTTAATCAGGTGCTGCATTCTTAATCTGGACACGGCTGTATTTTTGTTCTGGTAGAATACATGAAATGTTTGAGGACAAATTTCCTTCCAGGATTTACGTGGCTGAACTCATCATCACAGCCTCATCTTCAGAAAGAAACGGGCATCACTGCTGGTCTGAGTGGTGATCTATTGGTAGCACTGGGATTGGGTATGTTTGCTTCTCAGAAGGATTATGCTCATGCAAAGAGAAAGGAGTACTGCAAGCAAAATCCTCCACATGGATCTAAGACCAGACTTACACTGCCTTTTCTTTTTATGTGCAGAAGAACAGACTACAAATGTAGTCTACTGTGAATTAATTCACAAGGATCTAAGGAAACGTACTTTCCCACTCTTATCTTGTTCGCTGTACTGTTCTTAGGTGATTGCATGATCCTTCTCCCTTTGTGTTGGCCCAGCTTCATGGTTGCAGAGTGTGAGGCTCCTGTCTTCTCCCAGCCCTCCTGGCAGCCACCCTCATCTACATCCAGAAGTAGTGGAGTGTTCCCTTATCCATACAACAGAGATATCTCCCATCTCTGAATGAGCCCATGACCTGAACAAGAACGCATTGCTTGCCAAGTGAAAAACCAAGTACTGATATCTGTGCACACTTGTTAATCATATTTCAACACCCGAAAACATGAATTGCCATTCCCTGCAGTATAAACTAAGCTACAGGGGCAGAGCAGCAGAAATAACTGATGATGCTCCAAAATCCTCTCCTGGATATCAGGATGATCCAGCCTGCATATAATAACCCTCATGCAGCACTTGAAGCTCTCACAGCTGTATACAGTTCTAAAGATCCTAAATCAAGAAGCAATCTTTGCCTTTTGACAACGATATAAAAAAAGCACCGAATTCCTCTGGTTTCATACCTGTGTAAAACAGTGTAAACTGTCCCTCTTGTTGTTTTAACAGACTTTAAGAACATCAAAATACAATAAAGAGGATATTACCTTATGCCCTCATCATTTCCTTAGCCCTTATCAAAAGCAAGTCTTGCTTTCTGGATTTATTATTAAAGTGTGTTATTTCCCCAGATCTCTTCGATAGGTTGTCCTATGTTCTAAGCCACAGCTGAAAACACACTTAGAATACGAAAACACGCTCTGTCACAATAAATTGTTAAGAGCATTTCTTCATAATTGCATTTACATTTTCTACTTCAACAAAAATACGTCAACAGTCAACATTTTCCTGATGCCTTGTAAAGGCACTTGAGGGGAAATTTCCTGCAAAAGTAGAGGTCTGATTATGTAACATTTCTGCTAATATGTCTATTGCCAAGTATGTAGAAAAGTTGGGTTTTAACAGCAAAGATTACTAGATAACATATTTCCGGGTCCTTCTGTACATTTCTTGTTGTACCTGAAGGACCATGCTGAGCTGTGACAATGTATGAGAAGGCTCTCTCCTTTGTAAGAGCAGTTTGAATGGTAAATCCGAAGAGACAAAATTCCATGGTTCTATTTCTTTTCCCATCTCCAATTTCATTAGGTGTTTCCACGCAACAGGGATCCAAAACGTAAAACAAATGTAGTCTACACTTGAATTCTCCTAAGGTTCAAGAGAGTTCACTGATTACGCAACTATTAAGAAAGCTTCTGACAAATGTGGCTTGTATACCAACAGTAATAACAGAATAGCTTTGGAGATACTTGTTTCTAGGCCATTTTAAACTATGGATGAACATACAGAACTAGCGTGTGATAAATGAGTCAGAAGAGCCCTGACCTGATACTATCCCAAGTCCATCAAACCCACCGCAATGACTGTAGAAAAATTATTGCACAAGTATCACTTTCAGCTTCGCATGTTCCTCTATCAATACGTTTCTGCACATTTCCTTGGAAGCATATTTGTGAAGCCTCAAAGTAGAGTTCAGTCTCTAATGGGCTTAAATATGCTTCCTGATCTGAAGAAGAGACGTTGAGGAGGATCTCAAAGTGAAGTGTCTGCAGTTTTGTATGCTAATTATACTTTTACCAGAGTTATGTTCTTAATAATGCAAATTGTTTCCTGGGATATTGCAGCTTTTCCCCAACTTCTTGTCATTCACCTATTTGATTGCACTCATAAATTGCATGTGGGCACTAATAAGTTCTGCTGATGTTACACTGCACGTCACTCTGATCGTTAACTCTGCCTCTCTTATAGTCCAGGATTTCCTCTAGGAGCAGATGTTAAAGGTTCAGCAAGAGTTTAGGAGATTGAACACAGACAATAAGAAGATGATGGATTTGCATTTCGTTCTTGAAAACATCCACTTACTGGTAATGATCCAAACAGTGTGCTTTTCTTTTTTTCCTTGACACGTAAAACAATGTCAAGTTTTTACCACTTCTAGGCTAAGAGCAACAAAGGGACGGATTGTATTCCTCTCTTGGCCTATTCCTCTTTGAAAAATTTATTGTCTATTAGAGGAAAGAGCAACTATGAGGTCTGAAGGGATCCACTAGCTTTAGCTTTTATCTCCTTAATAAGCAAATCAGTCCTCATTGGTGTTCAAGATCATCAACACGTATTTCAATTTCTGTATGCATTAGAATATATCAACCACAATTACATTATGTAGAGGGTAAATCACATAGTAATTAATGTAGCTAATAAGAGGTAAACAAGCTTTGATTCAGCCTTATGAAAGTCATGGAAACATATCCCACTGACTTCAGGAAGAACTGGATCAGCTTTCTAAAGATTAGGATCTTCGCTTACCTTGTGATATAATCATACAGTGCAGTAAATAAGCTTATGCTCTCTGTGCCTGTACCTGTAGGTCAGCACCCTCATACTTCATGCAGGAACTACTGAACAAAAGCGGCTTTTATACTTTATGTGTCCGGCTCCAAAAGAAGAAAACAAGTGCTCCAAGGAAGTGAGTACCACCTTCCCTTCCAGGAATTAGCCACATCCAGCAGAAAGCTGCTGCCAGAAAAATATGTATGTAACCATGCTATAACAGCTCTTCTACACTCACACCCTATGATATGCGATGCAAGGGTGAAAAAATCCCTTTCACAAGGTTTACAGCCTCATAAGTTTTCTTCGGTTATTGCTCAGAGCATCTCCAGCTACCCACCGTAAAATCCACACGGCCAACCTGTGAAGCGACAAGCAAACAACTGTGCTGATATAAATAAAAGTTGTCCCTTGCAGAAAACTTCAGGCAGTTTGTGTCTGTTTATTTTGGTCTCATTAGGCTGCCACCACATGATAAATGGTTTAGGTTAAGGGTAATTTAGTTTACGGCACAACAGGCAGGAAAGGTTATTCCTTCTTATGCACTGCTCACATAAAATCTACCTTAAAAAAGTAAAGTCTTTATGTCTCAATAAACAGAAGCCACATAGATATTGTGTAACAAATTACATATTGGATAACAATCTATAAAATTTTATTGGCTTATGAGGTTTGCATCGATTTGAATTTTACCCAAAAGCAAAACATTACTGTTTCTCCAACACACTAAAATAAAAGGAAAACAGAAATTTCCATTACAGTCACCAGAAATGGCTCAGAGCAATGCAATCCAACTCCTGGAAACAGCTGAGTTCACTGTGTGCACGATCGAGAAAGCCTTGCAAATCCGCTCCAGCAAGGCATTTAACACTGAGGTTCACCACAAAGCCCAGAAACAGCACCTGACACTGGGTGGTAATTGTGAGACAATTCTGTAAAGCTCTGCTGCCACATTTCCACTCTGAGATGTTGGTGGTTTACTGTGTACATGAGTGATACCGCTGCATGGAATTGCGGATGAGATGCAAGAGTTCAGGCAGATCATTTTGCACAAGAATCTGTTCTATGAAATGCAGAGTCTTGGGGGAAAAGATGTGAATTGTGGTGAAGGTGAATCTTCCCTTGACCTCCTGCCGCTAAGTGCCCACAGTGCATACAGACAAAGATGGAACGGACATGTGCATCCTTTACATAAGCATGCAGTAAAAACTACTGATTATTAACATAAACAGGTGAAGTACAAATAAGTCTGTTATTACAGGCATTAATTGCTACTCTTCTATCCAAATGCTGTGCATTTTTCTCAGTATTACTTTACATGCTTTTTGGCACATGAGACTAAGACATGGATGTTTTTCACACCGTTTTTCAGTGTTCTATATTACGTTACCTATCCCCTGTAAACATGACTTGCCCATAAACCTCACTGCACTGAGCAGCAGGCTCTGATTATTCAGGGCATGGGGCTGATTTTTAGATACTGCTGCTGGCTGCTCAGCATTGTCAAACAAAGCATTTTTTCTGCTAATTCCTTTCAGGGTTTAGGTGGATTTTCAATCAATCTTGCTGAGAAAGTCAGCCAGACAAAAGGTAAATTCGTGACATGGTTAGTCATTTATATTTTACCTGAATCAGTCAGTAGGGAACTTTTTGCCCGTTCGTATGCTTCGTACAGAACTTTTATCCTACCATTTTTCTGAGAGGAGTTTGACTTTGGCAATCTCTTGGCTACGTCTCCCAAATCAATCTCCTGAATCCCTAACCCAAAGTTTAAAATCATCCATTATTCAACACCTCAGCTAACAATAAGGCTAACTTTAAAACTAGTAATCTCTCAGTAAAGCTGAGCAATTAATGCTGAAATACCTCAAGTACAGAATAACAGCAGCTAGCACTCCCCATAGCCCTCCTAAGAGCATCCCAAATTACCAATAGTCTTCTCGACATCTCTAGTTATCAAACATTCTTTAAGACTTAGCGGTAGACTGGGGCTCACCTAAGTAGACCTGCTTAAAATTCAGAACATTTTTCCCTGCATATTGAACCACGGACTCTCTACCTGACCACAGTGCGCCTGTTTTATGCTAGGTTGGAGTGATCAAAATGACCCCCAGTGTTGCTTAGTCCATTCTAGCTCATCCTGTCTCTTTCCTCACTCTGGACTGCCATACCAAACCACGCTTTCTGTAGCTCCCTGCAGCCCTAGAGCCCCTGCCTGCTCCCCCCTGCTTTGGGATCAGGGGGCTGCTTTAACAGGCTGCAGTTTCACTTCTCCCTGTGGTATCAGGCTACGGCCTGCACCTGGACAAAGCTCTTGCTTTACAGTCTTCATAGCCGCAGCAGCGTATGTTTTATATGAAAACATTACTTTTACTGCAATATAAAGAGGCCATTATTGCTTAGCTGTGTTCACCGCTGTTCTTCCTTCCCTCCCCCTCCCTTCCCACCTCTTTTCCTGATGTCTTCCCAGAGTTATACAGTATATACTACACTTACTTATCCCTGCTTGCACTAGATTCAACACAGTTATGTTTCTTCCCCCAAGCTCAGTGTCCTCAGAGGAGTATTTAGGTTAAGAACAGTTTATTCCTGGCTGGAACTGCAGCAATTGTGAGTGGGTTCATAAACCAGGATTCTCCTTTGCTGCAGGCAGCTGCTAAAAGCCCAGGTGATGTCTCAGATGGAGACAGGAGCAGAGAGGTGTGTGGCAGTGGGGGACAATACATGCCTGACGCTGCTGGGGGCACAGTAGTAGCCCTCTGTTCCCCAGAAAACATGCAAGAAAAGGAACTCAAGGTCACAAAGCAGAGGGAAATGAGGGCAGGCTGAGGGTGCTCCTCATGCTCTGCAGGGTCTGAACACCTGCCCATGACACCTGGGTGAGGTGTGAGTCTCAGCACCCTGCCATGCCTCCTGCCTAGGAATGGGGTTGCTTGCAGAGGTCCCAGTCTGAGGGTGACCTTACTCTGCTCACTGCATTCTTTTAAACGCAAGGCCAAGTAACACTTGCAGCACAGTACTCCTACAAGAACTCTATCACTGAAGAATGATTTTTTTTTTCCCTTTGGCTTTATTTTTATACATAGAAAATAAAATGTGTAATTTCCTATTTGAACTGTATGGGAAGTAAAGATTTCCCTTTTCAGCAGAAGACATTTCCGACAAGTCTTTTCCCCTCTGGCTGTGCCCTCACCAAACCCAGTCATCGCACAGATATACAGTTAGTAAATACTGCTATTTAGTATGGAACTCCAGGCAGGGAAAGCACACAAGGACTGGAAACCCTCATCTAGCTATGCTGCCACAGAAGAACCAGAAAGGAGTTAGTGGATTAGACGTGCATCCCTACAGCTTCAAGGTGAGCAATACGGGGTGGGGGGGAGAAGAGTTTTATATAGATATACATAGCTTTTAGCTTTATCTGATATCTTCAGCAAGGACTGGGTCACCTTTGTGGAGAAGCTTCAGCAACATGTCAGAGCTAATGATGTCAGAGCTGAGAAAAAGGTGGCAGTTTAAGTGAGTATAACAGGGGTAAAACCTCTAACCCGCTGTGCAGCCAGAGTGCTCCCGTTAAGCCAGCAGACAAAACAATTTTTAGGAGAGAGGTGATTTTGTAGCATTTCCTCAGCCCCTAGCTCTGCTGGCGGTTGCAGAGCCTCCCTGCTATTATCATCCAAAGGAAAGTGAAACCATTGGGGGATAAGTGCCTGAATTAAGGAAATCAACAAGAACATGGCCAGTCTGAGGAGAGCTTAAATGCAGCAGTAACACTACAGAAAGCCACACAGCATGCGTCAGTTACCAGCCAGGGTTTAGCTGACTATAAAGGATAGGAAGACTCTAACGTATTAGTTGTTGTGCTAGTGGCTGCTGACAGACAGGCCACAGGAGTGCAACAATGCACCAAGGACGATCAGCAGCAGTGCTGGAGATCAGCCCAGATGCTCAGCGTGGCTCTTCAAAGCCTGTGTGTCTCCTCTGCAGAGAACAGTCCCACAGAGCAAATAACAAGCTTGGGTTTATTTACCACATTCAAGGACAGGCTTCTTGGGATCTATGAGATGCTGGGGGAGGCAGGGATGCAGCACAGATCACCACAGATGCACCTGAATTCTGACCACTGAGACAACAGAGAGGTGCAATGGGACACCAAGTCCGTGCACGATGCTGGGGAGCATGCATGGCACAACAGTCTCATTTAGGTGATACAAATCTACACTTTATCTGGATTCCTTTACAAATAGAGGAAGCACAATTTATAGCAAGGTTCACTCTGATCCTGATTTTTTTTTTTTTTTTTTTTTTTTTTTTAATTTCATGGTAGAATTATCAGAAAGTGCTTGAAAAGATGAAGCTGCAGAAACCTCAGTGCTTTTAATCCACATTTCTCTCACCAAAGGCACCACGTATATGCTGTACACATTGCCTGGGAGAAATGGATTTGGGTTGGTGTGGTGTATGGCGTACCAGAGTTTCAGAAACACAAATACCCCAACATCTAACCATCCCTATACTTGGCAGACTGACCTAGCAACAGACAAGGCAGCAGTATAGGATGAAGCCCAAAATGCACAAAAGATGTGTTTGAAGGGGAAATAAACATTAAGCATCTGAAAACTCACTCACTAACTCTGATGCAACACTTTTGCCCAGCTAGGCTCTCCAACTGTATGCTGTGTTAATCACAGGAATGAGAGAAGAAAAAGGCACTGGTAAGCAGTGGTTATCTTCTTGTGCTTACTGACAGATCAGCCTAGCATGTCCTTTGTCCACAGCAGAGTGCTTTCCTCATTAGCTGGGCAATGGTTTCTCTAAAATCTACTCCTCTCCAGTCAGTTAGCAATGGAGTGAGATGTTCAGTAGCTCAGTACAACAGCAGCAATCCTCACGCACGGAACCAGCTCTGATAAAATTTTACATGGGAAGATTTTTTTTTAATACATAAGAAAACTGCTGAAATAAGGCTCTAGAATAGCTAAGTTTAGGTCATGAGCAGCAATGAAATTTCTGCTCTGCCTAAATAGTGTTCTCGTGTTCCCTGGAGAGGGTCCTAATCCCAGACTGCAGGCTGCTGTCAGCTCATCTCCCCCAGGGTTTGATCATCTTGACCCTAGGAAAACCTTCTGAGAAAGGCTCAGCAAGAACAGCAGAGAGTAATCCACCCGATCCAGGGTAGCAAATTAACCACTGATCTTTTTTTGCACATCAAAAGGTTGCAGTTATGAGATCATTGCCCTAAATCCCATTTGAGCAGCTGCTCCGAAATACACTGCTCAGCCACTTCTGCTCTGGAATGGAAATGAATAAAATGACACCATTTTCAACAGTAGAAGATTCTCGTTTTCCAGTTAGCCCCTTCCCATGGTAGCTTCCTTGCAGGCATTGCCACTGGTAGGAGATATGAACTTTACGCCTTTGTTAGAGCTGTGATAGCATAGCTTATGAAAAAAAAAAACAAACAAAACAACAGGAAACAGTGCTCAGATTTAACCTGAGGAAAATTATACATTACACGGATCCTACTGGCAATCACATCACGCTGTCCTAAAGCAAGATGAGTACTTAATTTAGGAACAGTTAAGTAACACCTTTATTTCTTTGAAAGGCCTCTGGGAGCTGTGATGGGAGCCCAAGAGGGCTATACTGTCCCTGGGTCACACGTCTGTTTATAGCTAATAAAAACAGTTATCTGGAATCCAACCCTATCAGTTCCCGTATTATTATGTTGTGTAAACAGCAAGGACATAACACTGCTTCACTCATCTTCCTGCTGTTCTATCTCTTTTAACAAGAGCATTATAGCAGGTGCTGTCAACAATTTTAATAAAACAAACCATATTTCTGACTGTCTTTATCTTTTTTCTTTTTGTGGGGGGAGGGGGCCTTTATAGGCTAGAAACATACTAGAGGGACTTAAAGTAATATTACTCTTCTCTCCTTCCACCTCCCCCCTCTTTCTGTCTCTCTGTTTCTACTCTATATGCTACACATCTTTCTCTTGCAGGAAAGCCAAAATACAAACAATCCGACCTAAAAGCCCCCCAGAAAACAGGCATGGCAGACCGGATACTTAAACTGTCAGCAAGCCTCTTTACTGAGCCCAGAAGAGCCTAACATGGTGGTAGTGCTGTCCTCAGCCCAGCCTGCTCCGGGAGCAGGCAGGAGAACAAGGAGGATCAACAGTAGCCCGGGGACACTGACATGGGGGGGTTTAAAGCACTGAGTTATCGAGGACAAAACAAAGTAACCCGACCAGGAAATATGCCAATAACATGCAACCTGATTAAATGTTGCACAGCTACTGCCAGCAGTGCAGGAGGGATCATCTGTCTCCTGTCCTCCAGCAGAGCACAGAGGCTGCTGCACTTGTGAAAATGCAAGCGTGTACCTACCAGTGGAAGAGCTGCTTCTGTCTGCTCGTGTCAGCAGTTCACAGCTCTGACCTTCTTCTGGTGACTCGAGGCTGGTCCTTCTCAGCTCCGTAATGGACCTTGCAGACATGCAAATCCGGTCTTTGAGATGGCGCGAGGGGACGACTGTGCATCTTAAAGAGGAAGAAGTAAAGCACAGGGCAAGGCAGGTCCAAAGCCACGTGCTAAACCAGGACAGCTCGGGAAAGCCCATTTTAAGACAGGTGTTTCTCCCGCTGTGCCCTTCCCATGTTTTCTGAAGTTAAGCAAATATTCTGGGAAAGAATCCTAGAAGATTTCAGCATCCAGCCATGCAACAGAAGCGTCCACGCAGAGAGGAGAAAAAAAGTCCTCACTGCAGGCCTGAGTTATCCACCCCCACGTGCTTCCTACAGCAACATCAAATCAACAGTTGTGTGAGGTGAATTACTGCCTCGAATGGGTTGTTAAGAGCTGTTAATTATCAGCTGGCGGGCCGAGCAGCTGGGCCTGGCCTGCTAGGCCGAGGAACTGCAGCAACGAGCTGGCAGAGACCAGCTCCTCAGCCTGGGAATCTCCAAATGTTTGAAACCGATAGATCCAGATCCTCATATTTGGCTGTTGCTATATTTTGTGCAGCAGTATCCTGCTGTCACCTCTCTCAGAGCTGAGCTGGTCTGCTCAGCAGCAGCCTTGGTGCTCTGCCTCGGGCCGCATCTGGTTGCTCCCCTGACAAGGCACAGAACTGTAAGTACCACGTCCTAATTTACCGTGATGTGGGTTGGTTTTCTTTCTGATGCTTCGGCTTTTCAAAGTGACTTTTTCAGCGGTGCAGACTTTTATTTTCCTTGCGTATTCTGCATTTATAGAAAGTTTTTTGTGTTAATAAGAAGGCCTTACAGAAGCGCACTAGGTTTGGAGTGGAGATAAGGGTGTTACAGAGTGCTGTTTTCCCACAGTGCTGGGTTTTTGGTATCCCAGAGATAAACTACCAGTGCAGGTATCTGTGTGGTTGGAAAACTGTCTGAAGTTACTTGAGCCTTTGCTTTGTAAAGAGATTGCTTCGCGCCTAGCAGAGCAAGCTGCAAACGTGCCCTCATACCTAACTCTAATCCATGCTGAGTGCAGCCTTTGATAAGAAGGATAAAGGGGGTTTTGGCGTTTTTTTTCCTCCTCTCGAGTTCACGTGGGTAGAGGTGGGTGGGTTTGGGGCATGGTTGCCATGAGTGGGGCCTGCAGGCAGCTGGCTGGATTGGGCAGGGACTGAGAGCAGGCAAGCAGCAGCAACCCTCTGCAATGAAGTCGGTGGTGATTTTAAACAAAAGGAATATTGTCTTGTAGTAACGTGGAGTTAATACAGCTTCTGGGAGGGGGGGAAGATCACTGAATGTCATTTTGAAGAGTTGATATAGTCCTATATACTGCCAAGACAGAGACAAACCTTCTGATGGAAGTTTCCTTCTCAGTTACAAATAGTGTTTTCTGGGCATGTAATGCAAATGCACAGCTTTGTATTTCAAGTCCTCTTGGGGATGCTGGCACCTTGCTTTGTGATGGCAATATTTGCTTCAGCAGCAAGAAATTAGTTTTAGGGGAGCCTACTATGCACCACAGACCTTTCTAATAGTGACTGAAGAGCTGGAAGAAACATGTCTCTTCTTTGATTTAAAGCACTTACGTTGTTATATATTATTTATAATTCCATCCTCAGCATGGAAGGTAACACACCTAATACATGGCAATCAGTACCTCACCACCATTTGAAAACTATAGCTGGATACATTGGTGTGTTTTATTTTTCTTTTTTAAACAATAAAATTTGATATACAGTAGTTGCTAACTTCCTACAGGTACTGAGTTGGGACTTTTTAATGTCATAAAACCTCTGAAGCAGGGATTCATGGAACGTGAAACACTGAAATAGTGCCTCAGGAGCACCAAAGCAAAAGCTGGCTGATGGGGATGGGTTCTTTGTGGTGGTGTGGTGCCTGGAATTACAAATGCTGCAGGGTTTACATATATACGCACAACTCAGTGAACTTGCAGAACTTGAAGAATTGCTGGTGTGGCAGTTCCACCCTCTTGGGAGGAAGAGAATAAAAAGGGTGGAGGAAGTGCCATTTCATAAAAATAAATAGATAAATAGTCTGATTCTTTTAACTAGTTATATTTACCTGAAATTGGCTGCAGCCTTGTCAAAAGGACAAGCAACTTCTTTAAATAGGGTGCAGAGTGTTTGCCTCTTGTTTAATCATTCAGATGCATAAGTGCTGCAGGAAATTGTTAGCATTCAGCCTGATGGTTCAGAGGCTGCTGGAGGAGACCCTTCAGACATGCAACAACTGTCTGAGTCGAGGTGTTTGCCTAAAGAGCACCATGGGAGTACATGGTTTAACAGAAGGTGCTAGTCAAGCAGTTGCTTCTGGAAACGTGGACTTCCAAAACTTTTTATACAGTGTCACATTTCTTTATGGCTGTGTCATAAGCTGTAAGTAAATGACAGCGTCGAAAATAAAACTTTGCACATCTTGCAAAACCAGAATGCTGTTACCTTGACTTTTTTAATTGTTAAAACGAGCATGAAGAAAGGCTTGCTTAAATTTTCTTAGGATTTATGTTTATTGCTTTTACACCTTCAGCTGGTAGAAATTAGATTGGTCTCTCATTACCCACCTCGTTATTTATATGCTGCACAAAGTCTTATGAAAGTGGCAGAATTAGCACTGTCATCCTCTGTGTTGTCCGTGTTACTGCAGCAGCGAGCTGTGATACTCTCAAAAAATATACCTGTGGTGTCTGTTACCAGCACAGTCTCCTACTCTGTTTGACTCAGACCTCGCATGCATACAAATTCATTATGTATATATTTGTCTCTTTCAAAAATGTATACATTTGGAGCATCAGCCATTTAGAGATAGAACAACATAAATAAAGCAGTGAATTTTCTTCATTCTCTACCCCTTATGCTAATGAAAAATACTGATTTAAAACCAAATCAACAAAAAAAAAAAGACAGTTCCCCCAGCATTATTCACATTGCAGTAGACAGCACAATTCTGTACTTACAGATCTTAACAGTGAAATGTCTCAGGATCTTTACAATTTTCTGCAGAACTGTTTCAAGCTCTCAGCAAGGCACAGTGTTCATCGAGGCAGAACGGAGCCGTATGGAAGGTCTATGCAGCTGGGAGATAATGGAACTATTTTCCCAGCTGGGACTAGAAGCCTTTTATCCACTGAGCATAGCGTGTCTCTTCACTGGTATTAACCATGAAATACACTGCTTTCCTGCTGCACTCGTGCTAGAACCCACACAATTAATGCTTGAAGCAGATAAACAGGTACTACAGTGTATGCATATTCCTGTCTGCAAATCTTGAACGTAGGAAAATTAGCTCTGCACTGATCATCCTTCAAGCAAGCTGAGAGTGAAAACACAGCTGTCAGGCTTGTAGCATGAAAGATTAAATCTGCTCTTGCTATTCTTTTCCTACAAATAGGAGCTCCTGTCAGGTAATCAGAAAACCTCCCTACCTGGAAATTGGGTCACCACTCAGTATTGGGTTTAGAACAGGAGCAGAAATATTTTGTTTAGTCCCAGGTCACACAGTCACTTTCTGAGCTCCGTAATACGAAGCCCATCAGATGGGAGCTGAGTCTCTGCATCCCAGCGCTGACTGTCGTCCTGAAGCATTTAAATGCCCCTCATATTTTGCATATTCAAAAACAACACAACAACAACAACAAAAAAAAAAGGCTTGTTTGTTTGAAGTAGCAGAGACATAAATCCTTATTACACACAAACTTCTTAGATTTCCGTTTTTCCTCTTGAGACTGCTTCAGCAGAGATCAAATGCAAAGCTTAGACAGGGAAATGACTTTCTGTTAGTAAGCAAAAGTTATTTGTATTCACGAGGGATGGAAGTGGAAAGAGCAGTTTTCAGAATGTTCCTGCCAAGAAAAGTGCGGTTGTGTCACAGGCACTGCTTCACCACATTTTAATGTAATCGTGGTGTAAATCCATTAGTTTGTAATGGGATTAATTGCATGCCTGTCTGAGCAGTGGCAAAGTGGAGAGGAAGTGGAAGTCAGGTGGCAAATACACACAGCGGTACACAGATGCCTTGAGCAGACAAAACATCTCAGTCTGCAGAAGAGGAGGTACACACCTCCACATGACTTGGTTGGTGTTCACCCCAGCTGTAAGCTGAGGGCTGTTCCTTCTGCCACCATGCCTATCCTTTCCAGGTCCACAGGATCTCATGGGCTGTACGTACGTCCTTCACCAGCCCCACAGGGACACGACTGGATCAGTTCCCTCTTGATCCACAGCTCACAGAGCCATCCTCCTGATTAACATAACCAATCTTACGCGTCCATTGTGCGAGCATCTCAAATGACTTCACTGACAATTAATTAAGCCTTGCAGCACCTTCCAAAGTAGACAGGCATTGTAATTAGCAGCCCTGTTTTTAATTAGGAGTACAATTTGAAATGGAATCTAAGTATTTCCTCATTATTATTTTTAAATAATGAGAGTGCTTTTTAAAAGTTGCATCAAGTGTAAATAGACCAGGAGTTGGTTATAACTGATTAACCCTTGCTTCTTGTCACTGGCTTGCTTTTAGAGCTTTCTCATTTCCAATTGGGAATGAAAACAAAGATGTCCCCCACTAAAGATAGATTATTCATTTCAAGTTCCAATATTTTCACTTGGCAAATATTGTAACAAATATGTTTGAACTTTGAACTTCTGAAATTCTGCATTGTGTTCTTATTAAAAGTCGGTTAGTTCTGATTTTCATTTTCTGAAACATATTATCATGTATTGAAGATTATGCTTATATCTTTTAGAAATGACGCAGCGAAGACAAAATTGAATATCAAAACAGTCTGTTCCTAAAGGTCAAGATAGAACATTTAAATGCTACCAAAATGTTGTATTTTTTGCCCCGTTTTCTTTCAGAACAAAATTTCCTTGACATTGACATTTCATTTTGAACAATTACCATATTCTGGCAGGGAAAGCTGTCTGGTTTTATTTTTTTATTTTATTTTATTTTAATGCAGATCAAACAGAACTTTACATGGTTTCCAGCAGTCAAAAGCTATTTAAACCTTTCCAACCATAAAACCTTCTTCCATTGGGGTCCTATTAGTGCCAGAGTGTGGGCGATTGTCACCCCAAAAGCTGGCACTGGCTGATAATGAGTCAAAAGTTTCCAGAGCTCAACATGAACCTCACAAAGTCCTTGTATACCTTTCAGGACACTGTTCTAGACTAAAAATAACTCGGAGATAAGATCTGGTCTATAAACCTGACAGTGGGAACATAAGCCGGAAGACAGAAGTGAATTAGCAGGAGTTGGGCCAAGGTGCCTCTTGCAAAAACTCTGCTGAGAAATGGCCAGGAAGACATTTTCTCCTCTGTTTCCTCTGTCAAAACTGGAGATGCCTTCAGATGATGCATGCTTTTTTTTTTTTCCTTGTTTTTTTTTCCTAAGTGCTGTCACTGAGCCTTCAAAAGGAAATAGAGCTCTCCAGCTTACTGCTGACTTCTTGTGGCTGTGTCAGTTTTTCTATCTCTCCTTTAGACAGAGTAGATAAATCCAAGATGTCCTTAGCAGCATTTTAAAGCAAGTTAGATCAAGGACTAATATCTAGACTGTTTCTGTCATGCTCAAACAGCACCTTGTCCTTGAGCGAGTCCCTATGATCACAGAGGCAAAATTTAAGGACTGAGATGAAACTCCCTTGAACAAAGGAATGTGCATCCCATGAGGTGCTGTATTTAGGCAGTGCCCGAATACTGCTTTGAAACATCATATATTAAGCAACCTAAATTGCTCTTTGGCATTTATACTGTGCATTGGATTTTGGTTGCTGTAAAACCTTTGATCATCTTTATGAATCCATAGGCACTGCTCAAGTAAGATTGAAAGTGAGTTTTGCAGGCCTCCTCTAGCAGTTGTTGCAGAGGCAATACTCCCAGTCCCGAGCTACCAACTATAAAGGTCTGCATGCAATTAGTGGCTCTGCTGTAGGCATTCCCGAGATGTTAGAGAAAGCCCCTACCTAAAGCTTTGTATAAACAGTGTTTCTGTGTACTGCCCTCAGTCATTAGTAGGGTCCTTGATAGCTAGTGCTCTCCCAGGCAACATCATGCACACCTGGGGGGCATCAGCAAGAGCAGGAGGCCAACCCTGGGCACCAGATGTGGAAGCAGTGTCCAGCCTGGTGTGCAGAGCAGGGGAATTGAACTGTGGGGCATGAATTGCTCTGCTTCAACTGCCTCCACAGTGCAGGTGAACCTGGGGATGAATGAATTACTAATAGAAATGTGGCCATGTGGAGGTATGTCTGCAGTTTCCTGGGAAGAGGAAAGGACTTTTTCTCTGGAAGTGATGTGTGCTTTTCCTTTCCTTTCTTTTCTTTCTTTTTCTTTTTTTTTTTTTTTTTTTTTTTTTTTTTCTTTTTTTGCTGACACTTTATTTAGACATTTTAATTATGCACTTACCATACAACTGGAGGGAGCAAGAAGTCTCAACAGCATGTCATCTCTGTATGCTTTAGCAATGTGAATCATGAGGAAGTATCTTAATGCAGAAAACAATCAATGTAATCTGTAGGAAATCATAGAATATGGTCATAGAATCACAAGGTTGGAAAGGACCTACAAGATCATCCAGTCCAACGGTCCTCCTATTACTGTTGCTACCACAAGCCACTAAACCATCTCTCTCATAGCTCCCCATCCAGACACCTCTTGATTACTACCAGGGATGGCGACTCCACCACCTCCCTGGGCAGCCCTTCCAGTGCCTTCTCTCTTTGAGAGAAGAAGTTTTTCCTTATGTCTAAAGATATACCTTGATAGCTGTTTTCTCTGTAGTCTTTGTAGATTTTACTTTTAATTTTTTAGGAGCACAAAGCTAAAGGGGTTGACAAGTTTAATGTAAGCAGTTTGAATGAGCTTTGTATATTTAGCTGCCTTTCCACTGAGTGTAAAAAGACACAATTAAAAATATTGAGTTTATTGGCCTTTTACACATTAGATCCATAGAAGAACCAAAACAGCCTACTTCAGCCCTTGTTTGTATGCCACAAAACTCTTTGTTCTGTAGGGACTGTGGCCTTTGATTCCTATATATGGTGTGTTTTGTCCTTACCTTATTTCTGGTACAGTACTGACTCATGTATAGGCTCAGCACATGGCCACGTTTTGGTAATGCAGGTTGTTCCAAATGCGTACACGCATGTGAGGAACCCAGAAAAAACAGTCCCCTGGACTCTTGTCTCGAACTCCCTGCAAAGAGAATGAGGGAAAGAAACCACTCAGCAATGCTGTTTGTTCTAGTGTTAAAGCTCAGTCTCTCCAGAATAAATGTGGCAGTTTAGTGGATGTTAATCCTCGCAGAATGCACAGCTTCTTAATGATCCTTCCAGAAAAGGTGACCTCTGGAGCTACAAATAATGCTCTCAGTAAAGCCTAAGTGGTTCCTGCGCTTTCACTTGATCTTCATTATTTGCCGATGCCGTTTCGCTTTTGCTACATGGCAAGGGATTTGAAAACTTTCTGTCCTCTGCAGATATCTGGTTCTGACTGGGGGTGGGAAATGCTCAAATCAATACCTGTGAGCTTATCTATAATGGAACTGGGAGCTCTTTCACCCCAGGAGTGAACTGTCAGGCTTGATTGGAGATAATTGGACAAGGAAATTCTAAAAGTATAAGCAAAACTAAACACGAAGGCTTTTACAGAAGTTATTTTTGACACAGCTGGTAGCGTTATCAAGTGTGGCTTCTGTTTTGAAAACACAGCCCAGTGCAACCACTGATGAACAGCTTTAGCTTTCAAGACAATTGGAGTATACTCAGTGATACCTTTTAATGCGCTCAAAATGGGTTTGTGGCTAAGTATCATATGATTTTCTATTCATAGTGTCCATTTTTAGCAATTTGGGTGTTATGTCTTTTTAATTTCTTTAGGGTTTTGTGTTTTTGTTTTGCTTTTAGAAAACAATTGTCCGAGGCATTTTGAGATTTTTAGGGTTGTGTTTGTGGTTGTGGCTTCTGGATGTGAAGTATCAGATAAGTGGGTCACTTTTCACATTGATTTTTGTTAAGGGAGAGAAAACTAGAAGAATGGAGTCTGGGAATTACAATGAAGTTTCATTACTGCACCTCACAATCCTGCTAAATAGTCAGTGGATCAATGTCTGTGTTATGTGTTGGAGAAGCCTCTGAAGACATCAGTGGTTTCAAGTATAGGGTACCCGGTGTCACATAACAAGTATCAGTTGGAAGTAGTCACTTAGCTATGAGAGAGTGCAGCAAACCAGACAGAATCAGAACAATTTACAAAAACACTAAATTTGCAGATCTTAGCGTAGCTGCACGCTACATGGCTTCATTCAAACGTGGCTTTCTGGTGTCTGAGATTTGGTGTTTTGTTCAGGTATTTTGCAGAAGTGCTTGCAGATGTTACCTGTTCCCTCTGCAGCCCTGTCTCATTGGACTGACACTGTGGTGCAAGCAGGCAGCCATCTCCTATGGTCACTGCCTCTCCATGTGACCCATGTTTCTTAGCGCTTTCATGGTGGGAAGCTTTTGCAGCTTCTATTAACACTGATGATTTCGGATTGTTTTAAACGCATTTGTCTTCCCACGTCTGTTCTTTCTTCCAGAAATCTCCAACGATTCTGATCTCATTTCTTTATTTCTGGAGTGAATGCAGTGCTTTTCCCAGATCTCTGCCAAATAAAATGTCAGTAGGTAACAGCCTGTGCTATTCACTGGGGTCTCACAAAAATTACTTTTGACACTTCTAATAGACCTTCTTACCACGTCTTTATCATTCATTTTGTGATTCCTATATTACATCTCATTATCACAGTGTCTTTACGGAATTTCTGCTCTGATGTTGTTACTCGTTGAATTAATGAAGAAGAGGGGAAGGATGAACACTTCCTGCCAACCTGCATTAATTAGGAAGCCCTGCCCCATTCCTTCCTTGGCAGTGGTTATGCCATGTTGGCTGTCCCTCACCAGTTCTGGCAGCTGAGCCCTTTTTTCTAGGTAGAGAAAACAGTGTTGCATAGGAGTCTGTTGTGTTGCCTTTAAATGTTAACAAAGCCATGCTACCTGCTCATGAACCCAGTTTGGTTTAGCCAGGCATATCCAGACTGAGGCTTCTTATGTGTTTCTACATTTGCTTTATTACATATTAAAGAAGAAGAAGAAGAAAAAAAAAAAAAGAATAATATTAATTTGCATAAAGAATATGAAGGAAGATAATAGGGTTTCGATTTTCATGATTTAGAGGCTAAAGATTGCCGAAGAAGTGAAAATGGTCTGTAATGATATGCATGAATTGCAGCAAGGAAGGATCCATCACCAGAAAGACATTCACCCAAGCATCTGCTTACCTTCTCTCCATCTGGAGTGCAAGTGCAAGGAAGCAGATAATTGTTGATTAAGGCGACACAGGTTGGAGAATGCTAAAAATGAAACAGGGACAGTAATATAGATTCACTCGAGCAGGTAAATGGTTCAGTGTTATAGCTAATATCAAAGTAGTTGGAAATTAAAAACTGTATATGCTGTATCATAATCTCAGTTCACGCAGAGACAGCAGTAGGTACAAAGTAGATTAAAAGCAGAAAATGCATTCAATTTTTCTATGTCATCTTTGGATCCTTTAAAAGCTTGAGTCTCTCAGCGTGTTTCAGAAGATGCGGGGTTTAAGCTTTAAAATATGTCCATCTTCATCTAAAACAGGAAAACAGATTTCTTTTTAGAAGATGTATACAGTGGCAGTTCATATAAACTACAGTCAGATTAGATCAAATTGTGCTTGCTGTTACAAAGATGTAGCAGGAAACCCTCAAGTATTATTGCACTGGTACTTTGATTTGAAGCTTGGCATTGATGTCAGCTGTAAAGGAACAATTAAACTTGCTCTGTGTTTATCCAGCCAGTCGCTTCCCACCAGGCTCACCAGGCCAGTGTTTGAGCATTTCTGACTTTATCACCATTTGATCTAATTTGAAATATAAACAGAGAGAGTCCGTGGTAAAACACTTGCTGTTATATTAGGCCTTCCTTTAGGTAGCTAGTATATAACATCCACTTATTAAGAACATATAGGTGAGAATCGTAGATGGACTTTATGGATCTGGTTTTACTGCAGAAAATGCAGTTATTTGGGGATCTCAAAAAGGACAAACCCACACATAGGCTTTTACAGTGCCGAGTGACCTTATTTGAATAAAAACATTCTTTTTTTTCTGCATCCTTCTCTGTACAACATTTGAAGACATTTTTCAGTTGGATTTTTTACTTTATTTATTTGTTAATATAATTTCAAATACAAAACATTCCTCTTCCTATTTGTAGATAAAATTAATGAGAGGAATATCATATCCAGACAAGGACTGTCTGTATAGCGTTACTTGCCAGGTGCTTTGTGTAGAAATACCCTTGTGTTTTGACATACTGATTTCTTATTTTCTGACAGTGGTATAATTTGCTATAAGAATTGTTTCAGTCACTTCCCAAATATTTCTTATGCAGCACTGGATAGAAATAATTGAATTTTGTAAAGTTATACCAACCTTTTATTATGGGGAAAAACAGAGATCTTTATGTAATCCCATCAACTTCCCCTTCAGAGATCAGCTTAATTAAAACTACAGTCTTTTAAAACAGATCATCGCATACGTTTAGAATGAAATCATGTAGGTTAGTTTTTGTATCACATAAGATAATTTCTCATTGCTACTGCCTTGTAGAATTGTAATAAGAGGTGCTGTAATCAAGGATCAGTCTGTCTTTCCTTTTTAAACCCTGCATATATTTCAGGGGTGCCTATGAGCCTCTAAGGATAAATCTCGCAAAGGCAGCAGCTTAGTGAAGAACAGGTCTCAGCTCAGGAAGGGTTTTTTTTGTGGTGTTTTTTTTTGGCTTCATGGTCTTCCCAAAATGGCAGGGAAAACTGATGGGAAGTTTGCTGTGGATGTCAACCAGCATCATGTTTGTTCTGCTGCTTAGAGTTGTTTACAGAATCAGCAGGGCTGATACAAATAGCAAATGTTATAAAAAGCAGTGCAGTAAGACAGTTTTTGCTTTACTGGAGTCAGTTACAGTTATATTTTTAGAAAGGGACTGAATCATCTGATTTGCATGGACTTTTGATAATGACTGTATTTAGCCCATTCCCATCCTCAAATTAGTCTCTTATTTGAATGGTTCCTAGTAGTTTAATGCCTCACCACTCTTCCTGTAACTCTGCCATTTGTGTAAATCCTTGTGTGGGTAGTGCTCCCCACTATCCAAATCTTTCTGCATCTTTCCAACGTGCAACGGATTGTGTCAGACTATTAAAAATAAATTATGCAGGCTTCATGCCACACAATCAAATCCCTGCTTGTGAAGCACTTACTGCCAGTGATCAACCTCCCTACATTTCAGAAAGGTTATAGCTCAGCTGTGTTACCTGCATGAAATAAGAGCTTGTCTTGGGGGCTGTTGTGTAATTTTACTCAGTAGAGAATGGTTCAGAACAAAGCCATCAGGTGAAGCATTCACTCAGATTCTGATGCTTCTTCCATAACAGGTGCAGCTGTGCAGCAAAGGATGCATGAGGAGATGAGGAACATTCCTTCCATTTAGAGGCTGTTGTGTATTCCTAGGATTGATTCTAGGCAGTTCCTTTTGGTTTCAACGTTGAGCACTAAAATCCAGAGATTCACATCCTTTTTCATTTTGCCTTCAGCCTATACCACTGTTATTCTAAACACATGATTTAGTGAAATGTTACCTTCTGGCAGGGTCAGCCCTGCACCTGGTCTACTAAAAAACATTGCAGTCTCTGTGTGAAGTCGCACAATGTGTCACCCACTTTTAAACCCAACACTTGAGTTGACTTGAGTTATACCAATGCAACTATTCCTTGACAAACCTTCCTGGTTCCATGGTCTCCTTACATAAGAAAGGACAAGAACGATTTAACAAGATCACTTTCCATATATAGATCTATATATCATGTTCAGTTGTTCCCATCTCCTTAATGCTGTTTGTTTCGACTTCCTTTGGCAACTGTTGCACCATTTTTTCTCATCTTGGTGCATAAACTGTATTGAAAAAGCAAACATCTCAAATTAACTTCCTGGTAGCTCGTTTTAATTTTGCCTTGTGCTGTGAGAGGGATGATAACCTAAATCAGCCCGATTGCTATTTCAGCTGGTAAACAGCGTATATTATCCACTACATATTACTCCTAATAGCTTGTACATAGTCCTTGAGGCTATGTATATTCTTCTAATAATTAATTCACTAATGCTATCCCTGTAGAAGTAACAGGAGATGTCTAAAGGTAGCAGAAAGAGGTACAACAAGAGAGGGCACTGTGCAGCCTGTATACCAAAATCCCTCATTAAGAACACATCAGACTCCTGTAATTGAACTCAGGGGAAAATGATCACTCAGGCTACTGTTGGGTAAATTTCCTTACTTAAACTCTTGATCTTTCTTTGTACTTTCTGATGTCTGGTGACGAATGAAATTAAGAACTGTAGAAGTAAAACTGCATCTCAAGAAAGAGAGTGTGGTTGCTGGGGCCTTTCAATAGCAAACCAGTCTTTAGACGAAGTAATTAGTAGCATGGCTTCAGGCATGGTGTGAGGGGGGCAAAGAAATGTTGCTAGTAATAGTAGCAGTTGCATGCTCAGGAAGAGAAACAGAGGTTGCTAAAGGAAAGTACTTGGAGGTGATGACTCTCAGTGGCTGCCCAGGCTGTAACAGCAAAGTGAACAAGGCACCCAGGGGCTTGTCACCCAGCTTTGTGTCCTGTGAGTCCCTGGCACAGGGTGAGCCACATCTCCCTGCATAGCCTCCTCTGCATAAATACCCATTGTTACTGCCAGTAGTGGATTTACTCCTTTATCTCTAGTAATAAATGTCTGTAATTTTGGATTTCTGGTTGAAATCTTGTTCTGGAAAAGCTGGAAGTGGCATCCAATCTGTTCTCAGCTCTGCTAAAGACAGAATTAGCAGTGCTGTTATTCAGTGTTGGAGAGGAAGTATACAAAGTTAAAAACACAGATGGATGGTAATGATGAGCTAGAGAACAATGAGAATCAAAGTACAGATCACAGAATCATTAAGGTTGGAAAAGACATCTATGATCATCTAGTCTAACAGTGTACTTACCACCAGTGCTGCCATGTTACTTAGCTGTTGTGAGAACTGGTAATACTCGTATAGAAGTTAGACCATTCACCACAATCTAGAGTATGAAATAACAGGAAAGAAATGTGTGTCGGTGTTATTGTTATGTTTATGGAAATGGATTAATTATCCTCTGCTGGCTTCTGAGAAGCAGGTCCATTCAAATACCAGACCTGTGTCCAGGTCAGCAATTAGTGCTGTGCTGTACTGAAAGGAAAGCGTCTCACTGCCTTTTGTGAGCACAGTGTGTGCCTGGGCTGCAGCTGCAACTAATTTAAGAGGACGTTTACATATCCTGAAGTGTTCCTTGTGAATAGGTTTTATCATTCTCAGTCCCACAGGAAAGAAAGCCTCCAAATGTGTCTGTTGACACTGGCATGAAGCATGGTGTTTGAAGTCAAACCCATTAGGTTTGCTTTCTGGCCAGCCCAGTTACATTTGTCACAGGACTTGACAAGGATGGCTCTTCTCCTGTTGTGAGCTCTGGTGTTCAGGTTGTCCAAAGCTGTCCTAGCCATGGAATAAAGTATCCCACTCTTGTAGTAGTTTGCTTTAGGTTTGTGGGCTTTGGGAAATGATCTGGCTGTAGGACATCAAACATATCAGAAGCACAGCAATGCTTGCTCTCATCTGTTATGAGCACCAGCGATGCTGCTTGAATAGAGGGGCAGCTGTGAAGGGCAGTCTGGCTCTGCAGGCTCTGGGGTCCATCCCACTGATGGAGAGCTGCCATTTGTACAATAACAGTTTCTGAGGGAAAAAGACAAGTCAGGGCATTCCTGGATTCCCAGAACTTGACATATCTTATGCTGCTGACAAAGCCAAAGAACGAAGAGTTATCAAGGTCAAAACAGCAAAGAAAAATCCTATTTCTCCTGTGCTGTCTCAGCTTTCCAAATGCCAGTGCCATTCAGGATCACTGATAATGGTGTGGTCACAGAGAGGTCAAGACCGCTTGTGAAGTGCTGATTAATAAATTGGTTCATCATCATCAACTGATTAGATGTGAGGTTTAGGTGTGCATTACAGTTAAGTATCAGCAGTAGTTGAAAGAAATTTATAGCACATACTGAGCATCTCAGCTATAGTATCTAATGATATTTCAGTAATAAACCCTTCCTTTCAGGTGATAGCCCTCACCATTATAACAAAAGTTTAATCAGAGGATTAAAGATGCTTTTTTTATTATGATTTTGGTTTATAAGCTTTAATTCTTTTTCCCTCTGGAAACCTTCAACAGAACTGCAAGAAATATAAATCTTAGGAAGTGAAATTAAGCACCAATTTTAATTCTAGTAAAATTTCTGAGAGCATTCCACAGGTTTTAGACACGAGTATATCAAAACGCTCCGTACATGTATTTATCTTTACAATATCCTAAGAAATAGAGACCTGCTGCTTGTAGAATGGCTCTGTGGGAGATGGAAAAGACCAATCTGAATCTTGTGAGAAGTGGCTTGTTCCTTGACCCCACAGTAGTCATTCCTTTCCAAACAAACTTGAAGCTTGCTTTAAAGTGAAGTATCCCTAGCCAGTTCCACTGCCCTGGAGAATCCTACTGACAAAGTCAGGCCATATCGCCTAGGAGCTGACTCCAGGTTCACATCCTCAGGAGGCTTTTATCCCAACTGATGTGAACAAAGTGTAACCACCGCTGGGGAATGTTTTCCCATGGTGGTTTGGGAGAGCTCCAGTCACAGTATGTATCTCATATGTCTGCTGTGAGCACAGCAATTATTTTCTGCTACCTTAAGATTAGAGCTGTTTAAAATCCTTGGTGAATATTGAACACAACACTGAGAGAAAGTTACGAGAAGTTTCAAATATTCTGTATACATTCAAGAGGTGATTTATGTACATTATTGTATTTAGTCTAGCTAAGCAAGATTTCTCTCAAAATAATGTTAAATAATGAAACGCTCATCAAAATATCTACTGTAATGCAGAATAACCATCTTGTTAGCATAAACTGTGCACAGTGATGACTTTTGAGAGCCATGGTAGATGAAAATCCCTTTCAATTATTTTATTACATATCTAAATTTCACTTTCTAATGTTGTGGTATTATTTAACTTTGTTATTTACCACTGAATGCTATGGTACAAGCTAAGAGCTTTCTTCTATACCTGTAATTATAAATGTCACCTATACGTTTGTTGTTCTGTGCTCTCTTTCCTTCTCTCTCTCTTTTCTTTTTTTTTTTAATGCATTTCTGCTACAGGTCTTTTTCTGCATAAATAATTCATGGCTTCAAGTGTAGTTACTGAAAACTTTTGCAATAGCATTTAATCCCCTCTATATCTTAAAGGAGATGTTTGATCTTTAGAAGGATTTCTTTCTTTAGAGAACTACAGCAGTGCTTAATTATTTCTGTTTAAAATCAAGCAAGATTCATGGGCAATATTTTTTGTTAACTTCAGTGGATTTACTTTTAATAGCATAAAGGAAGTTTGGATCATGATAAGAATCTAAAATTCTTCCATATTAATTCTTTTCTGACCTGCTTGTTTTCTCTAATCTTTGGTAAACGTTTCAAAAGGAATTTGTTAAGTTTCTTCTTCTGTAATATAGTAGAGATTAATTTTCATCCAGGTTTCAGGGATTTTTCAACCATGTTCTCACAGGTATTTAGGTTTCTGGTTGCTGTTCATGGCAGGAGTATTGATAATTATTTAAGTGTTGGAATATCCTGTTTTCTATTAGATTACACAGAAGACATTTTGCAGAGTATAGTTTATCCATCACTTGCTGTGTGCAGTGCTAGCTGAAGAATATTCAAATTCATCAAGTGTTTTATGCACAAATTAGGCTTGAGAATATGCTGATTTTTGTTGTTGTAATTGAATGCCCACCCCGGAAAATTAGGAGTTCCCTTTCTGTGAAATCCTATCTCTGTTGACAACAAAGGTAACATTTCTCCCTTTAGATTGAAATTCTCTCCTTGCTGTTGCTTTAAATTAAAAAGAAAAAGAGAGAGAGAGAAGGAAGAAGCCTTCACTTATTATATATGTTATAATATATATTATAACTGCTGCGCAATCATGATATTGCCAGTCATTTTAAAAATCATGTCCCCTATCCTTTAAAATAAGTAACGACTACCAATATACCAGGTTGGTGATCACAGATGCCATTACCGGTGCGTATGGGAACAAAGCCAGAATAATGTGACTTGGGATTGATTCATTATATTCTTTTCTTTGTAAAAACATTTGATTCCTTTTTATATTGTCCAAGTAACCAAAATATAAACAAGTACAATGCTTTCCCAAAATCCAGTTCCTAAGGGCCACAAAAGCAGTTTCTTTCTCTCTGCTCACTCATTTCTTTTCAATAAATCTTCAAAAAATCTTAAAAAAAACCACCCAAACTCAAACCCAAAATGTATTCAACGAGACCAGAAAATCAGTAGCATTTTATTTCAAACAAAGGAACAAAACACAAACAGGCTGCAAGTGTGAAATTCCTTCTGCTTCCATTCTTCCCTTGTTTTGCTTTAGCTCTTTAAATGCACCTTTTCCTTGGGGAGGGGGGAGGATGGGGGGGGAGCTGGAGGAAGAATCTATATTGTCCAATTGTTTTTCCATTAAAATCTACAGCAAACCCCTACAGCTTTATAAAGGACCAAGATCAAGGTAGGCATATTTGTTCATGTATTGATCATTCCTGCTGGATATCATGCCTTTTCTCTGGGCTGATAATCTACATCACTTTCTGATCTGGTGATTTCTGCTCTCTGAAAGTTGTATGGCAGGAAGAGATTGCTGCTTTTTGTCTGTGTAATTGCTTTGAAGATTTAGGGCGAGATTTTAATCTCAGAAGGGCAATATATCTCAAAGAATCTTAGAAGAAGAAGAAAAAACATTGCTAATGGGTATGCAGGCAGAATTGCAGCAGCATTTTCCATGTAACAAACAATGCATGACATATACCTGAGGTTAGGGTCTGGCAGTTGTGAAATTTAGAGGGAAAGCCCTACAGAGAGCTATTAGTAATTTCGACGCCATCAGTCATGATCTCCTATGTGATAATTGTAACGCTTCTTTAATATCTTTATGCAAGGATCTGTAAGCCCTTCTACATTGAAGTTCAGGTTGTACATTTAAGAGAACTTTTCTTCTTCCTCCCCTGAAAAGAGAAAATCACCCTTTTCTCACAGAGCAACACACAAGTCACAGTGCACACAGAGCCATAATCCCACCTGCATCTGAATAAAGCAGCAATTTAGTGGCCTAATGCATTTTTCAAGACTTATCAAAACACCATAACAAAATCCAAGTGCTCGTATCTGTAATTCCAAGAAATGATATTCTAATCTCAGTGAAATTTTTTCCACATTTACTTGAATTCAGCCAAGTACAGAAGTTGAAGCTGCTTGGGCCAGAAAGTAACTTTAGAATCATCTGAAAGATTTGTGAGTGTATATTAGAATTTAATGTTTCGGTTCAGACTTTTTTTTTTTTTTTTTTTTTTTTTTTTCCCTCTTACAGTCATTGCACAGAAAACTACTTTTCTTGGAGGGCTCGTTACCATGATCTGTCAACAAAACACACTACCTTGTCTTTCCTATTGATTACAGATTCAGTCAACTTTGTGTTCTGGGTAATGTGCTCCTAGCGTGCTGCCCAGGCTGAGGTGAAGTCCCTCAGGGTTGTGGTTCTTCACTGCAATAGATTGCAACCTGATATTTTTGCCTCAAAACATTTATATTGTCTACAGATAGGTTTTTGTTTTTTTTTCAGTGCTGGCTTTGACATGTTGAGAAGAGATGGGTCTTGGGTCGGTAATGAATGACACCAGTTTCCTAGCAGGTTTCGGTTTTTTCTGACTTGGAGAGGCTCTCTCTGTGTATATGTATATAAAATAATTATCACCATAATTATCAGCAACTTACTTAAAGCAGGTAGCACACCTGGCACTGAGGCCGTATGTGACAGCTTTCACGTGTTGCAGGAGACCTCTCCAATAGCCAAGACCCCTGGATATGGTACTTCTCTGTGCTGCACCTGGCAGGATGTACCAACAGCATTGCCTACCTCTTCAAGGAGAGCAATCCTGGTTGGTTCACTGACCAGATTCACCCATGATATCACACAGTGTGTAAAACTGGGAACCTAATGGAAAAAATAGATGTGATGCAACCCATGGTGTTAACAAGCCTGAGGAGTACTGATAAAAATATTTGGAGGCTTCACTGTGAATACAAAGGCTGATGACTTTTTTGTTTCCAATTGTTGCTACTCAATACAGAGTGTGTTTGAAGATCTGAAACTTTCAATTGAGGAAAAAGTTGCCTTCTTGTTCTTTTCGTCATGCTGTGTTGACATGTTTTCATCAGCTACATCGTATTACCTCTTCTACATTAAAGGCTAATCACAGACTTGGAGTCTGCAGTTACCAGCTACAAATAGAATGATTTCTCCCTGTGAGACCACAGCATTCCTCAAGCAATTTTCCACCTTTATGCAGGTTTTTTTTTGTTTTGTTTCATGAGGGGTTTTTGTTTGTTTCTTACCATCTGCCTTGCAATTAAGTTATTTAAAAGCACCCGCATCAAAGAAGTGTTGTGGTTCTCTACAAACAGATATCACCACTGCAGTGCAGTAGTGACAAAAATAATCTACCCAGTTCCATAGCTCATTATGATGAAATAAATAGTTTCCCTGGTATTTCTTACTGACAATTACAAAACCAAATCACACATTAAAAAAAACCCACATTTTCAAAATGAGAAAGCAATTCATCTTCAGATAAAACCTAGACAATGACAGCTAGACAATGAGAATCAGATCGGAAGCATCCATCTTCTATTTATATATATGTAAGTTATATATAGACAAGTTATAAAGTTGCTGGAGATTTTCATTTTTTTTAATGTGTTTCTAAAATATGTTGAATACATTCCTATATGAAGATCATAATGGTATGATCCAATACCTATATGACATTTATATTTTTAATTTAAAAATGTATGTGTTGCTTTAATGCCCCTTCTAGTCTTTAGGCTTTACAGACTGTGGAGAACAGGTATGGTTGAAGAAAGGGATGGAAGATAAGGGCTGAAGATCAACCTTAGGAAGCTCTGAAACAGCCAGTACTTCACATTAATTGTTGTTAAGAGTCCCATAGGGATCGGTTTTTCAAAAGATGCAGTATTTAAACAACAAGGCTGTACTGAATGTAAAGGCAGAGGGGAAAAAAAAAACAACAAAACATGGATTAGAGGAGCCATTAAAATAAATGTCAGCTTTGGCATTTTTCCCACTTCTGTATTTCCCCACTGTACAGTAATAAAGAGAGAAAGAAGGCCAGACGCTTTAAAGAAGACAATTTCTATCAGGAGGAATGCAATTATAGTGGAATGAGAAGACATGGAGGAAAAGGAAATACAAAGAATCCAACATTTCAGGAAAAAATATTTGCAAAGGTGAAAATGTTCAGAGTGGTCTCCATGACATGGCAATGGAGAACCTGTACAAAAATTGACCAGAGCTTGCTGGTAATTGGAGGTAATGTTTCATTGCCCAGACAGGTGATTACCTTTGAGCTGCTCAGAGTGGCCTCCCCAAACAATCTGAAACCAAGCTGAGAAAATGGGATTTTGTGTTGTCTTCCTCTGTGACCTCTACTGTCAGCTTAACAAGAAAGTAAATTAATCATGGTGTGTTTGCTTTATTCAAAGAGCAACGCTTGCCTTTGACATGTTCTCTTTTATTTCCATGGCTTGTGATTTACATTCTTAAGAGAAAAAAAACAACACTAAAGGAATTTTGCAAATTGCATTTCTCTTATTGGAGACCAAAGAGGGAACTGAGTCATGCCCTTCTGGCTGCCCTGACACAGAAGCAAGGGGAGAAGCAGGGGATGGTTTTGAACCTCCTATTCAGTTGTTAGGTGGTCTCCATGGATTTCAGGTAATTTCTCTGTCTCAATCTTAAACAAGTTTTGAACCAAGAGCAGACCTCCAAAAAATAGTTGCTAGCCTGGTCCTCTGTGTTGCAACACACTTTTTAGGTGAGTGACACCAAAACTGCCTTTCACTTTGAAATTTGTTTTGGAGTTTTACTGTGCCTCTATTTTCAGACTTGACGTGTCCCTAGATTCATTGACACAAAACTCCAGAATTTCCCCTCTGATTTATCTAAAAGAGTAAAGCAGTTGTTTTCCCCACTTTTTCCTTTGCAGCGATTAAAATGTCTCCTGTCCTTCTGCAAGGCCGGCACACACACTGTTTGAGACTTAGAGCAGAAATTCAGTTCTAGAAATCCTTTGAAAGCCCTTACCTTCTTAGATATTTGGCTGTATTTTCCTGTTCCACATTTCAAAAACCTCAAGTGTCACCTTCACTCCCAGGTGTGAAGTCAGTGATGTGCAAGGCAGAGCCAATGCACAGCAGCGCCCTATCTGCTGCTCTGTGATTAAAACCTGGAATGGTAAAATTCTACCAGTCATTACCACTGTGTCGCTTCCCCATGGAAATCACCTTTTTCTTCACCTTTGTAGTTGCTGTAATGAGATCAGTGCACAGCAATGCAGCGTGCAGAGCGGTCCAGCTGTGTGGGTGGGCCCTGTGGAAATGAGCCAGCTGGAATTGCCATTCCTGGGGATCACGAGAAAGGTTTTCAGATTTATCACCAGTATTTGATATACTAATCTCATTTGTGCTTTCATTCCGGTGATTGAAAGTAACCAAATTGGAATTAATTGTCAAGTTTTGAGAGAATTAGGCTAATTGTTTTCAAAGCAGCTATCAAGTGATGGATCTCATGTCCTGCCCCATCAGCCACTGCCTCTATAGTGTGTATGTCCGAAAAGCCATACAGCCTCACCATGGCTCAGTGCTGGACTCACTGTATTCTTCTCCAGCATTAAGGAATGAAGTTATTCTTCAGAGGAGACCTCCAGGGCTTCATTTGTTACGAGAGCTGGCAGTATGGAATTCAAAGCACAAATTTAAAGGGAACGATTATAATTCACCAGGAAAAAAATAAAATAAAATAAAATAAATTAATAATAATTTTTTAAAAAAAGGGGAAAAAAAAGAACCTGCTTTAAAGAAAAAGCAAATATTCAGGGTGAGCTCTGTGGTGCTACTACATTGCTGTCTAATATAACATACACTTTAATAGGCAGGTTTTAATGAGCAACATCTTGAAGACTGAGCTATTCTCTCAAGATAATAGCTGCTTCAGAGATAAAACCTTTTAACCTGAACAGAGTGAAAAAGCTTAGATCTTGAGTGTATGTGGAGCTGCATCCTGTCTAGGGAAGAATAAACCCAGACAGCCGCCCACAGCGGAAAGCTTAACAAATTTGTATAATAAATGTTACATATTATGTAATACAGAACTGAGGAGTGTCTGGGAGACTGAACATCATAATTGTGCCAAAGGTATTAATGGATCGAGTTGTTCATTTCCTACCAGGGAATCGGAATGCAGAAGATCAGTTACGTCTGATCTGTGTATCCTGGGTTGTTTCATTTTTCCTTTCGAGGGTGTTCTTTGATTCAAAACATGTAAAGATGTTTTCCACGTAATTCCTTTAAAAATGATCCACCCTGAATCCCCTACTCATGTCTCTGTGTCTGAGCTTGTGCAGGCAGGGCAGCAGTCACAATGCAGCACAGAAAGCAGCTGTGACAGGCAGAGAAAAAATATAATCAGCATGAAAAATGGCTGTGGTTTGTTAGTAAAACTGCTGTTGCTAACCTAAAGTATCGTATTTTTATTCCTGTTTTTAGGTGGATTTCTTTTTATGGCCCTCTTTACTCATGTCAGTTTTCTGAAGAAATACTGAACAGCCTTGCCCTTAGTAATAAGAGGTGATGACTTCCATCTATGTAGTTGGTAATTCTGACGGGTTCTCAAGAGATTCATCAACTTTTCAAGTTCTGTTTGCCTGGGGGGCGGGGGGGTGAAATATCCGTGCCTTTATATAAAAAAATCTTAAAGCAGAAATATTGAACGTTCAAGTTCTGACTGACCAAAGGGTTAATAAAATGCATTGCACAAGTTTGCTAGCAGTGTTCAGAACGCAAAGCTGTCTTTCCTCTATGATAGTAAAACAAACAAGGTGGTTTTCAGCACGACTAATTGTCAGAGATAAGAAACAAATGTCAAGAAGGGAGGTGAATCTGGCACCTGGCAGAGCCTGACATGCAGAACATGTTAAGCACCTTAACCTGCGTCAGGAGCTGAGATGCTCCTTAGTGAAAATAAGATCAGAACAAAGATTAAGCCTCATTTGCTTAGGAAAGAATTGTGGATGTGTTTCGTATCTAAAATACTCAAAGTCAAACATGCACTTCAATAATAGACCAAAAACGGAAGGTTCAATCCAGTTTCCCCATAGAATTAGCCTGTTTGGGAAGGAGTTTTTTACCCAGTGCCAGAAACAAAGAGAAGCATAAATCAGAGGGCTGTGTAAATAAAGCATTCACAAATGTATGTTTTCTATCATTAGCCAAACCACTCATTGTAAGTATTCCTGGGAGTACCATTTTACCACAGCCTAAGCACTGTATTTGTACTACACAATCCTGCAATAAGTACTTATTAAAGTCAACTATACAATGTATTAAGTGAAAACCATTTATAAACATAATCTGAGAGTTAAATGCTATTAGTCATTTTGAAAGTATTGATAGAGCCTCTTACTAGAAAGATTAGAGATATTACTTATCCAGCCACTTGCACAGGAATCAAAGTGCACAATGGAACAGAATTAGCACTGCCACGCTCAGTAAAACCTTTACTGCTGGCAGCATTCACCTACGCATTGGATGACAGGTTTTGAGTCTGTGATTGTGTTACGCATGTGGACCAACCCCAGGTATGGTTCTGTTTTATCTAGTCAGTTTAGAACCTTCCGTCTTATCCTAGATGGGCTTCTGATGCAGATGCTGTCTGTAAAGGGGCTTAAAGTATATAGGTTATATTTGTACATAAAAAAATCTCTAGAGTTCTCCCACATGATGGGAAAACTGGAGAGATGTTGCCAGAGTCTCTCCATGTGGCTTCAATGAAAGGTTGAAAGAAGATGTAGATATTGGCACATCTCGGGGGGTACCTGGCAAGGTTGAAATATTACCATTGAGCAGTGGGGAAACTGAAAATAATTCCAGTCTTTGTGTGATGATTCTGTCTCTGCCAAAGCCAGCTGCTGGCAGTTGGCTTTGTCAGGGTGAGGAAGACAGCATTTTCTTCTGCAGAACTTTTCTTCAAATGTAATGAAGAGAAACAAACAGTTAAAATAAAAGCTACGAGAAAGCGCAGCGAGACAGAGAGCAGTTCAGGAAACAGCAATTCCCCGTGGACTGTGAAATGAAAAAGGCTTACTAATTCATAAACTTCAGGTGTCTGTGCTTTAAAAGAGAAAACTTATGAGACCCGTACTTCATTTTTTCCCTTTTATTAACCATACGATGTGCTGTAGGCGTGTAATTTCTTCAGTCTAGAATTCATTCGATTCCTCAGTGCTGTCTTACCATAGCTTTCAGCACCTTGAGATGAGAGCGGTGTTCAGGGACAGGCTCTGCTGGCCAGGACTCACATCTGTGGAGGGAAAAGGCAACTCATCTTCCATTGGGCTGCAGTGAGGAAGGGGCTGGGAGGCAGCAATGTGTGGAAACAAAGCTCTGATGGAGGGGGAAGGAAGTGAATTTCCCTTGATGCTCTGTCATTCAATTACTCTTACAAGAGCTATTGTTGCCATTATTATACTGTGTTGTGATAGATCGCTATCTGACTATGACTTTGGACCTAGCCAGTGAAGTGCTCTCCATTCACACGGGCCTTCTGTATCCCGTGGATAGGGTTTGAAATGTTAAAAAAAGCATGTGGAGCACAGGAAGTGTTGTTATCACCTTGTTACGGACATGGACACGGACATAAGTGCAGAGAGAATATGGGAAAATGTGGTGGCAGCGTGAATCAACTTTGAGTCTCCTGGGCCATAGTCTTGATGCTTTTTCTATGACAGTTCAAAATGTATAAAATTTGCTAGTGATGATTTCCAAGAGGATTCTTTACCTGCCATGTTATTAAATTCTTAATCATCACTGCCACAGAGCAGAAGCTTGCTAAATATATCCTTCGTCTGACCAGCTGTAGCAGTTCTTAGGTTTCTTAGTATTGCTGAATGTTGACAGCATCAGAAATAAGATTTTTCTCTGTTTGAACCGTTATTAATTTTTATCAGTGGCTTTCAAAGGAACCATATGATGGGATTATAAACTCTTCTGATTAATTAGTAGAGTTCTGCTTTCTACTTCGTGTCTGAAATACAATCACGCAGTGCCATATTGCTGCTAGAGAGGAGTGGCCAGGAACAGCTACAGGTGATCACTCAGTTCATCAGCAGGTGATTTATGAAGCCTTCTAGACAACGTAGTGCGAGCAGTAAAAGAAAGAAGCTCTCCAGGGAATAGTAAAGTCAGAGCAGAGAGTGGAGAATTGAAAGATGCAGTAAAGAAAGATGATTTCACTTAATTATGCTTCTTAGTTCAAGGACTGGTCTCTCCACTGATGGCGAGACACCTACATCGTAGTGAAGGGAGAGGGAGAGGGGGACACACAGAAGAATCACAGAGGTTGGAAAAGCCCTGTAAGATCATAAAGTCCAACCATTATATGGCACCTGCTGCTTTTCACAGATATGTCTTTAAAAGAATATACAGGGCTCATCAAAGTACCTGCAAGACTTCTTGGCTTTCTAAGTATCTTTTTATCCAGATGGGATAGAACTGTCTAAATGCACAGAAAGTACATGACAGTGCAGAGCTCTTTAGTTCAGCAGGTAAAGCTGCAGCCGGAGGTGTCTGCAAGCTGCAGCTGTGTACAGTCAGATTGGAAAGGAAGCAAATAGCCCTGGCAGTGTGGACAGGCAGCGCATCAAGTTTACTGCAGAATGAAGAATGTGGTCTGGTATGTTTTAAAAGTTTTTCCACTACAACCAGTATTTTTTGGAAAGGAAACCTGTCTCTGGGATGAAGTGGGAGCTGAGTGTGCTTGTTTGCCTACGAAAGTCCTTTGCTTTATGGCTTCAGACCTCTCTGTCAGGGAAACTATTCTCCAGACAAGCAATTCCCAGAGCATCCTGTTGGGACCTGTGTGTGTACATCAGTTTCTACAGATGTGAAGTAAATTTGAAGTCTTGGGCAAACTGTCTGGCAAAGCAGTTTAAACAATAAGTTAAACAACCACATTTCCAATTAGAAATGTTTTTGAGTGTCGTCATGCATTGTCTTACATGATTGAGTGCTGCTGTGACATTTAAAACCATTGGTGTGTGGTGCTTGTTGGAATTTGCTAGTTAAATGCAAATTGAGACCTTCAGGCTGAATTGCAACTAATTATTCAAAATAATACTTTTAGTAGGTGAGAGTAAATTATATGAAAACTAAAGCCTGGATCTGATATCTAAATTTTATGCAGTATGAGTATTGCTCTCAGAGACTTCTGTGAATATAAATTTAGAGTGCTAAATATTGCCATATCTGCCATAATTGCATTGTGATGGTTTTGCTGTAATAATATTATATTCCTATTGCTAATAGGAGATGGGTTTTAGCTGGTCAGACTGGACACGTATAACATCTACCTGGAAAACAGAGAGTGAATTTCAGGAGCAGTGCTGCCATGGGGAGGGAAAGAAGCAGTGTTGATCCTGACTTTATGGGGCTGAATCAGTCCCTAAATGCTGTTAGAGATGTTTGCAAGGGTGACCTAATCCTGGCATACCAGGGTATGGACAAGCGTCTCACTATGAGGAGCAGCTGTGACTTGAAATGTGACTTTAAAGTAACTTTAAGATAGCTATATAGAAATGGACTCACACAGTTTTGAACTTGACCTTCAGTAAGTACATAATCTTCAGCACTTATTTTCACTCTATGAACTGTAGTCACCTTTCCAGTGGCCAACAGACTCATGGCCTGGTGGTTATGAACAGCTAAGGGAAAACCATAGAAACCGGGCTGAAGTCACAAAGTGTCAAAACCTGGTGAAATTTAACTGAATTGAATCAGGGAATTTAAAAAAGAAAAGAAAAAAGAATTAATATTCCCAAAGACTTTTAACATTTCTGACTCCATAAGCTGGGAAGACAATCTTAGAAACTTTAAAATGCCCCTGACAAATACTCAAAGACATGTACTTAACTCTGAACTTTCCAGTTTAGAGATTAGAAGTTCTTCACTTTTACATAAACTAAGGAAAGTTAAGGTTTTTTCCTGTATGTATATCTAGAACTGGAAGCAGGGCTTTTTCTAGGATTACAAAAGCCAGTGTTTGTGTGTCAATAGCAAAGGCAGGTTGAGCCTAATTACAAGTGAACTTTTAGTGTTTTCCATATGAAATCCCGGTGGTTATTTTTGTTTGTTTGTTTGTTTTTGCACTATTGCAAAGCTGATGGAGAAAATGAACTGGCATAATCCGATTTCCTATCAGGAGCTGTCTTGCAATTTTAGTAAAACAACATTTACTAATCTAAGTAAGTCATTGATATGATAAAAATTGTGCTTAATAAGGTAAGACTTCATGTTGCATTAAAGACTCCCCTATCACATCAGGGAATTGTAGTCTCACTCTCTCTCTCCAGAAGTCTTACAATTTAAATAAGTTTAGGTTAAGTAAAACAAGATATGCTTAATGATTTTACAGCTGTTTCAGTCCAGCAGCATTAGTGCTATTAGTCAATCACTCAGCACTCAGGTAGTGCTCTCATTTAGTATTTCCCACACCTGACAAATGGGATATACTGCAATGCGTGAGTTTGCCATGGGGATATCACCAGCTTTTCCTGGTCTGGATATAGGAAATCATTTGCTTCAGACATGTACTCTTCCATTTCCGTGTTTTCTCTTTGACAAGGAGCTGGAACCATATGCTTTGGAAGGAAGGTGGTGTCTGCAACATGCCAATTTGGGATGGCAGCCACTCTGTCTTCATTCCTAATTGTTAAATAGGTGGCTCTAAGCACAGATGCATGAGGCTTCATGTCACTTGTCAAATTTTCTAGCTAAACATGCTCAAAATAAAAGGAAGCACATCATGATATATCCTCAAAGCTTTTGTTAATCATGTCAATGACCAGCTTTTAGAATCTGTTTTTTCTTACTCATGGCAATTAATTTCGTACACTGTATGGAGAAAATTCCTTTTTTGTCCACTTAGATTGCGTCACTTTTCAGTGACCACCTGTTGGCACTATATGAGACAGTGCAAACACTTTTGCTCCCATTCATGACTGATTCAAGATGGACGGTTCTGCTTTTCCAAATGTCATATTAATTCTTTACTCAGTGCAGGAGTTGCTTCTGTAACCGACGAGGAAATGTCAACAAGTGGTCAGCACACCTTTATTCCATGCACCTGCCAAATTAGTTTCCCAGAAATTTGCCTATCAGGCAGATGTTTGTTATGGCTTATCTCCTAAACATACACTGAATATGATTCCCATTGGAGGTACCTGTAAATATACTGTCAGAAGGGTGATAAAGGATCCTGTGCTGTGCTTGTGCTATGCAGACCTGGAGGACCAGAGCACACAGGAGGGTTTGAGAACAGCCCTGCAGCCGTTCCCTGGCTCTTTCCCTGCTGTAGGTAGCTATCAAGCAAAGCTGCTGAGAATTGTGAAGGCTATGTTAGATTACAGAAATGAGATGGGAGATGGTAGTCACTCTGTCAGACAAATAAGTCATAATTCCTCCAAGAGAAAGGAGTCTAAGAATAACTCAGAGCTGAGAGAGGGAAATGCTAATGAGTTTAAATCAAAGCTCATTTGCATGCAAGAACGCAAACTCTTTAAGTATTAGCTGTGTAAGCTGTACAATAACCTCTTGGAGACACTGCTAATGTGTTTGGTTTCAGCAGAGACGCTGGGCTGACAGCTCTGGAGCCCGACGGGCTGTTTGCTCAGTGCAGAGATGTGCAGCAGTCACGGTGCAGGATGTGTCCTGCGGTGCCAGGGCTCTGCTGCACCCGAGGGCTGGGCACCTCCGAGCTGCATCGCGCTCCCAACCACGTTTATCGCAAATAAGCCTGGTGTCTGCTGCTTGTTTACCCTTGTATTCTGTCTTCCTGCCTTGGTATGCTTTTTTAATTAGATGCACTCCAGTTCTTTCCCTGCTTGCTCACACTTTAATTTGGGAAGCAGAGTTTTCATTAGCTCTGCAAATATCTGCCGTTCTTTACAAAGTCAAATCTATTACTTGCAAAATAACCTTGCTTAGTCCTGGTTATCAGTTATACCAATAATACTGTGCTCTCTAATTAGTCCAGCTGTTAACTGTTCAAATTCACTTGACTTAGCTGCATTATGTAGCTCTGCCTCACCGTCATCGGTGCTCTCACTTGGCAGATATTTGCTTGCAGAAGAAAGTGCTGTTTCTAAGCTGCTGGAAAAGGTACAGACTTTTTTTTTCTCTCCAACTTTCAGAATGATCTTGTCTTGCAGCTTTGCCATTTTCCTCGTAATCCCACTGTAATGTACTGCCTGTTTCTAATGCCACTAAACCCGCCACATGTAACAGATTTTTCTGTCTTCAATATCTCTTCAGAGCGACTTGCTTCCAATGAAATCCACAAGTGCTGTAATCTTCCCTTCCAGCTCTGGGCTGCGCTCAGCTCCTGGCCGATGCATTCAGGTGGCTTCATTTTCTGCCCAGAGTTTCCCTGCTCCTGACACCATGTCAGGGCTGAGCAGCTGCAGCTGTATTGCAGGGCTCAGGGGTTGTGACACAGCTCTGAGCTTTGGATGCAGGTGATGGTGGATCCAGCGCATGCTTATGGTAACTGCAAGGCTCCATCCACCATTGTATATTTTTAAGGCAATTCTAAGATACACATCCTTTGTTTTATGTCCTCTGCTCTGAGCATCAGATAGATAGCAGCAAAGCATTTCTTATGGACTGTTTCAGAAATGCCACAGAATACTTCAAATTTCAAATCTGATATTCAACTTACTACATCACAATAAATGTATTCAGTGAAAGAAATGAGAAAACAGCAAAGCATCAGGGCTGTCCATGCCTTTTGCAATAAATTCCACTTTTTTAATTGGTCGGCACTCGCTTTCTAGTAGTATTTTCATCTTGTTTTTGAAGACATTTAAGTTCTAAAGTAGGAAAGGGCGTGTAATTTTGGAACCGAATGGAACATTTTGTTCAACTTGGAAAGATGTTTAGTTATTGTCTTTAAGCTTCCCAGAAGCTGAGGTAAATTTTCACATTAAAGTGACCAAAACTTTACTTAAGAAACATGAAAACAAACTGCAGGGTTTTGTTTCTTTTCCTTTCTTCCCCCCCCCCCCCAGTCAAAGCTAGCTGAACTTCCCTGTTAGAAATAAGACACAGTGTCACTGTGCGGTGGAGGGCAGATATGACAGAGGGAGGCTCTTCCATCGCAGTATGGTACCACAGCTTGAGTGCAGACCTGCTGCCAAAGCAGAACCTGCTCACGGGAACAAGTGTTGCTCACTGTGAACACACTGACAGCATCTGTTCCCTAGGAATAACCCAGGGCTTTGGGGTCACTCAGCCCCTGCACAGAGCACAGAGTGAGTCGGGGTTTGATTTGGGGTAAAATCTGGCTTCCTGAGCTCTCCTTTTGGGAGATGTTTGAGACAAATGCACATCAGAATTGGGAGCAACCCAGTGCCCTGCGATGTGGGGAAATGTTTAAGCTTTTCAGGAAAAATGTGCACCTGTGCTCTGAAGAGATGTGGGTAGAAAAGTTTCAGTTATGAAACCAAAGCACTGTAACTCAGCTGAGCTACGGCCAGGTGAAAAATAGGAGGTTTTGGATGTGCTATTCTCTGTCTAGAACAATGTCATAAAAAGCTTTGTTATACAGTAGTAATAGGTTTAGAGTAACAGGCTGGCTGATGGCTTCACATCCCTCCCAGTCCACAGATGGAACTCACGCAGAGACTCCTAAACTGTGCTCTGAATAATGCAGGTCTCCACTGCCAGTGCTTTGTGCCTAGGGCCACTAATTGTCCTTCACTGCAGCCCCTGCTCTGCTCACCGGCCCTAAGCCCGCTCTGGCATGTTTTGCTGCAGGATCACTGTGGAAGGTGGGGGAACTGGAGATAATCAGTGGCAGCTTCAGAGGGATGCAAAAATAAGCACTTTAAGAGCCTCACTGAGGTTACGATCAGCTTTAGATATTGAATCGGCAGGAGTAAATATTTTTCTCTTTCTCTGTTAAATTGGCTTAGACTTATCTTTTGTACAATAAATAATTAATTGAATTTACGTTTAACTATTCATTTTTGTACTAGCCCAGATAGGAGCAAAACAATATTTGCTACAGTGTTTTCCTAGAGCTTCTAGAAAGTTACCTTTGCAGTAAATAAACAAACAACTGTATATTAAAGCCTGTTTTTCAGCAAAGGTGCACAGGCTTTGTAAGCAGCCACTGCACTCAAGATTGTGCAGAACTTAAATCCAGGTTTGGAACACATTCTCACTTTGTTTGCTGGAAAATATAAAAGGAACTGATTTCCCAGTGCAGTGAGATGGAGTTTCCCTTGCCTTGCAACATCTACCATCCAGTTAGAGATCAGATTGCTAATTCCTTACCTGCAGATATAAATTTACACATATAAAGACCTGTTTGTGCTTCTGCATTAGGCAGGATGCTCAAGGAGAAACCTCAGGAGGTAACATCAGTACACGTTTTTTTGCAGAGGCTTCTCTGCTTATGGCAATGTGCTTGTTGGGTGCTGAGGAAGCATTTGACGTGAGAGAATGGCTGTTCTCCAACGATTTCAATTTCATTCCCACTCTTAACGTGGGTCAGAGTGCTTTATACCTGTCTATTTGAGGCTGCAAAGACCTGGTGTCATCTCCTCATATTTCCCACTAGACCAATGCGGGAGATAAGAAAGTGTGCTTTCTCCTTTGTTGTCCTTCAGGATCAAAGGTTTTAATGGCTGCGATTTGGATTGCTGAGCAGCACAGTGAATTATGCGTCTTGAAAGCTGAAAATAGGATTTCAATTATTTGCAGGTAGTATATAGATTTTTTATGACTGATCCTAATAAGCCCTCCTTAGCATTTGACAGGCAGAAGTGTGTGTGTTTTTACCCGAGGAAATCAAATGAGGGAAAGAAAAGTAATTTGATTATACATGGTGGGAGGTAGTTGAAAAATGGACAAGTAAAGAACCACACTGTAAATTGAACTAGACCCGGGACAAGGTGCAGGCAGCTGAGCAGTGGCTCTTATTACTCCTGGGTACCTCTGCCTTGGAAGAGACTACTGAAACTACTGGGCATGCTCTGCCTGCTAGACAGGAAAAGTACTGGGCAGCTGTAGGTCAGGTAATTCCTTCCATCCTTTTGGCAGATATAATACATAAGTATCAGTTTGCAGCCCTTTGCAGAGGATCTTGAGCCTGACTGCTGAGCAGGGGAATTCATAAAATAAACAGGCTCAGCAGGCCTGTAGAGAAATTGGAGAGATCAGCAATGTCTGGATGGTGGGACCTTTGCTCTGGGCTGTGGCAAAGTGACTCCTCCAAGACAGGGCGGATGGCAGGGCCTACATTCCAGGCTGCATAACTTGAGGGGAGCATGGGCTGGGCTCTGCTCTCGCAGCCCCTGGAGGTCAGCAGCTGTCTGCCTGGCACTGGGAATGAGTAGGAAGTTATCAGTCTGTATTGCATCAGGATGGAGGGCCTGAAGGAGTGTTGCTCAGGACTCTGAGGGCAGAGCTGCAGGGCCCAGGCCCAGGCGTGCTCAGGCACACCACGTCATCCATGCATTTCTGACCTCCTGGCTGGGGATATGACTCCATACTGAAGTCAGGCTCTAGGCTAATGAAACTCTGGGTACTATCCAAGCGGAATTATTTGGGGCTTAAGGTGCTTCCTCTTCTTTTAACAACAGTGACATACACCCCAGCGTTGGACTGAGCACAGCTGTCACACAACTCAAAGGAGTGAGTGCAGAGATGCATCTTTTTAAAGATAGATCTTTGCTCTTCTTGCACTCCCACACAGAAGCAAAATGCCAGCGGGGACAAGTTGTATTTCTCCTTTATGTCAGATAGATGTTTCTGTGGTCCGTTACCTAAGCGTCTCAGCATCTCCTAAATCTGTCATCTGTTTCACAGCACTATATTAATTTGGTATTATGGGCTATGGATGCACCAAGGGGCTGAAAAACGCAAACAAGACTTGATGGGGGGTCTGGAGCTCACTGAGCAGGGAATTGGTCCCTCATTTCCTAAGTATTAGAAAACACTCTTCCCTGTGTTTTCATCCTTCTCCCAGAATCAGCTCTGCTTCTGCAAAAACACAAGTGCGTCAATTTCTTCCTACTGTTTTCTCTGACAACTTCCCATTTTGTCCATTAGCTTTACAATTTCAAAGTTTATTTACTCTAGAAGAATAAGGTTACGTGCTTCTTTAGTCGTCTGCCTCATCCGATAAAGCAAATTGTTTCACTTTGCCATTCATCTATCACATGTTACCGCAGTGTTTAGTGCTTCATTAAAAATAAAACCTGGGAAAACATCAATTCTTGAACATCTCTGTAGCCCTCCGGCCACAGTGCGCCTCTTGGAATCAGACAGTAATATATTTACACTAAACAATAGAGTCTGCACTTAGGTACTTTATAGGACAGAATGTGCAAGTAAGCCTGTTTTTCTCAGAAGAGGTCATCTTTATGGTGGTCTTTGTGCATTGAAATAGCAGAGGCAGCTTTGTGGGGAGAGCTGCTGGCCATGGCTGTGTGAGCACACAGCTTCTGAAATAACACCTCCAGCCTGCCTTGGCAATACCCCTACGCTCATTAGTACAGCAAAGGAATTGTTTCCAAAGGTGGTATAAATAGCCAGCATTACACAAAGCCTGCCTGTATTCCAGATTTCACAACGTGACACTTTGTCAGTCATTTGCAGAACAGCCTTGTGAGTATCATCGGCTGTGAGCTTAGTAAAAGCTGACTGTGTTTTGTTGAGACAACTTGGGGAGATACAGTTTGTGACTACTGAATCACATTAGTCTAATGCATTTATTCTTTTCTTATGAGAACGCATATCCTCATATATAGTTTCAGACATAGAATAGCAGTGGCAATAAACAGATGTGTTATATGGGTCCAAGTAGAAGTGCTGAGGAGATAAGTAAATGGGAAGAGAGATGCAAGAGATGGATTCGGTAGTGAAAGCTAAGGGGCTCTGAGCAGCCATGCTCCAGCAGCATACAGCTTTATTGCTAGTAGCACAGCCTGTAAAAGATGGTGTACAGTGCTGATCTGACAACCCTTTATGTAAATACTTAAGAAAACATTTGAGGGGAAAAAACACTTCAATCTCCTGAGTCCATATGCCTGAAAGGAACTTGCCACGAGGCTTATTCTTCTCTAGGAAATTTCCTTTCCATTCCCCTGAAGGCAGAGCTATTAACAAGACATGAGATCTCTATTGTTTTTGTGTCGGCTCTGGAAGAAAGGATCCTATAAAATATGCTTATTAACAGGTAGGCTTTTCCCTTGCTGCTGTGCGGTTTCCTTTTTGTTTCTTCATGTAGGCTTTGCAGAGCGTGTTTCTGCAGTAACAGGTCTACTTTTCCCTTGTAACACTGAATTATTAACCTGTGATGGGGTCAGCAGAATGGCTTACTTCTCTAATGGTACAGGTCCCATTATTCACACTGAGAAGCACCACACTCAGCATGGGGTCTTGCTGAAGGGATCTATCTGCAAAGTGTGCTGCTGCTGGAAATTAAATTGGTAGGGCTTCATATGCCACAGCACAGGATGCAGAAAATCAGAAGCTGCAACACAAGTCTGTAAGACATTAAAAAATCCAGTTGTTGTGGGATGCAAATGACTTTCAAGCTTTGTTTATTCAAAAAGAATAAAAGAAAACAAAAGGCAAATCACCGTTGGGGCTTTTGGAAAACCTCTAATCTTCCCCTAGTTTGGCTGTATTTCTGTGCACTTAATTGAATCCCCTCTCTGTTTCAAATACCTACTGCAGATCTTGTGTAACACAGAATTAAATTGTTCACTTCCTGAAACTGAGCATTTCAGTTCCCAGTGCTGAAATCTGTTGAAACTTTCTATTTACTTTAATACAATAAGATTCTCTGTAATATATCCTCTTCTGCACAATTTTTCCTTGGGCACAATGTTCTATCCTGATTCCTATATATATTCTAGTCTTCTTTATGCTCTATTCTCCACAGTATGCCTTAGCGAAGGAAGAAAATTTACAGCCTGGTGTCTACAGCCTTTTCTCTGCAAATAAAAAAGAAATAATGCTGAAGTAAATAACAGATGTCAGATCATGTCACAGTGCTACTTTGAGATGAGAAATGTAGTGTTACCAGAGTTTACAAGTCGTGCAAGCTGGAAGATAGTTAAGCATTGTTATTGCTAATCGGACTAATTTCATAATAAAATCGTTATTAAAGTACAGAAATCAAAAGCACATTTCGTATGTTTAAATAAAGGTCTCTAAGGACAGAAATCTGTGACTGATATGGTTTTCTCCTATGTGAAATACTTTCAGTATGCTTACTGGCACTGAGCTGGGGATGTGTAGGATGAGACCTTCATGAGGGGTCCCACTATTGTGAGTGAACAGGATCTTGGTTCCTGAAGCCAAAAGAAGTCCATGTATTTCAATGATATATATATATATATATATTTCAGCTAAATTATTTGGCATTCAGTGGTCATTTACACATAAGTGTTGACTGAAAAATTGAAGAGTGGTGCTGTGCATATTAAGTATTTGCATTTCAGAACAATGGTGGAATTTGTTCCCCTGACTCGACTGCTTCCATTTTCCATGTAGTCTTTGGAAACAGAGCTGTTTTCCAAGGATACAGTGGAAGACCTCCATCTGTGTAATTTAAGTGCCTATACTTCAGGGAAGAAAATAGCCTTTGGATGTTTTCAGTGGGACTTACACCTCTCATTTGACTCTAAATTTGGCATAAATAATGCTCAGAGATAGACAGGTAGACTGGCCCTTGCTCCTAGCTTGCTTGCTGAAGGAGGAATAGGAAACCATATGTTATTCAAACTGCCTTATCAACCTCTAAGAGACATTCAGCCACTGTTGTGATAATGGTGGTCACCATTGAGTTGAATGGATATTTTTGGCAATGCTTTGAACACTGCAAAATGTTGATTTTGTCACAACTGTTCTCGTTCTTACATTTATTACTATTCACCATTCCTTCTCCAGGAGGAAGAGGGAACTTTGTTTTATCTCAGAATGTTTTTTGGAATGTGAAAATTATTCTCTGTTGAGCTCTGGCTCTATGGCTTGGAGCAGGCAGCAAGCAGGGTTTTGTCTGAGTAAGGAGGAATTGCCTGGGATGGGTGTCCCAGCAGTTGGGCCCCTCTGCAGGGCAATGCAGCATCTGCTGCACAGTGAAAGATGTGCCAGTGAATCTTCTATGATGTGCTGCATAATTGTTTCAAGAATCAAGCATTAAAGCATTCTTTTTGCTATCCCTGAGCTTTATTTTATTAATGGAAGACATTTTCTGTTTTAAAAATGCCCGATAACATCCATACAGACTCATGATTTTGGAAATCTTGCTCTGCATTAAAAATAATTATAGCATTTCATGTAGCCTGCCTATTTCTTCACCGTTCGGATTAGGTACAGACACAGAACGAGCAATTAAACCAAGCTGAGAGGAAGAGCAACGTGGGCTCTGTGTGTGGGATGGTTTCCAGGTGGGATAGCTTTCATAAGTGCCTTAAAAAACATTCTGCCACATGGCTCTTTAGAGGCCTCCCCACAGAAGCAGCTCAATTATTCATTCAGTGCAGAAACTGTTTTATTACATGTCTTGTAGTCTGAATGGTTCGACTGAAATGTGGGACACTCTGCTCTCAACAAGGTTCTGGTACTTGCATTTGTACTTGCACTTGTCCTGCAGAGCGGTAAAAGAGTTGCCAACACCAGCTGGGAGATTGGAATATCATTAGCACATATTTTGTTTTGTATCTTCAAGGTTAGTACAAATCACAAAACCTCTGCAGCTGAAAGAGAGAAAAAGAGCACAGCTCTGGAACGGAACTTATTCTTCAAATCAGGCTGGACAAGTGTTAAAGCAGAACTGAATATCTGTCTTTGGTCCACTGCTGTATCTACAGAAGATATCTGCAGAATCACATCTGCTCAGAGTTGATTCTCAATTGAAAAATGTTCTGTCTTCCCCAAAAACGTGCATATTCTCCTTCCAGTCCATCTGTCTGCAGTGTCTCCAGTTGCAATGAGAGTTGCAAACATGGGATGCTCCTCACTCTGCACCTCTCCCCACCCGGGGGAATAGCTGAGTCCCTGCACCTACCACAGCTGTGTCCAGCAGGATGGATTCCCCTCCACACACCTCCATGGCTGTGTCTGGCTTTTTTAAGATATTCATCCAAAAGTGGGGATTTACTGCTGCTTTAGGTTAAAAAAATACACATTTTTTAAAGCATCTTTTTGATTAAGGAATAAAAAACAACAAAACTTTCTTTCTTCATATCTATCACCAACTGGATCAAAGTAATATCGTGTCATTAGGATCCATGGCTCCATTGGAGGCTATCTGATACCACAATCTGGCACTGAATTAAGCAGTGAATGGTTTTCAAAGATTTTCCTTGAACTAACATTGACTTAATTGTGTAACACATTATATATTACCATATGTACACATTACCGAAGCTCTTAATTATTTTCTAATTTAAATTTCTCCAGCGGTTCTCTAAAGGACACTAATTCAGTACCACTCAACAAATGAATGTTACCACCACGATGCTCACCCAGAACCACTGAACCGGGCAGATCCGTGACTTTGTATTTCCCCATTGTGAGGAATGCTTAGCTAATTGTGGTCAGTGTTTGCACAGTAAATGAGTATAATTTCAAGTATTTCTATTTTGAAATTGGATTAGTTTATGTTTCTTCATAAAGCAGCTTAATTTAGTCAAGCTCGTTTGTTAGCACTCCAGAGACAACAATGGTGGCAAATGAATCATCTAATCAAACATACAAGTTAACTTTGCCAGTCCGAAAGCTGTGCCATCTCCTGTGGGCACGCTGCTTTCCTCACCTCAAAAGGTTGGACCAACCCAAGAAGGCTTCCCAACAGGAGGTGGTGGCCTCAGAAGGGATGACATCTCTGAGAGCAGGGTCCTTGGTGGCACAGTGCTCCTGGAGCAAGCAGTGAACTGCTGATGCTACTGTACCATACTCCAGTTTATATCCCCAAGTAAAATGTTATTCCAAGTCTAAGAGATGTTTAATGTTTAATCTTGCATGTTTAAGTGTTGGAAAAATAGGGAAAAGAATCCTACTTGTCAACATAGTTGGTTGAGTAGTCACTGGTGTGGCTGCATGCCCTTCATGCTGAAGCATTCGTGAGATTTAGAAAGTTTTGCTTATTCTGCTCCATGTTACTAGTTTATTCTCTAACACGTGCTTTCAGAATCAAAAGTATATGATGGCTTTAATGCTGCCAAAAGAATTAGCAAATAGAATGCAAGTATGTATGTATCAAATACCAATATTGTGCTCAGAGCTTAGAAGGTGAAGTCATCAGTCATGACCCTGCTGAGATCCCCTGTTGCAGTTTACATGCAAACCTCAGTATGGCAGAGGTGCCTGAAGCTTAACAACCATGGTTCTCCTTGATTTTTTAATGCTCTTTTCCTGCCTGATCCATCAGAAATTACCTTCCACTCACTGATGCACTATTGAGGAAATCAATGGGATGTCAGGTATATAATTCATGCTGCAATTTTATTAGAAAAAGAGAGTTCCCTTTTTCTGCCCATAAACTATTAAACAATGGTACCTTTCACATATGTGCAATACAAAATAATTGTAAATTAACCCAGGTTCCTCCCTAGAGATATTTGAAACTGCATGCATTTTTCAGAGCGCCCTGAGGTTTTAATTTATAATCTAATCCAAACTCAGAGAAACTGCAACTTCATGATTTCACGCCCAGCATGAGATGACTGCAATTGGCATGCACACCATCACACATTTAATGAATATGCTAATAGGCAAGTTAAGGTTAGGAAAGGAAGATGGTAAATCTTACGGCAGCTCCGAATTCAGATGCCTCCTCAGTTCCCTGGATCGCGGTAACTGTGTGCAGCACTTCCCATGACTCCTTCCATTCAGAAATTTGGATCAGGCTTTTTCTCATGAAAGAAACCGTCATAATGAAATAGTAATAATAATAATAATAAGAAGAAGAAGGCTTGAATTAAATACAGAAGGAGATCTGAGCATCTTTGAAAAGCTCCAGATCACAACTCAGATTGAAGACACGGGCAGTCCCTTACGAACAGGGAGGTTCCAGCTGTGTTCTCTCAAATGTTACTGAGAGATAAGCTCTGGGGATGCTGATAAATGCAAAATAAGTGAAGGCTTAGATGATACATTTTTAAAAGAGATAAAAGGACACATAAATGCATGCAGTGATGGCTAACTGATGCTTCATCTACATCAGGCAGGTGACCACAACTGATGTCATCAAATGCTTACAGGGAAAAAGGCACATACATGATACTGTAGGTGCTGTTATCTTTTGGGAAGAAAACACAATTAACATAGAGCAATGTTTGGATTGCTGTGTATACCATCACATGTGTCTACATACACACAAGGACTGTTTTATCTCTTTATTCCTGTGTTACTTCTGTATGATTCCTGATGTGATGTAAGTAAATTGTCTTCCTATAACTAATGTGTACCAGGACAGGACTCTATTTCTCACAAACTGATTAAATCAGGAGCCTTAAAACAGTTTGCTTAGTTTTATATGAGTGTTTCTGAACCCTATTGACTGAGAGTTTAACCACAATGAGAGAAACAATAATGCTTGGTCTGTGGTATATTCATAGCCCTCAGTGTCTGAAACAAGTTTATCCAAAGGATTCTGCTTGTGTGAGAGAAATTGCTGTGATCAATCATCGCATAGTCAGCGATCATAGAAAATGTTGCACCGATGGCTGGGTGTCATTTCTCCATTCAGCAGAAGAGAGGAGATACAGCAGGGGAGCTGTTACATGTTCTGCAAGGAAGCTGCAATTAATTTGTCATATCAAAATGAGGTGAAAACATACATGCTTAGATTTGCTTCACTGTATATATTTACTTCTGAGAGAGAAGCCAAAGGTTTTTTGGACGTCCAGGCTGTCGGCTACAGGCTCCTCTCCTGGAGATGGGAGATGGCACAAGACATTTTTTTCTCTGTTTTGTCCAGATTGCTGTCCTTTCACTAAGAAATACGTGAAAGCCAGAGCAAAATCCACATATACAAGAGTCTGAGCTCTTTGATTCTTCACTGAACAAATAACGCTTGTCCCTCTCCTTCCCTACAATGTGTCAGGTAATAGCTGTTTCTTACAAGGTTATAATGTGCATTTGAGCCCAATTTCACATGTCAGCTGAGTGGGAAAATCTGTAGCTCTGTTTCTTGTTCATATTGGCCATAAATGCATTGCACCCAGGCAGCCATCCTTGTGCTGGGACCTGCCATGATGGGACAGCACATGGCCAATGGTAGCTTCCCATCTTGTTTTGTGGAGGAAAGGACAGCAGTGCCATATCCATGTCTTCAGCCAGTACATCTGCACAGCTGCTTGGCTGGACAATAATACAATCTACAGAGAAGGGAATTATTTATCGCAATATTATTTCTGACTTCCTCACATCTCCCTGGCAAGGGAAAAATGCTACAGTTACCTCAGTCTGTGTGGCAGCACAGATATGTGAATTAAGCCATCTCCCAGCAGACTGCATACTACACTAATAAGGATTCAGCTGGAATAGTCTGGGAGAGGTCTCAGGAGGTGAAGCACTGTAAGATTAACTGCTTTGTTATTAGGGTTCACTTTCTTTAAATGGATGATGAAATTGTGACCATAAGAGTGTACGTTTAATGCAGATTATTTTAGCAACCCAGGCTGACTAAGAGTGGTTGAAACCAAGAAAACATATTAATGCTCATCTTCAGAAGAGCTTATCATTGCCTGCTCCCAGCTGTGGGGTAATTAATCAGCTTTGGTGGGGACCCAGGGAATCTCATTCAATGAGCAGAGGATTTCTAAACAGAAGCATAAATGAGTCAGGGACAAACTGCTACTTTGGAAAAACTGGTGGCAGAACTGCTGGCAAATTCACAAATCTGTCAAAGTCTACTTATAAGAACCCAGGAGTCTCATTGATTTGGAAATTTTAACTGTTTACTGAATTCCGATTTGTCGCTTTGTGATGTTTCCAACTTCTGGTCTTCACCAGGGCAGCTTCTCATTGCAAATTGGCATTCCCTGATCTGCCTGTCCCTTTGTGGCCAAGCAGCTTCAGGCATGGTGGAGCAGGTGATGGATTAGCTGAGCCTGTCCTCTGAGCCAGCCTCTGCTCTGGTGGCAAATCTGACAAATTTAATCAAAGACTGAAAGATATTCTGAAGGACTCTGCTTGTTGTATGCAAATGATGAGATGCAGGAAAATGCACTGTTGATACCATCTGTAAGAGGCTACTGGAGCATCCCGCAAAGTGAACATGAATTCATCTACCTGCAGAACAGTTCTGTTGAAAGCTTTTGTGTATACAGCAGTGAGTCGAAGTGTCTAGAGTAAACTGAAAATAGCAGCTATGTGCCATAGGGAACCTGCAAGCTAGCTTAAAGGTAGCAAGTGCACAACGCTCCCAAAGTGGGATAAGAAAAAGGTGCTGTTGAGGTCTCAGCCTGACCTGAGCAGGTTGTCCTTGGTTCCCTTCCACTCAGCGCCTTCAGCCCAAAGCTGCAGACACTGTGCAGCACTCCTAACCCCAGGGCCATGTGATGAAAGCTTGAAATAGCAGCAATTAACAACCCTCATTTGCCCAGTGGGACTGTAAATGGAGCAGTTGCACGCCCAGGGCACGGCTGGGAGCTGAGGAGATCCTGCTAAAAATATTGCTGTGAATTTTTAAAAAGAAGAGAAGGAGGCAAGAAATCACAACTATTGAGCATCTCCATGCTCTGGGTGCACCCTCTGCAACCCTTGCACAAGTGTCCCAGTTCCACTGGTCTATGGCATCATGTGGGGTCACCAAAGTTCCCCAGCCCCCACGCGGACATCGCCTGCACCCAGCATGGTTGCCCCAAGGGGGATAATGCATATATTGCTCCTAATGCAAGTGGGACTCGCCCAGCTTTGTAATATCTTTCATGTTTTGCCAGGCCTTGTCCTCTGAGATGCAGAGCACTGCTGTGCAGAGAGGGCTCACAGGGATGTGGTGCTGGATCTCTGAAACAAAAAATAAAAGCAGCAGCAGAAGGGGCTGTTTTCTAGCTCTGGGCTTCTATGTGCCACCCACACATTTCAACATAACACTGGTACTTGAGAGCACTTGGACAATCTGAATTTCAGACCATGGAAGGAGATGGTGAGGCTGCAGGCTGCCCTGGTCTGCCCAGTGCTGTCTGGTGGCATCTGCTGGGACATGTGATCATCACCAGCCCCCAAACAGCGCTCTGAGGTTGATAACGCATGGCTCATGGGTTTGGGAACACGGAAATGGTGACTGTGTAGTCAAGATGGTCAGGAGGTGTTTGTCTGTGTTTATGATCACCAAGATCTGGTGGGCCTTTAAGAGCGTTGTCAGCAAGGATGTGTACCAGGAAAGGTCAGTGACATTTGAGATTCACAGGGGGCTTCACCTCTCTTACAGTTCAGGCTCTTAAAGGAAGAAAACTGACCAGAAGCTTTAATTAACACACCATGAGATGACTGCAAAATTCAGCATTTTATCATAGCCTGAACCTAGTCACATAATTTAGCAGCCATTCATTGAGCAGCAGTCTCTTGAAAAGGAAATTGAGACTCTCCAAAGGCCAGCGCAGTGTGGGTGGCAGGAGGTCAGAGCTAGTTATTAAGGCAGTGCATCTCTAAACCTTGACCAGAATAACACTCGTCCTTGACACTAAACATTTGTTAGATGTCTGCCTCAGTGTAAGACCCAAAAGTTTGTCTTATGCATTCTGCTTTCCATCCTGTCCCATACCTGGAATATTGCTGTTGTGTTTCAAGGTCCTGACCAGGATCCGGGCCCTGTCACTCTCAGTGTTGTGCAAACAGAGATAAAGGGAAACATCTGCTCTGGAGAGATAAGATACACCATCAGGCAGGATTTGTACCCTCCAGGTGAGCTGTCCTCCTGCTGGGCTTCTGGCTGGCAGTGGAGAAGGTGAAGCCAGTTCTAGTGGAGCCACCTGGATGTATGAGATGGCAATCTGTTCCCTGGGGATGCAGGCTGTGACAGAAATGCATTGTTTAATCACTGTGTTGCTCCAGGCCACAATCATGCTGTTTGCAGAAGGAAGGACACCCCGACTTTGGTTTGACATCAGCTGGGGAGTCTGTACAAAAGGCTGTGGGAGCCATCCCACCACCACGGCCTGAGTCACACTGCGGGCATTGGAAGCAGCTGCCTCATCTCACTGTACCTAACATAGGAAGTAGGGCAGGGTGTTTGTTCATGAAGTTGTGTCCACCAGCCTGACCTTCATGGTCACAGCTCATCTCTGGGCCCTGGATTCCCTGGATCAGCAAGGAATTTGTGTCCTGTAGCTAAGGCAGAGGTCTGCAACACTGGAACAGCCCTGTGTTGGCATTGCCACATTACATCTGCTATAAATAAGTAAATTTTAAAGCCTTAAATATTTTATATTCTAAATATTTAACACTTGTAAAAAAAGAATCAAATGTAAATAGTAAATAAAGTTAAGAACAGTTGATGGAAGTGTGAATTTGGGCAAGGGTCAGGGCTGAAACTCAGTGACTGAACAGTCTTTGCTGGATGAAGAAGTATTAAAAAACATACAGCCACAACTGGAAATAAACGTGTTTTCTATTTGTTTAGAGAAAGCATGAACACTACAGAATATATACAGCTTATTGTCTTAAACCTGGCAAAGATTATGAATAAAACTGTTCTGTTCTACAAGCACATGTAGCTTGTCTATACATCATAAACCCACCGACAGATTCTGCAGGGATCAGAGCCGCAGATGATTGATATTAGATACATGCAGATTGCTCCCTGATTCAGCTCTGAAGGATGGGCTCCTCCAAGATATTTAATAAACAGCTACTGGGGAAAGTCATCAGGAAGCCTGATGAAGCGTTGGCTGCTTTCTTCTTGTAAATCCTTCCTTGGAGCAGAGGTGGAGGTGGCAGGAGCCTTTTTATAGGGCAGCAGCAGACTGAGCTCCACTAGGCTGAAGGCAGTTTTGTTGGCTGTCACAAAACAGCTCTAATTCTCCTATCTAATTGTTCACATCCGGTTGGAGAAAAAAATCTACCAGTTTAAGTCTTGTTTGTGTGAGCTCTGAATATCCTTACGCAGCCCTCCCAGCTGCTCACAGCCAATTTGGTTTCCACCCCAGCCCCATCTTTAATGTTCAGTAATAATACAATCCTGGTGAATAAAACTTTTGCCCTCATTATGGCTTTTGTTTCAGGTATCGATAAAACTGTTGCAAGCATTAATTAGCACCATGAGGTATAATAAACACTGTCTAATTGCTACTCCCACAATTCAGTGTGAGGATCACCCAGAGCTGCTGCTTTTCCCAGCACCAACTCTTGTGTTTGGTTGGTTTTTATTTAACTATTAACAAAAACAAAGACAAAGCACAAATCAACACTTCTGCAATTCCTCACTTACTGCCTTCGCAATTGAAGCTTCAATTCTGCAGAACTTAAGCTGTTCTGTTAAAGAAACAAAACCAAGTTCAGGTGTTTGGTGTTCACAGCCGCAAGCTTTAGGGAAATCACTCAGCAAGAGCAAAGGTGCTTTAAGACTCAAAGAGATTTTTTCCCCTTCTCCCGCTGGAGTCCTGGTAGTGCCGATGTTGGCAGGAGATGGGGCAATGCCTGAGCATTTCTCTTGCTTAAACTACTTATTTTTTCCTCTTTGCAAGAAGTCACATTGCCTGAGCATTGGGTGGGTGCTGCAGAACTTGGTTTATAAGACTCTGTAGTAAGATGATGAGAGCTTAGGAACACCAGGCATGAAAAGAAAAAAATAAACTGCAGTCCCTTTGGGGACCTGTATTTCCTGAGCTAATTAGCTAATTAGGCTATGGGCTTCTCTTAAGTGAAGCATCTCTAAGGAGCAGCTCATGGCCTGAAAGCCATGACTTCTTTGCCAGATTCAACAGCTCTGACCTTCTTTATTTGGCTGACAACTGTGCAAATAGTGTTTTTATGCCAAGATGCCTAACTTGAAATAGCTGGGGCAACATAAAATCCTAATGGCTGAGATATGTGCATTTTCTACCTTCATGTATATGTTTAAGTCAATCATGCGCCCGCCCCCATCTTGTTTGTTTAGCTACATAGATGTTACAAAAACTGTTTCACAAAATTTCTATATTAAAATGCTCTTAAAGACACTGTGAGACTTCCAAATTGTCTTGAGAAGCCTGGGTTGCACTCCTGCAACTCTCATTTATTTTATTTATGTATAAATCTGTTGTAGAACCGGGCTATAAATTGTTGTGTAGCTTTATGCTTGTTGAGCACAGACTTCATTTCATCTGAGAGGTGGTGATATTTAAGTAGCTGATTAAGTGAGAGTCTTTCAGGATGGAAGATGCTTTACAGCCAAAGCCACCTATACTCTGCATTACAGCAAAGCTAAATGCTGTGTGAAAGGCATCATAAATCTGGGTCTCGCTGAGAGCATCCTGCAGAATGCAAGTTCAGTAGTTTTGACAATTAAAGTTTTTAATTGGAAAAGATGAGATGGATAGCACAACGTGTCATTTTCTTCAATTTCTTTCTACTTTTTTAAAGCTACTTACAATACATTGTTTTTAAGTTTACCTGAGTTGCTGATTTGCATCATTTGGGCTGCGTGCAGAGCTGCTCTGCAGAGAGAGAGGTTTTTAGTAGAGAAAAGTTGTGGTGTGGGTACTGATAACACTTCTGGGAAGCTGCTGGAAGAGGGATCCATTTGCCTTCATGATCACCGTTATGGCAGCAAGTGACACCTACACCCAAGTAGCTTTGATGGCCCCCAGGTTGCCCAGAACTGTGTGTATGACTGCTGGTATAGCTTGCTTGCAGGATTTACCTTGAGATGTGACTTCAGGGGCTTGGTGGATAAATCATGCTTACAGATATTTTGGCCAATGAAAACGTCATCGTTGTGCAAGCCGTTTATCCTGCTTTGTGGCTTTTTGGATTAATTATTACATAAACAGCAGAGGTTGGGGAGGTCTGTTTGCTGCTCGCAGGCTGCCTCGGCCGACCTCTGCTCGGGATGAGTCAAAGCTGAATAGCTAAGAAGGACAATGGCTCATGCTATTAATTGAAGGCAAATAACCCCCCTTTCAATCTGCATAGTATTTGTTTCAGGTAATCTCCTTCTGCTCAGCCGTCTCCAATGCAACTGTTGCAGTTCTGGATCAAAAAGACTGCTGTCAACACCTATTAAAAAGCAAAAAGTTTTGGGACGATCAATCACACCTTTTTCAAGCTTGTATTTTCTGCATTCATGTCTAATGAAGTGTTTTGACTTAATTAAATCAAGATGATAAAATAGAAATACAGACATCTGTCTAATTCTCTCATATGCTGCAGTGTTTTGTATCAGTATTTCATCTCTTTATTGTGAACGGTAACTATGGGAGAATTGCAGCAGCCCAAAGCACTGTGCTGCAGTGTGGGCTGAAGGGTTCTGACCCCAGGGGTGGTCCCTGCAGGAACAGGTTCTGGTGATGGTGTGTTGCAGGATGAGGGGTGAAACATCTATCTAAAATACATAGTTCTGTTGCAAGCATACAGTAAAATCATGGTCTTCATCACTCCAAATTAGAGGAGAAAAAAAGCATCACATGGTAAGCTATTTTAAGGATTTCTCATCCAAAGCACAGATGCTACAGTACTAGAAAGAGACCACAAGTACATTCTTTGTCTTCAAAGGCATTAAATAAAGGATATTATTTAGTTTCACTTGTGCTCTCTCTTTCTAATTACCAGAAATAATTAAAATTACACCACACTTGCATTTTCTCCTAACTCAGCTGCTATGAAATACAGTTCCAAATATGAGGAGCAAAATGTAACCTTTCTATCTCTACCCAAATGGAAGGTCAGCTTTTTTAGTATCCTCAGCTTAGCTGGCAGTTTTCAGTTTGTAAACCATAACTTCTTATGAAGCTCACAGCCATGCCCACTGACAAGGAATTGGAAATAGGCGGTCCCACTGGGTACTTCTAGTTACCACACACTCCTTATCCCAGCTTGAAATGCCCCTGGCATCTTGAAATGAGCGTAGAGTTTCCTTGTGCCTTATCATGTCTTTGTTCACTTGTGTAGAAGGAGGAAGGCTTGCAGGCAGCATATTCTGTTCCATTAGCAGCAAGTGTCATCCTCAGGTTGTGCACTCTGCTGCTGCAGAAAGGCAGCTCCCCATTTATCTGTGCAGGGCATGGAGCATCTCTTATGCAGGCTGGATTTGTTTATAATTAGCCTCTTCAGAGTCTGGTTTCTCACAATGTGTTTGATAGTAAAATAATGCAGGAAGGCTGTAAACATGGTCACATTACATATAAAATAGTTGTCCAGTATCTCCGCTAATAAAATTACTGAGTTCAGTTTGCAGCTCTTGGACACAGATGCTAAAATTGATCACTGACTTTTTGCTGAAACTCATTTTATTTGGATTCTGTGTGTGTGTACATTTGTGTAAGGGATGAATTCATGAAAGAAGGAAAGACTCGTAATACAATATGGGCTGGGTTGCAAAGGACCTCAAAGATCATCTCGTTTAACCCCCTGCTATGTGCAGGGTTGCCAACCACCAGACCAGGCTGCCCAGAGATGAATATCATGCCAAAAACATATTTTCAGTCAGCGCTTCTGTCACGTGGAAAACATTCTGGTGTTCTTTCTTCTTCTGTTTTGGTGGTAACAGCCAACTATTCTACTTCAGAAACATTTCACTTTGTATAAGAAAAGTTTGCATCTTTTTGTACCTTGTGCTATTATTTTTCTATAGGACAAAATCCATAGTAAGAGTGGAGCAGCACAGACAGCAGGAGGTAGAGCCAGGAGGAGATAATGGAAGCTTTCACTGAATGAAAGCTTCCAGCCGTTGATTCAAGAGTAGTGAATAGGATGACTTATTTTATCTAATGCAGTTTTGGACAACTGAATGTCTTGATGGGTTTCTAGAAAAATCTATCCTTACTCTAATCCCCGAATGAGAGTGAACAGAAAAATCTCCCTCACTTTAGTACAGCTGGAAATGATCTTTGGGGTAGCAACAGAAGTTTTTAACAAGCTAGAGGGGAAAAAGAAGTTCTCTCTAGACCTAACCTTAACTAAACTAGAGGCAATAGTTCAGACATACTTGTCTTTCTCAACTCAGGATGATAAAAATGCACTGATGGGTTTGATATAATTACAGCGTAGTGGTGCTGGGAGACCTCGGTTTAATTCCGGTGTGAACCGCTGGATCTGTGCCTTCCTGCTCCTGGGCCATCCCAGAAGCTTTTCAGAGATCAGCACATCCCAACTACCTGACAGTAATCACAAATTGTGACTGTCACTATTAGAACTCCAAGTATTCATGGTCAGGAGAGGGAAAAACAACTGAGGAATGGCTTTTGCCATTTTTCATTATTTTTTTTTTCTTTAAATTAAAAAAGGGAAGTTCCATTCTCAGAATGCCTTTGATGAATATAGCAGAGCCTGTGAAGTGCTGACCTCTGACATAACCTACAAAAATGACATCAGCATGGATCACCAGGCAGATATTTTACATGTCCTTTGTTTCTTTGAAACCCAGAAGTGACGCGTTGGTTTGGTTCTGCTGGAGAATGCATCGGTTTTCCCTCATATGGAAGATTTTGGTTTGGTTCTGCTGGAAAATGCATCAGTTTTCCCTCATATGGAAGATTTATCGTTGCAGAATCAGTAGAGGAATTTCCAGAGGAATACATTTACTTGACATGGATGATTCTCATAATCTCCTTGCATAGTATCCCAAAATACCCTTATTTATGATGACTTCAAAAGCTGCAGAAGAGTGAGTGTGCCATCTTGGTCCAAGTATAACTAATTGCAGAATTCCTAATGACTTCAGTAGTGCTAATATTTCATCATATCAGAGATAAATAAGTATCAGACTTATTTATCCCTGGAACTTTGCAAACATTCCAAGCACGATATACAACTCCATGCCCACAGGTTATATACAGCTCTAAGCTGTAGCCCAACCTCCTGGTGAAACAACTTCCATTTTTTAACAAGTTGAGCATTTACCAAAACACTTCCTGCAGAGTGTTTCATCTGTAATCCTGGATCACAGTTTGTCACCAAGGATGCATCATGGATCATACTATATCACCAAACCCTGACGTGCAATTACCATTGGGCTGAATGTGACAGCAAATATAATGGCTAGCACTGCACAGTTTTTTAGATGTGGAGACACCAGTGGACAGCTCTAAGGGGCAAATATTCACCTTGGTTTCACTGAGGCGATTTGTTTTATTTTCTATTTCCTTAGCTCCTACTGCATTCAGACAAATATCTCTTCAAATGTTGAAGCTGATGAGGGCAAGGAAAATTCAAGTCAGAACTTCTATGTTGTGCACAAGAAATGTGTACTAAAGTAAGATTTAGTCATATTATTCAGGTGTTGATTATCAGTATTAAATAATACATCCTAATATGCCTAGACTAGCTGACCATGCCCCCCTGTAATAGAACTTGACCTCAATTCTGCTCATGGAGGAATCATCATGCCAGGTTCTGCATGTCATTTAACTGACATTGTCTCTCCACCTGCTTCCTCTGCAGACTGATGCTTAGCTGACTCTTCTCTGATCTAGACATCGTCCTTGTTAATAGGTTCTGGCCACTTGGGCTACTTTCCGTATCCTCTGATGAACTTTAGGCAGGGGTATGTACCTGTATAGGTTTGTACACTCTGGCAGGATCAGTTCAAAATTTCTTTTACCAGAATCCTTGATCCTGAGTGATGGAAATTTCCTCTCAGTTTACCTTTAGATACAGGAGAAATTGAGATTCTTGTGGCTTCCTAATATTCTCTCCGCCACCTCAGAGACCCATCTGAGAAAGCAATGGTGTGGTAGCAACGGTAATGGCAGGACGGTTGGACTAGATGATCTTGTAGGTCCTTTCCAACCTTGTGATTCTATGATTCTATGAAAGCTCCATGGTAGCCTTTTAGTTAGCCTTGGTACCAAGTGTTATCTTAAGGTCTGCAATCTCTCATGGGCACTGTGGTAGAAGCGTTTCTTTTCTAGCTGGAATCAGAATAATAGAGAATTGGGTTTAAAAAATGGTGGCTTTTGTAGTTTTAGTACAAGAAAAAATAATAGAATTCACTAATTAGAAATCCCTTGTAACCCTTCACTATGAGAAGTGACAATGAATCTGAAAGCTTCATAATATTTAAATATATTTCATGACAGAACACTGGCAGCATTTAAAAGGTCTTAGGTGTTTTGAATTCCTGATTGGCTTGACAGCTTGACAGTGATTTGTAAACCAAAGGTGTTGGCAGGGCTTGCTCTTCTGTCGGAGCAGATATCAAAGTTCAGATCCCAGAACAGTCACCGCTGGAATGCAGAGATGAAAAATTACTCTGTGATAAATGTTTTCACTGTGGAAGAGGCAAGATTTTGCTCCTGAAAACAGTTGGGCCTGATCTGAAAACAATTCAAACCGATGGAAAAACCTCTATTGATTTCGGTGGCCTTTGAATCAATCACATTTTCTGATACAACCTATTTTATGACTGAATGGGTGTTCTGGGGGTTTATCAGAAGACAGGCTACAGCTAAAACCCCCAGTGAGGCTGCACCAATATGAGGGGTTTTGCCAGCGTTAGGCAAGGGAACGGGGCTTAGTAAGTTGGAGCCAGTGGATAACGGTGAGTTATGACTTGGAGTCATGTAAATTGGGTTAAACATCAGCCCCGAGTATCTTTTTCCTCCTTTCTCAATCTTCTCGCTGAACATGAATTCATATTTTCTGTTGACAAGAAAATCTGAAAGCAATTTATTTGGATTCTATTGAGATTTGTCTGTAATGCACCTGAAGTACAGCACGAGCTATAGTAGGGCCACAGAAGGTTACGGGTCCATCATTTTTAAATAAAATAATTTCATTTTCAGAGCTGGTCTGTTTCAAGATCTTCTGCTGGGATCCCAGTAATCACAGAAATAATTAACTGGTGCAACTGAGCACGAAACACCCCACCTGCAAAGTTTGTTAGCCATGAAACTTTACAGTTGTTTCCATCGCTGTTCTCTATTTTGCACATTAGTCTGAACCGATACTGCATTATTAAACTATAAATTTTCACGGCTAACAGATTTTGCAGGTGTGATATTAAACGCTCAATTGCACTGGTTAATTATTTGCATGATTTTTAGCATCCTTGCAGGAGACGTGGAATTTGCTCAGGTGGGCAGTGACAGCCCTGCCTAGCCCTTGCCTGGGGAAAAGGCTCAAAGGTGATAACACATTAAAATCATGGATATTTTTTTCATGGTGATCCATTTTTAGCATAACCCCGGGAATGGTGGAAAGGCAGTCAATGCTCTGCAGAATGTCAAGAAATCCTTTGTAAAGGGAAAGGTGGTGAAGCACTGGAATAAATAGGAGTTAAGAGCCACTCCTCAGCCTAAGCTATCTGCTCATCTTCTGCACTGCAGAGAGGTGGGAGATCTGCACTCAGCAGCTATAGACACCCCTTTTCTCTCTGTGTTTTCCTTTCTGAAGAGCTATCACAGCTTCTTCCTCATTGAGGGCCCTCCTTGCCCTCAATGGCTGCAGACCTGAGAAGTGCTCATGGAAGATGCTCCCCAGATTGGAGTGCTTCTGTGCTGTAGCCCTTGGGATGTGAGGGCAGTCCCTTGACTGTCTCACAACCAGCAGAACGTCCTTAGGCAAGCAAGGAAAAAGGGACCAAAACCACCCATTCAGGTCCCTGCCAGCCTTATTTGACTTGCTTCTGTGTAAGGCTCACAGAATATTCCCATTCAGTGTGCAGGCAATCTGACACAGTCCCCTGCTGACTCTTGTATGCATTTGCTGTGAATACCCAACTCTCAATAACTTCATGTTGAACTTCATAGTTTTTTCTTCACTTCTATTTCTTTTTCATATCATAATTTACCTCATTTTGTCGGCCTGGGAGACTGAGGCATAGAAGAGATTCATACCTGTTGTCTTAGCAGCATTAGTGGAAGCATTGCAAATGATGCAGTTCACCCATGAAATAAATCATTGACACAAATAAAAGTAGACCCAGTGTCCTTGATCTCAGCCCCAGTCTCTGTCCTTTGTATTCTGACTCCAGGAACAGCCATTTTTTCCAGATGCTGCTCACTGTTTATGAACATGGCCCACACTCAGCTGCAGTGCTGAGAATCACTGATTTTATGGTAAGTGAAACGGAGAAGGTCATCTGAAATCTACCATATGTAAAATGCTTTATGTTTGCATGCTCATTTCAGCTGCCTGGCACATTACTTAGTTTTACATTAGGTTAATGCAGAACAATATTAATGAGGAAAGCAAGGTGTAATGTTCTTGCAAGAATGCTGACAGAAGTGAGACCAACTTTTAACCAGGGATTGCTTGCTTTAGCATTATCTCTATTGCCGTTAAACATGCTCTACATTTTCTGGGCAAATATCATTTGGAATTAATTGAATGGAAAGGCGGATGTTCAGAAAGTGCATCTTTAGAGCTGTTGAAGTATGACTTTTTAATCAAACCGAATGATTGTAAACATAAATTAGTTTTTGTTCTTCCTGCTGACTTGGGATTGCAGAAATGCGCGCACTGTGAGGTTAAAACCTTTTCCTCCTGGCTTCGCAGTTTCAAACCTTGTGGCTGTTCAGCTGTTCCGGTAGAACCATTATGTACCGATTACGACTTGAATGCTACTTGAGGCACAGACTTTATGCGTATGCAGAGTTTTAACATTTTATTCAACTCTATTATTCTCTGCATTCCCGATATGTTCTCTTATGGCAGAACTCTGTATGTGCTTCTGACTTCTTCCTCTGGGAGGACATCAGGTAAAAACTGTCAGGGTTTCCTTCCTCAACACTTTGGGATGCTTTTTCTTCACTAGGAGTGACTTCAGAGTTTCAGACCAAGCAGACAAAAACTACAACCTGTATAGTTTCTCCATACACATCATTACTTAAATACATCCATATGTTATCAGAATTAAGCTTTGGAATTTGTAGGTCTTCTACTTTTCTGGAGTGGATGTTCTTTGGGCATCCACATAATTGAGTGTAAATTGCAAAGCCGCATTTTCTGGTTTTATATCTGAAATAGCCTGAGTTTAGTCTGAGATCATCACAGAAATAGAAGTCTGAGCAGAAATGCCCATACCTGCAAGAAAGGAAGCTGTTACACTGAGACAGCATCCCGGTCCTATTCAGAGATCTTACAGAATGCATTTCCATTGCACAGGTTATAGAAAAGGGAGTTAATAGGTGCTATATATATATATATATATATGTATATAGGTGTTTAAAGCCATTCAGTCTGCAACAAGCAGAAGGAATATACAAAATGTCAGTGGATAAAGGTGATAGGAGAAGAACCAGATACTTTCTCTGGGCATCTTCAAACCTCTCTTCTGATGTCTGCTGCAGCTCTGGCTGGGGTATGGCTCTGCATGGGGTGAACATACAAAAAAGTCACTTCAGAGGGATCAACAGCAGAAATTTGTGTCAGAGGAAATAATTTTGTGGAAGGTCCAGAAGTCATTGATTCCACATTTCAATGAATGTTTCCATCTGGGTTTTAAGGGTTTCTTTCAACATGTAGTTAAGCAATAATTGCTATTCCCAAACATAAGAAAACTGTAAAAATGTAGATGAATAAAAGAGAATGACATTAGAGAAGAACTGAGAGAGCAAGTTCTCATTTTGTTTGCTAGAAGCTAAAAATAGATCCCCTTTGCACTGTTCCTAGTGAAGTCAAACAAGGGGTTGAGCAGCAGCTGTGATGCACAGTGCTTGCAGACTGGGAGCCAGCCGGTGTGCAGCTCGCTGCTGTAATCCTAATTAACGTGCTGCTGCCTCGTGCTCTCTCCACCTGGCGGCTGTTTCTGTGCTTGGGAAAGCTCTGGGGACCGTCGAGGCCGTTGTCTTGTGGTGCCTCTTGCTGTACTCACAAGCAGGCTCCAGATGTGTTTTGCTATGGTGCAGCTTTCCATTCCCAGTCTTATAAAGCGTGGTCTTCCACTTTGCGTTCTGGCTCTTTATGAAGCATGTTTTTAAGCCAATATTGCTATTAGGTCTTACTGAATGTAGAAAGGAACCAAAGGAGATCCTGGTTCATTATTCCTTTGCTTATGGACTGTTGGAGATGTAAGAAATCGTGAAGCTGTGACAAGTGTTTATGTTAAGAAGTGATCAACAAGTGCCAGCAGGTGAAAGTATTTCATCCTCCCTAGAAATTTAATGTGAACTTGTATAGTATTGCAGGACATAACATCTTAATTCTGCTTGGACATTGTCCACATGACTTTGCAGCCCACACCTGAACTGTGAATCCCAATTCTGGCATGGCAGTGACAAGCAGAGGCTCATCATGCTGGCAGGGACCTGATAGTTAAACCAGAAGCAAATACCTGCAATTAAACTCGAACTCAGGTCTGCTCCTTGAGCCAGCAGTTCACCGTGGGATTAACAGCTGAAGAAGGAGGGTAAAAGTGAAAGGATGTTGCATGGGAAGGGAAGTGCTTCGTGTCATCCCTTCCAGCAGCAGCATGGCCTTGAGCTGCTCTGAGGTGCACCAAGAGCCACTGTCAGATGCTGAACGGCTTCAAGAATAGTCAGGCTCAGTCGTGCCTCAGCAGGCACTTTATTCCAACATCCAGTTTTACCATTGCAGCACCGGTTGTTAAATGACACAGAAGCTTCACAGTGCTCATTTCTATTTTATTTTGCTTTTTAATTATCATAACCTCAGACGGCATTAAAGACAACAGAGAGCTGATTCCTCCATTACCCTTCTGAGGACTGGTAATAATTTCTGTAATTGCCAAGAATGCTGTTAGCAGAACCTGGAAAGCCTGACACAAGGGAACCATCCGAGAGCAAAACCTGTCACTGCTTCCCCTTTCGCTCTTGCACTGCAGCGATTCTGCCCCACACAACCATTTGATCAGCAGCTGGCAAATCACAGAAGATAAATCTCAGTCCTTTATGTCTTAAAGACCCAGCGCAGGTCACACTATTGATGTCTCTTATGAACAAAGGAATGGTGTGTGGTATTTTAAGCACAGATCTGTGCTCTCTTTTGTCAATTCTCATCAAGTCGTAAGGATATCAGCGCAATCTCTTGGACAAACATTAAGTGGAAGCATTGTTTCAACCTCCTTCCCCCCTCTCCCCCCAGCCCCCTTCTATTGCTGTGTGTGGTCTGCCTGATAAGCCACATGGCACTGAAATAAAACAGCAGAATATGCTGTTTACTAAAAAGTGAAAACACCTTATTTTGTCTTCAACAAAATCAATGTCATCTCTTGGGTACTGCTCCTGATAAGAGAATACAAATGCAAGAGAAACTCCTGCAGTGCTTTCCACTGACATTTTTGACAGATGCAGTTTATAAACTTTTAAGATAACTGCTGGTGTTGCTCTTTCAGAAGTAAAGCTGTAGGCTGCCTGGTTTTAACTATGAGAGGAAACAACAGAGGGCCACCAGGCAATGGCATGTACCTGACCTGTCCTTCTTCCTCCCACCCTCGGTGCAGCCTGCAGGTGTTGAGATATGGCATCGCTAACAGAATGGCTTTAGTTTCACCTTTCAAATAGAAATTGCTTTCTGTTGATTAATATGTTTAAGTGCCTGGGTAAATGCAGCTGTCTGACCCTGCTGTACAGGGAGGCTACAGCAGTACAAAGCCCATTAGCCTTGTAGGTCTCATTAGAGCTAGAGCCCACATCTAAATTGGAGATGATATTGCTAACATTTTTTTCTTCATTCCACTGGAAATGAGCTTAAAGGGAGATGAAGTGGTGCGAGCAACTTACAGAGAAGGTCTGTCCACATCAGAAAATTACAGACTGTCAGATGGGACTGGACAGGAGGGAGCAATAGAGGTGAAAGGGACAGCATGCATCTTGCCTTGAGAAGTGCTTTCTGCAGCAAATATTCAGCTACATTCTTACGTTGGGACTTTCTCTATGCCTGTATTATATTTATGATTTATTCAAAATGAACTGCGTTCAAAAGTTTTCTCTTTGCTTCAAAGGGGAATCCCAAAGTTGGACAACAGAGGTACCTCCATACAGTCCTAGCAAAGCCTTCTGCACTACGCTGAACAGCATCTGGCTATTTCTGGGCTCTCTCTGAGGGTGCTGTGTGAAGCCAGTTAACTTCAGTCATTGTGTTTATCTCAGTTAAGCCTCATAAAAATTACCCAATATATGGCAAAGAGCTCCAGGTATATAAAGTTTGTAGTTTATATTTTATTTCTACCTTAAGATATTTGGGATTGCTGAAGAGTTTGGGCATCTTGTTGGTGGTAGCACTATAGAAACACAACTATAAAAGAGTTTGCCATTCTGCTCCCTTACAATGAACAGAATATTACTGGCATACAACTGGAGGAATACACAAATAATAAATTGGGTCCAGAGAGAGATCCAGAGCACTTAGTGTAGAAACATAGAGACAAGCCAAGAGAAATTCGGCTGCTAGCAGAGAAACAGTCAAAACCTCCATTCTTGCTTTCATTGTTCCCTATAAATAATTCAGATTGTTTCAAATTCAGATCATGAGTTTACTTTCAACAATTCCCTGTATATACTGCTTTCATTTCCCTTTTGATAGGGAAAATCATAAATTATCGACTGTACTGTTAATGTCACATGGAACTAATCAGACATATAATCACGCGTGATATATTGTAAGTCCTCTGAAATACTGAAATAATGTTAATTATGACGATTTCATTTATTTAATATGGAAATATGCAGCTCTACTATGTAACAGAAATTAATGGACTGTAATGTTGAAGTGTTACTGAAATCATTTTCAGTGTTCCTTAATTAGTCACGTGTAATTCTTTCTTTGTCTGGGAATGCTGATGCTGTATTACACTTTCTTCCTTGCTAGAAATCACAGAAGGTCAAAATGAAAGATTTAAGAGCAGAATTAATTCTCTTTTGGAGATCATCTTTCAGAGTCAAGAATTTCTCTTCTTCAGAAATTGAAGCTAACGCAAGTAAGGAACAAATACAATGTCATTTATTTTATTAAATGCTGTAATTTGATTATTGTTATTGCATGAAAAATCCTACTCATATTCAGTAGAAGAAAATACCAAGACAGCTGATACATAGGGTTAGGTTAAAAGTAATGCAAACTATGCACTGGTGCAACAGTTGTCAGTTGTCTGTATTAAAGCAGCTGAGAAATGTGGTAATACTAAAAGAAAAATCACACAGTAGGACTTGCACTGATACACTGAACAGTGCACAGCTAATGCACTCCTATCCTCCTTTTTTCCCCCTACTTTGAAAATCAGGAGATAAGACCATGGCAAGGTATACTTTTGTCTCACTTGGGTTCCTTCAAAAATCCCATTAGGCACTTATCAGCATCTTAATGTGCCTAATAACTCATGAAATTTGTTCTAAGTGGTTTGTCTGGGTAAATGCAGATCATCTCCAGCATTATCAGAAACTAGATCTAAGGAAAGCCTCCCAACTCCTTACAGACATGCATAGGACCTCTCCTGGAGTAGGAGACTCCAGGAGACTCTCACTGCTCATTGGCTTTAACACACAGCTGTAGCAAGTTCAGGTCTCTGTGTGGACTTTTTGGGTTGGTTTTTGTCATTTTTGTGGTTTTTGTTCTTCAGTTGGAAATTACAGCTTTCGTTGAGATCAGTAACATCAGGACTTCTCAGAGCCTCTGAGAATGGGTCTGAAGGCAAGTTTGGAGCAATTTCTGAAAGTGGCTGAAATTGTCCCAATTTAAGGGTATCACATTTGAAAAGAAAAGAGAAGAAAAGAGAAGGAGAGAGAAGAGAAGAGAAGAGAAGAGAAGAGAAGAGAAGAGAAGAGAAGAGAAGAGAAGAGAAGAGAAGAGAAGAGAAGAGAAGAGAAGAGAAGAGAAGAGAAGAGAAGAGAAGAGAAGAGAAGAGAAGAGAAGAGAAGAGAAGAGAAGGAAAAGAAAAAAAGGATAACAAGTTTTTGACTTACATTCCTTCTTTCCTAAGGCTCCTTGTGTCTCTTTCTGATAGACTTTCTCTGGTCGGTGGTGTTCCCGGTGTAGTTCATGCTATGCCTATCTATTGGCCATCCATAGGTTTGGGCTCAGATCATCCTGAGCCACCTGAGACAGCGCAGCACAAGCCAAGCCCACACTGAAACCAAATCCCTGAAAGAAAAACAGAACACAGAAGAAGAGATAAAAAATAAATAAATCAATGCTGAAATGATGATGAAGCAGAAATTGCAGCAAACCAGCACAATGCTTATGAGCTGGTGTTCCTAATGTGCTCAAAAAACTCTACAAATTGTCCATGTTAAATGCTGCAAACAACTGGAAATGGATTAGGAAAATGATATAAAAGTACCTAGTCATTATGATGCTCAGACTTCTAGTAAATCCATTTCTTCCCTGCTGCTTGACCTGATGCCAGGTACCAAGTCCTCTCCAAACACGTGTCTGTAGAGAAATTACTTCTGTAATGGAACAAACAGTCAGGAAACTCTTGCCAAAAATTAAAACCCCATTGTTGAAATACTTTAATAGGGAGAAAATACACACCTAGCAGTGCTGGATACTGAAGCTTCCCAGAGATGCCACAAATCACACTGAGAAAGCTACAGCTCAAGAAAACAAATACAGAACTGGATTACCTCGAAGTGTTTTATCTGTTAATGTGACTAACGCTGCCGAATAATGCGAAGCAGAATGCACGAGGGAATTGTTTGTTTATGGTATAGTTATTCTTTTTACAGTCAAGAGAAAAAAAGACCAACTTTTTGTACACGGCAGCAGAGCGGGCTGTCAAGAATTACAGATACGGAGCGTTGTTTACTTGAAGACCTGTGAACAGCAGCTGTCAGACGGTATTGGTGAGCCCTGCGCACAGCCCAGACTTTTTCAGAGGTTGCTGACACTGAAACACACTTTTTTACAGAGCAGCTGCAGAAAAACAGAGCAAAATACAACGATGTGGAAATGGTGGGGTTCGGTCAATTGCTTTTAGCGGCAATTGCTCTGGAGGGGAACAATCAGGCTCTCCATTACTTGGCTCTGCAAAATTGCTACCAGTGGAAACAGGAGGTAGGCTTGTGTGGAAACATCATGTACACTTTGTCCATATTCCTGGCTTCTACTTCAGTGAGTTTCAGATGGGTTTCCAGATCTTGACTACACGTTAGTGCTGAGTGGTGGACCCTGGAGGTGGACGTTATGCTCTGACTTTGGAAAGGTTCAGCTTTGGATCATAATATGGTTTTGGTTTCGTTCTTGAAAACACTTCAATTATAAAAGGTTTGGGGGTTTTTTTTTGTTCTGGAGTTTGGCTCCATGGTGATCAGCCAAGACTTTATTTTTTCCCCTAACAGTGGAATTCTTCTGTTTTGTCCCAATATTTAGAGCTGCTCAAGGAAGTGGCTTCAGTTTGCACGTATGCACAGATAGCGTTTGGAGCAGGGTTTAAAATTTACTGTCACTCTGTAGAAACAGAACATACCTCCTGTGCTTCTGAGTGTGTTTCTTGTGATAAAACATGAATTGAAGGCTATGCTCAATGTTGAGGCTTAGGACAAGGTGCATCCCACAGCTCTGCTGCAGAGAGTCTCCATCATTTACAATACTTGTGAGCTGGTCCACTTGAGTGGTCCATTCAAAGCCCTGTGACAATGAATCTATAATCAGAGATGCTTGATTCTCTGGACCTGATTTTTTCAAGAGACTGTGAATTCTGAATTACAGCAAACAACTTTTTGCTGCTGTTCTGTTTTCCAGGGGTACTTTTCTTTTTTGGGAGAAGGAGGTGGAATGCAACGCAGTGCTCTGCCTAAGAACTGAAGGCTATTTATTCATCCAGTGTCTTGCTGCGGAGGAGACGTGTGGATGTACATTACCGTAGGGTGGTGGGGTATGAAAATTCCTTCTGTCAAGTGCCCCGTGTGAAATTATAGAAGAAATCAATCATCAGAGAAACGCATCAAAAACTTTTGTGCAAATGAATCAAGGATGACAGATGGTCTGAGCCTGGAACATATGGATTTTGTCAGACAACAGAAAAAAACACATAAGATCACGTTGTGGAAGAGAACGTGTAACCTCTGCGTGTGTACTCCAAGAGAAAAAGAAGGCGGCAGGATGTTTCAAAACTTATCATTTTTTCTTTGACAATGATTTAGAGAAAAGCGGACCACAAATTATTTGGTATTCAACCTTTCTAACCTCCCAAGTAACACCGATGCCAGGAAAAACAGATGGCACTCAGGTTTCTTCTGAAATGATAGTTATTCCACTCTTGCCAGATCTCTGTGGTGTGCAAAATATATGGTATAAGTCACTATCAGAAAACAAGTCATTAATTAATAGCATTTCACAGCTCAAGGATCAGGTGGGTGGGAGCGCCGGTCAGGCAGCTGCCGTTAGGAGATCTGTGTGGCAGAGGAGGGGAACGGCCGCAGTAAGAGACTGCTCTCCACCACCCCTAATGATGGAGGCATCCATCATTACATGTAATCAAGCCTACGAGTATTTATCATCCCTGGGGCATGGAGCCGTTTGAAGTCCAGAGTATAAAGAGAACATCAGTGCAACAACAAGACGATCAGTCAAGGAAAAAATAAGAAGTGGGAAAACCAGATAGTGGGATAGCAGAAAGATTATAATTAAACTCTTAAGTGTAATTAAATACAGTGTGAAGTGACAAACGGCACTGGCAGAATGTTTTTTGGTGTGTGTTGATGTGTTTACTGGATAATTTACACATCCTTTCTTTTCAGTTACCACCGTAGTCCTCTTGTGCCTACTTTCAAGCAGGAGTAACCTCCAGGAGCACAAACAGTGCATTCTCCATTTTACACTGAGATTTTTGGTGGGCAAAGCTTTGCAGACAGGTTGAAACCAAGGCTTTCTGAGGAAACGTGCCCTTAGCAAAAGCAGAGGCCTAAATGCTTTTCATTGGCTTTGACACTCTCACACTGATGTTTACAATTATACTTTTTGGGTAGGAAATATCATATACAAGACAGATGTACCTGTGTTCAACTTAACAGAATGCTTTTTGTGCCTCCCAAGGACTTGTCTCTGGATGTGCTGTCAGAGGCAGGCTCTTCTAAACAAGCATTTTTAATCAGCATTTCATCGCGTGCCCTTTACCACACCTGTATCAAACTGGGTGATGCGTTCAACCTCAAGCCCACCTGTCTGATGGGATGCATTATGAGAGGCAGTTCTCCTTGTTCCTGGAAGACTCAGCCAGCATTAGCACTTTGCCACCTGAGGTTTTGTATCCCTCACACAGACAGCAGTAGGCATCGGGTTCACTGCTGAGCAGATTCCTCCCAGCTTCTCTTCATCCAGCTGCCAGCAGCCCCAGCTCCCAAGTGTGGAAGCAGCTGAACTTCTTGTTCTCCAAAGAGAAAACTGCCTTCCCTTCCCCAAATTTCCAAAGCTCTAGTTCACAGAAAGCAACCTCTTATTCCTCAGTGCCTTTTGTTTTTCAGTTATTTTCTTCCCGGCTTGCTGAGGAGAATTTCTACCCTTCCACTGAGCTCCTCAGGGAGGAACTGGAAGTAGGCTGGGAAGCTAAAGATGCGCATGCAATTCTCTATTCCAGAGCTCTCTGAAAGCAGTAAGAAAACATGGGGCTGCTGAGGCTGGGTCACAGGAGGTTGGCTGCCTGGGAACTTCTCATCAGCCCAGCACAACAGCCATGGTAAGATGCGCACTGCATGTTGGCACAGGGGACACAACATAGGAAATCAGCCTCCAACGGGGCAGCAGCTGCATAATTTAATTGTGACTTCGAGCAAGATGCATTCAGCTGAAGATACCCGAAAGGTTATTCAATGCCTATGGAAGAAAGAAGACCTTGGGCACTGGGTTTTCTCAGTCCTTGGCTTCCAAACATCAAATCAATCTTTCTGCTGAGAGCAAAGACAGGTCTGCAGTGGTGACACAGCTCAGGGAAATCTTTCTATGTAATAATTCTTGATTAAACAGGAGTTGAAAGAAAGAAGCACTCCAAAACCAGAGGAAGAGGAACCCTCTTCTTTGCTATTCAGCAGTTTCCTTGTGCTCTTCTTTGCTCTTTTTCTGCTGTCTTGCTCATCCCAAGACCGGTTCCTGGATATTCTTTTATGATTCTTGTTGCTATAATTGTAAAGAGCATTTGACTTGATCTATTTAATTGGGAGCAGTTACTGTCAAGGGGACTTATCACCCAGTCCTCAAGGAATTTTCATTTTAATTATCTGCTTATTAGTAAATTTCCAATTTGCAGCCAGGTCTGTTGTGCATTACTTTATTGACAAGAGTCAAATGATACGTATACACTAGTTGTACCTCAGCCTTCTCTCAAAACACAGAACAGACCTTTAAACATGATGATTCTAATTCAGCCTGCATCCTGATTTTATCATGCATAAAAGAAATCTCGCGGAGTTGAACAGCTCTCCAGCACTGGCCTTTTATGTTACCTACAGATACTGTAGGCGTAGTGCTGCAAATGCAATACTTTGCCCGTGTTTATTAACTGCTCCTTCTGGTTTACTTAAAATGCATCCGATTGCATCAACACTAAATTGTGAAAGAAGACTCAGACCACGACCTCCCACTTGCTCCAGTCAGAGATCAGCAGCCAGAAAGAAGCTGTACTGCATTTCATAAGCTTTGACTTCTGGAACTGAGGTCAGAGTAATACAGAGATTACAGAATATTGTCCCAGAGCAATGCTGGAATTAAAGCCTTAAATTAAAGCAAAAAGCTATGACCCAGAGATCTGGGGACTGGGAAGTGGAGTGAATGATAAAGAGGTTGTAAGGATGGTTGTTTTGGCTGTAGTTAGAAGGTGAACTGGTGCCACAGGTGGAAACAGGGTGAGGTTTCTGTGTAATTAAATTTGAACAGCGTTAAGAGAGACAGTCAGAACCTGGACTGGGACTGTGAATGCATTTGGAAGCAGGCAGTAGGCCTGGCTCAAACATATGGTTCACATGGTCGTGGGCTGCAGTCCCATGACAGCTGCAGAGCTGGGCAGAGCTATTGGCACTGCTGCAGGCAGTGACAGTGTCTGCAAGGCAGGCTTAGGGTGACATCTAGGTGTGGAACCAAAACCCCAGATGTGGAACCAAAATTCGAGGTAGTTTTTGGCTGCTCAACTGAGACTGAAGCCAGAGGATGGTTTGGGACTGCAGACTGGTGAAAGCCTCTCTAGGACTAGACTGAGGCCACAGGTAGGAGCAAGGCACTGATATCTGGCATGGAAGATGATGATGATGGGTTAGGATTTTGCCCAGTGCTGATGCTGGGCAGTGCTGCAGTGAGTGGGAAGGATGGGACAGCTTGGCCTTGGAGATGGCTGTTACATTGCAGGTCTGAGCTTCAGCCTCACAGGGCTAAGACAGGCTGAAAGGGATTAGAAGAATATTTCCTCATCAACGTGCAGAAGTGAATTTCCCTGATGCAGAAATTACACTGATGGTGAATACTCAAGAAATACAAGCTCGTTATAATGAGCAGATGGCGGCTCCGTGAAGATTTGTATGGCGATCACCAGTCCTTTTGTTTACAACACATACACGTCCTGTTTTGTTTTTAATTACGCTGTTGTTTTTGCACTCAGGCTATTCACTTAAAAACAAAGCCCACCATCACCGTGTTTATGTCAGCAAAGCTAATAAGCAATCCAAGGGCTGGAGCTGGGTAAGCAAACGTTCATGAATATTGAGAAATCTCTGCTAGATGTGATGTCTGCCCATGTTGTTGGGATCCATCCTGATGTCCCTGGTGAAGCCCAAGGAGGGAAGAAGCAAACTATTTGCATTAGCTGTCTGGCTGGGAGCTGAGTGCTTTTCTGAATAATGCTTTGTTAAATCTATTTAAGAGCCTTATGTTCACAAGTCTGAAATGTATGAAAAGGGAGGAAAAAAAAAACAAATGCTCTCCCTCTCGTCAAAGGCTGTAGGTTTAGAGACAGGATTTAACCAGTTCCCACCTCTTGTATTGTCTCATATACCATACACAGCAAATGGCAAAATTAATTACAGGTAATAGACACAGAAGCTGCTAATAGGATTACCAGCAGCAGCAGCTTCGTGCTGGAAAGGAGGAGATACCGCACGTTACGCCCTCAGTAGTGGGCAATGAGCCGGGATCGTGTGCGGGGCGAAGCGCCCGGAGCCCCCCGAGCCCCAGCCGCTGCCCGGAATTGCGGCGCCCCCTGGCGGCCGGCGGAGCGAATAGTAGCAGGGTGCTGCACCGCGCCGCAGCGCTGCGAGTAGGTGGGTGAGAGCTGTTGCTTTCCAGCGTTTTAGGGGTTTTGATGTGCTCTTCTTCATTTTTATTTCTGTTTAATTAAGTAATTATTAATATCGCGTTCGGTTTGGGTAAGTAGTATCAGTCATCTAGTTCATTTATAATCTCGTTCGGTGGTTTATGCTAAAACCTAAATCATAATAGACCTGAATCCCAGCTGCCATCTGTTCATGTTGTTCAGTTACACTGAGCAAGGTTTAGTGATGTACTCTTACATAAAAGAGCCAAAGCAAGTACAACTTGTTATGTTTCACATAACCAACGTCCTTACTGAAAAAAAAGTGAAGTCAGTGTTGTCCTTATGGAGAAAAAGTCCTCATGGTATTTTATACATTACTTATTACTGAAGTATTTTAATGTTTCATAGAGGTACTCAGAGCCTAAAAAGTTTCTGAAGTCTTTACTGTCAGCATTACTGTCAGCAGTAAATACCCAGAACTGTGTGCATACGTGCTATTTCCTGCTGGGCTTCTGCTTCAGTCAGTAAACACAAGGGACAGAGCCCATAAAATTAACAGCGACTCAGTCTAATCTGTAGCTGCAGCCCTTGTGTAAATCGCAACCTAACTCCACATGTTATTTCCCCATCATCTATCTGACAGGTTTTTATCTGTGTGGGGTAGCACAAGCCCTTGTATGGTGCAGAAAAGATGCCATGGGGGGCGGAGGGGTGGAGGGGGGGGGGGGGCAGGGGGGGGGATACTGCATATTATCCTCTTCTGTGGTTCAGAAACTTAGGAATGATATTTTGACATCAATGGCAAAAACCTCTGATTCATACCGCCAGTATAGAAGGTCTATGGCAAAGATGTCTGGGAGTGCTTAGCATTTCTCAGGGCTGTGGGAATAATTTTAATCTGCTTCAGTTGTTCCGTTGTTCTGAAATATGACCAGAGAGATCAAGCTGGGAACGTGTACAATATCGAGTATGTATTCAGAGCCCATCTTTCCAAGCCTGATTTACTCATCACTGCAGTAATTCTGTGCTCCTTCAGCTGCCTTCCTCACAGAATCCACCTCCCCTTGAAATCCTTGTGCCTTTTCTTCTCCCTTTCTGCAAATGTCACTAAAAAGGAACTAATCAAAGTCTCTAGGCCTTCACACAGACCGAAGTGTTCTGATTGTGTTAAACCCGTGCTGGGATCATTTTGGTCATTCATACTTTGGTGTTTGCTGTTGTGGTATTTGACCTTACACCGAATAAGGAATCTGTTTTTTAGAGATCTCGAGTTATCTTCACTTCAGAAAACAGATTCATTAGTGGATACTTGAGGTGCATTCTGTGCTGCCTGATTAGCCCTCTCTTCTAGTGGTTGCCTTGGCCAGGATTGTGGGCATGTCAATGGTCATCCTGGCCAAACTAATGCACTTCTGAAATCTTTGGGTTTGGCCAGACACAAGCGATGAACCACAACGCTTTGAACCACATTACTTTATTTTGGGGTTGCTGTGCATCTGTAGCTGTAGGGAAAGTTGCTGCTTTACTTCTGTTACCCTCTTAACTTCCAGACTGTTTAAGATGTAGGACAGTGCAGACTCCAAGATGTGCTGCTCGGGCTGAAGCTGAAGATGTGGATTTTCTCTTATCCATTTTACAAACAGGCTCCTGGCATAAGAAGCCTTCAAGATTAGCTCATTTCTCTATTACTCCAATATATAAGAAAAGGACCGTTCATAATGGCCACTTGTGGGTCGGGTGTGTTGCAGCTTTTTGGAGCCTTGTGTTGCAGCCCTCCCTATATTTTTCACCAAGTTGTAAACAAAGATTTTGTTCCGAATATCGGTGACATAAAGCTGGATTTTTGTGTCAATGACTTTCAGAGGAGAACGGGGGATGCACAGCTTATTTCTGCAGGGCAAGTCACCCATAGGGGAACCAACAGAAAGCGTTCTTCATCAAAAGAACTGTCTTTCATTTCAGCTCAGCCAGTTACGCAATTCAGTCATTCCCCTGGCACTCCCTGTAGAGAAAACTTGAAATGACCCTTAAGTTTTCTCCACTTGGCTCTCCAAGCCTTTTCAAGCTGACAGGCTGCTGTTGTTTTCAGTGTCAGACTGAGAAAACCGGGGCTTTGGTAAAGTTCTTTCTCATTACAGTGCTGTTAAAGGCACAAACACTTGGCCTGTTTTGTACTTTCTGTCCTCTCAGCTCCTGGCTTTACACTCCCGCTTTGGTCAATTCATGTGAAGCCATCACACGTAGTTTTGTATGAGCAACCCAGAGTAGGAGATCCCTGTCTGAAATACTGATCACCTCTAGTAAGAAGCTGCTTAGATGTGTTTCCCCATAGTGACTAACATCATCCAACCCTGCTGCTGTTCCTAATTAACTGGTCTCAGAATGTGAAAACTATGATTTCTCCTTGCCCTTCTGCCTTAGCAGAACCTTTGCCTTACCCTGAAGGGGAAGGCAATATCAGACTCCAGATGGTAAGAATGCCTTGTGGATATTCTGTGATCACTGCAGCGGCTGGAGAAATAAGAGATGCTGTTCTAGTTGAACCAAGTGAGGAAAAGGTCATTATAGTCTATGGCACATCCCTGCTTTCATCTCGTTTGATTAAAATATCTGGATGAAACATGAATTATAAGAATTATCAGTACTTCGGAAGCTTTCTGAAAGGAAGGGAGGAGGAAGGGAAGGGAGACTGCAGTTCTCCAATGTGCCATGATGAATGTGGACTCAAGAGTAATTGCTGCTTCTTTGACATCTGCAGAAGACCACAATACCAGTTGGAGTAGTCACCGTGTTCTGCATGTAAAGAAAACCCAGTCCAAGTGTTTAACCTGACATGCCTGCTCTGGTTGGGTGAATTTAACAATATGAGCGGGCACTGAGCAAGGGTAGGATGGGCATGGTAAGGCAGATTGGGAACTAGTGTATCGATGTGTGCCGTTATTGGCATTAATAGTACCAGGAAACCGCTATGTATAGATCAGCCTAAAGATGTTACTAATTTGAAAGGTGATGTACTGAAACAGCATTAAATGCTCATGCTGGTATGCAGTGAATGTTTACGGTCTGACGGTATCTTGTGTAATAAGATCATGCGGCTTCTCCCTCTCATGTCTATGGGAATTCTAACTTTGGGTTTGGTTTGGTTTGGTTTTTCTGGTGAAAGCAGTGAAGCCGAGGGAAGATTTTGCGCAAATAAAGATTGGATCAGATTCTGAGATTCAGCAGACTGGCTGAAGAGAAAGCAAAACATTGTGCCATCAAGTGAATGAACAAGCAAGTTGACCTTCAGCACAGGAGAAATCCGGGGTGCAGTAGTCAGTTAATGGTTTTACTGTGTACAGCCCCTCTTACATGAATAACAGCCTTTGCATCCAGGTAGATGATGGTACAAGTACCTGAAGGCATCTCTTACTCCATGAAAAATACAGAATGCCAAAGAAGACCTAAACTATTTATTTTCATAAACACGGGTGGGCTTTTTTTCTTCTTCTTCTTCTTCTTTTTTTTTTTTTCCTGTAGAAATGTAACATTATGAAAAGCCTCAATTTTCTCACCAGCCACAAGTAGTAAATAACTTAACTGTATCGCATTATAGCCATTTAACAAATATTCCCCAACCAGCCAGCAACACTTAGCTCGGTGAAATAGATTTGTTCTGGATATAAACCAAGGCGAGCAGAACACGTATTTCTTGGCCCTGGTGGATATATGTGATGGAGTTGTGCTGGATGACTTGAATTAAGATGGAGCGTGTGTATAACGAGTATTCCCTGGGCAGTGATGTCTCTACATTCCCTCCCAGCCTCCCTTTTCCCTCCCTCCCAAATGCTGCTTATTATGGGTTGGTTTTTTCCCCCCACCGATAAGTGAATGTTAAAGTTATGTTACGGTTCTCTCAATACTGGGTAAATGTGTGTAATATATCTCTCATAAAATGTTACTACGCAGATGGGACTGGGAAAACTTTTTCAGTTTATGAAGCCATCGTTAGTAATATCTACCACTTATGAATAATAAAATAAAATGGCCTTTGGCACATCTCAAAGTTGTGTTTCCCGTGGAAATCCTCGAAGAAAACGAAGGCTTAGAAATGCAGTGATCAAAGATTATGATACAGAATCTCCTCAGGTGCAGTCACACAGCCTCTGTGCTTCACAGGGCCGATGCTTTGTGCACATGCAGCAAATCCTTTTGTCTTCTCTAGCTTTTTGGTCACAGTTCTAATTCCAGCAGGCGAATCTCAGTTGCAGCAAGTTCTCATTCTGTGTTTTAATGGGTAAACAAAGATGAGCTCGGGTACTACTATCTGTTTATTTGTTTTGATTAATGTACCCTGTATACTTGTCTGTCTTCGTGGTGGCAAACGAATGAAGGTATTAATAATACATGAAAACAAACAGCCAGTAAATACAAGCTGGAATTAAAATTGACCTGAGGAAGGGGAGTAGAGGGTAAAACCACAGTTTCACTTTATTAGGAGATAAACAGTGCTGAAGGGTAACCGGGTCTAGAAAGAAAGGGGAAAATCTGGCTGGTTCAGCGCTGTCAGTGCCTTGGGGAGCTGCTGGGAGACTCTGCTGAGTGCACATTGCTCTGCCCTGCCCCAAACTGAAGGGATGGTTTGGAGGCAGAGGGGAGCAGGAGCAGGTTGTGGCTGTGCTGTCACTGATGGGCATTACAGCTGTCCTCTCTGGCTGGTGTGGGACACTGAGAGCATGGAGCTGTGGGTCAGAGCCCTCCTCCCAGAGCTCACTGTGGGTGAGATTGGAGTGGACAGAAGGGAGGAAGTGATCAGGATGAAGGCTGATGTTTGTCATTTGCTGGAGTGACTCCACATGTGACACAGAACATGTGAGCTGCAGGTAGCTCCTGAGTGCACAGAATGGATGGAGCCAGACAGAGCCATTCCTTGGCAAGGAGATTCTGCTCTGCTCTGCTGAGCTAGATGTGCTTCAGCCTGCATGGGACTGCATGGGACTGCATGGGACCCATCCATGCTTGTGAGAAAGTCAGGGCTGTTCACAGTGCCTTCACTCATCCAGCAGTACCAATGGAAAGAATAAAGAGGAACTTGTCACCGTGAATGAAAAACTACAATGAGTATATTGACCAGTGCTATGTGATTAAAGGTTCAGTAAATGAATACTTCACCTTGGAACCTGGGAAGGCTTTAAAGAGAAAACGTCCTTGGATAGTAAAAACGGAGCATTAATGTTTCAGGAGGCAGGAAAATGAGAAAGAGGCTGAGGTGTGCATCATTTGTTAGTAGTTCTCAAGAACTGGAAAGTGATGAAAGGGAATTTTACAAAGGATGCAGAGGCACAATGTTGCCTCAGATGTAAGACTGCCAGGAATTTCCTGCAGCCTTTGGGGATTTCAGCAGGTTTGGGATTTGACCCTTCTCTTCTGTTTCTGAAGAAGAATGAAATGTGAGCTCCGTTCTGTCTTTGACAGCGCACAGAGATACTTTTGTTCATGTTCTGATTTACAGAGCTGGTCGCTGTCAGGTATCTGTTGCTGCATGGATTAACTATGCAGTATTTCTCGTCGTGGCTATGCAGACTTCTCAGTTAAGAAAGAGAAAGCATTACCGATGATCAGTTGTTGTATTTCTTGTATGAAAAAACAAACATTAACAATTTAAATTATTAAAGCACCATTTTCTCTTACAAAAGCAAGGGATAAAAGGGTGAAATTATACATATTTCTGAACAAGCAAATTATATGGATGTCTGTATTTGTATAGACATGTTCTATTTCTGTATAACTGGGTATTGTGATGGGAAATGTGAGCAACTAAAACCATGATTCTGTGGAGCCAAGGATCAGAACGAAGTGTGAACATGTGAGCAGTAGGACTGACTCAGGTGGGTTCACCTGGAGTTTTAAAATGGTGTTGCAACATCTTGTCATAGCTGGAGCCTCGTTTGCTCCATAACCCAAGTCTGACAGATCTCAAGCCTTCATTTAATTTGATCTAATTAGTAAGAAGTGAAATGAAGGGTGTTAATGTCTGAGGTGAAAGCAGGGAGAGGTTGGAAGCTGATGTTCTGAGTCAACATTCAGTGCTTGGAAAATGTACAGCATGGCCCTGTTGATTTTTGTTCCTTCAGGTCTTGTCTGAAAAGGACTTTCAAGATGGCTTTATCCAGTTTCAAAAGGTGATTCCTAAGATCATACTGAGTGCACATAGATCAGTGAAACAGATTGTGCAGATTTTTGCCAACTTAGGACACTCATTGCTGACGCTGTTTGATCGGGTACATTATAGGCACCAATACACCTGTTAATGGCATTTCAGTACAAGAAAATACTCATGTATGCTACTGTGTAAATTTCTAGAGAGATATCTGACATATGAACTAAAAATACTAATATCTACACAGTGAGTCATGCTGCAAAAATTCTGACTAATTCTATATGTTTTTGGTGCCTGTTTCCTTCATCCTGCAGTGAATGAGATATTCTCCATCACCAAAGTTTCCACAAAAGAAAAACCAGAAGATTCCCTGCTAAAACAGAGTACCCCAGAAATACCTGAGCTATTTCTTGACCGATTAACGTTGCAGTGCCACTTACATTTATAAGCCAGAAATCCCTTCCTGTGCCAAATGCAACAGGAGGTTCAAGGCTGCATATATACAGAGATGGATTCAGGCAAACATCAGCACTTCATCCCAACCTGATGAGACATCACACAGCTTCCGTCTCAAAATCACATACTAAAGTCATTGGAGTGAATGAATTCCCATCAGCTCAAGGACAGGAAAGTGCTCGTACAGCCAAAAATTTTTCAGGTCAGCCCTGAAGAGAGTGGCATGCTGGGCCACCTGTGTAAATCATCCTTCCATTTTCTAATCACAGCTGTTACGGAAATGGGACTCAACCTTTGTTACAAAGCTTTTGTAGGCTGCAGTGTTTGAGATCTTGAATGATAGTAAATAGCTTCGTGGTGGTGGCAGAGTTCAGATCCTGAAGGGGTAATGGGCATGCCTTTTTCTCACTACTTGCTGTTTTCCACTCTGATCTTCTTTAAAATGTTTGGTATGAATTGGGTCAAGTACATAAAACAAACTCTTCTTTACTACCAAAGCTTTAAAAAAAACACACACACATTGTCAGTTACTTAAAGGTTTATAAATATCTTTATCTTGAAGATTCAGGACAGTCTCTTCTGTTCTTGCTGTAAATATTTATAAACATCAAGTACAGTACTGTCTCTTGATCCTTTTTTTAACCATACGCTATTCCAGCAGGGCACAGGCTTGTCTGATGCGTAGTCTTTCTAAATCATACAGGTGTTGTGTTGTTAATTAGTATCCATCAGGAACTGGGAGAGGATTCCACCATCAGCTAAATCAAAGGAGCGGACTGTGCCCACTAGAGGGGCAATTGCATTGCTTGGTCTTTTATTTTCCTTATAGAGAAACGTGCAGAGTAACATGACTTTTTACGCCAAGATTTCTCATAAGCCACCTTTCCTATTTTAATAGGAGTGATCTGCAGTTAGACAGTGTTTTCAAGAAGGGCACTTAGGTTGCTTCTAGCCTGATTTATTTGGAGTACAGTCCTCAGACTTCTGTCTTCAAAAGTCAATCGCTTTTGTTACCCTGGTTGCACTGTGGCTACATGTAGACAACCATATGCCTTCTGTGTGTATGTCTTTGGGCAGAAGCTCCTGGCTTTGATAAATTCCATTCAAGTTGAATGGTGGTCAAAAGAACATAAAATTGTGACATATTTTATTAACTTCTGGTCCAGCTGATAAGAAACAAATCTGTCCTTCACTCCACATTATATTGTTACCATGATAATACTTCTACATCCCCTTAAACCGTTACATCAGGATTGAATACAACCTCAATTGCATTTCGTAAGAGTACAACAAAAGCTTCTATCGATGCATCCGTTCTTAATTTCAATTCAGTCTTAAATTCCAGGCCACAGTTTGATTATATTTGAATATTAAGCCCATTCTTCTATGTGAATATTTATTGTATCACTTGGTTGCCTTTTACAAGCACACGTGAAGAGGCACACCTATGTATGAGCATAGAAATGTAGAAGGAAAACAAAAATCAGTTCAGGTATAGAAAGCACTGGGTAGGAAATGGAACAAATACAGAATCAGCACAGCAGATTGTGCAGCCTGTGGTCACAGTTGGGATGCAGTTGTCCCATTGGAAATTCTTTGTGAGGAACAACAGCTTTTCTTTCAGGATCCTGTAATGTGTAAAGTAGTGATGACAGTATACCTTGAACATTAATTATGATAGAATGTATTTGGAAGCTAAGCTGCATCAACTACTATGAAGAAAATCTGGGGTCTCATTAGAAATGGGATGTCAATGTGAGAAGCTGACATTAGTCTGTGGTTTGTGAGCATAGGTTGCTCTCCTGGAGGTGGAGAAATACACACCATGGCAATAAAGGTTACGTCTTACATATTTCTCATCACACACATATTAGCCTATGTTATTTCCTGAGTGTCCAAAACTTGTACCAGGACATATGATGGGTAAGTTACATTGTCTGACCAAATATGAAAAGTAGCTTCTCATATATAAAGGCAGCTGACTTTTAATATGGAAGCTTTTCTTTGACCTTGTCTCTTAAGAGCCTTTGTTTTAATGAAATTCATCATTATGGTGCCTCATTTTGATGATTCAGTGTTATCATTCAATTGAAAAGGCAATTTGCTTTGATGATGTATATTCTTTATTCACCGTAGAAGAGAAAGAAAACAACTACTTTGGGAGGCAGAATTCAGAACTCTGTAACTCAGGAGAATGTTTTCCAAGAAACTGGGCATGAGGGATTCATTTACATTAGAGAGGCAAACATACTTTGAAAGAGAGATACAGGTAATGTCATCATTTTTCTCCAAGCAATACTGCTAAATTTAGATCTGGTCTCAGGGTAAATTCTGAAGATCTTCATATTTCAGAAGTTTTCAAACCCAGACTTTCATTTTATCTATTCAAAACACAGTTAATTACATCCTGCCTTTGTTTGTCAACCTGCATCACCCCACAGAGAAAGGTATTTACAACACATTTTCTCTGCAAGGGAGTGAGTCTTTGCCAGTAGAAATCACAGTGGGCTGCAGTCAGGCAGCCTCTGGTGCAGCCTCAGTCCCTTTTGCAGACAGTGGTTTTCCTCTTAACTGGAAGAAAACCAGTGTTGCAGCATTACATTGCTGATTGCTCAGCAATACGCTGGTATAATAAAAGGTATTATCTAAAGAAAATGGCTCTGCAGGATATATGAATTCTCACTGTTTCATACTGCCAGTTTTTTTCCCCTCTCTTGTTCTATGTGATTGGATAGCTTCTGTAGCATATGCTGGAGATGGGACCATTTGGGGCCATTTAAAAGCAGTAGGCTTTTAATGCAATTTTGAAACATATCTTATAATTTCAGGGGCTTGAATCCTTCATTCTGTGTTGGATATCCCATAACTTTTCTTCACCACTCCTACCACTGGTCTCCATCCACCCATTTGTACTAATGGCGGTGATAGTAAAAAAGAATCTCTCCTTCTCATCCCAGAAGGTACCAGTCTATAAAAAGGGAAAATTTCTGGCTTTTACACTCTTGCATTGCCTCAAAGAATTAGTTAAATTCAAGCTTGTAATATCAATATTAAAAGATCTAATTTGATCTCATAGGGACTTCTTGCAGAGGAGGTTCTCTATGCATATGGGGAGTGGAATGGGACCCAAAGGAAATGCTCTGATCAAACTCTCCTTTATGATTCCATAAGCAGTTTATGTTTTATACCATTGGTGAATGCAGAAGGAGATTTTCCTCCAAAATTCTTTCTCCCACAACACATATGACTGACAGCTCTGAAGAGCCCTATCTGTCACAACAAACTTTACTCACAGCTGCTGTTAGATGGATAAGCTGGGATACACAAGTGGAAATAAGTAGGTCACATTTCATTGAGGAAAGTTAAGACCACGTGGAATGTAGAAAAATATAATAGTCAGGTCAGGTCGTGAGTTTAAAAGGATAGGAAGTGAAATTGAAGTGTGATGCCTACAACAGCAACACTGTTGTTTTGGGTTATTTTACTCTTTATTTTCTATTTGTTAAAACAACACCATGTAAAAGGAATTTTATGCACAGAGAATTATATGCCAGAAAAATATGACTGGGAAAAATACTTCTAGATGATGGTAGTGCTAGGACTAAATTTGGAAGGTTAAACCTCTCTGCAGTCAATGGCTTTCTGAGTATGTCACAAGTTTCACAGTGTTAGACTCCTGTAATAAATCCCTCTGGAGTAACAGCCCACCATTAGAATGGTCTAAATGCATTTTAAAAATCTCTTCATTATTCTCTGTGCCAAAATTGTAAGTAAATATTTTTGGTCTGATTCTATTGTTTTCAGTGAGAATTTTGTGGGCCCTATCCTGTGAAAGAAGATACATGGGAGCAAGTATAATAACAACCACTATGATGCAGTGGAAAAGAGGAATCACTTACAAGGACTGTCTAGAAATGTCTCACTGTGTATTCCAAGATAGACTTAGTGAGTTCTAAAACTATTCATTGCTATCATTTTCCAGCATTCCAGCTATTGCACGTTCAGTTAGCCTAACAGTGGAATTCTTAATTAAAACTGTTAATTAAATTCTTAATAAAGATGTGGCATCTGTGAAAGTATCCTGCTGCTTCAGCACTTTGGACTTGCATGTGAAAAAAATATTAGCATTTCCTAATTCCCCAATGAATAGAAATCCCAATTTTCTGCTGTAATCCATGTTTGTGTATATCAAACATACAGATGGAATCTAAAACAGGGTCATCTTTTGCTTGGGTTTGTGTGCGTGTGCGTGCTTCCCCCCCCCCCTTCCACCCCACTCCATAAAACAGGTGGGTATTGAAAATCTATCATTGTTAGTGAGTGTTACTCACTTGTAGCAATTGCTGTTATACCAATGGTATAAAAGGGTTTAATCCATATTTATGCCAGGGAAGGTAAAAGAAGAACCAAGTCCCAGTGTAAATCGCTGTTAAAAGATGTCATACGTTGCATTTGACAGATGGGGTTTTGGTGCCCAAGCCCTGTCCTACTCCATGGGCATTTTAACAGCACAGATCACCTTTCTATCTAGGGCGGAACAGATCACTCCAGATGGTTTGTTCCTATCTTCATCCACTGGAGAAGACTTTCACACTGAGTATGGAAGAAGTAAGTATGTGTAACTTAAGCTCCATACTTGTAAATGGATGGAGTTAGGTTAAGCGAAGCCAAACACAGTCTTTGATCCAGTATCTTGACTTTGCTTTGTTCCCACAAAGAAAAAACTATTCTACTTCCAAGAAAAACTTCACAAAGTTTCACTTTCTATCGAGTCAGCTGTTTGCATCACTTGACTGCAAATACATTCTTGGCAGAATGCCTGTAAAAGCAAATGTATGCGAATCAGAGATCTCACCAGCTTGATCTGAGCTCTTTTTCTTTACTCAGCTTGAGAAGTATCACACGCAGCCGGGGATGAAATCTAAAGACTATGAAATCTAAAGACTATGCAGTATCACTTTCTAGAAATGTTACCAATCACGGCATCACAAGTCTGCATGGAAGGTGTGAGATGTACTTCAGCTGTGCCACTAGTGGAAATTCACTTCGTAGTTAACACTGTAAGCAAGGAACTGAATCACGGAAGCCCTACAGAATGCAACTTAGATAAAGACTAAAGCATTTGGGCAGGAGTTAGAGTTTGCATTTTACTGAATTATAACATAAAATATTGTCTCAATCTTTGACTTGCTCACAGCAGTCCTGCCTCTGTTCACAAAGAGAGCAGAAGCAAATCCATCCCACAGCTGTTGGAGGCTCTTCTTACTCCCTCGACTTCAAGTGGTTTACTCCTAATCTTTATCGAGAGACATGAGAAAGAATCCAATTCCACAAATGCACCTTGCAAGCAGACATTTCATCTGCTAGATCTGACCTTTCGCTTCAGTTTTTCCACACTCTAATATCCCTGCATTGAATGACAGGTTTATGATTAGGGGACAACATAAATGTTCGGGGAAATAGAAGAGTTGGTTCTAACCTTTGCGGTTGTGGTACCAGGAGGCTTTCAGACCTTCAGACACTCTGTGACCCATTTTAGAGGAAAAGTCCTATCTAAAATTCTTAATAAAGTTTGAAGAAGCGTCGAGTTGGGAAAAAAAAAACCCTCTCAAAATGTCTGGACCTTGGGAAATCTTCTCCCTAATTGTGATTCAGTAGTTCGTTCACTGTCAAATGTGTGATAAATGCCAAAGAAGCAAGAGCACGTTCTGCTCAGTATGAAGTTAAAGGCATGTTTGCCTTTAGACCTGTGAATTTAATATACAACAAGTTTCTAAGTGAGCCCTGTTCTTTCTGTCTTAATACCATTGGGCTGAGCAAAAACTTCATAGCTATTTTCTTTTTTTTTCATACACTATTTGGTTGTTTGCTGGGAACAAAGGCACAGCTTGTACATGAAGGAAAAGAATCTTTCTTCCTTGCCCCAAAAGTGTGTTGGTTTGTTGTTGTTGTTTTAATAACACGGTACTGCAAGTTCAATGTCAGCAGCACTTACTCTGAAGAAGATCAATAATTCAAACAATTCATTGCATCTATTTGCATATGTAAGTGCCAAAATGCCATTTCATCTGTCCCAACAAAGGAAACGAAAGATCCGAACACTAATTTGTACTATTCTGTAAATGAAAGGTCTTCTGTGGTGCTTCTATTGATGCATGAAATATGAAGAGCTGAGACAGCTCGACTTCTTCCATTCTTTTATTCAACTTTGTACATTTTATTTTTTTTAAATCAAAGAATATTGTGAAAATAAAATGAGAACATCACAGCTTGATCTCCAGATACTTAAACTTTTGTTGTCCCTTCTTCACCTTGTTTACTGACAAATAAAGACAGGGATTCTCTTGGTCCGAGCACCATTTCTGAAGCAAGAATGCTCCCACAGCTATTTTTTCTGGGCATTCATGATGCTGGAGTGGAACCTCTGGTCAAAGAGGGTGAGTCTTCCCCAAATATTCAGGAAGAAGAGGTTATGGAAGAAGCAGGTTCAAATACAGGCTGTGATACAGGGAGGAGAGACATAACCTCGAGATTTCCACATCTCAGGTAAAAAAAAAAACAACAAAAAACAGCTTTTTAGAACTTTAGTTTTTTATGCAATTGATAGAGGTCCTTTGGGTAGCTAAGAGAAAGAGAAAGGAAAAAAAACCAACAAACTTTCCTGCTGTAGGCCTCTCTGCTCCCTTCCTGTCACCCTCATATTTAAAGAACGTTTGCAAAAGAACTCATTCCTTTGGAAGCCAGGGTGCACGTTGAAGCTGTCAGCCCTTTATAAGCACATTCAGTTCCGTAGTACTTGCATACTTTGAAACATAGAGATGTACAATTTAAGAAATTCTGGAAGTGAAGAAACATTGCTCTGACTTTTAAAGTTTGAAAACCTCTCAGCAACCTCCTAATGAGGCTTTAAGTGACGCTTCCATTAGGTACTGATCAGTCACTGCTGGCATTTGCTGTATTGCCAGTGTCTCCCCAGCTCAAACCTTTGGGTCACAGTAGGCTAAGAAAGCTCAGACAAGATGTCCCCTCAGTACATAGTAGCCAAGAAATTGCCTTCTAATGAGAGTGAGGAAGGAAGATTAAATGTCTAAGCAATTGTAGCAATTAAATATTTAGTTCTGTCCTTGACTTGCCCAATCCATAGTTGTTTTGACTTATTGACCCTGGTCACCCACTCCATTCTCTCTTTTGGTCATTGTTTGTTCTCTTTGCAAAGAAAAACGTGCAGGGCATTTTCTATGGGGAAGCTGTTTTCACCTTGAATGTGGTAGCTGGCAATATTGCCTGGATTTCACTCTTGAAACGTTCACTGATTAGAGATGGCCTGTACAGTGTTTTGAGATAAGAATTAGATAACTAACTGCCCACCAGGCAAATAGTCTGAGCTCTGGGAAAAACAAATATTCTCCAGACTGCCAGACGCCTTGCAGGTAATCTTGTTCTTATGCTCTGTTTTTAACTATTTAGGACATTTACTGGCCAAAATGAGGAAGCTCCTCTAGGTCCAACATGGCTCCTCTGGGTCTTCTGATGTTCTTACAGTTTCTTGATACATTTTGGAGAGATTTCGGGAAAAAAAAATATATTTTTATAAGTTTATATTTTTTGCTCCTTTTGGGGTCTGAGTTCTGGGTTACACTAATCATATCACACCTGTCCTGACAGACTGCAGCTACCAAAGCTCATTTCAGGGTCTGTCCCTGGGAGACCCCTGCTGCAGACAGAGCTGTGAGCCCCAGCCCAGCCTCAGCAGCCCAGCCACCAGTATTCCTGATGGGAATTTTTGCCTTTATTTTTTTTACCTTCCAGGAAAGTTTGCTTGCCTGTGTGAGATGTCTCCCTAGAAGCTTAACTCAGCTGCAGGCCAAAATCCATTCAGACATTCAGTAATACAGCATGGAGCACTTAGCAGACAGGCACGCACTTGAACATAGGCTTAGATGAGCCTGAAAAGCTGATTTTATTGCATTTTTTTCCTACCATCCTCACAGGATATAAAAGCCTAAGAAGGTACATCTGATGAAGAAGAGAATGCCGAATGTGAAGAGCTCAATAGAGAAAGAAATACAAGTCGTTTGAGGAAGGGAAGGAGCAGGTATGAGCTGCCCGGGGGGTCTCACCTTTGGCCCTGCCACGTCTCTGTGGGCTGTTTCTTGGGATGAGGTGGCTGATAAAAGCAGACACATTCTCTGCTCTCCCAGAAGGAAAAGCACAGAACAGGAAAGGCTTTTCTCCTCCGATTAGCTGGGAAGCTGCACTGAGTAATGCTCATTTTCTGAGCAGACCACTAGATAGGAGTTTAGAAATAATCCCCAGAGAGGTTAAATGTCCTGACTGCAGGTGACAGGCGTCTTCCTTAACACACTCTTCTGGAATTTCTGCTCTTTTCCACAAAGCAGAGTGGTTTAACAGCACAGCAGCAAGGTTACTACTAACAGCACCTCTGCATACTTGTTAAATTCTTTATTAGGATGTGCTCTAGGAAGGAGATGCTTAAATCTCCTCAGGGAAATAAAGTTTTGTAAATACTGAGGAGTTCTGTAAATTGGAGACATAAATATTGGCTGCTATTTAAATGAAAGCAGCCACTTTCTTTCTTACTTGTGTGCTCCAAAATGCCAAGTCGAAGTTAAAAATCCTAATTCTGCAGTGAGTGTAGAGGTGTGAAATGCCTACAGCAAGACCCCTTGTGCCCCCATTTCGATGCCCAGGCAGCAGAGCTGCAGCCTGCAGTGTTGGACTGATGACTCCTCTTCAGTGCATAACTCATAATACTAATTAATAACTTAATTATTAGAATAATAACCCACACTGCTTTTTCTTTACTGCCAGGGGAGCCCTTGCTATTTTCCTTCTTCCAAGAACATGCAATTTGACATTTGTTTTCTACGGGAAGACTTCTAGCCAGAGATATCTTGATGCTTGCCCGAGCTGCAGTAATGACTCCTTTCTGACTCGTGTGTACACATACACCTTTTTAATTATCCCATGGGGTTTTGGAGTGAAATCCCTTCTCTCTGGAGGAGATGTGCACCCCACAGTTGCCACTGCAATGGTGGGGAACAAAGCCCTCACCCAGGGGTGGGAGAGCTGAAGTTCAGTCCACCCCCACTTGCAGCTTCTTCAGAGCAACGCAGAACGTTCTGCAGTGAGCTCCCAGGATGAGGGTAAATGCAGGGACAGGAAGGGTTGTGTTCACCAGAGGAAAAGAAAAGAAACCGTTTCTGCTGGAAGCAACCATCCCACTAATCCTGCTCTGCCTGAGGAGTGCTGCATATGAAGTAGTTCTCATCATAATTTCTTTCAATACCCTGCAGCTCCATCCTCTGAACTATTTTCTGCCTTCCCAGCTTTCACCTGCAGCTCAGTATGCCTGAGCACTAGCTCCTGACTTCATTAAGAAAAAGAAAAAAGAGCCATCTTTATTTTAGTTTGCAGATGAAAAATTCTCTTCTGCAGCTTGCTCTCTTGCAGACAAAACTTCCTTAAGTGATGTAGAAACTTGAGACAGGCAGGGTTCTTGAACTTCTTCCTTTGGACTTGGAAGATGATGGCAGAAAGAAGGCGCTTAGTGTTGTCATTGCACAGAGGTGCATGTTGCCCATTTGCAAAGCAGGTTGATGTTAGGATTAGGATTAGCCAAGGCTCTGGGAAGAAGTCCCTGCTCCATCTCACGATGTTCATGCAGCTGTCAGCTAATGGCAGAGAAGTTCAACACTTAAAAATCATGGAACTTGTGGCTTAGTTTCTTTAGTGCTTGACTGATCTCATTTTTTGCTTCTAGAGAGAGTGAAGAAAAAAAGAAAGTAAGTACAGTGGAAATGCTAACTCACAGCCTGAACCAGTGATGGAGCACCTGGTGGGAAAGGGCAGGGCCAGCCTAAGGGAGCTCAGGTGCATGCAGTGTACCTGAGTGATGGGAGGGTGGAGCCAGGATCCACCCCTTTCCAGTCCTCATTTAAGGGTTGGCAGTGGAGGTGAGGGTGTCTCTTTTTTGGAGATCCTTCTGTGTTTGCTGTCTTTCAAAGGTAAGTGGTTTCCCCTCATGCACCTACTGTTGTGTTTGAGTGAATCCCTCCTTGATGATGCTTGGGATCTTGCTGCTCTGCTGCTGTACTTTCTATTGCATTGTGGAAATAAAGCTGTTGGCCATCATGCTGAGGAGAGGTGTGTGGGTGGGTCAGTGGCCTGGTGTTTTTGGGGGTATATTTTGGGTCTCTGGGAAAACTGCTTTTAAGAATTTTAACTTAGGAAGCTTTCAGCTAGTTATGTGCTGCTTTGTATTCTTGCCTGCTTTCCTTCTGCTGTTCTTGAGGTGGCTGGGTAACAACTCTGATTCCCTCAGGGGTTTAAAAACTGTAATGCTTTCCTTCTTAAGGTAATGAGGAAAAAAACCATAGCTGCAGGAAGCAGCATCCTGGGCTATTGTTTGGATTAATGATCGTGATGGAAATAACTGGAGAAACGGGGTAAGCAAAAACTAAAACTTCATGTAGGTCTTTCTGAAAATAACGTCTCCTGTTTATTTCTATAGAAACTACAGCAGATGTTAAAAGCACTGTAATGCAGTTTGCTGGAGCAAGGGGCGGTGTTGGAGTTCTCAGCACTACAAGGACTTGTTTGTATCAAGCAACCACTTGCTTGCACCTTGCTCCACTTTCTTTAAGAATGTGAATTGTGTTACTTAGTAGTTTTGTCTATGTGAGCTTTCACCTTGGTTTCTGATGTCGTCTTTCCCCATGGTGTCTGGGCATGGGTGACATTGTGAGGTAGAAGTGACTAGAAGGGCATCTGAGAAGATAGGTTGGTTTTAATCTGAAAAGGTGATCTCCTTTTGAAGCTCCTGGTGAGCTGAAAGGCTGCCAGTAGAGCTGAGCCTGTAGCAGTTCTTTAAGGGCATTCAGTTGGGTTGTGCATTGAGATGGGATGCTGAGAACGCATCATTTCTTGTGTTGTCAGAAGCTGCCCTGTTATGGAGCAAGCTGCTCTGTGACTCCATAGTGGGTCTGGATTCACTCAAGGGTGTCCTTGTTACATTGCTCATCTGTCTGTCCTTGTTGTGTAGCTAAATCAGGTTTCAGTCAGTGAAGAAATATGACAGTGGTTGAATTTCAGCATTTCTGTATTGCATTTCATCATGACTTCAAGATTCTCATGGCTGCATCATTCATTCTTGAAAGAGCCAGCAAATAATTCAACAGTGCACAGCCACATGTGAAAAGGTCTCAGTTGGTGTATTTAACCTTGTGAATTGGTTTCATTTCATACATGTTTAGTGCTTTATGGAAACTTATGTTTTTATCTGCATCTTAAAAATTCTTCAATATATTGAATTTTTTTTATTGACCAAAGTTCAACAAATTTGACAGATATTCTAATAAATTCTCTTTCTAAATGCTGATCAGCACAGTGTTAATGGGCAGACATTCCTTGTAGCTGCTTTTTAGCTCCAATGCTCTCAAAATAATAGCTGTTTCTGCTTGTGCACCTCCAATTTATTCTAGTTAATAGTGCTTTCGTTGTTCCTGAAATCATTCTTCAGAGATGATTTCAAGTGACATCTGTGTAGGCCTAAAGACCTAAATTGCCTTCTAAATCATATCTGCTTGTGCCCAGGGATTTAATTAAAATATTCTAAAATACAGAAAGAGGAGAATTGGGAGATTTAGAAATACTACCCCCCATTCCTGCCTCAGCAGCCATGCTTGGAGAGAATGGAGACTGTTCATAAATATGCTGTAATTGCCTTAATGAGGTACATAATCACCTGATATTGGAAAGAATAGAGATGAAGGTTATGTTGATGTAATGGAAGAGTCTTTCCTAGTTCTAATTAGAACTCGCGATTTCAAGGCTTACATATCTATCTTAAACAGTGTGAGTTTGGGGCACAGCATGGGTATTTTATACCTCTGGGTTTTACTTTCTCATAGAACACACCTATGTCTTGGGTTTGCCCTGTTTATACAGTGTCCAACTTCATTGCCAAAGAAGATTTAGTTTTAGGGTTAAGGTAAATAAAAAGCCAAACAACTGTAGGCGTGTTTAGGAAATTAAACTAGCCCAGACTTCTGCTGTCCTCTACATTAAGGAAAACCACTGACCAGAGGTGGGGGAGTTCTTACTCCAGAATGTTCTTCAAGTGATACAGCTCAGACTGAATCTGTTCTCCTGCAGCTGCCCTGAATTGCCGAGTATTTGCATGATTAAGGAGGGGGAAAGTTCTTAAGCTGTTGTTGCTAAGGAAACTGCCACCTTGATATTTGCCTAGTGAGAACAGCTGTCTCTCTTTGTATCTAAGCGAAGGAGGCCTGGGAGCAAGTCTTCATAGTGGCAAGGTTGCGTATATGATGAGAACCGTGTGGGGTTATTGACAAGCCTTGTTTGCAGTCTAGTTGGCCCAGCAGTGAGCCAAGCAACCTCTGTATCATTATATCTAATTACTCTTTATTTTTTTTAACTCATGGAAATTGTGGAGCAGTGTTCACCTGTAAAATATATCTTTATTCCTTTTTAAAATATTCATTATTTGGGGGAATAATACCATGCTATATAAGCCAGCCTGAAGGAAAAATGTAGTGCTCTCCTATTTATTTCATGGCTCCTGTGATGTTGGCTTGGAAATATGTTAGAATTTCAGTTCTAATGTTCACCTTGCCTTCACCTCTGATCCCCACTTGTAAATTTGTCACTTGCTCTGACCCATTGTATCAAGCACTGAACTTGGAGAAGTTGCATGTTTTGATTTAGTGACTCTGGCCAGAGCAAATTTAGTACCATCTGCCATGAAAGAAGTTATGTGGTAGCTTAACCTCTGGATGATTCTTTCCTTCTCCCTGCTCTGAAGTCTGGCCCTTCAGAAGGTAATACTCAGCAGCTTTGGATTCCTACTGATGCATGTAGTTCTTTCTGATGTACCAACAATAATTTGGTATCTGTTTCAGTCATGCCCTTTGTGTATTGGAGTGCCAGCTGTACAGCTCAATTTTGTTTTGGCCCTCATCTGTTGTCTGTTCAACTTTAAGTCACTGATTTCCAGATATCTGCTCTGATGCATTCAGTTGCTCTAATGACACAGCTTTTCTTAAAGCGTTTCCAGCAGACCTGGACTTGTTGTTAGCCGTCATTCAAATTCTTTGTCGTATCTCTTTAAAACCAAAACAAGCAATAGATTTTTTTTCTTAGTTTCTAAAACCAGGTGTTTAAAGGTGGCTCTGGCCATTCTGTGTGTAATGGCCAAGCAATAACAACAAAAGCTTCAGCCTTATTCCCCTTAAGGAGGTATTTTACTGTGTATCCCTCCTCTGTGTCAGAGCATCCACTAGTGGTTGTAGTGTGTAAGACAGTCTTAATATAGATTTGAAAGTGTGTGAGGGGAAGAGCTCAAGATTTGTGTGGTTTCATCACATTTCCAAGATGATCCAACTCTCTTTTTCTTTAGTCCTACGCACTAAATCTTTCATGGCTGTGTTTTTCAGACTCTAACTATTGCTTGAACAGAGGTCTTCACAGAGCATAATCTTCCTGAAACATATTTTTGTCCACATCTATATAAGAGCATTAATTTTTAACAAGTTCGGATGTTCATCTTATCAGAGAACTGCGTGAGACAGAATAAAAGATTGAAGCTTAAGGTACAGAGCAGTTTTTGTAGAGTATGGCACAAAGGAAGGTGTTTATGTTTGAAGTGATTTTTAGTTTTCCTGCACTCTTTGTGCATCTTTAGTGTTTTGTGGTCTCTCTAATCTCCGCTGTTTCACTCAGTTCTTTTAATTCTTTGTGCTGCACTTTGAGCTTCAAAAAGCACATTCAGTGCCCCAGAACCTTCACTCTGACGTTTGCTCTTCAACAGAACAGTTTTGATACAACAGATAGTGAACAAGAATAAAGAAGTGCAAACAGTATAAGGAAAGACAGGAATGAAGAAAGGGGCTCTAATGAGAAAGATGAAGGTATGGTGGCTGCCCTGTATCATGCCCTGATGATGAAAGTCTGTGTAACATGCAGAAATAAGTGTTTATTTTCAGATACTCATGAAGCACCCAGTCACAATCAGAGGAGCAATCATGGCCCCACACAAAGCATTTCAGCTGTGTGAAAACACAAACATTTCTAATGCTTTTTGAGCAAGAACATTAAGAACAAGAACATTTCCTTCTGTGATGTGATAGGAGAACAAGTAAAACTGTGTCTGAAACTGACCACTGCCCTGGCCTTGTCAGAGCTTAGTTATATAAAGATGGCCAATGATTTAAGTTACCTTGGAGTTCTCTTGATCTGGTTAATTTAAATTTGGGTAGTTCTTTTGTGTACAACTCTGTGTACACAGAGGGAGCCTCTCAGCAGTAGAAGGCAGGCAGCATTGGTCTCAGCTTCCCTTCCAGTTTCTGGTGTAGACCTGTGCTGTAGGAGTGGATTTTGATATGTTTTCCTCCTTAAGGTAGAGGCCTAGAACAGCTTTGGGACTGTTAGGGGTGTTCATGCACAACACCGCTGCAGAATGATGTCTGTCTGCAGAACCCATCCGAGATGTTATGCTTTGGAGTCAGGTACCTTCAGACTGGGAGAATTGCTCTGTGAGTGGCCTTGTAATTGAATAGTTAAGCTTCTGCAGATGTAATAGCTGAAATGGTAGTTGCTTCCAGCATTTCTACCTTTAAGAGACAAGGCACATCTCTTGCAAATGAACTTTGATAAAAGGTAGCATCTGGATTTTAAAACTGGTCTTGCTTTTGCCAAAGAAGAAAATATGGATTAACTGAGAGAACTAGAGCTTTTAGCTGTACTTTTCATCATGCAGAGGGGCCATTAAAGAAGCCCTAAGAAAGCCATAAAATCTATTCCAGGAGATTTCATGTATTTAAAAAAAAAAAAAAAAAGCAAGACAAATCTTGTGAAACTTTCTTTTTGTCTGAGCTTGCTGTCTGTCATACAGGATTCACTTTGTGTCTATACAAACTTGTTCCCTATAACTTCCTAAAGGGAGGTTGTAGTGAGCTGGGGGTTGCCCTCCTCTTGTGTCATTAGTGACAGAACCAGAGGGAAAGGTTTCAAGCTATGGCAGGGGAGATTCAAGCTGGACATTAGGAAGTAGTACTTCTCAGAAAGGGTGGTCAGGCACTGGAATGGACTGCACAGGGAGGTGGTGGAGTCACCGATCATGGGGGTGTTCAAGGAAAGACTGGATGTTGTGTTGAGGGACATGGTTTAGTGGGAGCTATTGGTAACAGGTGAATGGTTGGACTGGATGATCGTTTAGGTCTTTTTCAAACTTGGTTATTATGTGATTCTAAGTCTTAATGCATATTCAGGTCTAGCTGTAGTAGCAAGGGGGGTGGAATGAGTCTGGTCTGGAATGAGAGTTTGTCTTCAACCATGGCATTAGGTATAATGCAAGATTCTTTCCTTTAAAGAGGTTGTATATGAAACTGACTGCATTTTATTGCTTAGTGCCTGGTGGTGTGTGCATGTTTGAAAACCTTAGGCCCAAGAGTTAACACTTCTTGCTTTTTCTGTGTGACAGACAGATTGTTCCTGATTGCAAGTTGTCCTGTTAAGTACATCCTGACTGTCAGAAGAGCATGATGTAGGTTTCACAGCAAAATTATGTCCAGTGAATATTCTCAGTTTTAAGTACAGTTAGATAGGAATATTACACATGATATAATTCTGTAGAGTAAGTCAGGAGTTGCTGCTGCATTTCTAAATGATCATTTGTAAAATGCTCTTTTTTTTTTTATGAGGGGGGTTCAGCTACCCATGACCTCCTAAAATTTATCAAGGCTTCAGTTCAGCTCAAGTAAATCTTCAGAATTAATGCATTTTTGTTAGCTCTGTTAGCAGTAGCTAGCAGTAGTGACAGCTTTGGAGTGGGGGAATTATATTTTTAACTATGATGCTAATGATTTAGCACAGCTTTTCTTTCCACTAAAAGAAAACATGTAAATCTAATTCTGAAACTCGAGGAAAGCTGTGGTTCTGCCATTTAACTTCCCTTCATTAGGACCTCACCAACTTGTATGTTCATCTACTGAAAAACTCCAGGTGTTTTCAGGTATTATAAATTTCAGGGCTACAGGTTGCTGTTTCTCTTAAAAGCAGGGAGTAAATAAGAATTTCTATAAAGCTTTTACCTGCTGATCATCAAAATGTGATTATTCAGAAAAGATTTCAGGTATCTCCTACCTATTCTATCAACAAGAATGATCTCTCTGCTTTCCCAACATCTGATAGTCTCCATTCTATCATATTTGTTTCTGTTCCCAGAACAAAAAGAAGACTGCTAGCTGACTCATAACTGGCTGTCTTTCCTGTCCACATGCAGCTCTGTTCTAATTGACTGCAGTGGGACTCCCCTTAGTATCAGGAAAGACATTGTGCATACAAAGGAAATGATTTAGAAAGGTAGAAAGTTATTCTTTGCTTATTTGCCTGTATGCTTTGCTGAAATACTTTCCTGCATCAACAGTTGATGAAAATACTTCAGCATGGAATACTTCAAATGAGTGCCTGTTGGTTCTTCTTTAGCATGTCAGCTCTGGCAGAGGTAAATATGAAGCTGCTTGAGGGTGCACAGGTTGGGCCTTTTCCTTGATGTATGAGCTTTCAGGAGTTTTTCAGCATTAAAAGTCATGAGAAATAAATATTTAAATAATGCCTATGAGCATACAGGTAGCGCTTTCACATTTTATTTACAGTGTTAAAGAGATCCCACAGGGTTTTCTAGAAATACTCTCAAACATTAATTATCCATAACTATTATCTCTTCTCAGGTGGTCTCAAGTATACACTGTACCTATTTGAGAGACACTGATTCCTGTATCTAGAGTTCCTCTTGCTTGATATTCCACTATGCTTGGAACAGTTAGCTGGCAGGTGAAGGCAAGGTTGAAGGGCTGGCTCTTTCACTAGAATATTCCTTCTCAGCTGCAATGCAAATCTGAGGATTTGTAGAAAGGGATTTGAAGCTGTAGTTCAAGATGATGAATAAAGTGGTCTTACTCTATGTGCAGATTTTCCTGAGTATCAGAGTTCTCGTTGTGGGCTTTCAAGCATGCAAAGTAATGCTGCTATGAAGGAAAATGATGAGGAAGCCAAAATATGTTTATTGGCAGCTGTCTAAGATGGTTATGAGGAAGTGGTTGCTACTGTTTCCTATACCTGTAGGACGTCTGGAATAGAGTTTAGGAAAAGAATATTTGAAGTAGACAAGTAGCCAGCAAGCTCCAGTCCTGAGTTAAAATTCTGTGTGTTAAAGGTTGAACATATTAAGGGCAGGTCAAGAAGTAAATCTTGCTTATGGTCTACAAGATGCTAAATAATCCTTTTTCTCAGCTTCTGTTTGGTCTTTGAGACCTATCTCAGATGATTTGTATCTTGAAGTCTATTGTGTTGATGGAGTATTTAGGAGTTGTCTCATGTTATTTTTGTATGTGTCTAGCAAGGGACTTGCTTTTATTCTGCTGTTGAATATTAAGGGTGTGTGTTGTGGATGAATTGTATCTAACCCAGTCAGTGTAGTCCTTAGTGAACAAAACTGAATACATTTGCTGTGAACCTGAGGCTGTCAGATAAGTAAGCATTCTTTACAGTAGTGAGTGGCTTCCTTTTCTGCTGTGTGCTTGCTCTGTATTTATACCTTAAGAAGGCATTTCTCCATTTCTGGAGAATATCCTACATACAACAACCAAAATTATCACAGACCTCGAGGCTTCTTATTTTTTGAGTTGAATGAAACAGAAGGAAAAAACATTGTGCAACTTATGACATAAGTACACAAAATTAAGATGCTTTATTAAAATGCCAATATTTGCATCTCGTTGGTAAAGCTTGCTGTCAGACTTCTCTGATTTTGAGATTGGTTTCTGTATTCTTCAAGAGTGGTATTTTAACACAGTAACTTGATCAGTTTAAATACCTGAATTTAGATACTTTAGTTGGAGCTGTGTAATACTTCCTCTGCATGTTTAATAAGAATCAGTATAGAGAGCCCACATTCAGTTTCATTTCTTGCAAAACATATAAAATAGATCAGATCTTGACCAGGTATTCTGTGTCTGTAAAGTCTGTTCCCAAGACTTAACATTCCCAACTATGAGATTGCTGAGGTGGTTATATTTAGGTGACGGTAGACTGTTTGTTCTTGAGGATTTCTCCTCCCACCCAATGCTTTGTTGTGTGGGCTTCTGGTGCAAGATTGAATGCAACTGATTTGTAGCAGCTTAACAAGTTACTGCTTGTCAGCTGAGCTGTGATTGATGATTCTGCAAGTACTGTTAGCTCTGTCTCACTTAACAGTAAAGTGCATACACTTAAACTATCCCTATGCCCAAGTGAATGTATTTCACGTTGCGGTGGCAATAGCCAATATGATTATTGGCTGTATGATTAGTGGAGGAAGATCAGCAGTTTCCAAATTGTGTTAAATCTTGTGCCTTTGCCACTGCTCTGATATACTGTAGTTGCTTGAATTTGAGGAGGAAGTGTTTTGTCTTTAGAAATCAGCACTTTTTTTTCCTTGAGCTCAGACTGGATTGATGAGAAATCCAGATGCAATAGTTATTAGAATGTAGGCAGCTGGCATCTGGGCTCTGACACCAACAACTATGTTCCATATGGCTCAGTTTTAACTCCAGAGAATTTTAACAAGTGGAAAGGACAAACAATCCAAGCCTGAATACTATTCATTTCTTATTTTTAAGGAAAGCAATTTGTACTATATTAAGACATGTTTTCAGAGACTTCAGGAGCATTTGTTCTAGCTTGAAATAGAAAAGAAAAAAGGTATGATTACCTTTCAGAACACTCCAAGTCTTGCTGGAATAACAAGTTTGAATATACCTTGAAGAGTTCTCAATTCTTACAATAGAATACACAAATTAACACTGTGGTTGAATAAGCAATGGAGGCTGACCAGGGCCACTGCATCCTCAACCAGAAACTGAGATAACAGCAGAAGCCAATGTCAGTTTTCCATTCTCCTCTTTAAAAGAATTGGAACAACACAAGGAGGAAAAAAACAAGCCTGTGAAATCCTGTGTCTTCTTGCTTCTTTCTAAGCTCAAGAGCAAATTAATTGCAGGAAGCTGGAAGAAATTTTACTGAAGTAATTAGGCTCCTGTGCAGGTGAGCTGTGTCATCACCTGAGCTCTTTTAACCCTTTTCAGAAGGTAGAGCTATTCTTCTGGGCATCTCCTGTATTCAAGTAGATCTCACTCTTAGTTAATGTTCTACTAGAGAGATACTGTATGATGCAAATATCAACTGTGTTGACAGATGGAAAAACAGTTTAAAGCTCTTCAATTAAATAACCTCAATACCACAAAGAAAGCATTATTCTGCAGGAGAATGTATTTTCTGTAATCTACAATAACTGAGTAACGATGTGGTAAAGATGCAATTAGATCTAATTTGCTTATGTAAGTGAGCTGAATAAAAAGATCAATATTCAATCTACACCTACTGTGAAAAACAATTAGTTTAATTGACAAACTGCTTTGGCTAATTACATAAAAATGACCTAATAGTAATTCAAATTAGGATTATTAATAGTACATGAGTATTTTAATTGATATATATCATCTTTACTTGTTAACTGGTATTCTCACAGTTAACTTAAGGATTTTAATTTTCTCAACTCATTTATCCTGCTTCCACAAAGTTCTATATTGCTTTTAAATTACAAAAGCCATTTCTCTTATGACCTTAATCTAGGCTGAGATCCTGTGGAAACAATGGAACATCAGAACACATTGCTCTGGCTGTCCCAAACTAATTATCATTCACTATTCAAGCAAATTCAATACCATACTGATGCTTGGTGTGGATGATGGGGAAATGCAGGTAGAGGCCAGGAGTTACTTGGGTCCTTTCTCCCTAATGGCAGTGCAGAGAGCTGTGGCAAAGGGGACAGGACCCTTTGGTAGTGTTTTGGAACACATGAACTGTTCTTGTTCTGAATCTTCCTAGAAGGAAACTCTTGTTCCTGAAGTCACAAAGGAGGAGGCATCTTATTTCAAATTAGTCTATAATTAGGCCGTGCTTTACTCAGTGTAGTATGGTTGAATGTAGAGACTGCAGTTTTAAACTTCCTGATTTGCAAAGGATTGTCATGTATTACCTGGCTGTGTTGTCAGATGATAAGCAGGTGCAAGCTGGCACTGCTGACAGGAGGGTTGTTATCAAGGCCTTCCATCTGTTTTAGCCTGTTGAGTCAGTAGGAAATGAGCATTCCCAGCCCAGCTTTTCTATTATACTTTTGTCAGTGTATGAAGTGCAGGAGCAGCACTCCTCTGATGGTGATGCGTGTTCAGGAGTTGCAGCAGAACCAACTGAGCTGCTGTGGAGAGGTCACCTGGCACAGTTCTCCTTAGCTCAGCTGCTTACCAGCTTTTGTCCATTAAGTCCTTGTGTTCTGATGCAAAATAGAGCAGTGCTATGGAGTCCACAGTACTCCTTCCCTGGAGGCATCCAGATATCAGTGCTCCTTCAGCAGCTATGAAACAAATCAATTGATTGTAACAAACTTCCAGTGGCAAGAGCAAAGGGCAGGGAAGACCTTACTACAGTTGGTGGATGACTTGGTCCATTCATTTTCCTTCCTCAGCCTTCATGTCTCATGGAGAAGAGAGAACCAGAGACCATCATGTTAGAGTAAGGTAAAGGCAATGGAGCTCTAGTAGAAACCTGTTGTTACTCATGCTGTTCACTTGTTTTAGTGCTCCTGGCACTGTAATTCTGATGGGGCAGGAAAAGTGATGATTTAACCTTGTATAGGAGCTGTTCATCAATCCAGTGAGAACTGAAAAAATAGTGCTGCTCTGAGCCCTTTGTGTCCCTGCTGAATGTCAGTGTTGTGAGCAATGGACACTGTAAAAGGTGTGAAGGGAAGAATGTGATTAAATCTCTGTAGAAATAGTGCACTTGGTGACCCTTAAAGCTGGGGCCTTCCGTGGGATGTTAAGGGGGGTTTGGATCACATCCCAGTCTCTGTCAGCTTACCTTACAGTTTCACAGGCACATTCTGTGTGTATCAGCAAGTGATGCAAATACAGGGCAATGAAATGGTTGTTAATAGACATGCATTTCCAGCTGCCATTCAGATTTTGACATGCATCCCTCTTTTGTGTCTGTACCTTATGTTTTTGATAGTTTTCTACAGCCACTTCTCTATCAAGTTCATAAGAACATGCTATCTAGCCTTCACATAGGAGGATTAATAAAACTTGCTTAACCCTTCCTAAGCTGTAATAATTTATTGATATGTAACACGCTAATCCACGTAGAACAAAGTGCTCAGTACTCTCCCAATTCTCCAATCCAGGAGTGCCCTCTTTTATTTTATTTTGAGTCTGAATGCAATTTAATAGATTTCCACCCTGCAGGGAACAAAAATCCTCTGCAGAACAGTTGGTGTTTTCTGGCTTTGAGCACTGTATGGTAATGTAAATGTCAGGATAGCATAAGGTAATAATTATGAGATCATACTTTACTGTTTAAAAGAACCAAAAGGTTTCTAAGAAGTAAATAAAAGTTATATTTTGTTATAAGCTCTCCCAGACAGCAGCTCAATTTTCATATGCTTGTGGATACTATTTAGTGCTGTCTGACTGCAAATTATATTTATTACTATAATACAAGCTGTTTTTCCACATTTTCTTTCTGTGAGCTAAGTGTTAATTACCTATAGCATTTCAGATACCTAGCAGAGCAAACCTTTGCATGCTCATCTCTATAAGAATGTGATAGAGTAGTTAAGTCACTCCCAATTACAGAAAATAGGGTGAGCTGAAGAAGTGAGGATGAATTTGTCAGTGGAGTGAATGTCTGTTACAGTCATCTAGTACTTTTTTAATGGTCAGTAGCAGTGTTTCAGAGGGGAAAAATACAGAACATGGTAATTCTAATACAATGAAGTTTCTTTTTTGAACAGATTTAGCTGGAAAGTGATAGGTCAATGTCTGAGGTCACAGAAATCAGACAAATTTGGCATTGGAGTCCCTGCTCCCTTGTTTTATTTGTTCGAATGCAATGACTGCCCATTGCTTTCTGGTAAGAATGAGCTAACCTTTGTAACTAGGACTGTCCCTGCAGAGTAATGTAGAGCCAGTGCTGGAGTAGAAACCAGCAGCAGGAGCTAACGCCTTGTAATCTCAGACAGGTGGAGGGATCTTTGTTTCTGCTCATTCTCTTTATCATCTACAAGTTTTTACATGAATACATCCCGCTCTTCTGCATGATGCATCATCAGTATACAGTGGAGATTTGAACATATTCCCACAAATGATTCGGAGGTGTTAAACATGGATCTTCACAATGCCCAGGTGCAATTTACAGGAGATCCAGTGACACTGAGCTATGTTATATCTTCTGTTCTGAAGGGATATTCCTCAGAGAAGTAGTAAACTGTTTGCTGTCAAAGGGTCCTGGAGTATTTCTAGATGTAAGTTTCACACTTGGAGAAACAGAGCAAAGTGCTTGCAGGGAATGCCCTGACTGTGGGCTGATATGAGGCATGCATCCATTGACAGAGGACTAGAGTGGTGGCAAGACTCTCAGGTTTTAAAAGGATGAGCAAAACAATGCTAGAGAGCAGTCATGAACTCCTACCTACTCTGCTTGGTGCTTAGTGTGTCTTGCTCCTGATCAGTAAACTGTATTTTGAGCTTGCTGTTCCCCCTCCTACTGATAGGAAATAAGTTTCCCAGAACTGCCAATCTGACACATACTTGCGTGGAATGAAATCAAGTGCCTTGCTTGTCAATCTCACGCGGAGCTCTGACCCAATGTGTTACTGCGTGAGGTGCTTCTGGGGAGATCACATATGTCCAACAAGGCTGAGCAGAGCTGCTCAGCTTCTCTGTGGGCTGCACACAGTGAAAGCTCCCAGATTCTCTGTCTGCTGGGATCATGAAGATCTCTGTTTCCACTTGATTTAGGGCCATGCAGTATTTTGTGGGTTGAAGCCAATGCTCTACTAATAACTAACCCTACTTGATGGAGTCAAATTATGCTGTACACTCACAAGAATGTGCGATGGGAATTGAAAGGTATGCCAACATATCTGCTCTACAACTATTAGTAACTGCTGTTTGTTTTGATCTTTTTTTAATGCAGGCATCTCAAATATCTTTACCTTCATTACTTCCATTAAAAGCAGTTCTTGGGTTAACCATATTGATTTGAGTGGGGTACAAGGGAAACTCAACAGTATGTATTCTAGCTTAGTTGTGCTCGTGTTGTCTGCATGTGATTGTTGGATCAGCTCTCTACTGCAGGTAGTAATGGACTGCAAGGTGTTATTTTGGTGTGACTGAAGGAGCTGCACCTTGAAGATCCACTAAGTGTTGGTGATCATTTAAAAGGTCCTGTCAAGTTTAGTACTAGTTGCTGTGTCCTGACCAAACTCTGAGCCAGGAATACCCCAATCATCTCCCTCATTGGTTTCAAACCCCCATGAATTAAGTGTGTGCAGTAATGCTTTGAAACTGTTCTGCTTTGTATTTTAAAGGTATAAATCATGTCTTGGTGGTTAAGCTTGAAAGGATGAAGTTGTTTTTTCTCAAGGATGGAATAAATATCTCCACACACGTGAGGTTTCCTGAAAGAGTGTACGTGTGGGGAGTTTGTGCTTATGTGCTTAGATTAATGCTGCTGCTTTTGATTGGAGTTGCTGCTTGCATCTTCCTGGGTCTGTAAATAAGAACAGATGTGTTGTTACTCATCACAGTTTTGATTAGGGCTTTCCCAAACATAATCTATGTTTGTGGTTGCGTTAGCCTGGAGAAATCACAGAAATTTGTCAGATGAAGGCTTGTCAGATCTATGGGTTTCCTTCTGTATGATTGAAGTGGGGAATGTGGATTTCATGTTCGCTTTGAAAGAAAACCAAGTTGTTCATTTAAAATATATTGGTTGCTTAAAAGCAAACAAAATACGGGGAGGGGCAGGTCACACTAATGCTTAGTTCAAAAGAGTGTTTGATCAGTGGAGAGTGTAAATCTAAATCTCTGGCTTGTAGTTCTGCCTGAATTTAGGGAGTTATCCCCAGTGATAAATACAGCAAAACCACATTTGAAAACTGCCAGCTGACTGTCCTGGGAAGTGCGATGTGTTCAGCATGTTCAGAGACAGCATTCGAGTTGCTGCTCCTCTGCAGTGATGTTCCTGCAGTCCAAGCAGGCTTTCCTGAAATACATGTGCTTTAAGAACTAAGAAAATCCCCTGTCCTTGTGATGTGATTTGATCATTTATCGTCCAGCCTTTTTCAGATGAAAACTCATGCTTTACCGCTTACTGTGTATTTGGTAGCAGCATGCTATTTTGCTTGACTGCTTGAATTGTTTTCTAGGTTCAGCCCTTCGTATGTTGAGAGAGCTCTCTGAATGTCAGATCCTGCCGTAAGTCTCCTGACTCTAAATAGTTTGGTGATCTGCGGCACAGATCTGGCAGCCACCTCTGTTTTTATTCCCTGTGACTGGCTGAGATTTCCCCTTGCTACTGATAAGGCACTTTAGAGCACATCTGCAAAACTGCTCATCCAGCATTTTCCATTTGTGCTTTTGGGAACTAAAGGACCAGCTTTTACCCAAAGAGCCATCGATATTTCAGATCACAAGTAGTTGTGCATATGAGCTTTGGCATTGCTATGCAATGAATGCAGGTGGCTGTAATGGTCAGTAAGGAAGGGGGGGAGGGGGATATTAAAACCAAAAGTTGTCTCTAATGAGCCTGGGGAAGTTGAAAATTAATATGCTTTTGAGGGTGAGTAAAATAGCATTAACTGAGCAGTAGAGGTTCATTTTGGAGTGAAAGCGAGCATTAGTGAAGAGCCATTAAGCACTGGGCAGAGAAACTTCAGAGAAGTTCTGAGGGAGTTGTGGTGCTGAGCCAGCAGTTCCATAGCAGAGGTGCACTGAGTGCTTCCAGCTGTGCATGTGGGGGGCTGGGTCTCACAGGGGCTTTTTTTAAGCACACCTGGCTCTGAGTGGCAGCTTATAGAATTGGAGGGTGTGATATATGAAAACAGTTTTGTGATAATCCTGGAATGAAGTTATTTGGTGAAAACTATTTAGCAAAGGTTTTCCAGTGCTTTTTAATGATTACAACTAAGAATAAGTCTGTCTGTGAACCAAATGCCATCTTTCTTAAAACTTGAAGAGAAGCAGTCCTCATTGATGGTGCATTTCCAGTGCTCTGTTGTATATAAGGTGGCAAACACAACTGAGCTGTGCTTATATGAGAACTTCTAATTTAGGTGAATTTCTCATTCTTGGCTATGAGGTTTGCATCTGTTCTTTCTGGCTTGGTTATGAGGGTTATGAAATCTTTGGAGTGTAGCTGATGGCACATTAGCCAATATTGATTGGCATTAGTAAGGATATATTAAAAATGAATAGTACTTTGAAGTGTCCCTTCTCTCATTCTCAAAATTTTGCTTTGAAAAAGGCAATGCTTAAGACTTAAAAAGGAGGAAAAAAAGTAGGAATGGAGGAACACTTTCCATGGGCAGGCCATTGCAACAAGTAGGTGCTAATGCTCTTGTGGAGGTTGGCTCAAGTAGTACACCAATGTGCCCAGATCCTGTAACACTTCCTGACATGCTCTTCCCTCTCCCTTTCCTTCCCTCCTCTTTGCATAAATACTTGCACTGTATGTATGCTTTGCAGACTGAAATGAGCCATTCTCATGTGTGCAGCATGCAGGTCACATCAGCCTTTCTGCAGCACAGCGTGCAGGGGAAGCAGCTACTAATGAGAATTCTCCAAGTGAGAAAATGTGAGCAAGATCCTGGGGCACGCTCATTTTTAAGGACTTTACTACTCTATATGTACGTGTGGGCAGGTGAATGATCAATACCAGACAGTCTTTTTACTGCAGATGGTTCAGACATCCTTCCACCTGAAGTACATATTTATATTGTCCCACTGCCTTGTTTGCCTTTGTACATGTTTATCCTGGTAACAGGCTGCTAACCTGCTAACAGAGGAGGAGTTATCAGAGAAATATGCACTTAACTTGCTGCCAAGTAGTTGAGTTCCATGAAAAGGAGACCAGCCTCAATTTTTGCTGCTTGTATTCAGTTTGTCTCAGAGCTGGTGGGAGCCAGAAAGGCTCCCAGGCTGCAAATCAATACACCTCTGTAGACATGCACTCATTAAATTTCATTGTGGTTGGATGCAGTGTGATCTATTGGGCCACTGGAGGTTGTGAATGCTGGCATTGGGCTCTGACAGTGCGTGGATACTTCTCCCATGAGTTAGTATGGCTGAAATTCCTCACGTGAGGAGAGTCCCACATCTAACATTTTACTTTAACTTCACAGTGGCAACCAGTGATTTTCTTTGTTAAATGCTTTCAATCAATGGTGTATATACTTATGCAGTGGTCAATACTGAAGAGTGGGTTTTTCTATTTTATTTAAGAAAAATGGCTAGTTTGGCAGAAACTTGTTGGAACTCTTTCCATTGCTTTCATAAGAATGACCCCTTCTGAGCAAGGAAGAATTTTCTAATATAGTATTTCTAGATTCTTAGATATATAGGACAGTATTTTCAAGAGTCATATTTGAGTTTTGTTGAAATGCTACTCTTTCTTGGTAAAGATTAGAAGAAAAATCAATTGGTTTTGTGTGGAACTTGCTCAAATTCAGTGGCAATAGCTGTCATAAAACAAAAAGCTTTTGACAGCACTAAATGAGTAAAAGGTTTGAATTTGTTTTTAAACGGTTACCTTCTTAATGTGTGTAGCTACTGAGTTTTGTCACTTCCATGAAAATAGATCACTTCTCTTTTTGATTTATGCTGGTAGATGTGTCATAGGAACAGAAGACTGCAGCTCCTTTTATCTGGAGGGAATTCTGCTCATCCATCACAATGTATTTTTGGAGGATTTATGTTTTTCCTTAATTTTTATTACTCAGCTGATTTGCATGAAAATGGGATCTTTGTTCCGTAGGGATGCATTGGATCCAGATGTTTATTTTCTGTGTCAAGTTGTAATCCCATTTGTAGCAAAATGGAGATGTTGGCAAACAAAGGTTTGACTATGCAAGGGATAAGCACCTGCAACTGGTGGCTTCCAGTAAAATAAGGACCCTGTTTCCATGCAGATCTGTGATGTGATATCACATATTAAAGACAGAATGAGGCAAAGGAAACCACAACCATGGGAGCATGTACAGAGGTGGAACCAGTTCATGCTCTTCACAAAGCTTAGTATACAGCAGATAAATTTTGGGCTACGTAATATAATTTGTAATAATGGGTATTTCATCACTTGGGTTTAATGATATCAATGATTGTTTAAACAAGCTGGTTGAAATTTCAGATGCAGTTAGCATCATTTATTGGTAACAAATCTTATTCTTTAGCCTCTGACTTCAGGCTGGCACTTTGTGTCTTTCAGTGAGAGAGATTCATTCTTAACTGTAAGGGAATAGAGATTAAGTCTTTATGGTTTTTCAAGAAGTCACATGCAACAAAAAGCATGTGGGAACATTAAAAATGATGAGTATTGGTCACTTCTAAGCTAAAGCAACATGGTTATAAATCATGATTCACATTAACTTCAGGCTTCCTTTTGGTTAGTCAGTGCACAGAGGCTTTGTTATTTCTCTTGATGGAACCAAGCAGCCAAGAGGAATAGAGTCACTGGCTTTAGGTAGAGAGGTGTTATGTAGGTACTAAGTTTAGATGACTCACACTGTAGAAATGTGAAGGAGGTCCTACCCAAATAGTGGTTAATAGATCATATTTTTTGTGTACCCTCATCCTCCTTCAGCCTGAAGTGTCTGCTTGGTTCCTGCACAGCACCAATCAATTCCAGGGCATTCTCAGCCTCTCACAACTTGCAATTCAAAAGTAAGTATGACTCTCTTAAACCTGAATCGGGTCCAGAATGATTAACATTTATTATGTAGCTACTTAATGGCTAGTGGCTATCCAGTCAAAGGAGATTTATATCTCCTTAGAACAGCTTAATGTGTACTTATGTTCCCCCAGGGTCCACTGTCCAGCTGAATGGCCAAAATGAATGTGTTTGGTGCACTCTCTCTGAGCAAGCTTCAGACCCACAGGCTGCTTGCACATTCTTATCTGATATATCCTGTGAAGGATAATGCCAATGCCAAACTAAGCTGGAATGGCAGTTCTCATGCAGGACCTTGCCTGAAAGAAACTTGTTTTTTGAGGACTGTTGTGAGCTGTCAGAACGGGTGGCTTTTCTGTGTAGAGATTGTGACACTGTGCTGCCATTGGGGTATGAGAACTCTGACTTTTGGCTTTGAAGAATTACTGAGCTGTGCACTCTTTATTTTCAATTTCTATTCATTTTTTTGGTAGGGTTAGGATATGTCTTGCATGGTGTGTGTGACCTTCAGGTGTCCTGGTGCAACATCCGTATTCAGGCACAGGAGTGACCACTGAGTGTATGATCTGAAGAGTAATATTAATGTTGGATGTACAGTTCATTTAACTGTTGTTCTTTTTATGTTAAGCAAAATTTTGCTGTGTCCCTGAGTATAACTACAGACAGCCCAACTGAGGTAATTGCTAAGCATCACAGCTGCATAGCATGGCCAATAATGCAGTTAAAATGAGTGTACTAAAAGAAAACAGTGGGAGCTAATGCTTTCTTAAAAGCTACTCTGAAAGTCCAAAGCATTTAGTTATTTTTATGCTTTCTATGGTGAAGGGATAATCCTTATTTGTGATGGAAACATCTCTAATCCCAGAAGCCCTTTACCTTCTTGGATGTGCAGCCACTCAGTCCTGGAATGAAGACCAGTGATGTTGAGAGTGGGGGTGATGGTGGGAATCAATGTTAAAAACGAAGTGCTGACTGCTGCTGTTTTGTCTGTTGCCCAGAAGACAGGAAAATAGCATGAGCCAACTACCTGAATGCTTTGTTCTTTGTTTTCTTTGGTGTGTGCTTTGGGAGCAGGGAAGAGCAAATCCAACCTTTCAGTAGTTCCTCCTGCCCTTTTAAATGGGGATGGGCCGGGTAACGAAATTCCCCACAGTGAATCCTGGTACTAAAGGGGAGCTGTGTATCATGGTGAATGATTTAAAAATTGTTCCCTTGCCTTGATTCATCCCCTCAGCAGGTGAAGTGATTGCTCTAGCATTTAGATTGCTATCCAGGAATTCTTATCTGGCCTTTGCATGCTCTCCTGTGTGAGGATGCGTGGTAACGTGTCTTGAAAGGCTTGCAGAAGAAAAGTGTTAAATCAGTTGCTGTCTGCAGTCAAGTTTCTTACTGTAGGACCATTTGAATCCTAGGCCTTTTTAATTAGTGCAGTCTAATCAGCAGTACTCCATGAGTGTTCTGCTTCCCTCTAATGTGCTTCTCCTGTATCCCATGAAGATAACGTCTTCAATTTTGCAGCAGAGTGGTGGCAGCTTTACCTGAGACTGTTCCAGAAAGTAAACAGGTTCCCCAAAGCCCCTCTTCCTGTACTGCCTGGAGCAGAGCTATTTTGTTGTGAAGCGTAAATGACATAAAGCTCTATTAAAAAAGACAGTAGCTGTCCTGATTCCAAATGTAAGTAAATGTGTTGAGCCTCAGTGCTCAGAAAGAAAATAGAGTGTACTTTGTGCCCATAATCAGTGTGTTTCCAGGAGACTAGCAAATGTTTTATGGTATTATTCACGACTGTTGCACCATCAGGAATCGTCCAGCATTTATTTCAACCTAATTGAACCACTGCTATGATACAGCCAAGCTTGTCAAGTGTTGAAACTGTAATTATAGGGAGTGCTTCTCTGGCAATTTCTATTGGACAGCTGCTTTCAAAATATTAAGGCTTCCCAATACCTCTGTGAAGATTTTCCTGGGAAAACTTGAGCTGCACAATTCCTGTGCCAAGCTCCTGGCTCCCCAGGCAAAGAGCAGTGGATATTGTACTGGATGGAGTGTATCCTAATCCCATTTCCTCCCGTGGCTCATGTTGGACCATCTCTGGCCCTCAAAGCAGGATGGGCTGTGCACCTGGTGTGTAGAGATAAGCTGGGATCCATGCTATTGCAAGCAAAGGCTCTGCAATTGCTGCAGTCCACGCAGCAAAGTGAGAACACACCACATCCTTGCTCTTCTCTCCTAAAACAGGGCCAGAGCAGCCAGTTACAAAGCATGCCAGTTTTCTGCTTCTTAATGCTGATAGTTCATGTATAAGTGGAGTGACAACTGGGAGAGAGCAGCATGGAGCTGGTTGCAATGGTGAACACTGCAGTTGACTATAGATTTGTAGCAGCTCCTAGGCAAGATGTGTTCAACCAAAGGTCACAAATGTATGCTGTCACGAGTTGACTCTGCAAGATGTATACCACAGATGTCACTTTCAGGGAGAGGCAGAATGACCCAAGTTGCCTGTTTGTATCAGATGATACAGAGCAAATATTAAAATGGAAGATCTGCCATCACCTTTTGCCGCACTGAGTGGAAAGGACAGTTTATAGATAGCGCACAAGTTGGAAGAGTGTAGAAGCAGATAAATGGTAAACAGGGAGAAGAACAGCATGTGTTACAAGATATCTTCTCCTTTTGCTGGATCTGCTGGTGCTGGAGAACAAAACTACCATGCTAGATTTGGTTTCCAGGGGTCTGTTGGGAAATGTGAAGTGAAATTTGTGTCACCTAACTTACTCAGGATGTGAGTACCACAAGGTACCCACAAATCAACTGCTTGATGCTTTCCTCATATGTAACATGAACAATCTCACAGTTGAAGAAATCCACCTGTTTTTATTGTTTTGGTGGGCAGTCTTTTCCTTTTCAGCTGTTGTGTGCTGTGATGTTCCATTGCTGTGAAAAGCTCTGGGACATCATCTGCTGTCTGTTGCTCATGGTGTTATATCAATGCAAATCATTGTTGGCTTTCCTTGCTTCTTGTGCTAGGCAGTCTGGCATGATGATTGCTTGGTTCTAATATTTTCTGTCCCAAGGCTATCAATTTGTTTCCAGTTTCTCCACCTGTTGGTTTGGCTCAGGTGTCCTGCAGGGTTTTGTCCCAGGCGTTCACTACTTAGGTTAATTTATTATGCTCCCAGCTTTGGAACACGGGCACCCTGAAGCATTCTACAAACAGGGTTGTTTTTGTTTTCCACAGATTTCTGGCAGAGATGTAGTTTGAGTTTTGTGTTTCCTCCATGTAAGCCTTGTGGTGAAGGTTGTTATTATTGCTCTGCATAAATTTGAGTTCCTTGACCAATTTTTCTGGTTAATAATGTGCTGTGTCCATTTGCTGCTGAGGTGCATACTGAGCAAATAAAGCATCTGAAGAAAAGCTTTTGCAGATAATTGTTTCCACAAAGTCGTCAGCCTTCCTTGTGGCTAACTTTGAGAGTGACTTTATAAGAGGATGTGAAGAGGCGACAGGAATTTCAAAAGGCTGAACTTAGCTCAAGGAGAGGTGCTGGAATGGCATGGCTAGAAGGAGCGGGAGTACTGACTGAAGCCCATTTACCCTTCAATGGGATACCCTTTGCTCAGGGGTAGTTTCTGCTAGTAGAAGCAGCGTCTGCTGTTGGAACAACTAAAACATCCAGAACATGGGCTCAGAATTAAGTTCTGTGTATGAAGCTGATAGTTCTCATTAACCATCCAAAGAGAAAGAGTGTTCTTAATGTTCTTAACAGTTGGACGTAGGTATAAATTGAAGAGAGGTGGTAGGATGGCATGGATGAAGCCTTTAATATTGTGAGCACAGATAAGCACAGCAGACAAACAGAATACATAGGCAGCATCTATTGTAGAGCATCCTTTTTTTTCCTCTTCAGCTAAGATTTGGATCTAAGTTGGAAAACCTTTGTTTATATGAAGAGCTGCAAGAAGGCAAAGACTAAAAATGCTTTTAACAGGATCTGTTCCATGGTCTCTCAATAAGAATGTTAAGAAAATGAGTACTGTGTAAGACAAATCTCAGTCACCTTGGTGACAGAGTGGCCACTGCTAAAGTGCACTCCATATAACCTGCAATTTTTCACTCTTCTTTCTTTGATATATTAGACAAATTATTCAATATTTTAGTATGAATCCATCTTCCCTTTCTTCCTCGCAGACAAAGGAAGTTAAGATAGCCTGTGCACTGGGCTTTTGGTTTTTGCTGTGGTTTAGTCAATTTAGGTTTTGATTTGTGTCATCCAAGAATGTTTGGGGCAGGAGGTCTAAGTAAGAGAGAGAGTGAAAGCAAACCTTAAATCTCTTAGTAAAATGCTTCTTCTGCTCTTTCTGCTGGAGGAAAGGGGGGAAAAAGATAAACAGCAGAGCTATTACAGCTTGGCCTGAGTCCAATCCCTTGGTTACATCTATGCCTTTAACTCTGCCTGAGAAAGTCATTTTAAAGAAATACAGTTATTACATGCATTAGTTCTCGCATCCTGGGAGGTACATCTGTACTATTCAATCTTTCTGGATTACCTCCAATGTATCCTGAAGGCTTTAAAATCCAGTGAAGACCGATCTGAGGGAATTTTTTCTGCAATCCTTTTCTTCTGCTGGCTTCATAGTCAGAAAAAAACCTCTGCAAATACTCACAGGCTACACTTTGAAAAACAGAACCTAACAAGAAAGTAGAAAACGATCCACGTAACCACAGCAGACAGGGAAACGGATGGAAGCAGAGCTTTCCCCTAGAATGAAATGTGGTTAACTTCTCGGTTCTGATCTCATGTCCGTGCTTTCTGAACACAGGCTGTTGGCTCAGCTGGTCAGAGCCAGTATGCATTTCAATGAATATGTACCAGCTTATGGCTGCTGAACAACTTGAACCCAGCAGGATGAGCGTGTGCAACCTTAAAAATAGACCCCAGATTGTGCACTTTATTCTCATAGTACTTTTTTTGTGTTTTACTGGTTAAAGTCAGTGGTGCTGCCCCCAATTTGCATTGGTGTGTGCTGAAAGAGGATCAAGTCAGCTCCACAGAAACTGTGACTGTTTGGATTCTGTTTCTGGGCATGGATCTGAAATATGATCAGAGATAATTGCCTGCTCTCTGGTGTTCCAAGGTAAAAATAGGCCAAATCTGAACTGTTTGTTATAATGCAGTTCTCAGAAAATGGCTGTCTGCTTGCTTGGAGCTGTAGCAAAATCTCAATTACATTCTGCAAAATGATTAATCCAAAAGACAGTTGTTAACTAATGCTGCTGGTCTTACTGATGCCACTGGCAATGCCTGTTTAACTGCTCTGTGTTGCATCCCCTGCTATTGGTACTGCTGTGCATTTGACTTCTGGACCTGGGCCACGTGGAATTTGCCATCTGCGTAGCCCATGTGGCTTGGCTTCTCTCTTTGATGTTCTTCTTCAGGAAGAAGCAAATAATGAGCAGGCCTGGTGGTGGTCAATTGAGCCTATGGAGAAGGTAGCTGGGATACTGGGTTCCCCACCATGCTGTAGAGATCACTGTCCTAACAGTGCCAAGAGCATTCTCTGAAAGGCTCAGCTGTGTGGAAAGCAGATGGTTTGCCTCAACTAGCAGAGAGACATAAATTAAAACACAGCCCTTATTATGTTATAAATGGAAGATCTGTAAAAATTGCTTATCATGTTAAATATCGTATTTGCTTTTTCTGTGCAAGATTCCCCATGGCAAAACTAGCTGTAAGGGACTTGAATTTATCTACAGCACAAGTGCTTTCTGAGAGTTCCTTCTTGACTTTTTTTCTTGCACTTAAGCAGTAAATATTTTTTTACTTTAAATTGGTGTGTCACAGGTAATATTTCTGTTGTTTGGGTGATTACCTTCAAGCTGGCATTGAGTGTTCCCTGAGTGTGATCCTGCTTCAGGGTTTCAGGTATCAGAATGCATCCTGCAGATCTTGGGGGTCTCAGCAGAGACCTGCTGTGTATTTACATGTGAAATGTATTGTAGCACCAGCACTTTGCTGACTGCAGATTGACTCAGCTGTGTGGAATATATAGAAATGAGAATGGGGAGCAGCGAAAGAATGATAGGATTTGCTTTTAAATTAGTGTCAGGGAATTCATGCACATCTTTAACTTTTAGCAGGTTTTACAGACAACTCTTCATATCGTGTCAGCATGAAGCTCTTCTGCTCATGAGTTGGCTTGCATGAAAGGCATACAGACCTGGTTTTGCTCTTATAAATTGTACAATTCAAAGGTCAATAATGGTATCATTTATCACAAGTCACTTGCTATACTACCTAGAGCTTAAGGGTGCGTGTTTTAATGTCATCTGTCAGCCCCTAGTTAACACATTTAATACTTAGCAGTAATATATTAGTAGTTTCATTTTTAGGTTTATCTTTCAACCCAAATAGCAGTGGGAAATTGATTGCTAGCTCAGTGGTTTCAGAATGGAATCAGATTGCTGGCCATGAATTACTGCTACAAAAATCACAGCAGGAGCCTGGATGGAGCATGATAGATAGGAGATGCTTTGTGCATTTGCAAAGCACGGGCACACCTGCTTTCTAAAGGATAGTCTGAATTTGGAAGCTAAAGAAAAGCCCAGCTGGGAGCCTGGATTTCCACTTGTGCTGTGCAGCACATGAGAGGTTCACTGCTTGCTTCCTCTTGGTGCTGAGAGCCAGAAGGCTCTGTACCACAGAGCTCAAGGCAGAGTCATCCGTTATGCTACTGGAGTCAGCATCCCTGACCTTACAGAGGCCAGAACACTTGTGCTTATTTAATTATTTCTCACACTGCAAAGGAAAATAGATGTTTGCTGGTGATGTTGGTGTCTGCTTGTATTCTGCTGTACAAGGATGGATCACTCACTAATTTCTAATATGAGATCTTAGTTAAGAGGACAAACTTGTTCTATGCTAAATAGTGTTGGAAGCAATAGAAAATCCCTCAGTGATAGATTGTGCTTAATACACATATCACTTATGCTGAGAACTCCTTTATGGATAGTAAAGGGATAATAATTACACGTCTGTGTAACTGATGTTAGTCAATCATATCCCATGGAAACTGATTTATTAAATAAGAACTATCAAATTAAGTAGTTAATATTAAGTTGCTTCTACATATTCCACTTTCTTACAACATTTGTCATTTCTTCCTAACAAATCCCATTTGCTTTCCAAATCAAAGCTCAGGTATTTAGTAACAGTACAGAAATGGAGATGTTCCAGCATACAGCAGACATGTTGTTATATCTGCAGTAATTATCTGACACAAAACAAAGTCATTGTGAAATAACGTTGTCAGATCTGTCTCCTAAAATTGTCTCAAAATTGGAATCATTTTATAGAGCATAAATAGCTTCAGAATATCTCACCCTTTGTAGTGGGATCTGATGTCACCCCACAGAGCTGCTCTTCACACAGATGTCTGTCTTAGCTTGCTATTTTATCATGTTCCCTGACTACTACAGCTGTCTTTCTGTTCTTTTCTAATCTGTTATTTACTACTTGAATTCAGTTTTCTGCCACTCGATGTTCTGAATTCTGTGAGCAAATGAACTTTTAAAAAGAAGCATCTGCAATTAACGCTCCGTGTGCCACTTGTAACATCCTCATGTGTGTTTACAGTCAACTTCAGACTTTTGTTCTGATAGAGCATGTTTTCAAAATCCTACCAGTTTTAATTTCAAAAGTACTTCTTAGTGTGTGGTTTGAGTAAGTTGAAGTCGGCGCTTCCAAGGGTGCAGCCTTCAAGTGCTGTTAGCAAACTCTGGCATTGAAATGCAGGCTCCTTGAGCTGTCGGCTGAGTCATTAAATTACTGTTCTAAGAAAATAGCTTTTAATGTTTGAGTTTGATTTGGATCTCTATTATTATTATACCAAATTAATTTACATGTACCAATGTAACACTATCTTTTAATACAGTCCTCCCAAGGGGAAGCAGTGCTGAAACACTTCTAAGAAAACTTCCAAGAGTTCTGTGTTCAAATGCTTTATATAGCTCAGGTTATCAGCCAGGCTTATGGCAGCCCTGTTTACTTGCTTTGTGCTAGCTTTTTTCTTGGTATATTTGCTATATTTAGTCAAAACAGGGCAGGAAGTCTATTAGTCTAAAAAAGATCGGCTTCTAGTAGAATTGTGCTCTCACTGTGACAATTAGAGCATTAAAATGCTGTTGTTCATCTCTTATTTTGTAGACGCTTTCCTTGCTCCCTTCTACTAAGGCAGCCACACTACTAGGGTGAGAATATCAACTTTCTAATGATTACTAGCGTTCCCACTGCTTGGAAATAAGCCTTTGTTTTGTGGCATTGTAAAATCTCTTGTATTTTCTTGTTTTATTTTGATTTACTCCCAATGTGATTTCATAAAACTGGCTGAGATTAGTGTTATTTGCCACCCTTTTATGTGTGGGCAAAATTGAAGCGCTTCCAAGAGGTGGGTCTGAATTGCTTCTGCAGTCATAAAGCAGCGCAAAAAGATGCTTCTATCTGTAAACCAGCATTGTAGGAATGAGTTTCATACATGTATGTTAACTCAAGGTAACTTCTGAGTCTTATGCCTGATAGGGGGAGCAAGGGATCCCTAATCCATGTGGGGACAGCATCCTCTTGCACAGCAATGACAAACCCAATGATAAAACTGTGTTCCCTGATGGACAGGCACATCCTTTCCAAGAACTGTTTTGTCTTCCAACCGAGCAAATCAGACCAAATGTGAAGGGATGTGGGTGTGTGAGTTCTGACTTGTCTTTTCTGTGTGGGGTTTAAGTCAGTGGGAGTTCTTTCACTGAGCGTGTTGCTCTTTGGAGTACAAGTTTAGGGCTTTCTTTGCACGAAGAAACTGATGTGGGCATCTTTTAAAACTGAGGATTTCCCCCTTTTGTTTTGTAAGACAGGAAATGCACCTGTTTCCAAAAAGAAATTGTTGCTTTTGGTCTGTAGTTATCTGTAAACAGAACTTTATTTTTAAGAAGCAAAATGTTCTCATTACAAGGATGGTAATAAAGATGTTACAGTTGGCTCCGTTTGGCTGAAATTAGAAGGCTCCTGGCTAAGTTTACAAAGAGGGACTTTCTTTCATTAAAGAGATGGTCATGCCAAAGCTATGAAACACTATTTGGCTTCAAACTCCATTTCATTATTTATGCTCTGTTTTCTGCTGCAGATCTGCTTTTGTACTGCCAGCTCATCCTCTTTCATGAGCTGACTGTAAGGCTCAGATCTTGGTAGGAACATAAAATCCTGTGTAAATTGTCAGCAGTAAAATATTTGTTTCTCTAACCATAGAAGTCTTGCAGTGCAGCCGGTCTGACAGTAACACACTTGAGCAATTTTTAAAGAGCATTACCCTCTATCAGTTACAATTGCTAGATCTGTATTAATTTTCTTGGCAACCCTTTTCCTGGCTTGTCCTTTCTAACCCAAGTTGTTCTGTGATTCTGGGACTTTGCTAATGATACAATTTGCAGATATTAATTTAGGAACTGTGGGCAGGAAGTGAGGGATGGTGTTCTGCACTTGGTTCCTACAGGCCTTCCCTGTACTTTAAAAGTACTATTGCTAATATCTCATCTGTTTGTTTTGCTTCTGGGTAAAGCACAACCTTCCAAACCCCATGTCTCTGTAAGGAAACTGGAGAAAACTGGCTTATATAGAGTGCTGTAGGTCATTTGTTCTCTCTAGATTAGGTCTGTTCAGCGGCTTGTAATCTTTAACAATCAATTATTTAAGAGCAAACATACCAGAACTATTCTCTTGTATCCATAGTGTAAGAACTGTAAGGCAGGATACAATAAAAGGTGGTCATAAGACACTGCAGAGTCACAAGGTGTGAGAGTGGTAGTAGTTCATAAAAGCACAATAGAATTCATAAATCATATTTGGACAAGTTCCTCAATTTGTCATACAGCCAAACACTACTAAATGAGATTTTTTATATTGGCCCGGGGGACTGAAGTTCACTGCATCACAGAAGGCTGCATGTTCTTCGGTCACTACTGACCTAAATACTTCTGAATAACAAATACCACGTGAAAGCCTTGATCGCTGTGGAGTTGTTGCTTTCTTTAGAGGTGAACATGGATTTCAGCTGTATCAGGTGCATCCTATAGATAGGTGGGCAGAGCACAGTCAGAATCTGGAGAAGCTTTCTATATTTGTACTAGAAGTAAATCAGGATTACCCCTAATGTAAGTTAAGAGAAATAAGAAAAGAGTACATCTGTTCAAGGAATTGAATTGTCCCAAAAATGTTTAAGTCTTTCTCTAGGGTAGTAGCAAGGCATTATGTGTTTGGGAGAGGAGGTTAGACTAACATCCCAATTACTTCTCACTTGTGCAAGTCAGAGAGAATTGGTGAAACACAAATGTGAAAGCTGCCTGAGAACTTGAGCCTCTCCTGTTGTTTGGTAGAGATGGGAAAGGTGCAAAAAGGGCTGAACTGAACCCCATCAACTATGGTATAGCTCAATGAAAAGGGGACTGAGATGAAATGTGTGGTAATGCAGCAGTGCCCATTGCATACAGAGAGCTGGAGCTGTTGCTCACTATGTGTGGAAGCAGCCTGTGCAATAGAGATGCAGGAAGAGCAGAACTCTAGCAGGAGGGCAAGGCAAGACAGTTCCCCTCCTTAGCCAGACTTGCCTTCTTGCAGACCAATTCCTTCTGTTAATTCAGGGAGTAAGCAAACTCATTTAATGTGTGTTGAGCTTTTGTAGGGGAGCTGTTGAAGAGCTTTTTGCTTTTTCATCTGAAAGTGACAGCACTGATACCTGGGAAGACCACATGGCTTCAGGAGTATGCTTTGCAGACAACTTCCTTTTCCTGTAGCAGCATTTATCTCATTCATTACTACTTCCAGGTGTAGTGAGATCTGATTCAGTGAGTTCTATTGGTAGTTGGCTGATAAATCACTTTGTGTGTCTCCATCAGGGAGCAGAGAGGTGCTGGACCCTTTTGTCAAGTGTGAGCTGTGAAGGCTTTGCAAGGCTCACCTGGGTTTGTGTTGTTGATGAGGATTTGAAGCACCCAGTTGAGAAATGAAAGTCATCAGACATCCTAAGTGAGGCAATAGATAAAGGGAGAAGGCACTACAGTGATGAGCATTGGACTTGGGATCCTCACAGGAGTAAGGAGGGGATGGTCTGGCCTCAAGGGACCCTTTCAGTACACTAACTTGTGACTTAGTTGATTTGCAATATGTAGTGTATGTGGTGTCATGCTGTGTTACCTATGGGCATATCTGGGGAGAAAAGCATCCTAAAATTCAGGAAATAAACATGCTAGTTTGGTTGAAAGCTGTCTGTTATTTGGTGTAGATGCTGTGTATTATGAGCCTGATGTAAGCTGCAGTGTGCATTTGCCCTCCATAGGTAGAAATACGCTTACAGGCTCTTTAAGGGTGTAACTACTGAAGGTTCATGTTGCCTTGTTTTCCACATGCTTGTTTCCATCTGGGCTGTCTCTGGTCCCCAGTGCAGTAAGAAAGGACCTGAATGAAGCCATCCACTCTGGTCTCACCTCCTTTGTTAAGTGTGGTTTGTTACCAAGTGCTCTGCTTGAGGAAACTCTGAAGAGAAGTAAAAAGAAATCCTATCTTTAAGTTATGGTTTCTTAAAGAGCAGTGGCTGCAGAATGTGCAGTTAAGCTGAGGATGTGATAGAGGCAGAGTACTGCCTTTTTTTTTTTTTTTTTCTGTGAACAAAATTAACTACCAACTACTGTCATTTTAAGACTATAAAGCAATCTAACCTATAAAACATTTACTGGGAGCCTAAGTCTTCTTCTGGATATCTTAGTGAAAGGAATAAACATAAAACTGAAATCAGATGCTTTAGGATTTATGAAGTTGATACCATTTTTTTTTTTTTTCTAGTGACTGTTTTAACAGCCTATTAACATCTTCCCCACAGCAAATATATAACAAAATTGATATTACAGAATTGAGTTAGGATGGTTCCCATGAGTGTACTTAAATATACCGTAAACATCTAGCACTATTCATCTGTGTTATGGACTGTGCATATAAAGTACATCTCAATAAATCCTACTAAAGCAAATTCTTTCGACTTCTTCTTGCAGAATAAAAATTAAAGGTTTGATTCTGCAAAGGGTTGAGCACTCCTGTTAAATTCCCAGCTCTCACGTAAAAGGATGATTCCTGCTCTTGCTTCCAGGGCTGCTCACAAAAGACTAATATTCTTCCTTTCAAGTGAAAACAGCTGAAATCAGTTTTTGCTGCAGTAAAAGTCTTTTACAGATGATTTATGCCTTGTTAATTTCTTAAGCGTCAGACATGAGTGCAACTAATTCATTGCAAAAGTATAAAGGCTGTTAAATGTTACTAATAAAAAGGAACTTGAGGGCTGTGCTGCTCAGTGTGGCTTTAATGTTTATCTGCATCCTGTAAGCCCTATTATAACATCAGCATAGGTTTACTGTAGCAGGCAAGATTTTCAGTTGTGCATATTTTTCTTGTCTCGCATCAAAACTGAATAATTACTTTATAATTAGACTAGCTGTTTGGTGAACCTGAACTTAGGAAACAGTGTCTCCTCTTAGTTCTTGCTTGGGTTCTTGGTCGTGTTAAGGTTAGTGACAGGAACTGCATGTGAAAATTCTGCAAAGCACTTGTTTGTGTCAGCAGACAAAACAGCATCCATCTCAGCTGGTCTCCTTTACCATCTCAATTTCTTTATGTTTTATGATCTAAGGAGAGAACAACCTGAGAACAGTAAGTTGTTTGGAGTAGGTATAGCAGTGTTGCCTCCAAAGTGGCACGTATGTTTGCAGATGAGGATTTGTAGACAGGATTTAGATTTGACTTGGCTAACTCAGTAATTCAGAAAGACTGTTTCAGTACAGTTAAGGCAGGGCTCCTTTTGGACAATTGATGATACATCGGTTTCATTTTACATTTAGAAATAAACTTAGTCTAAAACTTTGTAAATATGGGGTGTTTGCTAATAAGGAGATAAATTCCAGGTTCTTCTTCACAAAGAAATTTTGAATGGAAATCTTTCTGAGTAGCTGAACAAATTATATTAATTTCAACTGTTTTTCTCTAATGCACTGTTTAATCTGAACATGGCCTTCCATTGAATTACTTGCAGTTCATCTCTGACACATTTAACATAACAGTGTATTTTGAGACAAGATTAATTTGATTTGACAGAGTAAATTAGCAATCCAGTTGGCACTGAAGTCTATAAAGTACTCAATGAGGTGAACTCTTTTCTGTATAGAATAAGTGTAACTATTCTTGCAGTTTTGAACAGCAAGAGAAAGACACTGCTATTTAAATAGGAATTGATTTACTCAGGGCAAAGATTGGAGACAAAAAGCTCTGTATTCACAAATAAACTGAGACTTATCCTGGTCTTTGAAGTGAAAATGCGTGGTATTTAAAGCTTTGTGACTTCAGGGAAGAGGGGTGGTATCAAACGCATGCAAATAAAGAGTAAGGTATACTGATGGCAAAAAAATTCATGATGTGGGTCTACTGCTGTTTCTGGAGTTATCTCTCATTGATTGCAACTTTTTGCCTGGTACAGAGTAGAGGTTTTTATAATGTGCAGATAACTACCAGAAGGTAAAGCTGACCTAAAAGGTTCAAATTAATGACTTCTCATTCTGTTGGATTTTTAAGCAAATCTGCCATAGTGGTAGAGAAACTCAGCTGGCTTGGTGGCAGTGAGGGTGGAATAGGACTTCTTTGCATCCTGAAACTGTCCTGAAAACACACAGAGCAGTCAATGGATAACGAGTCATGGCAAGTCAAGGGTACCATTGACATACCAGTGCTGAAGTACACTCCTGCAAAATTATCAAGTCTTTACATCAGACTTTACAAATTTAGTTTATGCAAGATGATACTTCACCAAGGCTCAGGTTAAGTGTGGTGCTCTGGGAAATTATTACCCTGAAGGATCTTCATGAGAATACTCAGTATGAAAAAATGTGGAACCCATCAGGATTAGCAAGATACTAAAAGTATTTCAAGATATTGGTGTCACAAGCCATTCTCCTTGCAGCTGATGCCCCAGCTGCATCCATCCATCTGTCCGTGTACAAATATACATGCCACTGCATGAGAGTTGTGTTGGTTTTCAGAATGTTTAGCAATATTATTATTGTCTCAGTGTCATTTTGACACAAAGTACCCAAAAGCAATGGCAAAAAAAATTGGTGATGAGAGTTCAGATTTGCCTGTTCTTGTTGCTTGAGAACACCAGGGTGAATGGCATCGTATGTGATGGTCACTACCTGTGATTGGATTGCATCTCCTCCATTCAAAACAGATGCTTTATTTTAGTAGTGTTCCTGTTCACACACACTAGAGTTTCCTAATCTGTTGCACAGAATGGAAGTTTGTCAACTGCTGCTACCTTACAGCTAACATGGAGTCAGCTTCCAAAGCCCTGGAGTTTGACCTTCACTACTTACTAATAATTTCTCCAAGGCCTGAGAGATCTTTCCTTTTATAATACTGATTGGGCATTAATATCACACTTCAACAGCATGCGCTGATCACTTCATATTTCCCTTAAACAATGTTTATGTGATTTCAGAATACAAGTTGGTAACCAAAAATAGATTGCTCTCAAGTGAACTAATCTATCTGCAACATGCATTGCAATCTGTCTACCCCTGAAAGACAAGATGAATTGGAGTGGCTGGCTTCAAGTGTGGTCCTCATTTTGCTCATGTTTCTGGCTCAGTGAGATTGCGAAACAAGGTTGTGTAACTGCCTCAAGGTCACCAAATGACTTGCTCATGAAAGGTAATGAGGTAATGAAGGATTTGCTTGTTCCACCCTGTAACATTTATTTAAAGGTTTGGATGCTAAACCGGTCCTTGATGATTTGAGGGGGAGATGGAAGGATTTAGAATTGAGGAAGGCAAATGTCCAAGGGGATTATGCCTTCATGATTATCATTTGATATCCCTAATCTCTCACTTTCTCTCTCAAAACGAGGCCTACAGCAGATGTGCGGGGATTCAAGGTAATGCACTGGTTTGTCTGCATGCTGAAGACACATAGGACAGAGCTGTTCCTTGAGCTGCAGCCATACCACAACATAGTTGTAGGTAGGACATAACTGTTGAAAATAAGTATTTTACTTATATTTGAAGAGCAAAGAACCAGGTTGAGATATATATATATATGTAGTTTACCTTTGAATGTGTCAAGCTTACTGGGAAGAGTCAAAGCATTCTTTCCACACACCGTTCTCTTTCCACAAACAAATACACAGAGTTCAGAAAACTGGGAAGAACTGAATGATGTATTAGTTCTTAAATTCCCCAAAATACATTAGAATACAATAGTTACATCTATTTGCAGTAGCTTGTTTATTTTCAGGTGCTACCACTTCTTTTTTTTTCCTGGCATTTAGGCAGACAAGTCTTTAATATATTACAGTTCTACAGCTGTCAGGAATTCTTTATTTTGCAGGTAATTCTGTGGAAACACAGAAGCATAAAAGCTGAATTTTCAAAATAGTTGTACATCTAAATATAAAGACCTGTCAAATGGAAGTTCCAAGGGAGTTGAGATGCATGACACCTATGCAGATCAACACAACAGTACGGTGCTTTACATATGTGGCTGCCTGCATGTCTTTAATTATTTAGTTCTTATTACTCACATGAAAGCAGTGATTCTAAAATGAGTTAATCAGGGAGCTGCTTTAGAATGTCTTAGTGAGAACCTTTCTGCATTTTAGTGCCATGCTGTCTTGGAAGATGAGGCTTAGAGGGATTACGTCCTTTGCATACAGGTGACAGAATCAAGTTTGTAACATAGAAAGGCTGTAACTTCAGCATTCAAAAATATATCTGTGTGATATGCTTTATGTTAAAGTTGTGGTCCAGTTTATTTTCCTATGTTCTAAATTTCTTCAGATGAGAGGAATAGATGTACTGAGTAGCAAGGTACATCAGTGTTTCTGTTCACAGAATAGTTTCTGTACTGCCAAGTAAGGGATTGTGTACTGTTTATCTCTGAGAGGTGGTTGTTTTAGAAGAACCTTGATGTGACATCTGTTGTAGGCAAGTTGTTAACTGTCCTATAGTGCTGATAATAACAGCTTTTCATTGTGAGTCCTTTCTGAGATTCTTGCGTTGTGTCATAATACGTCCCATCCTAATTTAGCTTTGATTCTGGCAGTCATGGTATTCTAAGATACACACTGCAACCCAACTGGAGCGAGGCTCAGAGCAGCAAAGAACTTTAGCTTATATTGCTTGTAAGCAGATGCAAAATGTGTGTTATCTTGTATCTTTTTCTGTGGGAATTATATTAAGTTTTTGCTATCTCTAGATTTTAGCCACTGTTAAACAAGCATCCTGACTGACAAACATAAATGTCTGTTTCGATCATTTCCAATGAATCTTTATCTGCTTCACTCAGAGTGACTTTTATACTTATGATGTAAACAGAAGCTGTGACCCCCTCCCCCCCCCCCCACACACACACACTGCCCTGAATGAGGGTTTGACTGTTGCCTCTGCCATCTGTGTCAGTCAGGGAGATGGGTGTGGATGTGGAATTTCTTGGTCCGGGGAATGTTTTGAAGACTGTGACTTAAGGGCAACAGTAATGTGACCAGAAACTACAATTAAATTTGGCTTTTGAAAGTCAATTCAAGGCCAATGGGAAAGATAGTGGATAATCTGTAGGTATAACTGCAATGGCCAGAGAAAGCCTGTATTCACTCTCTAAATGTATTTTCATGCACATGCAAGATTAATACTGTAAGCATAGCATGTGAGGAGGACTGCAGTACATCTGCCTAAAAAGTCGCAGTGATATTTTACTCAGGCAGTGAGATAGGCTTACCTCATTAGCCTGCCATAATCCCTTCGTGTCATTAATCACAATGTCTATCATTTTGTCAGGCCTCAGATTTTCTCTGCAAGATAACTGTCCATCATGTCTGTGATCTATAGGCAACTTACCCTTTTGAATGACAAAGATTGTTTTATCTCTGGTTTTTCATAAGACTTCAATTCCAGAAAGAGACTTGGGGCAGCATCCTCAGTGAGCCCAGTCCTCAGCACACCTCTTTGATATTTTGCCAGCTGTCACTCACCTGTGGTGCTGATGGGCAAGCTTGTCCTTGCCATGCCCTTCCCATTTCTAGGGCTGGGAAGGATGTGATGCTTGTGATAGTGGCCATGGTTGCAGCAATTGGCATGCAGAGGTACATCATGGCTTGCAAAGCAAGCTGAGCACTGATGGCTGCAGTGCAGCCTCTCTGATAGAGAGGGCTCCCTCTGGAAGCAAGCAAAGCACTAGCAAAAGCATTGTCAGAAAAATGTGTGGGCAGTAATGAGGAGTTTGGGATTGCTTTCCAGGACAGACCAATGAGTCAGAGCTCCAGCGAGCGAAAATTAATATAGCTCAACTTGCTAAATTAGAGCTGCTCTTCTTTATGTAAGCTGAAGATTTGGTATGGAGTGAAAACTGGGGGCTTGGGAGGAGCTGAAAAATATCTCCCTTTCTTGCATCTGTTAGTGGGGGGGAAAAAGTCATCTAGAAGTGAGTAAGAAAAACATGCTTGGCTTTTAATTCTTCTGGCTTCTGTTTTTTGATTGCTGCATTTTTGTGTGCTATTGGGTCTGCATTAATTATACCTTCCTCCTCCCCTTTCTCTTGTTCTCAAAGTCTTTTTACCTGAGCTGCTTCTAGAGAAAACTTGTAGTACGCACTTTATCCCAAGACAATTTATAAAGAAGTGCAAGACTCAACTTGTGTTCTCACATAATAATTAATTTTTGTTATGAATTAAGCTTTTCATCTAAACAACAAATCGTGTTCAAAGCATATTTTGTGACTGAAATACAACATTGTTACTGTTTGGAACACGCTCCCCTTTATCTGTTTAAAGAACAGAAGTGATGATGAACCCCTGTGTCATCATGGCACTAATTAGAAAAGAACACATGAAATGTTATTTGCATTTACCCAAGTGATTAGTGTGAATGGTTCTAACATTTTGCTTTTTGACCTGCATTCAGGTTGGTTGGGAATGAGTCAAATCAGAGTTCATTTATCACTTTTCTTTCTTCTTTCTGTCCATTCTTATTCTTTCCAATACCCTGCAGAATGGATGGGGCTGGGGATATTTGTGTGCAGTGTGCCTATCCAAAGTAAAGCTGTCAGCAGGGTCTGGGTGCTACCAGCCTCAAACTCAATAATAAGCTGTTAATCCCTGAAACACCAAAAACTGGGTAACTACTGAAACTTGGGACCATCTTCTATTCTTTGCTATGTTGGAGTTGTTCCTATGTTATGGGGCTTATTCAGAATCACTGAGTTAATTAGTTGGGTTTTCTTATGTTCTAAATATAGCAATCGTTGCTTTGTTTGGTGGAAATCTTAGTATAATGATTTAGGTAAGATAGCTTAGTAAATGATAACAAAGAAGCAACACAAACTTGCATGTTTCACTCAGTTATTGTATTTTACTTTCAAAGCTCATGAAAGTACATTGATTCATAGCAGTGTTCCTAAGCAGTTTCTGCATTCTTAGTTGGGGGGGAAAAAAGGTTTTTCCCCTTCCAGATAATCCACTAAGGAGGCATTTAATGAGAAAAATTAAAAGCTGTTCCATTTCATGCATGGCTTGGAGATAGACAGCTGAACTCCTCCATGCTAAACAGCTTTCTAATTTATTTCATCTTCTATGGGGTTAAAATAAGTACTTTTTTAATGGCTGAAATGCCTAAATACAAGGAGAACAGAAATCAGTGATCTGCAAAATACATATGCTGTGCTTCTTATCTCTGCTACGGAGAATTGGCCAAATAAGCAGGTGGAAAAAATAATTTCCTCAAATAGATTCTGGGGAGTGGGGACAGCTCTGAGTATCTGTAAAGAAAGGAGACAAGCAGTACTCCTGGAGAGGGTCCAGAGTTCCTGGATTGCTTTATTTATACCCAATATGAAGGTGCTTTCCAGTGAAGAGCTCTCAGCTCTACTCAAACCTCTGTAATTAATTGCTTCCACCTTAGCGCACCAGCATGGAGTTAAAGCACCGGGAAGAAAAGACATTTGGAGGTGCCCTGATTGTATGGGAAAAGGCAGGATGCTCAAACAGGCTGCTGCAATCTCCCTGTGCTCTTACTGTGGGACAAGGGAGAGTCAGACACTCATTTTTGAACGATTAAATGGCAGCAACTAACCACGTAATCCTGGAAGTGGCTCTGTTATTTAATTTTACAGGGGATAACTATGGCCTTCAAAGCATTCAGGATGATTTTCCCTCAGCCTATATGTAGGCCCGTATTTATTCAGCTTCATTTTTTAGGGCATTTCCTGGATACTTGACAAAATATTTCACATTTAGTATTTTAGTGTGAGCAAAATAGAGCAGATAAAACTTTGGCAGGAATGCCTCATGTTTTTTCTCTCTGCTGCATTATGCTTCTGGAGATTATGTTAATCTAAATATAGCAGATCTAAAGTAGCTGTTATTTATATATGAGTAAGTTTATTATTTTGCATTTCATAAGGTGAGGCTTCAAATCTAGGAGCACTTGAACATGTTTTCTTTCTAGTCTCAAGCAGTAGAAAAGACAAGAAATGATGCACTCCTCTGGACCAATGTCTAGGGACAAAATGCCTGAGGACGGTGCAGGGAGAGGGGGATGATGGTGGGGATGGATCTGCAAGGTGCCATCCAGACAGAGAGGTCACCTGGGCACTGCAGTGAATGTGGTTCTTTGTCCAGTTTCTCTCCACTGAGGAACTGAAATCTGGTATAAAATATTAATACAGACGGTATTTCTGGCAGGAAGCTCAGCTATTCACACCAATCGCAATTCTTGTGTTACATCCACTCCAGGAGCTTTATCCTCCCTGAGAAATTGAGAGCAAAATTGGGCCTCCTGAGGTAGGGACCAGGTTGGTTCCCCAATTGGCTGTGGCCTTACTGACAAATGCCTGTGAACTGTGGCAGAACTGGAAACCTACAGCATATCCCTCACTGCCTGCAACTCCCTGCATATGTACTTTGGTTGCGATTCCTCTTGTATGGTCTGCATTTTTCATGGTAAATAGATATGGTGATGTCTGTGATTAAGGAACAGCACAATGCCCATAAAATTTGTGATACTTCTTTTGGCCCTAGGCTTCATCACACGTAGCTGAAATAGTAATAATGATGCTTTCAGGCTCAGAGATATTGCTTGTAAAACCTTTTGTGAAGCTTGCATCTGCCATAGGGCAACTGCATGATCAGCAGCATATAAATGTTAGTCATTAAGAAAAATAATCATAATAATGATCATCATCAGTAAAATAAAAATTAGCCTGTTCCTTGCTTGTCTAAATACTGCAGTACCTGCGGACAACTCATCTTCAATAAGCTGGAGGTGGTACAATGGCTGGAGCTTTGTCTGGGCAACACAACTGATCAATAGCGTAAGCAGAAGCAATCACTTTCATTGACTTGAGCAGGCAATTTGTGTTCGTCTTGTAGTGCAGCTGCATGGGAACATGGCGAACAGCAAGCAGATAAAAGTGGCAGCTCATCTATTGTTGCTGGTAGTTGGGGCCAATTACTGGAATTAAAATAACCTTTTTTGGACTGCAGTGAGATTAGCCATTGACCCTTTTGGCCTAATGCAGTTACTATTATACTTATTATCATCAGTCCTTTTCCTGTCTTTCCTGGTTATTCTCTGTAAATGAAGGTACTCATGCTTGTATTTCTTCTGCAGCCAGATTCTGTGGATTAGAAAAGTGCCAAGATCTTTCTATTAACAGAGCTGGAGAAAGGTAGTGTGTAAAGCAAGGGGAATTCAATTTTTAGTAGATAAAAGAGGAAGGCCACTAAAACTATACTCATTGAATAGCTGCAGCGAATATAAGTAATAAAAAGACTCAATCTCTGTGTTACATGAGACTTGATTAATGTCTCATTGCATACAATTTTTCTCTATTAGAAATACTTTTCTCTCTGTCTAATGATGTGCAGGTAGCCACCGATTGGAAAAAAATGTCTAAAAGACTCCAGAACTGCTGTTAATTTGTCGATTTTTATAGAGGGAAATTGATGCTGCTGAGACCCTCCCCAGAGAAGAAGTGCTCTGCCAGCCTTTGCTAGAGCCCCACCTCACACCTACTGACTTCAGAATGGCATTATGGAATATATAAGGCGACCTTATAATGCCAGATGTCTGGAGTTTTTTATTAGGTTCTGTTCATCATTATTGTTTCTAAATTGTAAAATAACAAAACTATACCTAGCCAAATTGTCATATATATGTGTCTCTATAGTATAAATTAGGTCTAGCACATGATTCTAGTATGGTCATGATCACAGTGTCAAGCACAGAGCAGTGCTAATCTTCAGAAACCTCTGGGTTGTCATAGTTATGTCTCAGTGGCGTATTTGTTGTACAGTTCCAGTGAGGATGAAATATTTCAAATGCTTTTATTTAGGAAAAACAACTGTGCAGTCTTGTGCATGGCTGGAAGTCTTGTGGATGAACTAGAGATGATGCCTAGCTTGCTAAATAAAACTCTTGTAGCCACTGCATGCAGGGTCTGTAGGGCTGTTTCCCTTACTGATCTTGTTGCATGGAAACTGAGCTCATCCCAGGACTGTGTACCATAAAGAATGAGGAGCAAACCTGATCAGGATGTACCGTGAAATCTCCATTGTGCCTTTCTCTTCAAAGAATTGCACACTGCCTTTCTTAAGCTGCATCACACAGTCTGTAGCCAGAAGGTCAAGTGGCACTTGCCAGGTCTTAGGAGGGTTCATAATAACTTTATTTTTTTTCCTTTGTACAAAGAATGATACAGGGAGAAATAAGCCCTGGTATCAGAAGAGTGCTTAGCTTAGTTCTTACAGCAGTATTCTTTATTTTTTTTGGTGTGTCTTTTTCCCTAAGTGGATTTATCTGATACGCAGGACATTAATATTATTGTCAGAAGGGGAAAGAATTATAGTTAGACCAAACATTGTCTGGATTATCAGTTTTCTCTCGGGAGGGAATGATGCCAACTGAGGCTGGAGCATATGTAGTGGAAATGAGAAACTGTGAGCCATGCCTTTACGCTGACTGTGAAATGAACCACCACTGGGAAATACAAGTTCCAGCAATGCTGGAAGCATGAGTCTGGTCTGAACACTCTTCCCCAAAGGGAGATCTTATTGAAACATCATGATATAATGTTGCAAGAGGAATAAAATTGCTATGCAAACCACCAAGCTTAGGGGAATAACCAACTGCTGTGTCATTAGGCTTGACTGAAATGACTAGTTTGCTCTTGGGGAATTGGCAGGAGATAGGAAATGCTCATTTGGTTCTTTTCCCCTCCAAGAACACATTTCAGCAGAGAGGTGCTTCACAGTAGGAGGGTAAAAACCTTTCGGGCGAAGAAAGCTTCATAGCAAACAATAGCAACTCTTTAAAAACTTGCATATAATTCTTGTTTTCTACCTGTTTAGGTAAATAAAAATAATATAATAATAATAAAGCCAGCACATTTAGTTGAATGGGGAAGCTGTAATTACTGTCAAAAGTGGTACCATTCTGACTTCTGCAAGAAGGTCATGTACTTCTGCAGAATTTATCCTGGAGTATTATTTCTTCAATGTTTCTCTGAGAGTAAGAAATTTGGCTCTTGGGGCTGTATTAATGTAACATCCTCTCTCTGAGGAAGACATGGGCTGGCATTGCAGACTAAGATGTTATGCTTATGTAGACTGTTTGACAGAATGGTTATTGAAGGTGAATTAAGAAGATGAACTATTCAGAGAAAGTACATGAGATTAAGAACACAAGGTCAAATCTCATGAAATAACTCAAGTCAGCTCTAATAAAAATAAAAGGAAAGACGTTGAGCATAAAAGTGATTTGAAGGGACAGGATGTTAAGAGGGGACTGGATGTGTGCTAAGCAGAAACCCAGTAAACCCAATTACTCTGGTTATTACTTCCTTCACTACTGTTACAAAGGTAGCTCGGTTGCTCATTAGTCATTCCTTGCAGAATTATAATCTATCATAGCCTCATCTCTTCTCAACTCTTTTGAGAATACAGAAAGGAAAACAAATCTATAAACTACCCCCTCCCCATATCCCCAGAAGACCTCTACAAGAGCTTCCTCATCCTTCAGAAAAGCAATCAGTATTGAACATCTTTTACTTTGTCAATGATTGATACTTCCTCATTTCCCATTACTCATAGGAAAAAAAAGACATTTGTTTTGTGTGGGGTTTTGTGTGTATTTTAAGAGATGATAGAGGCTGAGTATGGATGTCTTGAGATATTCATGAGAACTTCATGGCTGCTCCTTATCCAGCTTTGACAGCAGCCTCAAGGAATGGGAATGACCAAAGAATAAAACCCAGTGGTAGACAAGGAAAATGATCTCTTAGATGAATGCTTCTGTTGCCATGTATCGCAGAATGTTGAGGTTACTCTACCTGTAGAAATTGCTCCTTCAAATCCAGGTTACTTTTAGGAGACTATCAGTTAAATAAGGAAACTTTCTCTCTTCAGGATCTTTTTTTTAATAAACATTTATGGATTTCTTAGTGTAGATCTGAACTGGTATTCTCACTGCTGAAATCGGTGGGATTTCCAGATGATTGTTATATTGGAATGGACATTAACCCCACAGGTATAAAATAAATAGCAACCTTAAATTTTATGTTTGAAAATACTATATATGTTCTCTATCCATAGATAGATGCATATCTAGATCTATATAGGGCCAGAAAGACCATCTGTGACACTTGGTGCAGTTCCTCTATAACTTCAGGAGTTTTACAACAGATGTTTAAACCAGGATGTGACCAGAGTCAGCAGAATACTTCTCAGTGTTGTCAAGTGATTTCAGAGCCTTTAGAAAATGGTGAAAACATGCAATGCATGTGTCATAGGAAGAGAAGGAGACTGCAATAATATCAAGAATTCTCCATATTGGGATAAAAGTTCCCAGCAAATTCCAGGAGGTGAACGATACCTTTGCTCTTTGAAAGAAAGAAAAGGCCTTTGTGTTCAACACTGCTTTTCTGACTTGAGGGGAAATTCTCTTTCCACCTGAATGTAGCAATAGGAAAGATAATGATTAGGATAAGCAGTCTGCTTTTATTGATCCACATCAGGGATGCTATTCTGTTCTCAGCAGCGTTTTTCCTTCTACGCTGTTATTTCTTCTAACTATAATAAAGTTAAATTGGAAAGTGTACAATATTGTGGTGGGGACGTTCAATTAGTTCCGTGGAGTGTCTGTGCAAGTTAATGCAGTTTGACGAAAGCAGAACTTGAGCGCTCATCTCAGATTTGTGTTCAGTTTTGTTAATTCTGACAGATCCTAGCAGATGTCTGAAAAGACTAATTTAAAATTAAATGGCATGGAAAAAAAAGTTTGCTTTCACTTACAATGGTTGAAGAAAGAAATGAAACCATCTTCTTGTTTGCTTGCTGTAGAGTATTTCTGTAATACTTTAGATTGGCTTCAGTGCATCCCCTCTGCTCAATTCACTGGAAAACGTGCAGACACGAGGCAGTATATTTTCATTGCAAAGGTTCCTTTTAATTAAGCAAACATTCTAGGTTAGACGTACGCTTGAAGAATGTGGTGCTATCGAATAATTAAAGGAATTGAGTAAAAGGAGTCACAAGATACTGTGTTGGTCCTGTGCGGGCGCCATCATGGGTACTGGTAGTTGGATGCATCTGTCATTTCATGTTTTGGAGGAAAATATCTGATGTTGTTCCAAACACTTGTGCTGTATCTTGAAAATGTATTTTTATGTGATGTATGACTGTCAAAAGTGGACTCTGACATGCTAATGACAGCCCATATGCTTTCAAATGTTGTACAAGGAAAACGTTGAAAGTTCCCTGTAAATAGGCTCGATCCTACTGCTGCCAGGAAGTTTGTTAAAGGTTTTCCACAACCAGAGAGTGGCCTCTTTAAAATACTGCACGTGTTTTCCATCCAACAGTCAAAACTCTTGGGTTGTTGAGATTTCCTTCCCTTTGTAATCTCTGGATCATTCATCAAGCAGAATCAAATGGGAGGTTGGACTTGATCCCCAGAGGTCCCTTCCAACTCATAGTGTTTTGTGATTGCTCCATGATCTCAATATATTAGAGGGAATATTAAAGGAATATCAGTAACACCTAAGGCTACAAACATAATATATGCAATTTAATATTAGGTAATAACTTCTTAAACTTGCCTTTAATTTAAAAATGAGTTTCCAATTGAAATGGATTTTTATCCAATATAGCATTTAATTTATTAACGAAGTTCCCTTGCATTTCTTTACTGTGGTAGATGCACATCTGAGCTCTTGTTTCATACCACTTGCACCAGCACGGTGCCATTTTCTGATTTCTTCATGGGATGCTGAAGGGATAGGATGCATTGAGGCTCTGCTCTTCACATTAGTAGCTTCCTGTGCTGATGCAGAAGGGGCAATGGTACAAAGTCTTCGCTGCTCTCAGCTCTTTGCTGTGCTTCTGGTTTGCTTCTTGTCTTATCTCCCCTTTTCTGCATAACTGATGTCAGTGTGCTAACTCTCCATCCATGAAGTTCTGCTGGTGACTGGGGTCATCCCCTGTAAAGGATCTGAAAGAAAACAACGATATTGTCCTGGGAAGCACAAATCAATACAAAAGTTGTACTATTCAATATCCGTTGCTTTTTCAGAGACTTAGAGAAATGAAGTTCTAATTGCAAGTAACTTCCAAGATATGTGAAAGGTCAGAACATGCATTTGTATTTTAAATGGGTTTGTTTCCTTCTGGTTGATTGAGCAATCCCTCTTGAGGCTGATGAAGGTGCCCATGTTTGTCATTTAGGAGCAAGCAGCAGCATGGCTTGAATTGGCTCAAATACTGTGAGCTTAATAGGGTGAGCATACTTTCTGTAGTAGAGAATAATGGAGCAGCTTAGATCTACTAACACATTTGTTACTTTATCCAGCAGAGCATAGCATGCTCTATGTGTGGCAACCAATTAGCCTTGGTTAATTTTAGCATTTAATACAGATGGCATTTTCTTGGATAGATAAAGTTATGCATCAACTCTGCAAACTTCTTGTCATGCTTGCAAAGAAATGAGCTCGTGGACCAGGAGCAGCAGGCAAAGGCTGAATTCAGGGAGGATGAAAGTGATGCTGATCAGAAAGGCAAAGTGCTCTTCTTTCAGATGGATTCTGCCACAGCTGTCCAACAAGTTGTCTTCAGCCCGCATGGCTGGCGCTCCCAAGTTACCAGATGTAATTTGCTCCTGTCATGCTGTATTGCCAAGCTGGGGTGCATAGGACGCATACACATGTCTGAAGAGAAATTTAGCTATTCAATTAGCATTTTCATAATGCTTTGAGGTAATTTTCTATCACCAGTGATGAGGGACGTAGCACATCCCTCCTTGAACACATCGTATGTGAGGCAATAATAAAATGCATGGGGGAACATAAACTGGGAAATGCAGCTGATTGCACTTTAGGATGAAATGAGCACTGCTACTCCTAGCCCTGGGAGAACCTGCAGTTATGCACTTTGGGGATCTGTCAACTGGCTCCAGCCAGGCTGGGAATAGGGATTTAAGCATGAATGGCTACATGGAAATATGGGGTTCCTCTCCTGCCTGCTTTCCCTCTGCTCCCCCTCCTGAAGGAGTAAGGCATAGAAGCTGAAGTGGGCCCTGAAGTCCCTAATAAATACCAGTTTTTATGCTGTAGGACAACTCTTACCTGTACAAGACAGATATATGGCAGCAATAGTCATTATTTTTAATTTGCGTTTCAGTAGCCAGGTTATTGCATGTATAAAACTTCAATTATAATTTTAAAAGGCTGTTTGGATGCGTTCCAGCGTGCACATTACTATGTGTGTTGTAAAAGAGGAAATATCCATTGCCCCCAAACTATCAAACCCTCAGCAGTAGATGAAGTTTGGTGCAGATGGTATTTTGGTATCAGATGTGGCTTACAGGGAATTGGAGCACAGCCACCAGGAGGGGATTTACACTTCTCCAAAACAGAGTTGTTTACTAGCAGGTTGATGGAAGGAGATGACTTTCTGATGTTACCCTCAGGATAGACTATATAGTTTTATTTATTCACCCGAGTCATTTGTTACCAAGTGGTCTATTTTTGACATTACGAATACTCCTATTCATACTTTATCTCTGTTAGAATTGGATTGTGATTTCAGATGACCGGATAGCAGTAAAACCACCTTCCTCTTAAGGCTTAGGGAATCTGTAAGGAACTGTTGTTTTCCAGCATGTGTTCCAATACACCTGATGGACAGCAGAACACAGAGGTTATTTGCTAGGGCAAGTTGAAAGACACAGGGATACAGGGAGGTGGAACTGCCTTCCAGTGACTGCTCAAGCACTGAAGACTGATATTCAATAAAAGAACAGATTAGTGGTTGAAACCCTTTGTACCACAGGGAGTACTATCACCAAGCTTAACACTCAATGTATCATTCTAAAACCTGAGATAAAGAAAATAAGTAAATTAACTGCTGCTAATCAGGATCTCATTATCCATATTGCCAGGTGTTTGTCATGGATTTCTGAAAATTTATGCTGTAGTTAAAGCAAAAGAAAACCACACTTCAAGCATTCCTACCTTGCAGCAAGTACCACCATTAATAAGCTTTTCATGGATTAAATATTGGGCAATTTAAGCCCATTAAGATTTTTCATCAGATACTTTTGGGCAAGGCAAGAATAGAGTTTCAGTGTTAAAGACTGAGAAATTTGAGATGTTGTGCAAGAAATAACCAAACTTAGAAGATTTTGTTCTAAACCAAAGGCTGGAAAGAAGCTGTAAGCAGCAGACTTTCCATTTTTGCCTCCAGCAGAAAACTACAAAGGGTGCATGAAGTAGCACAAGAAGGAGGAGAAGAAAGATCGACTGTCAAGTATTGCTCTGTTTTACCTTTAACAAAGTGCATGGAAATGACTGTAGACAAAGGGCATAACGTGTCAGTATCTGCTAAGTTATGTATCCACTGAACCCAGTTACCTTCCTTGCTGGCACTATCTTGTCCTTTAAACCACTGCTGCACCAAGCTCTGCTGCTTTCATCTCTGCCTCCCAGCCCAGGGAGAGCAGAGCTCAGCACATCAGCTGCAGGAGGAGCCTGCTCTCACCTGCAGCCTGTCGGTAGCTTTTCAGGATGGAAAACTCCACTTATCATATCGTTCTTTAGTAATTTCTTTGTTGACTTGAAGCACACACTCCTTTTGCTGTCGCTGCTTTGTGATTAGCATCTCTGCAGGGGAAACGTTGCCAGCAGGTGTGTATTCACCTTGCGTCTCTGACAGCTTTTGCCATAGATGCCTTCTTGCTGTAAAAGCTCCCCAGAGAGGGGCTGCATCTCCCTCCCTGCCTTAATTTTGACAATTTGGGGGCTTTGAGGGCTGTCTCAGCTATTCATAGGAGTGAAGGGAGGAAAGAAGTGTGTTTCTGCAATCTTACACACGCTTGATTTCTGTTCCAGTAACTCACAGACTGTGTAGGAACAAAAAAAAATCCATCCTTGCTTGATTGTTCTTTAATTTTAAACCGTATATTATGGAGTACCTCAGTGAATCTCATCATGTAGAATCATATTTTGGAGTATTTTTGTTTAAAAGAGTACTTAAGAACTGTCAAACTACTAAAAGTAGGCACTAGAAACTACCAAAATGTGTGAAGTATAGAAAGAGAACACCAATATGGCTGTTTCATTTTTGTCTATCATTAATAGCAAGTCACACAAAGATCATATCCTGACATGAAACTCAGGTTGCTGGTTATCCATTAGGAATTCATACAGTTGTTTAGACCCTTATCCCAACTGGAAACAGTCATAGTTTGATTGTTCCCCTGTTATAGAGAATGCTTTATTTTCTTTAATATTTTAAAGTAGTCAGAAACCCAAGACAAAGAAAATCCACTAAGGACATACACAAGCTTTGCTTAACATTCAGTGTCGTGTCTGTATGTACCACGTGTGCTCCTACCCAAGTTAATCTCTTATAACTGCCAGCTCTAATCTTTGGGCTGGCCAAGTGATAGGTTCATCTGCAAAGCACCCGCTAACATAACCAGACATGCATCTGCAAGTTTTATACTGAAAGGCTTACATCTCTATTATTGGCATCATCAGTGTGAGCTTCCAGACCATGACCAATCCATGCAGATGTTCAGGCAGATATGTTGGAGTTTTGTTGTTTGTTGTTTTTTTTTTTGAAATACATCTATTTTCTAAAGGAGTTTTTGCTTAGTAATAATGGAATGTTTTTCCATCGGAAGATGTTTGTGTACTCAGCCATCTACAAGTAAGGAGTAATATGGTAATGTATGACTCATTCATCCAAATTTGCTTCTTTCTGTGTACAAATCCAGGCTTTTTTCAGTCACCTATGAACTATCCATATATGCCTGGAGGGGTACAAACTGTAGATGTCACTCAATGCCTGAACTTCTAGCACCAAAATCACAAGCTTGAAAATTCCTATTTTGATCATTTAATGGAATTGTAGCAGATGGGAAACTTTTTTTCTAGTTGTTCTGTTTAAGGCATCCATGTGAAATGTGCTTCTTTCTCTGTATTGCTTTTTTGTTTTCCCTACAGATAATCAGCAAAATGGGCTTAAAAAACCCAAACCACCATCACTTCTGTTTATGAATGTAACAGCAAGCCTTAAAGTGAATGTAATCAGAGTTTTCACAGGTGTCTTTCCTGAAGGGCAATAATAATAGCAGATTTTGAGCAACTTTCATACCTGGGAGCTTAAAATGTCCTTGCTGAAAATTCTCCTCAGCTCTGCCACATGTTTTGGAACACCTCTGCCAAAAGATAAGCATAAAAGAAAAAGATAGGAACACAAAGAGTTCTGCTCAGTACGTTCAGACATGTAGAGAATATTAGTCCCCATACATTCATGGCCAAATTGACTCCCTGCAGCTTATCCCACCCACCACCTTACTGCAGCTTGTAGTCCTCAGCCCATGCTTGGGCTGTGCTGATAGCAGCAGGGAGCCTGCACCTTTTGAAGAAGGCTTCTTTATGCTGTGTTCTAAGTCATGTCCAAATCGCCACCTTCTGCTAAGTTTAATTAAAATCAGTTGAGATTTGTTTTAGGGCAAGTGAGATAACAGGGACCTGTTTCCTATCTTCTCTCTTTAAAGGCTGCTCCTTCTCCAAACCACCATAGGAGAAAATAAGCAACACCTAAGATGCTTTGAACATGCATTTGCTAGGGCTGATGCATTTGGCATGTACAATAATTACCTTCTTTCCACTTGCTACAAAGGAGCAAGCCAACAATATCCAGGTTTTTTTCCACTCTTATAATTTCAGAGGCAATCCAATTACTAATAAATACCCTCAGCACAAAGCACAGCAATTTTGTGCTGGAGTGACTGCTCTCACCTACCCCCAGGCTGAGTCTCTGTGCTCTTCCAAAAGTGAGGTCGTTGGCAAGAAAGCTGCTTTTTTTTTTGCTGGAATTGCACAAGTGCAGATGGTAATGGGAGTCCATTATATAACAGTACAAATGTTGGGCATCCTAAAGGATGTTGAGAGTTTTCCACTGATCCTAATCTGTTTGAGAACAAGCAGCACCTATGAGGAAAATGGGAGTTTGGGAGAGCTCAGGACATGGTCCTATCCCAGAGTTCCTTTTATGGTGTATTTGGACTTCAAAAGGAGAAGTGTTTGAGTTAACAGCTGTACTAGGGGGAATACACAAACCTGTGTGCCTATAGGAAAATTATCTTACAGACATACCAAAAGAAAAGAAGAAATACAAAATGGTAACAGTTATCTATGTTATATATATATGTGTGTGTGTGTGTGTGTATATATATATATGTATATATATATATATATGCTTCTTCCTTGTGTTGACTGTGACCTCCCTGTAAGGCTTCTTCATAGAAGCTGAGTTTCCTGTAAGTCCTAGTTTTTAACCTTCACTTCCCATAGTGTTTCACAGTTACAAGAGCTGCCTTGAAAATGACTGTGTTTTAAGTATATTTAGAGCTTTGGAAAGTCAGTCTGTTTTAGCATGTAAATCTGCTTGAGTGTCAGCAGGATTCTTTGTTGGCTAAGGGTTAAGTCTTGTTGGAGGAAGCAGCTGAAGCAAGCTCTCCTTCAACAGCTCTAGGACATTTTGTTTCAGTTACAGCTCCTCCATCTGCCTTCAGATCTCAGGCTGCCATCCTTGCTTCTTCCACTACAGCATGTGGAACTGGATGGGAGTTGAAAGTAAAAGGAATGTGGTGGGTTAGTGGATGCTCAGCTCGCACATAGGACAGAAATAGCCTGTGGTTGGTTGGCTGTAGCACCATGACACGCAGCTGGCAGCTCATTTTGCCTTGTCACCTGGCAACCTTGGGCTGGAGGGATGCTGATGTACTGTTCATAGTATAATTGGCTGGTGTCTGCCTTGCCAACGCCTAATAATGAGGAAAAAGTTAAACTGTGGTTTTGTTTCTTTTTTCATATGGGGAAAGGATTACTTCAATTCCTTCAGTCTCTAAGTGGGCATGTAAATTAGCTTTTGACTTTAGGGAAAGAAACATATTGGGGGTGTAGAGATGGAAGTTTACAATGAGATGATTTCCAGTCTTTTGTAATAAAAAGCATACTCTTTTCATGTGCCATTATGCTGAATGACAGTATAATTAGAAGTTGAAATAATAGCACTGGGTTATTGATCACATAGCCACCCACAATGGGATGGGTGCTATTGCAGCAATCGTTGCCCCCCGCTCTGCTGCACCAGTGGCACACCTGCTGATTACAGTGGGACTCAGCCTAGTGTTTATATTTCAGAGGTTGAGTGCTAACACATGGAAAAGGCCTAAAAGGCAGTTTTGTTCAGGGGGGTTGAGAAAAGGCCTTAGCTTTCTGTGTGTAAAGAGCTCAGGGTGCCAGAGATGCAGAGTTTGGAAGTCTGTGCAGAAGGTGCCTCTGCATGGGACTGGGGCCATCCTGAGCTGTTCATGGAGGACATCTATCTTAGTGTGGGCTGATCTGTAGCTCATCTGTTCTATAGAGGAAAAGAAATTTGAGTGTTGAACACCACTAGATCACAGTGAGTAACGTGTGTGTAGGTGTGAGTGAATGTTACACGTTTCTGCCCATATCAGTAGGAAGGTAGATGATATTAGATAGTGTTGGTCTGCAGTCTCATTGCAATTCTTAGTGTGTTTTGCTTAGCTTTCTAAATAGGAAGGCAAAGTGGCTGTTGAACCAGGAGGCAAAGTGGCTGTTGAACCTCAGAGAAGCTGTCAAGCTTAGGGGTGATGGCTTTTCTAAATCCATCCTCATATCAGTGTCTGCTTGTTGTGCTGAAAGGAAGATACGCTGCACCTATCTGGAGCATGAAGGCACAGGTATTTCAGAGAGCTCTGCCTCTGTTCAAAGGAGCTGGATCTTCAGAAGTGCTCGGGTCATGAGAGCTCACACTGTTGAAATCAACAGTGGTTTTTTTTTTCCATTCACATGCTTGGATTTTGTGTCATGAGCATCTGGGAGATGGAGCAAGCACTTAATGGTATTAAATTTATTGCCACAACTCAAAATGCATTAGAGATTCAAAGCACACGTAACTCCAGGGTGAGCAATGTTGCAGATTAGCTTTTACCTCTGACAAGCTGTCATTTTTTGAAGTGTGTGAGGTAAGGAGAGAGGTGGTCAGGACTTAAAATCACTGCCTATTGTCAATCTTATCATCTGGTACATCGCACTGCATCCAGTTAGCTTAATGTGATATGACTCATATATGTATTGCATGCATTTAAGCACAGGCATACAGCAGAGCTGAACCCATTAAGCGAGGACAGGTGAGCACCCATGAAGAGTACAAACCATAACCCACCTATCCAAATTGCTCAGCATGCACAAAAGCCTTAGAAAAAGTCCCCACTTCTTAAGAACAGGGTGTATTTACATTGTCTCATATACTTCATACAACATGAAATTTGTTTTCAGCCTGACTAAAGCACCTGTTGGGAACAGACGTCATTTGAGTATGGCTGTCCATGCAGTCAATGTATTTCCTCCAGTATTACAAGGCTGCCATTTCCATGGGGAAGCCCCAGCTTCCTGTAGCTGTTTTATGTATTGTACTGAGGAAAGGTGAACTTCATGTTGATGTTTCTAGAAGCCTAAAACTGGGAACTATTGAGAATCTTACCATTTAAAATGAACTTAGCTGGGGTAAAATGAATATCAGCTCACTGCTGTTTAGTGGTAAGACACAGGATGCTAAAAAAAATCACAGATCAAGAAGTGGGAGTTATTTTCCTTGTATGTGAAGAGCAAAATGACATAGTAATATTAAATGATCTTTCTAGGTAGGTGATGATTTGTATTCCTAACTGTACTTCTTATATGAATGAAAGTGATAAGTTAGCATCCTATGGAGGTATTTTACATATGCTTTCTTGTTTCCAAACTTGATAAGCAGCAGAAATAAAATACTCAAACATGTAAAATCTCCTCTTCGTGAGTCCATCTTTTAGTCTAATTTTGCAAGAATTTATTATTTAAGAAAATAAAGGAAAAAAATCCTTGAAATGAATCTCAGTTTCAGAATTAAAATTTGGGTTTTTTTTGTGTATTTTTTTTTTTTTTAATATCCTCTAAAGAGCAGAAATAAAATGTGACATGCCTTGAGAATCATAAGAAATTCATATTGCAGAGAGATAAAGAAAGCCTCTGTCAGGTGGGGGTCTGCTCTGCCTCCCTTGGTCCCTGCAGACCGTCTGCTGATGACCTCTGTGGGCTTAACCCTGCTTTAGATTGTTGGAATTGAGAATCAAATAAACCCCACTGAGTGCTGTGGAGAAAGCTGCGTAAATGAAAGGAGCTGGATTTTGCATTCCTGCCTGTATGTGGATGTGTTTCAAAGGACATCTTTGTGTATATTGCTTTTGCCTGATCGTGACAATATTCATCCCGAAGTTCAGGGAAATCCTGGGGATTATTGCTCACAGCACAGCTGAATGAATGCTTCTGGCCCCGTCTCTGCAGCACATTTGTGTTGCTGCTGCTGGTGTTTTTGCAAACACTTTTGCTCACCTGTGCTTGAGGAAGGTGATTTTGGTTGACCTTTTTTCTGCTGTGCGAGCTGTGGGTTCTGAAACCAGCTGTGCACAAATGGCTGCAAGAGGACACAGACCTTCTCACTGCAGCTCCTCACTGGCAGCAGTGACAGCTTCACCTATTGTGCTGGTTCAGTATGTTGGGGGTTTGCATGGAGAGTATTTGGGGGACTGTTTGCTGCAGTTGTCTACAGAACAGGCTATCTGACATTGAGTACAGCCAGTCTACTTGCAAAGAGCTCTGTAGATGACTTCTGTACCTTTAGGTTGTGTGGGCAAGACTGGAGGATTTCCTTGGCTTTAGAGAAGTCCTGGAGCTCAGCTGGCACAGTTATTTTTTGCAGGTGGCACATTTTCCAAGATATCATACAAGTGGGTGACTGCACACATCTGCCAGCACTTCTGGGATGGTTGGCAGCTTTCCCTTTCAGATGATGTTCTTTGGCTTCATAGCCCCAGGTGAGGATGTGCACAAGCTGCTGGGAAGCTGCCGTGGGACTGGTGGCATTGAATTGGGATTACTTGGGAAATGTTGATTGGTTTTGAACCACTGATCATCTGGAATCCATTTAATTCCTGCCAGGGAGAGGGAGAACAGAGTGCTCCAATTAGTTGATGCTCATTTTCAGCCATGTCAGCTAATTAGTCCAAGACCGACCAGATGGGAAAAGATTGATCATAGTGCTTTCAGAGGCCCAGGACTGGAGGCTGCCCAGCTCAAGCATTTGGGAATTAATTCTTTTTCTTCCAGGAGGAGGAAGGCAGGCGGGGAAGGTGGACTCCCAATTCTTTGTTCTCTTATGGGCAGGGTTAGGTGCTCATTAGGCTCAGTTTGCAGCACACTTGCTGTAACCCAGCTGACTTTGCCACCTAGAAGTGGCTCTCATGAAAGAAACAGCTCTGTCTCACAATGGATGCGAGCAAGAAATGAATTCAGTCCTGCAGGTACTGAGGTGTGTTTGCTGGAGAACTTGTGCCTTCCAGGCTGCTGCAATGAACTCGCAGCCAGCAGGGCAGGAGCAAGGAGCTGAGCCCTGCCTGGCAAGCACATAAAGGGGAGCCAGCAGGGTTTTCTGAGGCGCATCTGTAAGAAAGGTGCTTACAGTGTGGGCAGCACAGGGATGTGATTTGTGAGTGCAGACAGCCTTTGTTAAGGCAAGAAACTTAACAGCCTTTTCTATTTCAGTACAGCCTTCAACTATCTCAGAGAGGGAGCTGTGGGTGCACAGTTGTGTTATGTCCTGGACAATGATCACATACAAATCACAAGGTCTCATTTTGAAGTGTCTTCTGTTCAGACAGGAGCGTCTGCCCCTGACAACGCTGCTCATTTCTTGCCTCCCGTGGTGGAGGGACTCACCGTGTCATTTCCCCCATTCTTTAATTCTTAGAGAATTTGGTTTGCTATGAGCAGTTTCTGACCTGTTTATCCAGACACTTCTCTGGATCCTTCCTCCAGGCTCTTTCAGTTTGCTCACTTTCTCCAACATTTTCTATATTGCTCTCTTGCTCACTACCTCATGCTAACACGGTAGAACAGCAGCATCTTTTTGCAGCATTCATTTTCAATTAGTCTTTACCTTCCCTGGATCACTGTTTGCTCTTCGGCATTGTGCAGGTGCATGTTTTACACTCTGTGGTTCCCCCCACTCACCATGTGTTAATGTAGCACCCACCCCAGCAGCTCATGGGGTTTGGTTGCTGCTCAGGTTGCCGTCCATGTTTCCTCCTCAGCATGTAGAATATTTCTTTGTTGACCGATGAACATCACTGGCAATTCGTAAAGAATATTTTTAATGATGAGAGAAGGAAAAGATGAAGGTGGACACTTTCAAAGCTACTTCTGTGCCTTCAGTACTCTGAGCCCATTTCTTCAAAGGGAAATCAGCATCTGACTCCCATAGATGACTGTTCCTTCTAAACATGTTAAGACTGGAAATGGAGAAACTATAAGACAAATAAGGAGGAGGATGCCACAGTGTAAGCAAGCTTGTTTTTCCTTGTTCTGCTATACCTACATTGAGTAATTTGAGCACCAACTGGGAACAAAGTTGTATTAATTGTGCTCCAGAAGCCTGCAGATCTACTCTGTGAATCTTTCATGTTATTATACTCCTGTGCAGTGTCTTTGATAATTTTGGTGTCCTGTGTTTAGCTGGTAGGGTCCATAAACCTTGACTAATTACTTTTACATTCCACATCTTCTCATTACAGCATGTTTACCTGAAGCCCCGTGCCATGCTGTTCACAGCAAGTTTTGTGAAACATATCAAACCATCAGCAGTTTTCCTTCTTGAATTTGTGGAGAATCTAAAACCCGGCAGTTCTTTCTCAGTTTGCTTTTTAACACCTGGTACTTTGACTTTGCTTATGTGAGCTGCATCTTTGCCCATTTAATTAGCCTTTTGTTTGTATGCTGGATCTGACAAATTAAGGGTAACCAAAGTGTGTAGTAGAACAGCGGTTGTTTGTAGTTGTGTATGTGACCTGTGTGAACCCAACAGCCCCTGATCGATGCAGGAGGTTCTGTTTCAGTGGGACAAAACAATAGAAACATTTCAGATTTTCAGAAGGCATCTGCTTGGAACGGATAAGAGAAAGGGCACCCCATGCTCTTTTCTGGCCTTGAAAAATCACATCTTGTTCCACTCATGCACGTTCAGAATATTTCAGTAATGAATATCCGGTTCCCTAATCCCAGCACTTCCCACCCCCCTCCAGTGTTCTCCCATTAGCTCCTCTTTGTGCCACAGCAAACATAAGCTACTTGTTCTCATTTTCATGACCTCTCCTCGCTCAATTCTCTCTCAATTCATTTCTGGGATGTTGGCTTCATGGCCCAATAACACCAGGAGGCATTGCTCATCTATTACACATCCAGGCTGCTGCATGCACCTCCATCTCCACTGCTTTGCCACTGCTCCTGCAGAGAGCAGCAGCCCATCTTGGGGGGTAGTGCTGGGGATAAATATTAGGATAAAAGCATTATCCTATTCATGTACGTATCTGCTAATATCCTGAGTGCCCTAAGCCCTCCAGTTTTGCTTCCCTTTTTCTGGGCTTTGTCCATAACCCTTCTACAGATGAGGAAACTCATATGCCAGCAGCACAGGTCTGTCTCTGCTAACTGGCTCCTGCTGCATGTGGCTTGGTTGGTTTTATTCTTTCATTTACTCGTTTAATGAGCTGGGAAATCATTCCCGTGCTCTTCATGCAACCAGAGGAGAAAGTGATTCTTTTGTAATTAGCTAATGCATCTATTTACGTGTTTCTTTTAACACGTTACTGTTAATCAATTAGCATTGTGGGAGTTGGTAGAGCTGCTCCGTGGTGCTAAGCATTGTATATTGATATCAGCTTAAACTGTTTCCCTCCACTCAGCCATTTATTGCAGCGTTAGCCTGCCATGCTGCAACGGGGTGATTATGGCGTGATTCATTGTAATATTTTCTAACTCCAAATTCCCATTGATTTCAGAAGGATTTGGGAAGAAATGAGGGGAAGTTATAACTTAATTTCATGTGTGAATGTCCACACAGGACTAGCTGGCCAGAGAGTGTGTGAGGAGGCCATGGCTTGAATCAATCTTAATGGTTTAAAAAGAAAGCAACAGCAGATCATAAACTGTGCTCCACTGAATTATTTTCTTTATCAAGGTAAATAACGCATTGAGGTTCTTAGGAATAAAGCAGTTTTGCTTTATTTCAGTTTGATTCAAGTTTTGCTGTTCTTTTCTTGTCCAGTGATGTCAAACATCCTCTTTTCTTCTTGTGTTACTTCCATGAAGTGCAGATGAGAAACCAGAACGTGAGATTGTAATTTTTTGGTCATTTGCTGCTGCTCCTCACAGCAATATTCATCACTTCATTTATTATCCTTACAAGAGTGAAGCCTGGAGAGGCACAGCAGCAGTGGTAACAACAGCCAGAAGGCAAAAATGCCTTCCTCATATGCTGGGCAAGAGACAGCACTGGGTTGGTCCTGGTATTGGTCCTCCTCTCCTTGCAGGAGGCAACACAACCCTTATCCATGTGCAGGATGGACATACCATAGTCCAACATGGAGCAAACTGAGAAAGGTTCTTTGTTCTTCAGTGTGGTTTTATTTCCTTGTGATGAACCACACTGCATTTTTGTTTATACCGTACTTGAGCAATGAATGCGGATCAGGTTGGTGCCTAGGGAAGTTCTGTTTCTCCATGAGAGACTCAAAGGCTCAGGAGGATCAGCACGTACCCCTGTTCTTTAAGACATCATGTTTTCTGAACCTGCGCTCTCTTGGCAGGTTAATAGCTTCAGATATATTAATTGCATTAACTACTGATATATTATCAGAGGAAAGAATGTGCTTTCGGCTGGACTGGAGTGTACAGGAAGGTCATAAGATTGGTTAGAAAATGCAATTCTTACGTCCCAATGTCTGAAACTTCATTATGCCAGAAACCCCCTCACTGATAGCAGCAGGATGACTTGCCTGGCTGGCACGAATGTGGCTTTATCTTAAGCTGTGTTTTTTGTGCACTTTAATAGAGTTCAGAATGGAAAAGTCTGCAAGAAGACAAGGAATTAAACAGTTGTCTCATTAAGCCTTCAGCATTTGCAAATAGTGCTGTGGTACAGTCTGACTTCCCAGTGGTAACCACTCTGTATCATTTTGGTCATTAAATTACGCACTAAACCTTTCCCAAAGCTTTTCTTTAGTCTTTTTCTTTTTATCAACAGCTGTCACAGAAACTGGATGTAATGCTTTCTCATCACACAGTTAGCCCGCCAGTACCTAAATTAAGAAGTGGGAAGTGCAGTGGTTAACTGTGAACCTAGAAAAACGGTGTAGAACTTCCTCCTTACACACATGCAGTGATCTTTGTGGCATGTGATTTACACAAATCAAATCAGTCCTTAGATCCAGAGGCAGCTGAGACTTTCCAGCTTAGCTCAACAGTCGTTTTTGTTGTAAATAATCTATCATTCGAAAACCTTGTAAGCGGAAATTAGTTCACAATAGCCTGCCCACAGTCCAAAGCAGCTCTGTGGCTTTTAAAAGTATTCTGAATAGGCTCCTCTGAGAAAATGAATGGGCTTTTAACCATTGCAGCGATGAGAATCAATGGATTTATCTTTGCGGCAGCGTCCACCCACTGTTTTCTTTATTCAGACAATTAAACAAAACGTTGCTGGGACCAAAGATAAGAGAAACAGCTCATGCTCCAGCAACTCTTCATTAGTAAATACAGCTGGAATTGGTCTGTGATGCTATGATGTGACTGCTATGCTGATGTCCTGCTGTTGAGGCCAGAGCACCCCAGCCCACTCTACAGGCAAAGGTGAGGGAAGGGCTTTGGGGCATCACCTGCTGTCTTCACAAAGGCATTTTTAGAGCTTATATTCTGAGCTGTACAGCAAGCAGAAAAGTAATACGCGTAATAAGTAAAGAAATATTATGTACTTGAATTTTTAATTAAGTTTTATTTACGATGTTGTCGTCCTTTTTGAAACATTGAGAGCAGCTCTACCTTTAATGCAGGAAGGATTTCCTTTATCTACAAATTTTACAATAAAAAAGGAAAAGGAATGTGGCTGTTTTTACATTGCAAGTGCCTTTGTGTCAAATGTAAGCTAGATTTTATTTTTTAATGAAACTTAAATTAGCCTAGTTAAGGAACCAATAACCATATTTCCTAATTCAGTTTATTAAAGTAATAAACACAGCTATTCCAGGAAATGAAAACATTTCTGAATATGAAATAGAGTTCTCTGCAGAAGATATTCAAGTGTGGATCTCTGACGTTAAGCATTAAAACTGTATATTTGGGTATAAAACAGGCTTCTATATACCCCTGTGTTCTGGGCACCATCCAGCCTGATTGATGTCTGTGCGTAATGCAGATTCTCAGCACTTCTGACAGCTTGGTTTGTTTTATTTGGATGTTTAAGTTGAATTTAGATGTCTAATTTTAAGCAGCAAGATAATCCCATGCTTGTACCTTGTTTTTGAATGTGAAGATAGCTTCAGCTGCATTAAGGAGCCTGAAATGATGGGACCAGAACTGATATTTAATAATACACCGTACTGTAAGAATACTGTAGTACAACACAGTTATTAAGAAATGCCATTAGTCAAAGGCAGCAGTGTTTGTTATTTATTGCTGAATGCCTTGAAGTTTCAATTTAAGAAAAGTGAAAAGTACAAAAGCAGATCCATTGCTATCAGACTGATGTGGGATTAACCGGGTTGGTTCTTGGCAAGCTCCCATTGGTTTATGTTGAATGTTTTGCTGCTTTTGTCTCTGGAGAAGTGCAGCCAGGTTTTGCCTGGTCTGGGGTCCTGGAGCTTCACTGCAGGAGGACTCCATGCTGGCCGAGGAGATGGGTGCCACTGCCTGACACAAGGGGAATTTACTCCACAAGGATCTTAGGTAAAGAGTTATAATTGAGCACAACATTTATGCACCTATGAAAATGCTTGTTTAGAAACGTGGGAAGCTTTAACAACCTTTGTTGTACATCGACGCGCAAATAAAGAGATGAATTTTAACGCTGTGGAGATTTCAGGAGAGTATTTATGGATAAATGAAGGATTTTGAACATTGATCCAAAATCAGCCAGTTCTTTCTATTTCCACCCATCTTTCCAGTGTGTCAGTCTCCTTAGTCTGTGAAGTTGCCCCTTCTTTGATAGGCTCTTGTAAAATTGTTCAGAAAAGTTAAATAGTAATAACATTGCCAATGGTTTCTCATATGTGCTCAGCAGAGACCCTGAGAGGTCACACATCTCCCGTGCTGCAGGACAGAAGCTCCTTGGGCACCTCAAAACCCATCACATTCACTGGGTCCTAAGGAAACCCTGATCTCCCTGTTTGTTTGGTTGTTTTTCTATGTCCTGGATATCTCTATCACTTCCTCTTAGAATCCTCTCAGAACAGTGGTTGGTTTCCCTTAAAAAAGAGAAGAGGAAAAGGCGGTGAGCGGCTCTCTATGTGAGGCAGCCAGTGCTGGGTGGCAGCATTGGAAACCTTCTCATCTGCATTGAAAAAAATAATATTTAGCAGAGCTATGGAGTCTACCAGGAGATACCGGTTATTTCCAGAGCCCAGTCAAAAATCAGTATGAATCTGCTGGCAATATTTAAAGTTTCTGCAACTTTCAGTCACCCTCCAGGCAGAGCAGATCTGTTGAGCATGGAGCAGCTCAGAGCGAAATGGGAGCAAAGGCAGCCATGAGAAGCAGCCACTTGGAGAAATGCCTCTGAGATGGCTCCCATAAAAAAATTATCCCTTATCAGCAGCTGTTGAATGACACAGCACCGCTGCCAAAGCACCCCTCTGCAGCACCTGCTCTCTGCAAACTGCTGCTTTTGGCAGTAGGCTGGGAAGAGTGGTGCTCATTCTTGCAGCTCCTGGAGCAGCAGCTCCTGGTATCAATTCCTTAGGGTGGGGAAGATGTGTGCTGCTCACAGGAGCACTGCTTTGCCTTTGATTGTGCTAACCACAGAATATCACCTGGATCCATTTGCAGTAATCCGTGTGCAAGCTGTCTGTCTGCTGAGCTATAGCTCTTAACCCAGACACTTTCCAAACCTCTATAGTGAGGTCACTCCTTGTTTGTACTTCAGAGCAATGTTTGCTGTGGTTTATGTTCTAAGAAAAAAAAACAACCCATCAACATGCTGTAATACATTTGAATAAAAGTGTTTATTTCCTGCTGGAATTTCATGCTGCTTGTGGATTTATGAATTGGATTTCCAAGGGGTAGTACTGAGCTCAAAGCAATTCTCAAAGGGGCAGGCAGAAAGTCATTAGCAACGCTTTGAAAATAAATTCTTCCTATTCTGCATCAGTGAGATTTGCGATCCCCTTTACATATATTTTATTATGATTACTCACCAGTTATCTTTTTGGTACTGTTAAAGTAATCTGGAAAAAAATATATTGCATATTGTGTGTATCACTTTGTATTATACCAGCCTGCTAAGGAGGAGCACAGGAACACTGAAAGAGAAATAGAAGTGGGAACAGATCTCCTGGGTTGGCATATCCTGTCTCCTGCTAGCACATCACCTAATTCCTTTCATAAACAGAAGTAATCTAAACCTCTGTGTCCTGTTAAATTTGAAATAAAAATGTTATTCTGGTATATCTGGAGATGATTAAAGTAAGCCAATAATGAACATAATTACAGTGAATTATAATAGATGACATGGAGATTTTATCCCTACTTATCTTGAGGTTTTGGGGAAGAGATTGTTTTGTTCTGTTTAGCTGCGATTTGCTTCCTTGAGCGTGTTTTGTTGAGGAAATAGAAATAATTCTGATCTTTTTCTCTTCCATAGCCTCACACAGGAGCAAGGCCGTGGCAGCAGTGTCAGTGCGTGGTGTAGGTATCCAGCAGTGCGTGCCACTGGCCTCTGGCCCATTGCACACAGCATCAGCTGATTCTCTACCAGTCACACTGGGAACTTGCAGAGCTACTGCGTAAGTTTTCCATTAACTTTCACTTATTTGAGACACTCATTTTAGATGCAAGTTAAGTGCCTATATTGGATGTCCACTGGAAGATGAGCACATCTATGTGTTCGAGCTGCACACTGAGTGCACGGGTGATGGAAACAGCAAGGTGTAACAATTAGATCAATATGCTGGGAGGGTGTTACAGCAGAGGTGTGATGATGGAAGGACTGGCACAATAGAAAGGTTCTATAAAGGAAGGGAAGAAGATTGCTCATCCCTATCAGAAGATTCCAGGTTCACAGGGGAAAGCTTCACCAAGGAGGGATGTTCAGAAAGAGATCCTTCCCCAGTGGCAGTCATCCTTTAAATAAGGTCTAAGAGGTGTGGAGCCTGACTTCACCTGTGCTCCCAGGGCTGACCTGGTCTTTTCCCCAGGTGCAATCCACTATCAGTGGTTCAGGCTGTGACTCAGCAGTTCCCATACATGTAGTCAAGCAGGTCCTCAGGACCAGTTTGCTCTGAGATCTCTCCCTGAGCTGTGCTTGCCACCATAGGTAACGAACCACGTGTCAGATAGGACAGACACCGTGTCCGCTTGTTCCAACAGCGTCATCTTCAATTCTCATCTTACCATATAAATGAGTTCCTGTTTTCTCACGGAGCCTGAAAAATAGACTTCTCACAACCGCACAGAGCAAATAAGATTTGCTGCTATGTATCTCAAGTATGGGATTTATTTTAGGATACAACAAGGATTTCATCTAAAAATATTTTCCACAAAGTAGAGAGATGCAGCAGAAAAAGAAAGTTAATTCCTCATCGCCTCGCCTGCAGCATTTGTTTTCTTCCAGCAGAACCCAGTGGAATTTAACAGCACAGTGGCTGAAGAGCTCTTTCAAATTATGGAGAGAGCAAAATAGCTCCTGTAGTGTTTTTTCCTGGCTTGCTTTAGCTGTTTCTTTCCGGTTGAGACTGCCTGAAGTGAGACTAATCAGCTATTCCTCCTGAGAGAAAGCAGGGCGACTGGAAATAAAAATAATAAATCATAGCATTTTACTATAAAGAAACAGTATACATCAAGGGAGTGACTTTTACAACATTATATTGCTGTCTTCCACAAAAACAAACTAGTGGAATGAGAAGTTAATTCAAGTAGGATGTTCGTAGCCAGTTTTCACACGAGTGCTGCCATGTTTACATGCACGTTTTCCACTTCAAATTGAAAGAAAAGTTCAGTTTGAGGAAGGGCTTTCTTTTCTTTTTGTCCTGTTTCTTTAGTCCTGTTTTCTGAACCTTAATTAAGGGAGATTATTTTTTCTTATACAGAAGAGCACTGCAACGGACGCAGCTTATTATTAACAAATGAGCATCTTTTGCAATGGAGAGTTAGAGAAACCAGTCGTGTTAATTCCCTCTTTAGTTTGCTGTGTACCAAAGCCTACATTTCATTTTAAATCAAGTTCTTTTCATTTGGATTTCTTTAAACCCAGCTCAGATGACTGAATACTCAATAATGTGAATAATTTGGCTCCTCTTTCTACTCAGCTGCAGAAGTTTTAGATGAGTGGATTTCTTATGACTTACCTATTTGACCTAAGCAAGAAAGCCACTGTCTCAAACGCTGTTATTTCTCAGCCACTTGGTTCTAGGTCTTGGTATTACTTATGTCTGTGGATTCTGTATCACAGTGGATCCCAACATCCAGATGTTCAGCTTGGAAGAGGAGCACAGAGCTTCCTAAAGGCAATTGGTGGTGTAAGGAATGTACAGTGCTGCACTGTGGTTTTACACAAGCAGCACAAGGTTGTAAAACTGAAAGGCTGGAGTGCAGATGCCTGAAAGGTAACGTGAATGCTAAATTCATTCTTACAGGGTATAGCATCATCCCATGGTGTTTTGCAAACCAGATACATTCTTCACAGTCTGTCCCAAAATAGAAATAGCAATAGGAATCAGTGAAGTTGTCAGCAAGGTTTCTTGGAGGAATACCAGCATGTTTCTCCTGCAGGAAAATGTTTCTACAACAAATATTTCTACAGCAAATTTAAACTTTCCACTGCTATTAAAAAAGAACAAAACCAAAATCATACATATATGTATATTTTTACATATCATTGTAGAAGAAACCAGTTTTCTTCTTTCTCATATGTCCCCAGAATAGCTTACCCTTAAAGCAGCCGTTGTTGAATGATTCAAATCCAACTGCAGAAAGCATCAGGTGATTATGACTTACTGAAAATGCGAGTTGAATTAAAACATTGTCACCCAACATCAACTCCAGCTGCTGAATAGCAATTTAAAAGTAAGTTTCTAAACAGCAAAATGCTCAAACACCATTCAACGCGTGAATAGTTCTGTTAGTTTCAGTAAGGAAGCTAATTAGGGATCCCCCAAGTCCACCGTTTAACAAGGTGAAGCAGTAGTGATCGTTACTGGGTTATCATTACTCAACTGAGTTACAAATATTCCTCTGGTTACCCTCTGGAGGAGATGGGTGAAGGCAGAAAATGCCAGGTGCATGTTGGCCTAAAATGAGAGGGAGTGATTCATGCTGCTCCCAAGAAATGAGATTGGTTACCCATAGCTGCCAGGTGTGCTGAAGGCCATGAGTGTCTGGAAAAAAAAACAAACCCACCTCCTTGCTAAAGTTCCATCACGAAAGAAGTCAAATGGAAGTCAAATTTCACTTCTGTCACCTTCCTGTGCTGCTGGGATGCTCTGTCCTGGATGCTCCTTCCCTGCTGTGCCAGGCAGCCCACCCGCTGAGCATCTCACAGCAGGATGGGTCCATGCTGCACTACATATTGCCTGCAGCCATGCTGCTCTGCTGCCATTATTCAGCTAGTGCTCTCCTGCATGATGACACGCCTTTAAGTCAAATACTAATTATGTGAGCAGTGTGTTTTGTTCCAGACTTTGTAGTACCCAGCTTCAGAGGTTGTCAGGACCAAAGCAGCTGTGCGAATGCGGCGTCGTTCCTGATTAGGCACTTCTGATGTCGGAAGCGCGTTCAGACTCCTAATCTGAAGGAACTCAGGTAAAGTAAAGCAATGGAAGTTTGTTAATATATTTAAATGAAATGCAGGATAAATTTCCCAGCTGGAAGGAAGAATCAAACAACTTCTTTTTGATAGCGTTATGAAAAATACTTTATGATCCTTTTCCAGCAGCTACCTTTTAATTGCAAACAATTCAACACAGTTGTTCACATCAAAAACCATTTAGGATTGTTCTTGAATCTAATAAAGTGAGTGAAAATGTTGCGTTTTTACTGCGGGAGCTCCAACTTTAAACTGTTTTAATCATTTGATTGTTAACCTTGACATAAAAAGTGACAGGAGCTTTTAATTGCTTGATGGCTCACAGGAGTGCTGGCTTTTGAATGGAGTTCATAAATGTGGCTTAAAATTGATATACTGATGTTCAGACCAGTCAACTCAATATCCTTGAAGGATAAGGAAAAATTGCTTAAATCAGAGGCTTCTCTGTAGAAATGAAATTTTGCTTAGGATTGTTTATGTAATCACACCTCCAGATGTGCTGCTTTTTACAGCTGACGTATTCCGGAATGATGCTTAATTATTTTGGCATTCTGTTCTATCAGAGGACACAGGGCAGCCTTCTGCCATTAGAAAAAATGCATATATATATATATGTGTGTGTGTGTGTGTGTGTGTGTGTTTACATGTGTGTGTGCAGTCAGAACTCTGAGTCAAGAAGAAAGAACATTATGCATCTGTATGCAGCTAAATTATGCATCCTCTGGATTGTTTGTGGATGTTACTGCTGTCGGTCCCATGGAGCTGGCAGCACACTCATTGGGGAGGCACTTCATTTTATGTGTCTCTCTCTTTGCTTTATGACACAAGTGATTTTATGCACGTACTGTTTGCAGCTTCTTCCCTTTGGCACTTTACACTGGTAAAATGGACCGCATTCCTTGTAGTCCAGCTGCTGCTTATACTGAATTCACAGCATTCATCCCCATTTATCTCTTCTCTCTAAGTTCTACAGAATACAACTTTCTGGGATGGCTTTTATTATCCTCATGCTGATCATGTTGTTCTCTCCAGCCTTGTGCATTCATTTCATGTCACATCTTTCAAGGCTCCTTCTGGTGTTGAACCAGTTGATGGTTGCAATGTTTGAATAATAAACATAATTTGTCAGTTCAGGTAAATAACCCCATCCCTATTTTTTCATGTTACTGTTCTTTTGCTCAGTCTAATGATCTTGATCTTTATAACTTTGTCAACAAATGGAGTGGCCAAACAGCCTCTCACTGTAATACATTTCTCCAAAGAGAGCTGTGCTTTGTGCTTATTTGCTTCCCACTTGGTTCAATTTGTTACAGTGCGCTCTCAGTCTTTTAAAGTTTCAGTGCCAGTTCCAGCACTATAACAAATAGTACTTCTTTATTCCCCCCTCCCCCTTTTCTGTTCTGTAGTATATGATGTATTGAAAAGAAGTCACAATGGTAACGTACATACAGCCCTTTAATTTTCCTTTTGACATACTGATAGCAGCCTATTTTCTTTTTTGCTGAAAACATCTTTAACCTTCATTTGCTAAAAACTTCTATTCCTTTTGGTAATTTGTTGTGTTTTGAGTCAGTCTATATTTTCCATCTCTTTTTAGGTGTATATGCACATATTTACATGCATTCATATTTATCTGTGTGTACACACAGGGAATTTTGCATTGCTGGGTCAGCGAGATCCTGCACTTCATCACCTGTCCAAGAAGAGAACAGCAAAGCTGAGCAAGGTCAGAGAACTGAGCCATCCAAGGAAGGTCCTTGCAGTTCTGCCGAGACACAGATGAAGCTGGACCAACAAGCAAGGCAGTCGCTCTGTAGGTTCGTGCTAAAGAGGACCCAGGAAGTGTAAGTCATTGCATAGGGACATTCATGTCTCACGTCACCATTGGCTGTGTCTGTATTGGCCTAGTAAAAGAGAATACATACTAGAATTGGTAGAGAAATTCTTTGTTTCAGATTCTATCGTTTCATTCTATTCTATCCTTGCAAAATGGTCAGCTTAGAGCTTATAAATGAATATATAAAGTTGTGGTGTTTCATAATGGGGAATTTAGAGAAACAGGAACGTGAGGACAGCAGTGTTCATTTTCCACCCCTAGGAAAACATAAATATATTATTCTATGGGTTGTAAAGGTTCAATAATGCCACTTCCCCTCTACAGAGTGTTCAGAAAACAAGTCTGTGGAAGTCAATGGATGTTTTGCCACTACCTTCCTTGATTGGGCCCCAGATAAATCGTGATTCATGGAGCCACTTATATAGTAAATGTGAAAAATGAAAATGACCTATCCATTAACTTAATCATCATTCCATCCCTTCTCTAAGGCAAATAAAGTGCTAGATGGAGGCAGATGTTGTTGTAATTGAGGTCTTTTTTCTTATTTGAAGAGACCAATTTCTAAAGGTCATTGATGGAACTTGATGGAAATAAGCCTTTAAAGTGTGAATATTGATGGGTGAATAAAGTGAGTCTTCCAGGAGGAAGACTGCAAAAAACCATAACTATTTTTTAAAAAATTATGGGTCAAATTCTTCTTACATTCAGGGCGCTGTAAATCTGAAGTCATTTGAAGAAATCATTGACTTCTGTGTAAATGAGGGCACGGCCTTCCTCAGTGGAATGAACTGAAGATTTTTATTCTCATAGAGGAGAGCAGAACAAAATTTACTATGATTTTGTCACAGCCCTGACGGAAGGGGAGAGGAGTGATTATGGCTATCAGACATCCTTAAGGAAGTTCCTTTTTTCTCCCCTTGGATGTGCTTTGCTTCAGTAACCCATGTTGTACCTGGCAGGCACGTGCCCCAGCACAGCTGCAGTTCAGAAGCACCTTTAAGACACTATCTTTAATGTTCTTCTAGAAAGAGAATTAGGCAGAGCTGAGCTTCTGTTTTAATTTTGAGGAGTAGCTGTATCTTCAAAGGTATGGAAGAATGCAGATCTCAAAATAAGTATATTGCATATCATTCCAGTAATGCTTTAGTAAAAGAGAAATTCTACCACAGAAATAATAGTAATCTATGTCTATTGTTTATTTATTTTGTAGTTTTGTTGCTTCTATCAGACATTGACAATATTTTGATATTATAATATATTATATGCACGTCATTGATAAGTATTTATGTAAATAACACGTAGACTTAAAAAGATTAAAATAGTATTTTAGCAAAATCTACAGATTTGTAGAACTTTTGTAGTTTATGGCTGCTAGAAACCTTCAATAGATGCCATTTTTAATGCTATATGACACAGTCTTAACTATCATAGCACAAACAGCCCTACTAAAATTCATCTTCTTTGGACAGCTGCTGTGGTGTGATACCTAGCAGATAAATGAAATCAAGGAGTAGATGCAGGGCAGCTTGGAATACAGGCATGAGATATAAAACATCACAAGGAACAGTTTCTCTTTCAGCCAGAAAATAAGAAGGGGAGGTCAAACAAGTTCATCCTTCTGAGAATAACACATAGCTCAACTACTCAACCCCTCCCCAGGCAAATGGAAGATAAACTTACTGATATCCTAGGGAAAAAAAGGATGGATCAATGATGAGAATTATGCTGCATGATAGCAAACTCTAGTGCCATAGAAATGGAGAGCAGAGCAATAGAGACGCTTCGAGTGGGAAAAACAGGGGGAAGCTGGCATGAGAAGGGATTGTCACCACGACAAGGGGTGACAGCTGGGAGGATGCAACTGCAGCTTGGCCTGCTTGAGAAATGCAGAGTCAAAATTAGCTAGGCAGGGAGACGTGCACAAAAGAACAAGATTGCAAAGGAAATGAAGTGTGTCAGGGATTAGAGATAGTCCAGCAAGCAAAACAAATGCAGATGAAGTTAAAATAAAAACAACAAAAAAAGCCACAAAAAAAACACCAACAGAATTTTAAAGGTGTGTGTAGCTTTCAAGGTGTTCGTATCATGGAAAAAAATGGAATTGGCTTTAACTGATTTATGGGAACTCCTCAAAGACAAACAAAGTAATTGTTGTTTTCAATAACATTTACTACAGGATACTGCAGCCTGACTCCGGTTTGATTCTTAGAGGAACTGCTTGTCTTTCAAGTAGCTGCAATCAACTCCCAAGGCTTTATATAATGCAACGGTAAGTAGCAAAGACTACTTCTTTATTAGCACTTCTGAGTCCCCCCATTACCATAATATCTACACTGCACATAGCTACTAATTCCACTCAGTACAAAAGCAATGGTGTTGGGCTTTTTGCAAGCTAAAAAGTCAAAAAGTAAAATCCTACATCATTTCTTGGGTACCAACCGCTTTGCAGACGTTCAGGTTTTCTAATCATAAATGCCATTTCAAAGGTAAATATGCTCTTGTGTTAGATGACAGGAATAAATGCTGTTAACGTAATTGATAGAACTAAGTAAGAATGATTTTACTAAATGATGTTTTGGAAGACTTTTACATCTAACTACTTCCTGAAGTGGTGGCTTTTGAATGGTCTCTGGTGGATAGGCTTATGTCTTTATTCTCACAGATCTGTAAAAGCGAGGTTCTGAAAAAGAAATAATGCCTTCCAGTAGCGGTAAGCACTTCTGAATATAGGGCCATCAACAAATACGCATGCACATTAATTCAGTCTGCTGTGCTAACATTTTGGTATGAGATGTTTGACCTTAGCAAGGTGGGCACAGAGCAAATGCCACAAGGGTTGGAGTTTTCCATCTTACTTTTAATTTTTGACTAGAATAATCCCTGAAATGATTCTCTCTAGCTTTAAAAATCTATTTGATCAAGTTTTCCCAAAGCTACATAGAAGATCATTTCGTGAGGCTTTAAGTTGCTGTGTATTTTCTCAGTTGGGCACCAGCCATTACTCTAAAATGAAGACGCATATTTGGCTGTTCCTGAGGCTTCAGTTACCATCTTCGGAATGAATACCTGCTGACAAAACTAACAGGCTCCTGCAAAAAGCTTCATCTTTGGTACATCCATCACGTTTTCTAGCAGGATCTGTTCAAAGAGCACTTTCAAAATCCCTACATTCTTACAGTTCATAGGAAATTTGATTCTTATTGCACAAAGTGATCTTTTGCCCATTTGTGTGCACAAATTTCTTTATTTTGTAGCTGGAAGGTATTTTTCAAGCTTGTTTGGAGTCCAAAATATGGGAAAGTCAAAACATAACAGAAAATTGGATTCAAGGGTAGACTTTATATATAGGGTCATAATCTATAGGGTCATAATCTTAATCTGGTCATCATTTGAAGCTCATCATTACTTAAAAAATAAAAATAAAAATCATTATTTGAGTTGATCTTTCTATGAATGGAAAGAGTGCATTTTGGTCATGATTTTGGTATATAGTGACCAAAACTTGAACAGAATTCACGCAGCAGCACTACAGTTAATAGAGGAACAAGAAGTGGCAGCTGGCAAACATTTGTTAATTTATTAGGGCATTACTAAAAATGTTTTTTAGGCACCTGCAAATATTGGCAATATGGTTTTGCTACAATTCTGAATATATCTGTTTGAATTCAGGCCACGTAGTGAACACGTATGACTTGGTGTAGAAGTGCCTGGGTAAGTCAAATGATATCTGCAGTTTGAACAGAATTTGTATCGTCTCCAAAGCCTGTGAAGCATGACTTGTCTTTATTATTATCATCAGCCTTTATTGCTGGACATTTTCCACTGACACGTTTATATAAATGCAAATACAAAAGTGTGAAGTGTTTAACCTTCTATTCAATGCCCACGATTCACTCAGTGTGTGCAGAAATCCTGAGAGTTGTCCATTATGTCCTCAGTTCTTCCAAATTTCCCTTCCTGTCCTTCACACCTAAGCCATCTGTTTGTCATTTCTTGGCACCCTCCATACCTCTTTCACAAACAAACCATCTGCTCAGTGCCTTTAAACTTCTATTTACCATACATACTCTTTTATCTACTTTACAATTCTTTGCATATGTCAAAATTTTAATTACATGGTTGCATATTAGGATGGCGTCAGCTTAAGGGCCTTTTCTAACAACAGTGTCTGTGATGGGCTAGAAGGCATTTGAAATGTGTTGTATCACTCGCTGATATATGATATTTATGAAAAGTGCAACAAATTTTGAAGGGAAGAAGCAGATGATGCATGAAGTCAGTAATTGTTCCAAGACACCCCCGAGTGATTGATGTCTACATAATTCCGTAAATGCTATTGCTTTATTAAAATACAATAACAGTATTAATTTCTATGAAAATTCAGTTTGGCTAACAACTAATGCATTTAAATTTCATGTAATATAATGCAGTCCAAACTCCTGTTAGCTTGGAAAGGAGAAGCTTACTAGAATTTTACTACATACCTCAGGTCTTACAAAATGTGAGAAGATAGGAGAGATTTTTATTAATGCTATAAATATGATTAAGAGATTCTGAAGAAAGAGAGCAAAACTGATTTTCCTAAATGCAAAACAGCTAGGAAAATTAAAAAGTAACGGTCATGGTACAAGTCCTGTACATACATAATGCATACAGACACACACAGTGTTTGTTCATTGCATTCAGATGGGGTTTCATTCACCCAGAGGAAACGTTTTTCATCCCAACTGCTGTAGAATGTTACCTGCTCTTTCTAGGTGAGTTTGCCTTGTTATACCATTTTAGGATGGTGCACAGTTTATGTGATGGTCAGGATAAGATGAAGTTTTAGAAGAGAAAGAAGTGTCCGATCTCTTCCCGCGTGATCTGCAATATAAAAGAAAGAGGAATTAATGAGCATTAGCAGAATGAGATTCCCTTTTGCTGGACTTCAGGGGCTTTACCTGCATCTATCCTGTCTCCTGCAAAGTCATGAGGATTGGTCAACTTGTCTGTGAAAGGGAAGCATATACAGCAGCGCAAAGTACGTTGGTAAGGAAGTGTTTGGAAAAAAAGCAACAGCCTTGAGATACAGGTTCAGCACTAGTAAAGTAAGGGCTCCCACTGAAGCATGTGCGAGATGAATCTGGTTGCACCAGGGCTGATCCCAGTTGAAGGGGTGAATTGAGAGTCACCCTGAGAGTCACTTGCAATGACTGCATTTGGCTTTTTGCGCAAGCAGTATATGCCACAGAGACCTTTGCTTTCCCAACTGCGCACAGGGAGGACGGAGAGCTACACAGAAGTCCTATGGAGTAGGTCTTAATCAAAACAACATTGATTAAGTACAGAAACACTTCCCCGTATCTAAATAAAAAAATGTCGAAATAGCTTAATTTACTGTAACTACAATTCTAGGAAGACAGTTGTTGAAATTCAGCTGCTTATGGCAACTGCATCTCTCACTGAGCACTGAACCACTCCAAACCACTTGACAGTAAATTGATCTGTGTATGTGTTGCAGGTGGCTTCTCCAGGGCAGACATGCAAACAAGCATGTCTGAAAACCAATAGAAGACCAGGGGGATCATAAAGACGACTTTACCACAGGCATTGCAGACACAGTACTAGAGTTCAGTCAGTATCCAAATAAACCTAATTCAGTCTTAAATTGTCCCATCCTTAGGACTCCATTGATAGTCATACACATGCCCCATAGACCATTTTGTATATCATTTCCTTCAGGACAGCTGAGAGATGGGATCCCATAGGGAATGTGAAAGACAACTAAACTCCAACAGGGCAACTGCATCTCTTTCCTTTTGTTTTATCCCTTGGCACTTCCCTATGCTCAAAAGACATTCTGTGGTACCAAACACCCAGGTATTTCTGAGAGCAGGGGTTGTGTGAAATAAATCACATATTTGTTACTTCCTTGCTTTTTAGTTCTGTGTGCTGAATGATGTGTTCCTTTGTGGAATTTTATTAGCTTGACTAGAGTGAGCAGCTGCCCTAAGTCTAAAATTACAACAGTGTTGGAATGATACCAAAAGAGCTATTCTAAGCATGTAAATGGGGAAGACAATCCCACCTTTTTTAATTGATTAAGGTAAATAACTAAAGCCTGGAAGAGCTCTAAAGGAGCCACTATGCTTTATATGTGAATTATCCCCTTCACCTTTTAATTATGCCTGTCTATTTAAATAATGTAGCTTTTGATATCATAGACATAACCTGGTAGAAATTTGAATATCTCCATCTAATACTATTGTGTGCATACTCACTATGATGGCTTCTTTACAGAAATTAAAGAATCCCAGTTCCTCATTATATTTTACAAATTCTTTAAAAGATTGGCTGTCATGATCCCTCAGTTTACCATCTGATGATCTGCTTCCTAACCAGGGCAGCACAAATTGATGGTAGCTGATTTCAGGCATCTTCAGTCAGTGCAATTTCTCTCCTCCACCTATTCAAACAGTAGGGATTATACTCATAAAGCAGATCGATCAATACTACCTGACTTAATACCCTATTTTCAGTTGCTTTTCAGATCCTCAAATTTAATCATGCAGCCTGAAGATTCAGCTGCTTTGTTTTGGAGAAATTTCAATTGGAAAGGAAAAAAAAAAAGAAAAGAAAGCCATTCATTTTAGAAATGGGATTAAGGAAAAAAAAAAGATATCATATTCTTTACATAAAAGTTCTTATAAATTTTCAGCTGAAATGCTGTAATGTTTCTTCGACTTAAATGAGTGGCTTGAAATGCCTTTTATGTTTGGCAGAAGTTGATAAAGGATACTAGACAACAGAAAGTATTTCTTTCAATATCAAATTGTCTAAGTTACAGATCTGAGCAGAGAAAACTCATTAGATAAGAACTCTTTCTGGGATGTCGACATTGGTTAAATCAATGCTTTCTGTACTGTTTCTGTACCAGTGAAACAAGAGTTTAGAATCGATTGATCTGTATTTTCTCACCAAATATGACATAAAAATATGAACTTCTGTGATATATCTGTTCTTTTCTTATTGCATATATACAGTGGGTTCATACATATTTTATGAAAACCTTTCACCAAAAACTCTTGCAGTCTTATAAAAATGCCTGCTTGTTGTGATTTTTGAGACATAGGAAGATTGATAAGATGATGGACTACAAAAATAACTTTGGATTTACTGACCTGCTTCATTACTGTGCCATGCTGTAAAATCAGGGTAGCTGGGAAGTGCATCAAGTGAATGTCTCAGAGACATTTGAAGTCCAACTGTTTGATGAGCTGCCAAAACTTGTTGTAAGAACCATCCCTAGGTCTGAATAGGGATCCAACCCCGCAGTCCTGGTCAGAGAGGGCATCCTCCTCAGCCTAAAAACAAAGGATAAATCTGTGCTCTAAAGTTTGCTTTTTGACTGTTCCTATCATAATTAAATCATTTTCCTGCTTTCCATCACTCTCTGATCACAGGGAGGAACTTGCATCATTTGTTATTAGTGTTTTTTCCATCCTTTTTGGTTGCTACAATAGCTGCATCATCAAGAGGTTTGAAGTTTGAACAATTAGATGGTGATTTTCTTTAAGCATGCACAAGACATCACAAAAATCCAGCTGTGTGAACAAAGTAAAGAATCATCTTTGAGAGCAAATGCTGTTTGCAATCTTAGAATTTGCAGACTAAAAATTAAATGACTATTTTTATCCTCTTTTTCTTGCCAGACACTAACTAAATTTGTCATAGTAAGCATGCTTACGATTAAAATTTTATTGATTTTTTTTTCTTTTTTTTTTTAAAGGCAAACTTAAAATACCATGCATAAAGTTTTCATAGCTGCTTTAGACTGCGGAAGTCATTCTGGCCCAGATTCCAATTCATCTCCAGTTCTGCTGCTGAGAGCTCCCAACCTCAGTCCTGGTGAGAGGTACAGACCCACCATGGCAACCTTGCTCATGGTCTGGGCCACCAAACTCAGGTGCAGAGGGATTCTTGAGGGATGGAAGAGTATGAGAGAGGGAGACTGGGAGAATCTCTGTGGGAAAGGAGTCACCCAATGGTGGGCATAACCCACAGGTTAGTGGGGCTGATCATCAGTCTGGGGGCGGGATATGGTCTTGACAGGGAATGGGTTAATTTAGTGTCTGATATAAAAGGCTTCTGTTGGTGTGTGTTGTGCTGCAGTATCACTTGAATTCCTATGTTTGAAATGTCACTTAAGGGTTTTTTTTGTTGTTGTTTTTAATTTCCATTGGTTTTGCCTTTCATTCATGTGTGTTGTCTGCTATTCCCTTCTTAGTACACACCATATACAAAGTGAGATTTTTAAGGTAAGATGAAAAGCAGGAACTAGTGTTTTCTGCGTCCCTTGGTAAGCTGCTTTCCAGGGAGGTGACCCACCAGCTTTCTGTGAGATTCTAAACTTGTTCTCTTGAATTGAAGAGAGTTCTGTGGTCTTCAGTAGAGTAGACAATATTGAACGCCAGTTTTTAACTGGTTTGTCAAATACCTCATTGCTTTTCACTATCTGAGATGTCCCTTGAGTAACTGTGAAAGGCCTGGACACCTTTTATATTACAAATTCAACAGATTTATGGTATTTTGGTGCACCTGCAAGAACATGGAGAAGTAATTGAGTTTGTACCATAACGTTTGCCTGTAACTAGAGGAAATTAGGCTAAATTAAGTCTTGTCTTGTGTACTCCAGTATGTACAGCTGAATCCTTGAAAACATCTATATGTCAGTGAAATTAATTCTGTGGGACCTGTAACCACAACTGCTAAGAGTTCCAACTGTGCAACTGGAGTAAGGGGTAAAGTAATCAGTTTATGATGTTGTTTCTTGAAGATAAGGTATTTTAATGCAATCCAGAAAGATGCACCAACCTACAGCAGACAGTGAGACATCAGGTCCACCTACAGCAAAGGCTGTTCCATAGCTCTCACAGAAACACATCACACAGGTCCAAAACTTTGGCACTTGAAGTAGTTCCTCTCGCAAAGGAAAATTACCTAACTACGAGGAGATACAGAGAGACTTGAAGGAAATTAGCGAGTCCTATACAATATCATACAGAGGAGGAATTTTTAACAATGAAGGCAAATAACTATTAGAAAGCACTTTATTATGTAAAATATGAAAGCCAAATTGATATATCATCTTCCTGAAGCAATCAGGATTTTTCATATTTCTATTATGTACTGAAAGCAAGATGTGCAGCCTGCCCAGCAGCATCCTGAGCCTCGAATACCTTCATCTCTTATGTGTGATCTGTGGTGCCAGCTATGCTGGGGAGGGTAAGAAATTTCCCATAAAAGAGTCCCAGTGTCAGTTAAAAATTCTGCATTTGCTTTTTAGTTTATCTGAAACTGAAGAAGGCGTCTCTCTCTTGCAGTCAAAACATGTCATATGCATATTCTCACACAGAAAGCAGTGGAGGTTCTAAAGCCTATCTTAGAGTGTGTTTGATTTCCTGGCTGCCTTATTTGTTTACAACAATGCTCTTAAAATTGTCCCTACCATCTGTGTGGTTTCTAGTTGTTTGAATGAGAATGAGATATTAAAATGCCATCCAGATGTCTCGTTGCATATCAGCATTAACATATTATGCAAATTGTCACAAGGATAGGTTTTTTTTCTTCTTAAACAAAACAATATTTTTAGATGGAATGGAGAGAAATAAATCTGTGAAGGATGACAAGGGAAAAAATGCGCTGAGCATATTCAGCTGAACTTTTCAATCATTTTTTATGAAAGGGTTAGGTACAAAGTGTCCTTAGGTTTGTTTTGGGTTTTTTTTTGCCATAAATCTCTAGAACAATTGGGTGAAAACACAATAATAAACCAACGAAGTACCTCTAAACCCAAATATCTCATAAAATGAATTCAACAAAGTGAAATATAAAACTCGCCTCTGTGTATTTATCTCACAAGAACCGGACTTTGTGAAGAATGATAATACCTGCTGGCTACTGAGCGTCCAATTTAAAGAAACCTTTGGCTCTTATTCTGCAGGTATTTACATTTGGAGACAAGTCCACAAAATCAACAGTGCAAGGCCAGACCTGTGCCCTCGTTGTTCTCAAAAATAAGAAGAGATGTCTGGAAATTAAAGCAGGTGTCTGAGATTATACTATTGTGTTTTTTTTTCATCTTGATTCTTACAGCTAAGAACAAACATGATGGTATTGCCTGTGTTTTCCTTAGAACCACAGAACGGCATGAGTTGAAAGGGACCTCGAAAATCATCCAGTTCCACTCCCACTCCATGGGCAGGCTTGCCAACTTATTCAGGCATCGTTATGGGCACAGAGCAGCACGTGGTTGGTCTGTAATTCCTCTTCATTTTTTAAACACATTGCTGTTTTATTGTTCTTTTTCGTTCTTACTGTTCTTATTTTGTTGCTACCAGTGGCATATAATCTTCACAAAGAGAGTGCATTGTGTGTATGCTGGGGGCTTAATCCACAGAGAAAAGGAGAAGGGATTGAACATGAGCTGCTACTACTGCTGTGTAAGGACAGCAGTCCCAATATGCAGCAGATCAATGATAACACAGGAATTGGTTATTAATAATTGGCTGAAAGTCCTGTAGCACTAAGTGCTATATACATTACAGCAGAATGTATGCACTGTCCCACCCTGAGAGTGATGAAGAGACTTGTAATGATCATTTTCAAATGTCAATCTAATGTCACAAGAGAGGGTAAAAAAACAAACAAACGTGTAACTGTACTTTTTAGTTCCTTCATTCATTAAAGCAGGAATCACAGCCTGGTTGAAATAGCTATTGCTGTTCAGAGGATAGCTAACTATTCAGAGAATAAATCTGTTTGCAGATTATTAACTGCAAAGTAAAAGCCTATTTGCTGCATATGAACAATAGCTGCTTTTTATATTGGTGTGTTTGGACTTTCTGCAGCTAGAGATGCAAACGTTTGTGAACAATCCATGCATACATCTTCATTCAGAGTTCCTGAGAGTTACGAAGTGATGCCAAGAGGATAATCAATCAGCTGCCATTTTTTAAGGCTGCTCTTTGCTTGGCATGCAGGGAGTTTTAGTGATGCTTCTAAAAGCAACAAGGTTTTGTCTGTTATGCTGTGGGAACCAAAAGACAAGAGCTCATTCCAGGTTTCCACGTAGAAGTTTTAATTCATGCTTTTGCCAAGTGGAAAGAATGAATGACTCCTATGATTCATTGTTGTCACTCTTCCACTTTTCCTCTCCCTGTGCTGGTCAGCCTGGATTTACGTGGGCATAAGCACTGGCTGTCCTCTCAAACACATATGCGAGGGTGTTTTAGCGTGAAATATTTTGACACTTCCAAGAATGGCTAATTATGCACATGAGAGGTCTATTTCAAGGCCTTACGCGGAACATATTGATCTTCCATTGACTCTCATTGCCCTTAATAGACTGGTGGGCAGTCGGGCTCTTTCTGCCTCATTTGATCTCTGCTACTTACCAGAAAGGCAATTTCTTTTCTAGTGGAGATCTAGACACATTTTCATTTCGTGTCTTCTCACATTACCTCAGTAGTTGTTGTTTCTCCCCTCTGTTTGAACCTCCTACACAGAGTGCTTCGAGGGAAATAACGGAACTGCATTGATGGAAGTAAAAGATTTGATGTGAGACATGTTTTAGTTAAACACAGGCGATTTGTCTGAGAGCAGTTCAATATTGGGATGAAAGTGTATGGCCTTTGTATACGTGAGATGGTATCATCTATCCTAGAAAGCTATGAAACTGTTAATTAGAGCAGATCAAGCAATAGCAGTAATTTTACTGGCATGCTAAGAAATAATTAATTTTTATTTCAGCCTCTGCCCTTCAAGATGACTTTTTTCAAGTACTTGGTAAGTGAGCTTCAGTTGCACAAACTATTCTTAATGCAGTCATTTTAACTATGAATATTTGCTTTGAAGTAACTTTGTAAATGCTTTTCAGCTAGCACATGCGGAGGTAATATGAGCCTTTCCTAATTTACAGTATGACTTGTTTTTTGTACCTATTATCTGCAGGTATGGTATCTGTTGCTGTGTTCTCAAGCACCAGTAGTCTTTGAAAGAAGTACTTTTATATCCACTCAGAAATGTTTCACAGAGAAGTGCTGAAATTAGATTAATGCATTATTAATGATGAGTGATTTGCTCAGCCCCATGAACAATAAAGGAACGTTTTTAACCCATTCAATCAATGCCCTGTGAAGGGAGGTGAAAGCCCATTGTGTTCCTCACCATCTTTGCATTATGGAAGAATATCTTAATTAGTTCTTAGGCCTTAACTTCACAATTTATCACATACCAGCTGTTACTGAAGAGCTGGACCTGGATGGATGAGGAAACCACTGCAATATACCATCAAGTGCAGGAGGGATGCGACTTAAAACTTAATATCTTGTTTAGAAGTACAGTTGGGCACTGATGCAGCTGTGCTCTGCAAGGTGCCCTGATAGGATCAGAGTCATTTGACCAGGCTGACCTGTCTGAACCTCTCTCCTTTTTTAGCTGTAATGTCTGTACTCTCTGCTTTAGGTTTTGCACAGCATGGCTTCTTAGGGAGCATTCTTCTTCCCCCTTTAGCTGTCCTTATATATCAGTTCTAGTAAAGGTAGTGCAACTAGGGAAGGAATGCAGTGCAGAATGGAAAATAAATTCATGTTAGTCATACATCTCACTGGATAATTAATGGCATATCTTGGTGCCTGCATGCAAGGCTTCAGAACTGATTAGCTGGCAGCTTTCACTGCTGTCCCACTGTATAAGAAAGTATGACTATAAAAGAGAATGCAGCTTCACAGCACCATATAAGCTTAAAATTCATTGATAGTAACAACGTGAACAAGAAAATGTGAGGTATGGGGAAAAAAAAGCATAAGAAAACTATTCTTCATACCTAAAAATAAAAAAAGAACTCAGAACAACCACCTACCAACCAATGTAAGAAATTGAGGTTGCAAGTGAAAACACTCCAATCCCACAAGAAGCAATTAGAAGATCTTGTGGAAATAGTGCATCAAGAAGATGAGTCTCCAGAGGAACAAACTGCTTTTTCCTTATACATTTTTTTTTATTATTGTTCACAGGGAACTCATCTGACTGTATATTTTCTCCACAGCATTTGTATGTTGTTTTCCCCCTTCTGGATGATTATCTGTCCTCTGCTGTAAGGAGGTATGAATAAGCAAAAGCTTTCAAGGTTGCTGAGAAGGATGAAGTAGATTTTTTATATCTCTGTGTAGAACACAACACTTGTAGGGGGGAAATAGCAAAATATTGTTCTTCTCCAGCATGCTTTGGAGAAGTGCTTGGTTTATTGACTCATGTCCCACCTGAAACAACCCACAGATTCATCTAAATAAATAAGCTTGCATCGCACAGTAGGTTTTTATGTGTGTGGGGCAGGGTAAAGAGAGTAATGGAAATTCTCCCTTGTGCAGGATGGATTAGTTGATTATGAGGTGATTTTTACCCACCCCCCATCTGGTTTTACTGCTTACCCTGTGAAGTTGGTTTGAGCTGAAAGAGTCTGAGTCTCTCCTAATCCAGGGCACTTAGTCCTTGGGTTTAGGCACTTTATAATCTTCTAGACCACACGGGGATTAAATTGTGTCATTGTAATTCTCTAGACAGTCACTTGGAAGCTGAAAAGACCTCCATGTCCCTGAATCTGATACCAGCTTAGAAATTGCTGCTCTTTCTCAAAGGTAACTGGAGGCACGTTACAATCTGGTTTAATAGGTTTTATGATCAATCAACACAAAGGTACATACCTGTCCTATTAATAATGTGATAGGATTATTGAGTTATGACTAGCTTATGCACAAATATTCACCACTTATACATTCATGAAAGCTGAGAAAAGTCTTCATTAGCTTTGATGCCCCTGGATTGCCGAGTAAAGGATAGTTTTACCAAGGCCTGATTGAATTGATTGTTGTGACCCCATGCTGTGCACTGTGTTTCCACAACAGAATTGATCTTTTTCTGGATGAAGACATACGCTGTTCTGAACCACATGTGAGGGTGTTTCCAACTAAGCTTGGTGAGGTAAGTAAATAATGGAAGTGGCCTGCTTGAGAGTTTTACACTGCTCAAGAGTTTTTTCCCCAACACCACACAGCTTATTGTCACTGAAATATTATTCCTCTGACATCAGAAAGTGCCTTTTCATTTGTAGCACTTCACTAACAGTGTCAGTTGTCCATTAACCATTATCTCTTCTAATTTTCTTTGGGCTGTTTGTAAGAAGCGTAAGCAAAACTGTTAGGATACTGGAGCACTGAGGGATAAAAGAAGAAAAAGAGCAGGTCAAGATTACATTGGGTCACTGCAACTTACAGCAATATTTCTTTCAAGAAATTTGAAGGTCTAAGAGTCAACTGTTAAAAATAAGGCAGAAGAAAACCTGCTAATATCTATTCAAAAATCAATAGAAATATCCAGTTTGACATGAACTTTTATAGAAATTTCTAGGGAAAATGCTTACTTTATGACATGACAGGCATCTTTATTATATAGGTTAAATGAGGCAGCAAAGGGAAAAATATTGCTAGCATATTGGAACATAGCACGAGAACTAAAGAGCAAATATATATCCAAGCACAAAGATAAGAAAATAAAAAAAAACACAAACAAACAAAAAAACACCACCAAACGCTATTGAAATTGATGTTTAGAGTGCAAAGCTGATGTTTGGAGAAAGGAGCATTCTCGTTGATCAAAAGGCACCATTTATCTGACTAATGTTTCCAAGAACTTTGAAAGAAATAGAAATAACGTTTGTGAAATTATTACAGGTTGTGAGTAAAGCAATTTTGCTTTAGTCTGCTTTACCTTGGCTAACCACAGCAGGAGATTCCTTATAACCTTAGCTGATTATGAATACAAATCATCAGGTTTATATACACATGGTTAAAAATTCATTTTTGATAGCAATGAATTGGGGCGGTGAAGAATTGTAAATCAAAATATGTACGTGAACAGTGTCCTGTTGTGTCACGATAAAAGGGTAGAAATGTGTGAATGACAGTTGTGGGAATTATTTATTTTTCTTATTTCCTGTCTTTCAGAATTGAAACTAATAGGTGGGTGTTCCATGAGATGACAGACAGCGGCCAGAATTGCATTGGTTGCATGTAGCAAACAAGTAAGGTATAGGTATCTTTATAAATCAAATCTACAGCCAGAGCACAGACAGATTAACAGGTGGTGAAACAACAGATGACACACGCAATGCTAATGGTGAAGAAATATGGCCAGGTTGGATAGTTTGGATGAGCTTTAATTCAACATAAAACACTTTTATAATAGATGGCTTTTAAAATACTGAGGAATGATTTTGCTCTGCCCACATTTCCTGCTGGCCCATGGGACTAGAAATTAATCCAGAACTGTTGTTGGGGTAACAAGCACTAAAGCTGAGCAGTTGCTCATAGTCACTTCTCACTAAGTTGTTCTCCTGCTCAACTTCTCAGGCTGTGGCTGAAATCAGTGACCGCTGATGGTCATTTAGAGTTGCCCTGACTACACCATGCAGTATTTCCACAGTTCTTGATGCCACTAGATGAGAAGTTACACTATTGCAAAGGCAAGGATTCCTTGTCTTGCGGAGGTTCTCACTGCCTACGTGGGGATGGGGAGGTGTGAAGGGTATTGCTGAATCCCTTGTGGATGAGACCAAAAACAAATGTTAGCCTTGGAGTAAATTAAAGGCAAGTAAACAGAGCAGCAGAAATATCAGTCATAATAATGAAGGTGGAAGGAGATGGATTTTCCAGATTGGTAACCTTCATCAAACAAATGCAGGGTGAGATCATTTGAACACAGCCTGGAAGAATTATGGAATGAAAAATAAGTTGAGTAAATCAACAAGCGTGTCAAGTGATACTCTGCAGCGAAGATGGAGGTTTCTTTTTTAATCTACTGAAAAGGCACATTCTATTCTCACAGGGATGAAGCTATAAGGACTCATTGCCAAGAAATGCCAGTGGATACACACCTTCACCCCCTCTTGCAGAGAACTATTGATGGGCTCGCTTGGCTGAGATATTTATGAAGAAACTTTTTGTACACGGTATGTGTGTATGTGCATGTGTGCCATTGCATTTAGTGCTAAAATAATTGCCTGAGGTGCAGAACAGACAAAATCAGAAACGCGAGGAATGGAATAAATGAAACTTGTCAGGTCTGTACCCTTTTTATACTTTTACATAGTCAGAATTCTCCTTCTGTGAGAAACTTCCTTGCCTGCTCCCCAGGCTGTTAGCAGGAAGGATTGATTTGAGGCCTTAACCTGTGCAGTTCCAGCTGGGACGCTCAGATGGTGCAGGCAGTACATGAATGGTTCTTGAAAGTAATAATATGCCATCACTGATGGTTCTACGTAATAGTAGGAAGAAAGAAGGGTTGTGATTTATATTGTATGTCATGCCAGTGTAAAAGATCTGCTGAAGCATCCGCTTGTTTCTCTTGAGAACAGCATTGTCAGCTCGAAATTGTGCCCCAAGGTGTGTTTTGACCAAGGGAAAATAAAATAGTCATATAGACAGGTGGATGCCTCTAATCCCCAGTAATGACAGCAGCATGACCATACCAGACCGGGCTGTTAATCTTCAAGGGCTTTTATATTTATGTCTACTTCACATGCTCAAATTTTGCCCCTTAGGTTTTGAAGCCTGTTCTGACTTCTACGCAATTTAAATTTTCAATTTAGATATCACTAATATTTTTAAATATTGTTTATCTGCTGCCTAGATTCTTGACACTGAAGTCTTCCAAAATATCTGCACCATCTGTCACGGTCTAAGAATTACCATTCTAATTATCACTAATAAAGGGATGAAGTCATTTGTTACAAAATTTATGCATTGCACCAGTCACCCATTCACCCAATATACAATTGAATCTACCACTGGGGGATTTTGGATAACTCGCAAGTCAAAGACTGGGTTAATTGTATGCATAGAGGGCTAAGAAGAGTGTATTGGAATTGTGTAGATAGTTTGAAAGGGTGGGTATGAATGACCATATGTGAGATAGAGCAAGGATGGGCTTTTAATTGGTGATGGCAAAATGAGGTTGTTTTGAAGCATAGTGTAGGATGAGGGAGACAGGTATTTATTCCAAGCAGTGGATATCACAGTAGCTATATTGAGTTCGTGTTTTCGAAGAGTACAAGTGCAAGGAATGATTTAGTGCTCTGTGGTAAGTGTGGTTATAGTGACTACAGGTTAAAGCACAGACACTGGGAAAGGAAAGCAGCTGCTTTCTAAGCCCTGTTCCAATGAGTTTGTGGAGACATCGTGGCAGTTGAATTTATACAAGCTGAACAGCTTCAGAAGAAATTCTGAGTGGTCCTTAATGCTGCACAACTGATGGCCAAGTCCAGGGAGCACATTCAGAGGCAGGAACCCAGCCCTTCCCTAACCAGATCATGGGTTCAGCCTCAGTCTGCTTCTTCCCAGCTCAGCAATGCAGTTGCCTTCTGGGTGGGAAGGACACAAGGGACTGTTTTTTGCATGAGGTCCAGACCATAACATCCATCACAGTGTCCTTCAGGAATGACAGTTGGGAATCATCATCAGCTGGGATGCAGGCTCATCTGCTCAGCCAACAAAACAGCCACTAACTCCAGGGTTTGGTGGCATCTGAGTTGAGGTTTTGAGGGCATTCTTTTAAGCATTCAATCCAAAATCACAGCTACAGAGTTCGGAACACTCTAGTGAGTCTAGCACATAACATTTAAACCATATAAAACCTTTGTTGTGATGCAAACATCATATGACAAAAAAAAAAAACAGAATAACAAAAACTGCTTTTAGAACATCTAAGTGGGTTCAGTGCCATTATTATCTTATAAGTAAGGCTAAAAACAATAGGCATATAGTTTCCACAATCTGCTAATTGTTAATTAATATCCAAGATAACAAAATAAACCCACTGTATCACTCAGATTGAATGATCTTGTGCTGGAAAAAATGTTCCAGATTGTCCTTCTTTGAAATACTGAGCTCACCAGAAAATTCCCTGTAAGTCTTTTAGTTTCTTCTCCACTGAAGGGTGCTCTGAAATTTTCACCTTTTCCTTTCAAGTGTTTAGACAGGAGATAACCACTGATAGCATGAACAACTTTTACTGTTCCTTGAGCTTGGAGTTCATAATGCTGTTTGGACATTATAAGCCCTTAAGTACTGTTACGAAGTGAATGTTCAGCTCCAGAAATTTCAAATCCAGGCAAAGTGAACTTGCTGATTAACTCTGTGAATGAAACTCGTAGTTTAGTAGAGGCTCTGATGACAGCAAATGAAAATCTGTCTTAAACTGCAGTAAAACCTGCAGGAAATACAAGGCACCTGCTGTGAAATCAGCTTTCTCTTTAGCTATTACATTTAATCTCTTTGACTCTTGTCTGGTTCTTCTAGGGTAGTGGGAACACGGGTATGGATTTTACAGTGCTGTCATCACTAGTGAAATGCTCGTATTAATCTAGATTTGTATGCTATATGGCTGTTGGCAATGAGGACAGTTAACATTCCAGTATCAATTTCCCTTCAAGGATACTGAAGAACGTTGGAAACATTAAGCTTTTGAGGCTGGTAATTTACTAATGAGAACACTGATTCAAAGAGAAATTAGAACCTTAATCTCTCACTCACTGAAGCCAATAGAAATCATTTTGTGATTTCCTTGGGCAGACTCTGTGTAGCTTGTAAAAGGTCACTGAAGAAATCACAGAAAAATTAGACTGAAGTCCAATAACTTTTTACATGCCCAGTCGGAGAATAGCTGCGCCTTGTGCTATGCCCGTATCCTTTAGATCTGAATCCCTTTTCCTATGCACAGTTGAAAAAATTCCAGTAAATCTTGATTTGCTGGGATCTCATTCCTGTGTCACCACCAGCTGTGTGCTGTAGCAGAGGAGATGAGGAACATCAGTGTAATAGCTTTGGAGCTCTATTATTTTTCATTGAGGCTGAGCACCGCAGGTCTTCTTCCTGGCACCCTGTAGTGGAGGCTGATGCTCAGATTTTGGAAGCAAAGATCTCTTGGGCAAGTTTCCTACAGAAGCATAAATGCAGTCTCACCAAACTGAAGAACCAAAGCCTTGCCACTGCGTTTACATGCTCACAGTGACGTGAAGTCCTTTAGTACAACTCAAGGCCATGCCCGTCTTCATAGAAATGAAATTTCCAATTGTTTGAAGCAGTTAAACTTTAACAAAAAGCTGTACTGCACTGCTGAGACTTCATTGAACAAAAGCATCTGGTTTTCAGAGTGATACTGTGACATTGAGGAAATCACAATTAAGTTCTTCAAACGTGTTATTTTATAGGTAATATCCTCCAAGGCCTGATCCAAAGCAGCATGTACTCAGTAGGAACCATTCCACCGCAGGGCTCACTCAATGTTTTCCAGCATGCTCTGTCTCTGGTAATATTTCAAGCAGTTTATTACAGAATTTCATAATGCAATATGCATTGCTCGTGTGGCTAGAAACCCTTATATCAACAGTCTAGATAAATGCCAGCACTGCTATCATAATACACTTCAACAGAGGTAAGAAATATAGTGATGTGTTTACAAATTTGATCCATTCAGGGCCCTGGGCTGTAGTAACTTATATATAGGAGCATTTATGCACAAAACCACTGGAGCATACACATGATTATTTATCAAGATGCTCAATGTATTGCGTTGGTATCATGCATTAGCACCTACTTGATATAACAGGAATAAACACTTCATGAAAGAACACAAAGGACACTGGAAAGGTATATCACAAACATATTTTTATAATGAACCCACAGAGTATTTATGCTGTAGGTTCCACATAAAGTACGTGTGAGCTGGCCAAGTACAGCCCTCCCAAAACCAGGTAAGCAGTACAGTTTTATAATGGTGATATAACTAAAAGAGCCTTCGTTGACTTTAAGTACAAACCTTATGTTTTCTAATGTTCCTTCAACTTACTTGTCACATAAAGGTCATTCCATAGCACAGTAGAAGGAACAGACGTATATCTACGATACGCACAGCAGATTTAAGCATTTGTACTCATCTGGGTTTAGCCAACTATGGTGTGCAGTGAGTGGCAAATGTATTATTCTGTTGTGCCATATAAAGTAGTTTTTCAGATGTTTGAAATGAAGCATATTGTTAAAGGTTATGGCAGAATAACGTTAAAGAAATTCACTGTTTCTTGGCCTGATGGTAGTGTGGATGATAAAAAGGAGAAGGTTATTACAGCCTTGAAGCATTACAGTTATTTTGCTATGATAATAGTCCTCAAATTTTGTTATAGCCCTAATATGTCACCTGAAAGTTAAAATCCAATTCACAGGTCTGTGATCACTTATTGCCTAGAATGTAATTTCTAAAAGAAAATGAGTGGTGATCTTGAGGATAAATCCTGCTTTCTTTAAACTTTTTTTTGTCTATTTTTTTTTTTTTCCTTAGGAGGAGGTTTATTCTTCAGAGAATGAATCAATCCAGGATTGTCACTTCTAGATTGAAGTATGCCAAGATAAATCTCTCCTACTCCATGCTGTTATCATTCTTTGTTACCAGGTAATTATGGACTACAGGTAGCAAGTGCTTCTGGACTTACAGCAATACACCAAAGCTGTCAAGTGACCAGGTTCTTCCAACCAGACCCTGCATGATTTGAGTGGCCCAATGGATTGTTTTGGTTCTACCTGTGAGATATTTTGAAGTATTACAGAGTCCATAACTGCAGTATTAGCACTTCACTGTCCTTAATGCAGTTTAATCCATCAGTTTTAGAGTCCCAAACCAAGGACTCACTGCCAGTAGTCACTGCTACCGATGCTATGTGCACTGTCAGATTGCAACCTTGGCCATAACAAGGTCATGGAATAAAGCACATGACAGAGGAAAGATTGTAATAACAATTATTTCCATTGCATTAAATAAATAGTACAAAAAAGCTTAGTTGTAAGCATTAGAAGAGCCGTGAAAGTCAAAACAGTTCTTTTGTGTTTCTGATTCTCTCTGTCTGTGTGCAGAAATAAAATGAAGAAAAAAGGAAAAGAATGGGAAGAATGTTCCAGCTAAAGCAGAGCTGGTTCCAGACAAGCTGAGAAAGAACTGAGATGGTGTCTCAACTATGACAATTCAGAATAGAAACTTAATTATTTGTTCTGCAGTTTGTGTTCTGTGTTACTTTACTTCAAGGGACTGGGAAATGTTTGATTAAAAAAGGACTCTTGTTCCAGTGGTGTATCACTCATCCAGATTTCCCTTTGTAACTCAGGGTACTCAAAGAAGTCCTTTCTTCCACCAAAAATCTGTCTGATGTCTCTGCCTTTCTGGAGCTTCACATGTGGGATTGGAAATCAAACATTCAAGGCAAATACTGCAGTTAAGTATTAAACCTGACAGTTTTATATGTCTAGTACAATAATTGATTCCATGTTATGCTAACCTACTCCACAGGTTAAAGCAGTGAGGGACGGCTCCACTCATACAGGAGTCCCTGAATTATTATTTTTAAGGTATTTGGAAGCACCAAGGCAATTTACATTTCTGTTTTCTTTTATAAGCACTTTACTTATACAGTTGAAGAATAGAATACAAGGAGTACTTGCACAGTCTAAAGGAGAAACTCAACCCTGAAGTTTCCTCTGAAAAGAGAAAACATAGTTAAAAAAAATAGAGTAAAACATTAAAAATAAGCGTTGTGTTTTTTGGAGGGAGAGCTTGTATGTCCATTCTTCCTTTCTCTGTGCTGCTCTGTTTATTGCCAACTTGTGGATTGTCAGAGGGTCTCCTTCCCACCTCTTCCAGCTGGGGAGTGCTGGCACAAGCTGAGCAATTTCTGGCATTTCAGAGTTTATAAACAAATCAAATGAATGCTCTTTTGCACATTCTCCTACCAAAGATACATCACTGTAATGTCAGTGATGACAAATTGTGGATGTGCCCACTCTCTTCTTGATGGGAAGTTTCCAAGAAGAGCAGCTACTTCCCCAGCCTGGTGGTAGAAACCTGCAGGTCAGGAGGTCTCTCAGAACTGCCCTCTGTCCTGCCAGGTGTTTCTTTTCCACCCAGCTCTGTGTTACACCTGAAAAGAGAGGCTGCTTCTGCAGGCAGCTGCTTGGGGCACCAGATTAATACAGGTACACCCAGATTCACCCCCTGCTCTCATTCACCAACCATTTACACTGTGCCAAGTGTAAAACCATTAACTAAGGATTAGTGCATGAAACAATGTCTTTTTATCTACTGTTACCAGTAATTGCTGTGACCCAGTGCCTGTTCAAGTAACAGAATTTCTGCTTCAATAAGGACCAAATCAGGCTGTACTTGGTCAGAGACCACTTCTTTTTACAGGTAGTTTTCAGTGTGTATTTATGGTGAGAAATGAGAGCCGCTTTCTTTTTGCACATTAGAAGTGCTGGGCTGAAGAAAATGGGTATAACTTTTCTTTTAATTCTATAATCTTATTACCCTGGCTCCAATAAAAACTGATAATGAAATCTGAGGATATTGAGAACTTGGATTTTTTCCATTAAGTTTAACTTTGTATTTTTTTCAAGCAATGTGGTACTTACTAGAGTCCAACTCTTTTTAAGGCTATCCAGGGAAACATAAACCCTTGCAGCGAGCCATTTTCTGTCAAAATTACATCTGACCTGCATATTTTTGCAATTCTCCAATGCATTATACAGTCAGATCAGGTTGTTCCTTGACCAGTTGTTCACCCCTATCAATTGCATTAGCATTTAACCTGTCAGTTTAAATTACAAAGGTAACAAAGGTTTAGGAAGGTTACAATAGATCCAATCTTATACAGAAGTGTGGAAGAATAATCTTAAATCATCCTTCAACGCAAGTGTTATTTTTTCTCCTGACATACATATACTCACCTTCTAGAAACATCACTGTAAGTGTGAGCAGCTTTTTGTGGTGGAGGAGTACATGAGATCAGCAAAGCCTGTGAAATAAGGGAAGTACCAGCAGTAAGACAAACACGTAGATCTTGTTTGATCTTAGATTGCGTCACCTTTTCTCATTTTCTCTTCTGTTCTTCATCCTTTTCTAGTGTTAAATTTCCTCTTCTCTCTCCAGGGACTTTATTCCTCATTGTGCCTGATTACTAATTTAGGCCCTATTCTGTAGTCTCATAAGCACCTTGTTGGGGCTGGAGTCCATCAAATCTTGCTAAATCTTGATCCTTTAGACCTGAAGATACCATGGCTTTTAGAACCCAGCCTCTCCTTGAACTGTGGTTGGCCTCTGCCGCACACGTACAGCCCGGCTGTGTCAGTTTGTCTTCGTGAGGCTTCACTGATGTAGGTATTCCTGTAGGGTTGTTCCATGGCATAAACAAGTTGTGCAAAATGCCCCCTTCCAGCCCTGCGTTGCCTGCATCAGAACAGCAGAGCAGGAAACCACGGGGTGTGCCTGCAAACAGTAATGTTGGGAGTGCCACTGTAGGTTGCCTGAATACAAAATATGACATAATTCCCACTGCAGCAACCCTGCCAAGCTCTTTGTACCCCTCCCAAAATCAACACAGGCACTCCATAGCCTTTCACAAAGCTAAACCAGCATATGTTGAGCCCCAAATGCCACTGACTCAAGCAACAGAAGAAAAGAAAAAAAAAAAAAGCAACCAAAAAAGCAAAATCCTAATTCTGTTAACCTATAAATGCCATGATATTTCCTTCATATTTTGCTCCCTTTCTTGCTGAAGGTGAAACAAATAGCTTCTGCCAATAATATTCACGTGCACAAAGTTCACGCTAAAGTCATTGTCTTTTGTCTGCAGAGAAACTATATCATTAAGATAATAACAAAGCAATATCAGAAGTGGCTGTTGCTGAGTGCGTGCTCTTAGTTGCATATTTCTTTTAATATCTGTAGATATTTAAAACATTATAAAAGAAGAATGTTCCCAGTGTGTCCAGAATCCATGGCAAAAATTGCTCTAAAAATAGCAGTGCCTGCCTGTGTATTAAGTTTAGCAATAGGCAAATGCTAACGGCAATGTCTTTGGAGAAATAGTTTGGGTATAAATGTTGGTATGCTTGCACAAATACCAGCTTCACCACATGCTGCACCAGCTGTGCCACAATGAATGCTGTTTAATAAGCAGAAGAGAGGAGGTGGCCACGTTTGAACAGTGCTGCAGTCAGGATGTGTGGGTCCCACCACCCCCAGCTGCCCCACAGCATGCAGAAGGATGTGAGGCTCCCAGCATGGTATCTGGGAGCTGTAACCATTCAGGAATAGGTAACTAAATTCATAACTGATTTAAGAATATCGTTAAAAATCTACTGAGTATTCAAATAGATAGAAAATAGATCTCAGTGCCTCCGTGCCACGAATTGCCAGTGAGCCTTTAGAGCCATACAGGCATCAAAAAGACTGTCCTCACTGTGACAAGAACGACTCAAACCTTGTTGATGTCATCCATAGCGCCGAGCAAAGATGGGTGGATTGCTCTACTGATCCATGCCAGGTTTTATTAAAGAGCGCCTTGGGAACCGTCAGATTTCTGAAGGCTGCCACACTGTCGATGCACTCAGAGAGCTCTTAGGGCCTTCTCCCATTTACTTGCCCTGTTCTCAATGCCTATGGAATAATATTAAGGAGCAACACAAAAGGTGAAGTGATTTCCATTGTCAGTGCAATGTTCACTACTTTGCTAACACAACTGTAGGCTCTATTCATCCTTACAGAGGCAGAGCTTGGATTTTGGTAGTTTTTGGCTCCATCTCACCTGCTGTTTGTATCTTCAGGCTCCCTTACCTGACCAGCTGGGGCTGTTCCTACAGAGGATGTTCCTCCACCAGGCTCATCCTTCTCTGAAATCTGCAGTGTGTACAGTGGGGACAGTCAGGCTGCAGCAGGTTTTGTCTGTGAGTCCTGCTTTATAATTCCACCTCCTCTGCAATGAATTTCTTCAGCGGATACATCTGAGAAGTATCCTTTACAAGACTTCATTTTTCTTTTCTTCTGGAAGTGCAAAACCATTAAAGCTATGGAAAGTGGACTGGCTCCGGATTTGTTTCTTTGTTGCTTCGCTATTCTTTCCTCTTTCCTGAAAGGAGCAGTCTTCATTCTGGAACAGAAAATCCGCTGCCCTCAGGTGTCCTCAGGGACACAGCTGGGACATAAAGTTCAACCAAGGAGACAAAGACATGAACAAAGAACAGAAAACCACAGCCCTTCAATTGGCACCAGTGTTCATATCCCTGCAGCTACGCTCAAGCAGCCAAACTTGGAATTAACTAAACTTTGGTCCTAATCCATGTCTTTTCCCCATGAAAAATGAAAGTTAAAATAACAGGCTTTTCCACGGGTTCATATATTGAATCTTCTGGGACACAGACCATGTGCTGCTTTGCCGTATGCAGATTGGTAGGCACAGAGTTAGAGTGAGGGCACTGCTCTGTCTCCCAGCCCTTATTCCTGTAATACCAAATGAAGCACACTGTGGCCTCTCTGTTGGACAATTGATGTGGTTAGTGCTTTAATTTTCATCACTTACATACATCTGCTCCTCACTGCTGGGCAGTATGAAGCTCTCAGTGCCCAGTCCTCCATTCAGTGATCCCCAAATGCTATCAGTTTTCTCACCGGTTGAGTGCTGGCATTTGTTGTACTGGTATTTAAAAGCACAGAGAAGATATTAGTGGAGAAACGATGAATACAGCAAATCACATCATGTGGGTGCCCAGCTGCTACATTGGTCCCCACTGCACAGAATGAAGTTTCATGGATCTGGAAAACAGGAATAGCAAAACCATTCTATCCCCAATGCAATGGAGAGCCTTGAAAGACTTTTGAAGGTACAAGGAACACAAATCCAGATGTGGAAATGTGAAAAGGAGAGTGAGAGGAAAATCACCATTGCAAAGACAACTTCATTTCAGCAAAAAGAAGCAAAAAGAAGATTCAGAACAGCCAAACATTTTCACGAGACACCGATTCTGAAGGAAACGTTTTGGAAAAATTAATTTTCAGCTCCAAAATTAGTGCTCTAAACAATTTTAAAAGATTACAAATGTGTTACGTAGCCATTGCTGTCATATCTCCTATTCCAGATGCATTCACAACATCAATGAACTTAGGCCATGTATTCAGCGCGGCACACATGCTCTATTTATGGTTTGCAATCAAGCTGTGGAATTCAGTGCCCCTCTCTATCATGAAGTCAGACTCCGAGGCTAAATGACTTCATATCCTTAAATTCTGTCCCCACCATATATTCCTGCTTTGGAGAGCGAATGCCTGAGCTGAAGGCTCCAAAGTAATTTGTTTGGATTGCTGACCTTCCTTTGAGGTATTACCACTGTTTGTCACTCTCCTGTTCAAAATAGTGGGTGAGTCTTACTTACCAGTCCTTGCTGCTCGTGTTATCAGATTGCTTAACTTACTTAGATATTTAAAATGGAAAACGATTTTCTGTTTTATCAATCTGAAGTAATTCAGTGATAGGAGCTTTGTAGCACCTGGGAGCTCCCTGGGACTCCTGCTGCAGTCCTGCTGTGTTAATGTCGAGCAGGTGAGTGCCACCTGGGTTCACTACATTCAATCTCTGATTAAAAACAGGAACAGAAAGAGAGATAAGAGGTGCCCTGCAGGCTGCAGACCCAACTGCGCTTCCCTGAAGGGCCCGTGTCCAGGCACAGAAAGCCAGGAGGCAGTGATGCTTAATGCCTACTCACAGATTGCTTTCATTTTTGGTAAGTTTTTCTGAGCTAAACACCCTTTATATTTGCTGTTTAAAGCAGATACTTTGGTTTTTTTCTGACTATGACCTTTCCATTTACTGGGTCAAGGATATAATCTGACTGTGGTGTTGTAAGTGAAATAATTCCCAACACTTTACATTTGATTTCTTCTAGGTGGAAGCTCTTGCCCTCGGCTGCTAATCCATGCCTTGAAGAATTATTGATTCTTATATTTTGCTAAAGAAAATACATAATCATATCTTTTCCTCAAACTGCAAGGATATATATATACTTTATATATATAAATCTCTTTCTACTCGTCCATTTGTTCCTACAACATATACAGTGTGCTGCTCAGCCTAACCTAAATGCAATCACCCTGCTAAAAACATAATCTTCAGAGCAATTATAGTCACAAACATCTCAGGCGGTTTTCCTGCAGAGTACAGCAGTAATCTGTATAGGAAAGTACAGTCAAGGAAAAACAATAGCTCAGTTACTTCATCTATTATTAACATTGTGGCTCTACTGAGAAATTTGATGACAGGATCACAATGAAATGCTGACATACGTGTCACAATAATGTTGTCATAGCAGGTGCGTGTACCAAATGTAACTTCTGAGCAATCTCTGCTACACAAAGCGAGGGTACATCTGTTGGAGCATCTCTGCCATTAGCTTAGTGTGTCTAATTTGGATGTGCTTATCCAGAATGAAGGAGAAGAGACAAGTTTGGAGAAGTGGCTTCTGCTTCTGAACCCCCTCTGCCTGTTGATGCCTCCCATGCCAAGATCTGTTGGTGTTTTCTATTGGCAGCAGATTTTTAAGGTGTGTTTAGATACAAGGCACTGTGTAAGTTACAAAGGCACATAAATATCTCGCTGCACTTACAGAACGTCACCCTGAAAACTATTCCCCTTGGTCCGTCAGACCTAGGGCTCTCTGGTGCTTGATGGCATTGATTTCTGTGTAATGCACTGTCACCTCAGAGAGCAGATGCTTCACTCTCCTCTGAAAGGTAAATTACAAAGGAATGAAGGAAAAACAGAGGGAAACTTGTGAGAAGGGGTGGAGGAGGTGAGGCAATAACTTCAGCAAAGGTGAAGCTGTTCTCTTGAATCTTGTTCTCTCAGGCAGAACTGAAGTAGATAAAACACACGTTGGCATCTTAGTGCTTAGATTTTCTTTCTTCCCTTTATCATAAAATGAAGGAAAGTATTTCCTCGCCCATCTTAGATCTCCCCATCAGACAGCAGATCTGTAAAGCTATGTCAAAAAAAGAAGAACGTTCCCAAAGCAATAGAAATTCTTGAAGTTTGCTTGATAAATTATTTCTTCATTTCTATATTCAAACAAAGCACGTGTATTTTCGTGCACCGCTGAACAGAGAAATACTGTGAATTTCTGTAGAAAGCTGCTTTTACTTGGGGAAGTCATTTGCTAGGCTTTTCAAAGCACAGTAAAACACTCTGCTATCCTTCCTGCACCCTACTGAGTGTAAGTGCAAATAAATTTTTTTAATGTTATTAATTGGATAGTTTCAGGTTTTACTTAAAGTAATTCAAGTGTTTTCTCTGTGTTTTTCAAACTAATGCGACAGGAACCTGATATTACAGGAATGTCAATCTCAAAGAAAGCCATCGTTAGACATGCATTAATATCAGTTAATTGCAAAAATGTGAAGCTCAGAGGAATGAGTCAAAGAGGAGATGCTCTGCAGATCAAAGCAGGACCAAAGAAGGACTGTTGTGAGCTGTGCCTGGGTCCAGAGAGTCCTCCGGCCTCCAGGAAGGAGGTTGGTAGGTCAATAAACATGTAAGTTCAATAATTAAATGAGACAGAACAGACTTACTCATTATTATATTACAGAGTTAACTGAATTCCTAGATGATATCATGGCATCCAGATGTGTGACTGGAATCACACAAGATGCCAGCCAGAAGTGAAGAATGGAGGAGTGAGCCTTTGGGGTCACTTGGGCTTGCTCGTGCCCTGGGAGCTCAACTGAACATCAACCAGAAGACTGAAGAAGAAGGAAGAGAAGTGACTGTTAATGGCTTCTAGATGGAGATGCAGATTTTCTTCCCCAGTTTCTCAACTGAGCAGAGGTTGAGGAGCCTGGAGCACATTGGGAAAGTTCCCAGCACAGATGGAAGAAAAATGGCATTCAGGATGCAAGGGTGTAAATCTCACATTTCCAGTCACCTTCTCCCTACCACCAACTTTTATCAGCTCAGTCAAATTAATTGGTTTCAACTTTGTTTGTTTGTTTGTTTTTAAGCTTTAAATTCATTAAAATTTGGAAAAATTGCCATCACAAGAAAAAACTCAGTCTTCAGTTAACAGTGTCAACCTGCTGTTGCACTGGCTTCTTTTTCTCCCTAATAGGATACATCAAATCAAATTTTGCTTGGCACACAGTCTTTATCTTGGCAAATCAGCTTTTTTATTATTATTATTTTGGGCTCTTTTTTTTCCCCCAGTGGTAAAAAATTGTCAAGAAATTCCCAACCATCTTGTATTATTTCCCAGATGTGGTGGTAGTGTGATGAAGTAATAGCTGATTTCAGACTACATTCTTGTATCTTATAGGGATTCCTGAGGTATCGAGGGACAATCAGTCACCTTGCACACTCAACAAACTAAGAGATGATACTGCAGGAATCAATGTAGCTCTGTAAAGATTGGGGAGGTGTGATAATGTTGGAGAGAGCAGTAAATAAAAATACAGCTCTACTGGAATTTAATGTAACCATCCAACAAGTGAGTACTTGAACCTGTGTGCTTATATAAATAAGCCAAAGGAAAGGAAAAATTGTGAACTTAGTAAGTATCGATTAATGTACTAAATGTAAGGCCAACACTATAAAGTTATCCTCAGCTATATGCTAATCCTGCAACCATTTCCACCCAGGCTCTTTCTGATTGGAAGCAAATAATGCCTGTTTCTCCATTCTATCAAGAAAAATCAATTTGGGGACATCATAGCGTAAATCAATATTTTCCTACTATATTACCTGTGTTTCTTGCATATACCAAGCCCTATTCCTTGCACAGGCAAATTTGTGTTTCCAAAGCTAACAGAGGGTGTCACTGTACTGTGCTTATGCAGAAAGCATTAAGAATAATGTTGTGTCAATATTGCAGTAGCACTAATAGCAGCAACAATTTTAAGGAGTCTTGGACTACTCGCTATTAGCATTTCAAGCATTATGAAAATAGACAAAGCCATTGCTTTATCTTCAATAAAGTCAATGGAATTGCTGGAGATATAGCGAGAGTGTTACACACATAATTACCACCATGGTAATTTATTCAATAAAGCTCCTGTTTAATTACAGGGCCCTATTACACCGAGTGATGTGTTTAGTGTGATTTATATCTCAGACGTAAATATTCAGAGACCCAAGATGAATGGAGATCTGGGCTCATCTCTGTCTGCATTTTGCTTGGGGTGCTCATACAAGGATGCATAGCAGCAGGTCCCACTGGGTGGTCAGTGTGCCTATAGGAGGTAGCTCAAGGACTGCAACCTACAGCCTACCTGCTGTGATCAGCCCTGCATGGCGAGTGGGAGAAACCACCACTCAAAGTGGTGATCATTCTGAAAACAGTCAGTGCCAGCTGTTGGGAATATGAATGATGCAGTGGCACAGAGAACCTGGGATGGGAAGGAGCAGAGCCAGCATGATGAAGGCTGAATAAGGTCCATAGGCTCAAAAGCCCTATTGAATACTCTGGCCAGACATCTCTTTCTGTCAGATACATGTTTGAACCAGCTCCTTGCTCCAGCAAGCATTTGATCAGGGAAAGAGTAACCATTATTTGGTGATGATGATTCCCTGCAATAATTGCTGTCCTCTGCCACCAGAGGCATACATAAACCAGTGGCGATCTATGGCATGCAATCTATGATATGAACTCTTACAACATTTTTCTCATCATCAAACACCAGGAAAGCTGAAATGGTAAAAAAATAAATTCTTTAAGTCTCTCTGTGCATGCATCAACAGACCATGTATCTGAAATAATACATTAGGTATATGTACTGATGTACATTAAGTTCAGAATACAGAGGGTTTTTGTTCATGGTGTGGAAAATTAAATATTGTTTCCTACCAGCGTGACATTGCAGTGTGCTCGCAGCTGCCTGAGCTCTCGCCGCCCTCATTCCTCTCTGCTGGTGCCCTTGGGGCATCTGAAGGCCATGGTGACTGCACAGAGCTTCTGAACTCCAGAGCTTTAAAAGAGAAAGATATTTAGTGTTGTAATAAGTCTCTGTATGAGCTGAACGTGCACTGTTTTAGTACCAAAAATTTGTTGAATCACTCCATTACTTAAGGTTTGTCTTCTACAGATCTCAGAACTCAGAAAAAAACAAACAGCAGAATGAATGAAAACATTTCCATTTGAACTGATTTGTGCAATTTTCAGCACCCTTCCCTCAGAAGATGCTCACTTCTGTTATCACAGATTTAAGCAACAGCAAAAACCTCAAACCCATTCAGACCCAACCATGTCAAACCTGACAGGAAATGACGATGCTTCTCAGCTTTCTACAGGGACATCTTGCTTGTGGAAGGTGTTACCAATTGATAACACAAGTAATAGTCAGCATTCTGCATCTATGCTGATACTCAAAGCTGCTGTCAGAGCTGCTTTTTATTGACATTGTGTTGCCGTGACTCGGAAACCCCCAATTTCCCAGGTTCTTGCGAAACCTCTGCCAGAGCCAAAAGACCACCGTGACTCATCAAGAAACGTGGCAAAATGGCGTTTATTAGGGGTAATCAACACCTTATATACCTTACTACTTCGTCTACGCCCCCTAGGGCACGTTTGAAATGCGCGCCAATGTGATTCACAGGGCTTGAGACGGAAGAGGCTGAATTACTTCCTGGATTACTATCACCGTCACATCCCGAAAAAGCCCCGCTACCGCCTATATGCTTGTACTACAAGGTTCAGCCTCGTTAGCATCTACAACAACATTGTCAAAAATACTTTGCTCCTTAGGTAAAGACATTATTGTCAGAAACAGGCTGACAGTGTTCTGTAAGACATTTCTCAGCTTAACTGTGTCAAAAGTCCATTTTTAGAGACCCTCTTCTCAACAGCTATTTGTGAGTTTACCTAAAGGCTCACTGAGGGTCTTCAAAAAGCATTTTAACTTGAAACAAAAACTGTGTCTGTGTCACTACAGCCATGGGCAAGGAGCTGATGTCCTATGAACTCACCTGGTGAGGGGCTGTACCATCCCAGAGGAGTCCTACACATCACCCCTGCTACACCATGAAAGATTGATGATGACCAGGTAGAAACTGCTTAGTGCCACAACACATGCTGATTCTGCTTTATCATTGTGTATTTGTATTTTCAAACCTTGCCCTTGACGAGCTTTTAATGATGAGGAAGCTGCTCAAGAATCGATGCTCAAGAGGTTGTAATAAGAAAGCTGCTCTGGGAATAGGAAACATTACAGAACCCCAGGGATGCTTCATTACAGCACGACAGAAGTTAGGAGCAATGCTGTGGAGCGATGGGGATCTGTGGAGGAACAAAGCAAGAATTTCTGTGCCCGTTGCTGTATTCTCTTTCAACACACACTGAAAATAATGGTGGAAGTAAAAAGAATAAATCATTTTGGTGCTGACATTATTTAACCTCACTTTAACGTAACACTTAAGGCAAGCCACTGAAGACCAATGAATACTGTAAGACCTAAAAAGTTTGCATCCAGTGGAGTCAAAAGCTGCTGGCTCAGGACCTTGTGACTCAGTCCTGCTGTGGTCTCACCCCTCTGGTGATCAGAGCTCAGTGCCATTTCACCCCACCTGGCTTTTAGTTCCAACCTAATTTGACTGAGGTGGAGAAACCTCACACTCTCCAGAGACTGATTTTCCTCAAACACAGCACACAAATAAATATTTTAAAAGCCATATAAATGAATTACTTTCCATTTTTCTCTGTTGCATCTGCTGCATGAAAAAAATGCTGGTACCAACCTGCAGCAGTCAGGTCCCATGCCAGGGGTCAGCAGGCACAGCTCCCCAGGTGCCAGCCTCTGTCCATCCCTCCTCTTCCTTGGGCTCCCTCCTAGATTCCAAAAATAACATTTGCACTATTGTGGTTAGTTTTTGACATCGTCTTAACTCCTGTTCAGCTGTAACAGTTGATTATTACAGATATGTCATTGCCCATTTCTACCAGAAAACACATTCCTGAGGTCCTATGCATCAGTGGTCTCCAGTGACCTCTCTGTTAGTAACAAACTGTGCACCAAAACTACTGATGTGTGATACCCTGAGCAGGAAGAAAACTCTCCATGTGGTTACACCCTTTAGCACTTAGTGGTCAGTAGCTAATACGGTGAACCTTGAAAATGGCTACAGGGAATTAACACTTGACACATCAGGATCCCACTGCAATAACCCTATGCTTTTGACTTCAAAGTCGACAGAAGAGTAATGTTGAGATCAAAGACTTCCAGCACAATTACAGGTTTTGAAGTCTGCAGGCCATAGAAATGGGAGGCATTTTCCTTGATTTGCTCTTGTAGTTTTGTGAACTCCCAAGATCTTTCAGTCACTGTTCCAACTTTTGATGCAAACTAATATTTGATGCACAGGGATCTGAAGAGGTGAAGGAATTCCAGATCAATCCGTGCTGACAGCAGATGCTCTTTAACTTCCCATTGATTGCTTAGATAAAGCATAAGGTTTTTTCTCTGGAAAAAAAAAGTGGGAAAAAATCTCCCTCTTACCATCTTAACCAAGGAATTCCTCCAGTCCTACTTCCTCTTACAACTGAGATGCCAGTAGTAGTCAGACACTCAGAATCATACAAGTTCCTGATGCTGTGACAGATACATGGTTGGGTTGTCCATTTTTTCTGGTACATACATTTATCAAATCCCTTTATTCTTCTCTATATATGAGTAATCTTTTCCTCCTGTTCATCTACTTGCTTTTATCAATATTGGTTGCCTCACTTCCTCTGCCAAAAGTTATCCTTCTCCATGATGCTCCATGATGGATCATTTCAAATAGATGTAATCAATTGTGTTGTGAAATTCAGTATTTTGTGGGGAAGTATTTTTAACTTCTTCCCGGACAGCCACTTGTAATCAGGACATCAAAAGCATGAGGAACGCGCTGTCCCTTTTACTGCTTTTGAATGGAAGAGCAGATGCTGGTTTAAGGTTCATCTATGATATGGTCTAGATTTATACAAGAAATAATTGCTCAATTACCATGACAACATGCCTGTGCTCAATATTCCGAATGAGCTATAAAACCTCAATAGGAAACGATTAACTCAGGCCTTGCAATCCATTTCAGACAGCGCTGCAAGTAAAACCTGGCCAGTTTGCATTGCACCCTGAGCACCTGCAAAAGCTGGAGAGGACAAAAAGAACCACAAGAGATAACCCACTGCACTTCGGACAGCAAGGAAGTGCCAATGCTGCCAGCACTGCTGTGTGGGGACTCCTGAAAGTTGCATTGCATTACTGCTTCAATGTGGAAACTCAATTGCTTATCCTTTACGAGAGATAATCTTTGAGTGTAGCAGTGTACCGCATTAACCCCAGTTGTCCACAAGACAGTCCTTGGCAGTTAACGTGTTTATAAATCCCGTGTCTATCTAGGGGGCTACAGTTGGGTGACATCCTCTTTCTGCACTACAGAGTCCTTGTAAAACAGGCTTAATATAGCAATAAACCTGTTTATTTTTGTTATGGTTCTTCCATCACTCCCTTACTGCTTCTGTTTTCTTTTTGAAAGCACTTCATTGTACCATTCTCTGTCTGTTTTCAGCATCATAAAATGAAATTCACCTCATTGATCAAACGATGACCTCTATCCAGTGCCTCTTAGATTAGAGATAACAGCAGGCTGCTGTCTAACTGAGAAATAATTCCTTCAGCTCCTTCAGCTCTCTTTATTATGATTGCTTCCTAAAATATCACTTAAAACCGGGTTGGAAACAAATGAGAATGTCTTCTCTCAATGTTTGCGTTTTGACTCACCAACACACACACATACACAGCAGTGTGCATTGTTTTAGAATAATCCATTTTTCCCCTAGAAGATGAAGAAAATGTTTAACTCCACATAACTGATGGGAAGAAAGGAGTGAAAGCGGATTGACATAATGCCTACCTTTTGCCTGAAAGACTTCATGCTTTAAAACAGGGGAAAAAATGGTAGCTGTACATTCATGTGAAACTTAAATTGTGCTATTCAGGAACAGGTTTTTAAATATCAGCATTAAAGATCGCATTAGAATACATTATCACATTCTGTGCTGTAGCATGTGTTACATATTTGTAACAAGGGAAGCATGAAAGGCTAATCATACACTGGGAATAATGACATGTTTTCATGGTAAGATTTGCAAGGCATTATCCCAGACATTCCCTTCTGGTGGGGCAGGAAAAGGGAGATGCTGTTCTGCACTGCTGCTCAGCATCTGCTGCTGGATGGGGTGCTGTGAAGGTGATAGGTCTGTGGTGACATTAATTTATCACCAAATAAATAGGCATAAATATGTGCATTATTTCAGCTATTTCAGGCCAATCAATGAGCTGCAGGAGATCACAGAATCATGGAATCATTAAGGTCTGGCAAAGACCAGTGAGAACCTCATGTCCAGCCCCAACCCATCCCCACCATCCCCACTGACCATGTCCCTCAGTGCCACATCAGTTCTGGAGCACCTCCAGGGACAGAGACTGCCCCCAGTGCCCTGGGTCCTACCTACCACCCTGGCTAAGCAGTGGGATTTCAAGGGGACTTGTCTGCCTCTATAAAGCCTCTCAGTTTAAGCCTGACTGTCCTTCACTTCTCCATATTGAATAATTGTTTTGTGTTGGTTTTTTTTTCAGGAATAAAATGAACCTTTTCCCCCAACAAAACATTGAGTGCCTCAGACACTGGAGTGGGTTTCTGACAGCTGATCTTATTTTACCAAGTAGTATGTCATCAAAGCAACACAATTGTAATAGTGTCTTACACCAGTACAGATGACATGTTACACAAATGTACTGACACAGCCATACTGGCTTGATGACCCCTTTACAATAACATAAGTTACCCAGCAGAAGCCTTTTCCAGCATACTGGGATTTTCACGCTTTTTTAAATACACATAATATGGAGAAAATGATTTTCTTTGTGGCTGTAGTGTTTACCACTGACTCTTCCAGGTGATGCAAATAACTGTGACTGAAGTAGTTTGAGAGCATTAATAGGCTAAGAAACTTAACGCTGCCTTCCTCACTTTAACCAAGGGGACAGACCACTCTGCAGAATTCTGCCCCAGCAAACAAAAGACAGACTTCAGAGTCTGCACAAAGATATCTGCCATGGACTCTATGTTCTCCAGTGGCCAATTCTGAAATCTAAACAGAAATTGACACACCCAGGCTTCAAAACTCAGAGAGTGCTCCCAAGAGAAAAGTGCAGCAATTTCTCAAGGCCTATCTGTCACAGAGCTACGGAATAAAGACAGCCTGAACAGCCCCTAGCTGGGAAAATATCATCTGGGAATCATCTCCATGTTCTTGAGAAGAAAGTCCTTGGGGCGCAGAATCTGCTCTGAGTACACTTGGTCCTTGACACTGTACTAATATAACACAAACATTATTCATTCTAAAAACTTGTTCTGCACAAAACTATCTTGCGTGCTCCAGATATCTCTGTATCGTGCACTGTCCCCTTTAAAAACCAACCAACCGACCAAACCAAACAAAAAACAACCAAGTACATGGCATAGTAGCCCCACTGTTCCCCCATAGGTGCAAGGAACTAAATTTTCAGTTGGTCACAGTTTGGGGGTAATACCAGAAAACCCTCATTGCATGTCACACATTGCACTGAGAACCTGCCAGTGCTTCAGACAACTCGATCTATTCTGGGATTTTCAAAACTAGTAAAAGCACACAGATACGTTGACAGATACATTTGCTGTGTAATATTGGCTCTGCAATGCTAATATTGGCTGTTGCCTGACATTCTATATAGCAACATTTATATAACCAAAGTCCCTATCATTTCTAAGTTATCTGATGCACCATGAAATTTCAAGGCAGTGATTCCATTTTCTTTGCTGATCAACTTAAAGCTCATGATGAATCAAGTAATATCAAAGAAGATAAATTATGCAGCTGTTTATTTACAGTTTACATCCCTGCAGTCGATATACCTCATGCAGAAATTGACCTTTGGAAGAACTATAGCAGCACATTATTTTTGCAGCAGTAAAATTGATGGAAATTGATGGTGCCTGAAAAACACACAATTATGGTGTCTTGATTAAAAATGGAGCACATTTCAATGAACTTTTTCCCTTCTTTGTATGATTATGATACACAAGTACTAACATTAATGGTATTTTTTTATATAATGAACCATAAAATTACAGTTGGCAGTCAAGAGCACTCTAGCAGATAAGTAAGGCAATTTTCCTCATCATTTTTCCCTTTGTTGTCAATCTTGTTGCATAGCCCATTGCCTTTTCAATGAGCTGTAATGTGAATATTCAAGATCTTGCTTTTCCCCGGTGTATATATTCCAGCTGAAATAATTCAGTTTCATGCCACCCCTTTTAATAGGTTTTATTAAGTAAACTTAATATTTTTAGGTTTTCCACTACTACTGGAATTTGTCTGCACGCTGACAAAAAGAATAATGGCACCTAAATCATACAGGTTTTATGGTTGGCAAAGATGCTTACAGAGCTTACTGCACAAACAAGCTAAAAGGTCTGTTTGTGGCTTTCCACTAATACTGTCCTTCTCTCCCGACAGGTTTATTAAGTTTAGGCATATTTGTATACATACCTTCCTTATCCAATCAACTATCACTTCAGAGTGAACCGAGTTAACAGGAGACATACATTACAGCTACTAGCTCTCATATTAAAGCATTTTAGGAAGCATTTACTTTGTGCTATTTTCAATTGTCTGGCAATTTACTGCTCAATGTAAATTACAGTTACTGGAGAATGGGAAATGTGTAAAATGTTGCATGCCCTCATCTCTGTTTTGCATGGATTAAAATGGTAATAGAGATTAATATGTTATTTTGAGTTAGAGAAAAGATGTGAAACATTCTTGAGGGGAATTACCATCCTTACCTCCCACTACAGGTGCATAATGGCTGTCAGATAATCACGGTTTTCTTCTGCTATGGAGCAGGATGAAGAAATTTGTTGGTGAACCCCATCTCCTCCACAGCTTGCACTGATGGATGAGAAAGATTCTTCCCCAAACAAGCCTAAAAATCTTACTTTTGTCCCTGAGTTGCAGTGTTTGCTCTGGGAGCTTACCGGTCAAGGAAGATGATGTAGATAGCTCATGCTGGATAAGGATCAACACGTTATCATCACAGTCAGTGCAGAGCCATGAGAAACTCATCTTGCAGACATGAGCAGGCCTTTCTGGCATCTGAAAGTCAATAGGATTTTAGGCTTCTGTAGACTGCAATCATTTCCTGACTCACCCAAATCTTTCCTGATCATCCTAGTAACCTTCCTCTATTATTTCCCACAAAAGATGTTATCCAGACGAGATATCACAATGCTGGTAGGTTTCTAGATGGCAACCAGCAGTGCCTAAGAATAACAATAAGCAAAAAACATGTTCACTCTATGTTCGTATGTAGGAGCCTCAATTAGAAAAGGCTGTAATCCCTTATTCTCATCACTCAGCCCAGCTGTCAAGCAGGAGATCCTGGCTCCTTTCTAAAAGTTATTCCTAGCTCACAATTAATTATACACACTAATTCCAAAAGTAACTTTTAATAAATGATCATATAGTTTTACTTCTGCTCCATAAACTCTGAATCAAATAATATTGTCACAGTCAGCAAATGAAAGTAAAACCAACAACTCAAGCATTGGGTAATGCAGCTGAAATCATAGAATCATGACATCATCTAGATTGGAAAAGACCTTCAAAAACAACAAGGGAAATGCTTTGTGGGAAAGTTCCAGTTCAGTTCATAACCTTTTCCAACAGAAGTCTAGGCATCAGTTGATTCCAAAATACTTTGGTTTCTCACAAACCACCTAAACTTTCTTTTCTAGCAGTAGTGCTGAGATTTATTGAATTTAAATTGACTATCAGATAAATTTCCAGCACTCACAGAAGAGCTTACACACTAGTACTAGCTTCAGATTTGCAAGCCTGATTACTTAGACTTCAGCTCCAACAGTTGCAATTCTCTCCTAAAACCAAGTCTGAATCTCAAGTTGACCAACCCCATTTTTTAGAGGAAACCACCATCATACCCCCCATGGGCTAGTTCTGATCACTGAATAGCATGAACTCACTGCTAATTTCAAGCATAGGCTGGTTGGTTGTGTAACAGCTCTTATTAAGGCAGACAAAGTCTATAACATAAATCAGAGTTTAAACAAATAGCAATTAGATTTAGTTATGAGCTGTGAACAGTAAGATGTATTTCTGTTGTAGGACACAAGCTGGTGAATAAAGGTTCCGGTGTGAAAAAGCAAACACTATATGTCAGCTTTTGATACATGCCCATATATCTTTCACATAAACAGTGGTGGCTAATCTTGACTCAGAGAGCTCAGAAAAGAATCTACAGCTGAGAAATGAAGAGTGTCAGGTTTGCAATGAGCTAATGTGGCGGAAGGTCAAGGCTGACAAATCAGCACCAGCCTAATGCCCTGAATATTTCCACTGCAGTGTTAGACTACGAAAGATAAATGAAGAAACTGTCAGCCATCTCCAGTCTAAACAATGGGACAATTTAAAGTGGAGGGAATCATAATGTGAAGCAATTTGTTTCATACTGTACAATCGTGATAAGGAAAGACTCTTTTTTATTTATTTTTCCCTATCAAATTGGGGTGTAAAAAGGAGTTTCAGCTGAAAAATTTTCATTGGAATACAAGGCACATTTCAAGGTATCCTTAATGATCAGAGCCCGGTTTTAACCTCAGTGGCTTAGCAGATGTGGGAAAACAATTTGGGTTTGGTCATGCAGCAGTCAGTGAAGTGCTGCCATTGGGCCTGCCCATTTGGAGGTGCAGGAAGACAGGTGCTGACACCTGCACTCATGCGATGTGGTGCTTAGCATCAGGTCAGAGGAGCTCTCTGAAAAACAGACTAGCACGCATCCTTTGATGAGGCAAACCATACTTGCAGGTTATTTCTAGAAGGAGGAGGTGGGTGTTCACCTCATAAAAGGCTCTTCCACATTAGGTCTTTAAGGTAACAAATTGAGAGGAGCATGCAAGATACTCCAACTGAGATTTACTGGTATTTGTTCTGTCAATGGCATTGTGAGGGTCTTCACCACCAGCCATGCAAGTAGAGCACCCTGAGAAAAGAATGGTGAGGAAATGGGTTGTAACGTGTATGTTTCACTACATAAAAATGGTACAGTAACAGTTAGTATGCGTTAAGCCCACAAAGTGAAAGAAATTGAAACTTAAGACTCTCAGTGATCTGCTCTGTAACTTCACACTTCAGTTATGGGCTTTTATTTCAGCTTTTTCATGAGTCTCTGAGCTTACAATTCTCCTTCCCATTTTCCAGATTTTAATGAGTCTATCAAGACATTTGTATAGTGCTGAGAAGAAGGTTATGCAAAGTCTGAAGGAAATTCAAATTGCTTTTGAGTACAAGGCAATTTGGCTTAATATGCATCTCCCTCTACTCAAAATGGCTCGTTACTACCATCTCACTCTTCCAAACTCACAGTGGTTGTATTTAAATAAAACAAGTTCCTATTATCCTGTGCTGTTAATAATTCAAGGCCTGATCCCATTGCCATTAATACCAATGGAAGCTCCAAAGGGAAGAGGTGTGAATGTGACACGTGTATCATCAGATACATACCAATAGATAGCTGAGGAGTTCAGAGAGCTGACAGTCTGCAGAAACCTTACTTCAGGGAAACATGGTGAGTGTATCTTTTAAGGTATAATTTCATGGCTGCAGTTTTCTCAAAGGTAATTATTCCCCATGCACTATTTAGTCCCGGTGATGCTTTTCACACACACAGAGATGAATAGTTGGCCTCACCAAGTTTGTCCGATGTGACGCTCAGACGCAAAGTTCCTGTTGGCGTTTGGGATCCATCTCACATCTTCTCCTCTGGCACTAATGCCAGCCATGAACGTACTGCTTTCCAGCGGCAGCTCTGTCCATGCTGGTGCATGTGGCATGGACACTGGAGGTATCCCAGCCTTTGGCATCCAGCAGGACTTGCTGAGGCCGCTTTCCTTTGAGAAAGGGCTGCTTTGCAGTTGCCTCCTCTGATTCTCCTCCATTGCTTTCAGGCAGAAATGGCGTTGTGAAGAAGTTCCACACTGGCAGCAAATTCACCAGCGAAACAGCATGAGCTGAAGCAACAACAACAAAAATGAAAACAAAAGGAGGAAGAATAAAGAGACTGCTCTAAGATTAGTCTGTGCTTTTAGGCGGTGTCTCACAAAATGTTTTTCAGATGAAGCTGGTGTAAACCAACCAATGCTATTGACAGGTATTGACTTGATGTGTAAGGATCTGGCCCATGCACCTCACATCTCTCTCACTGGAGTTTGAGCCCTCTGAGGTTACAGAGAATAGTTTCTATAAAACTAAACCTAAAGGTGTATTATTTCTCAGAGGACACAATTGTAACAGGCTTTTCCTGATGGCAAAAATCCAATTATTGCGGTAAAGGTTATGCTCAGACTTTTCTTGTTTCATGTCAAAGCAGGCTGTAAAATGAGGTTCATGGGAACTCTGCTGCTCTACCTTTACAGATACAACAGCTTACCTTGTACATTTTTGCTGTTGTTAGTAAGACAACAGAAGGAAAAACTGAAGGCTAATGCCATCAACTACCAGCCAAGAGTGAGACGCATGGATTTTTTGTTTCTCAACAACTGCAAAGAAAAGTTTAGCATAGATTATATCAAAAATATATTTTTCTTTGCTGACAGGAGCAAAGTTATCTTCATCTCCATTGAATTTTTCTTCTTCAATAGTAGTGTACATTAAACTACTACAAGTGCTGTTTCTATTTGCTTGACAGAGAAAAAGAAGAAACTCCACTCAAAACTAAAGGCTAAAGCAATTATTCCTAGCGTTAAGTTTGGCTTCTGCGATATGGAAGTCAGGCTTGCAAGGAAAGCTAACTTTTATTTCTCAAGAATACAAGGATGAAGATGTTGGTGTATTTTCTGCACCTGTCAGTGGAAATGATAGATCCCATATCGCTGCCCTGGAACTCATGGCAGTCTAGCCTCAGAACAAAGACCTCTTCTTTGACCAACTGCTCCTTGTTTTCCTAGCTTAGTGTCATAAGTGTAATGGTTCTATTTTATTTTATTTTCTCTTTTAGGTTTCCTTTCAGATATTATGAACATGCAGAAGGGCACTGCAAGCAATGCTCACTTGGGCTCGCTGTCCCTCCTGTCCACACCTGAAAAGCACAGCTTTCTGGGACACTGGTAACGTTACACATTTCAGCAGCCATTGCTTCTCTCTCATTAACACCACACACAACTATAACTAAAGAGATGTCTTGCATTCCTTGCCCAGCAGGAACTGGGCCCTGCAGCAGGACATAACTTGGGTAGAACTGGTGCACAGCAGAGAATCAGGGCTGTATCCCTATGGCACGAGTAAGCTGAAGCACAGCCTAAAACCAGGGATTTCCCTGGGCAGATCGCTTTGATCTCCCTACAACCGAATTCCATTTCAGAAATCCTTCTGAGGCATTTGTTAAATAAGACTAAATCAAACAAATAAACCAGAAAGCCACAACAGATTAATGCTGACCTGTGACATCCCGGTCTGGAATGACGTCAGATCCCTCTTCACATTCACGAGTATGAATGGGCTTTCCCTGCCAGGTGGGCAAATTTAATTAAGAACAAAATCCAGCCTTTTCCCTATTGATGGGGCAAAGCAGCACTCATAAAGCAGTGAGGAAAAGGCTGGAAAAATCTGACACCAAATTTAGTTTATAGAGTATTTGGAAAAGTGCTCAGCACTCACCAAGTTGCATGATCTATTGATGGGGAAATACTACATACCCATCACTGAAATTGATGTCTCAGACTGATCAGGCCGAAGACTTTAATTGAGCACCAGTATCCAGGTGAGATAGCATTAATTCGGGATTGCTCTGCTGAAGCTTACTATGAGTTAGAGAAGCAGTCTCTCACTGATGATTTGCTGTCTCCCAATAGTACAAACTGTATTCAAACAGGAATTTTGCAGAACCAATACCGAACACAATGCCTACAGCATATACATGGGGGAGGGAGGGGTGACCCCTTTCCAGCCATTCAAAATATTTTAATTGTTGTATTGCATTGATCAGGAAAGAGAGAGAAGGGCTGTCCTCAATGTTCCCACCTTCATGCATTCATTGGGATCAGCAATCCCAGAGAGCAAAGAATCAGATCCTATTTGCAGCCTTATGTTCAGTAAACATCTAAATCACACCTCCAGCAATTAGTTGCTCTCATTCAGAACTCTTCTAAAAACAGCACATTACCCAAATCTTAGAAAATGTTGCAGGAGATCGCCATGTTTTCTATAATACTCTTAGTAACACTACTACATAAAAGGCAATAGGAATATGGTTTGCAGGAACCCAGTACCACATGCAGACTTGTGGCTGCTCATTCTGCCAAGCCTCAGACTGGGTTTATTTACCAGTCTTGCTGACAAGGGGTTTAAAGCATTTCTTAAACACGGCTTTGAGCACGTAGTTAAAAGCTAAACAAAGTGCTGCCTCCACCCGTGAGAAAAATGCACCTTTTGGAGGGAAATAAAACCAAAGGAAGTTGACAGGTTTATCTGAAAGTAAACCGTGATAAATAAAATAACCTCCATGGAATATTCCACCAAACAGTTTTTTATATTTAGGCTGCTTTAAATAGCGTGTAGGGTAAATTTGATATAGATGAGATTGCAACCTCTATTTATTTGCATGGATACATACAGCAGCAACACAAAACCTCTGGAGTTCATAGAGAAGTCTGTAGCAAATTCGCAAATAACCGTATCTACAGCAACAGTGCACGATGTACCAGGGTAATATACTGGAAAAAGTTGTCACTTGTTTTGCAATTAACACTGATACAGGAGAAAAAACAAACGAGCGGATATTAGCAGATTAATCTTGGTCCCCCTTAGATTGCACAGAAGATGACAACAGTTTCCCCCGTCTGCTGTCGGATCAGTGCCCTCTGCTGCTCACTGCCTGAATGAACGCTCCCAGCACAGCCAAAATATGCAGCTTCTTATCTAAATGGAGAAACTACACACGTACAGAATCCTCAGCCCCACGTAGCAGCACTGCCCCGTGCTGAGGAAGTACCTGGCCCTATACGAACAGCCCACACCATGGCACTTGGCTACTCACGGGGGAAGCAAACAGAGCAGGCGAGTAAATCACACAACCGAGCTCGTGGATGCAAAAATACATGAGTAAAAACTTACATGCAGATCTTCTTATGCTGACACTATTGTGTAAGTTGTCCTTCATATCTGTAATGGTACATGTGTTACAAGCTGATATCCTTGTTTAGACAATAACCAAAATGCCTACATGGGACAGAACTTGAGAGAGTAGCCGGGTGTCACTGCATCCAGCAGATGCAGAGGGAGAACTGCTTTGCCTCAGCTGGATATGCAGCCACACCTGGGGATGATGACACACACAGGGTCATACCCACAACCAAGGGAATGCCAAAAAGGTGTAAAGCTGCAGGAAAATAGTCAGGTTCCATCAGCTTAAAAAACTGAGCTGTAGCTACAAGAAAACAGGACAGTTATGAAAAGAGTTAAAAATCCAATAGCTGGTAAATCTGACAGCAGCCCCAGCTAAGTGTTGCCTGCAGGAAGGAAGGGATTGTTTCACCAGAACAACAAAAAAAAAGGCACGTAGCAGTTTTTGGAGGCCTATCGATATTATTTACATTTAATTCCTACTTGGTGTCAGCCCAAACTTTCAGCTTATATGAATCAATAGGATTCAGCCAACTCTGAGAAAAAGCACCAAAGCCTTCCCCATCTGGGAGCCCAGAGGAGCACCGTGCGCTGCATTACTGAGTGACAAACTCCACTCTGCTGTTCACCATTCCTATATTGTACACGAATCAGAAAAGAAGCCTGTTTTGGTACTCATTGTATGTGCCTATGCATGACCTCCTGCAGCAGCTGGCAGGGGCAGGCTGGCTGTTCCATGCTGGCAGGTGTCCCTGTGTCAACCCCTTCATTCCTCAGCCTCACACAGCCCTGCGGCAGAACACACTTCTCCATATGTCTGTAACTTATTACAAGGGTCAAAGCAAGGTCCCTCGCATATGGGCTGCTGAATGTCTTTAGCTGTCCCTAGAGGCACTCTGTTTCAAAACACAGCCCTGAGATGGAGGGTCGGCACTTGTGTTGCTCACACGCATTTTGTGGTGCTTTGCCACCGTTCTTCTCTCTGTGCTGTGAAAATATGTGCCTGCACACATGGCAGTGGGGTGTTTTTGTTAGGGGGCAGTGAGAAAAATCCCTAACCTGAGAAGTGGAAATGAATGACTGCTGAATCCTATACAGAAACGTGGAATGGCTTAGGTTGGAAGGGACCTGAAAGATCATCTAGTTTCACTATCTAATGATAAAGCAGATATCTACAATAGAAATAGATATATCATTTTAAAACTCATGAACAGGATGATGCGATGGAGCAGGAAAGGACCCCACCTCAGTGCCTGCACCCCATTCAGCCCAGCCTGCTGCCCACCTATATATTTGTGCATATCAGCACCAGAAAGGCTCACAGAATTGCAGCTTAGTGGACAGATGGAGGTTGCAAACAGCAGATTTTGTGCTTGTGGATGCAATTGGGACCCCCATGCCAGGGTTCTGTGTGCCATGGTTTGTTAGTGGCACAGCCCAAACAGTCACCAGCTCAGTTCTGGAGCATCAAACCCAGAGCATTTGTTGGGAAAGCTCAGGAAAACACAGGCAGTTATCTCCCACTGTGCTCTTGGGCAGGACATACAATTTAATTGGTGGGTTTTTTTTGCTTTTTCATGTTAATTGACCTGCTGAAGGTGCGGCTTCCTCACAAATCCTTTCTCTTCCCTAAGTGAAATGTCAGTATTAGCGCTGACTCAGTGGCACTAATGTCTGCAAGCACAGAGCTAACATTTAAGCACAACGGTACTGCTGGCAAGGTGCTACTTGGCAGAATGAGAGCAAAAAGTTTGGCAACTATGGACCACCATGAGTAGCAGATGTTTTTAATGCCAGCTTCCCTCTAATTGTAAAGCAGTAGCAACAGCACAGCGTGAAAGGAGAATACCATAAATCTCCAACGTGGTGACTAGTCCATGAGCACATAAATTCTGCCACTTGTTAGCAGAATGTGCTGACAATCTGCATGCTCCACTTAAAGGAGCGTGGTGTGCAGCTCTGCTCAGCTCCCTGTGGTTGGGCAGGGCAAGCTGGGGCTGGGCTGCAGCTCCTGCACCAGCACAGTCACAGGGGCCAATGTGGAGCACAAGGGTGAATCTTGCATATAGCAAAACCTCAGTGCCAAACGCCTTTGCTCAGGGGTGGAATACGACAACATATAATTAAACTTCTCTGGTTTTCAGGCTGCACTAGCAGTAACTTCCCCTCACCTGCAGATAACGCAGCCCATGCTTGAACAAGCTGTAAGGGTCAATACTTTGAAAAGTACTTTGGCTTTGTGCCCTCCCTTCTAAATGCAGCCATGCACCGTCTGTTTTCCTCTATGGCACTGTAAAAATGTCAGTGCTTTTGTCCCCTCCCTTAGAGACAGCAGAGCTGAGTCAGTATCCACTGCTCTGCCCCAGCTGCTAAACCTTATAAACATGTGCTCAGAGCCTTCAGACCCAACTATCCACGCTGCTTTCACTGAATAGCAAGGGTTAGACCACAAACATAGGAATCATGCCTTCAACCTGACCTGGAAAGCAATGTTTTATGAAACATTTATTCACTGTTTTGACATCTGAAGGGAGACTTAGGTGATGGAAGTTTCTGATTGGATCATGCTGCCCATGCACCTTCTAACCCACAACTAGCTTTTGAAGTAGAGGAGGCCAATTCTTAAGGCTTGGAAAGCAAACTGCTAATCAGACAGGAAGAAAATCTTGTATATTCATAAAAGTAAAATGAGAAAAGTAGCCACATAAACCTTGCAGAGGAATCTGCACTCAATTAATTGATCACTGGACTATTGATAGGGAAGCCTGCTGGCAAGCTGGTTGCTAAGGGTGTACACAGATGGCCCTACACACCTGGACACTTTTTTGAACAATTAAGGACAGGCTGGCAGCCAACTTAAAGCCAGGAAGCACCATCCTAATCAGTACAGCTGAGTTGAGTTGCTCAGGCTACAGACTGTCCGTTTTTTTATATCCTTCATTATAAAATTAGAGAATACTGACTTGACATACGATGGCCAGTGACACCGCAAGAAGTTTGCTCATCTTTGTTCCTTGGTAGGCAGTGTACACCTCAGCTCCTATACATGTGATCTGAAAACTGGAAGGGTATTTGCAAAGGACAGAGTGAAAACTGCCAAAGAAGTCAAAACCCATACTTCTGCCTATTACAGTACTTCCCAAGACAGAATCCCCTGAAGGAAGAGGCTGTGAAAGCGGGAGCTGTTTCTCTGACAGAAAATGGATTGACAGATTCTGTATTTATTTTTAAAAAATGCCTAACTAAGCAGCATTAGTCACCCATCATCCATAGTCCTCTGTATAAATGAGAGTGCATGAAGCTAGAGTCTGCAGAGAAACCAATCACAATACTGACTTCATCAGAATGATAACTAGGAAAAAGAACAAAATAATCAGCTAGTTTAAGAAATTCCATTACTTTAGATCCTACTTCACCAACACTGAATAACATCAGTCACCTATATAAGCTTTAAGTGAGCTCCCTGGAAGGTACTATGGAGAGCAATGGCAGTGTAGGAAGGCATTTCAGCAGTAATCAGTGAGCAAGCCTTCAAGTCTGTTGAGCTGCAAGTTTGACTGTGAAATAGGAGAGATCCCTAAGATGGGTGAGCCAGGCACACAGGCAGCCTATTTGCATAGCTAGTTCTATTGACATCTTTGCACTGAAAGTCAAAGAGCTACACCTTATGATCCCGACCTACCTGCCACGATCCTGTAATGCACAGCAGGGTGTTGCTCACAGCCTCAATGAAGCCCTGTGTGATCCTCACCTTGGAGATTTCATGGATCCATACAGATCTTGGCTGGAGTGGGCCATGAGGGATCATCATTTCCCCTCTCACGGTCAGCCATGATTTTTTCAAGCAGTCTTGAAGGTCTTCAAGGATGGAAGTCATGCAGTTTCCTGAGCCGCTGGCTCCAGCGCTGCTAGGTGAAAACCTGGGAGGAAACTCCCCATCCCTTTTCAAAGTGAAGGCTTGAAAGAAATCTTGTGGCTCGCTCCAGCTTTGAAAGAATGTGGAGGGCACAGTCACAGCATGACAGTTAGAAGTCCCACAGAGCTCTCTGGCTGTCTTTTCATCTTTGCTCACTGCTGGCAAGGTGAGGCCAGTAACCTCTACACTCAGCTCTACTGAATTGTGCCACCACTTCAACACCAACAAGAGCTTGTGCACTAATTTAGATTTCAGGCCAAATTCTTCTGATGAAATGGCAACAATAGAATGATTGCCTGGTCAGTTCATTTAATAATGAAATCCAATTGTATGCCAAGAACATTTCCCTTAAGAGCTGTTTTTCTTCACGGCATATAGCAGCACTATTGGAAATATGGTGGCCTGCCATCCTCTGAGCAACATGAAGTATTTTATCCCACTTGCAAAGCTGCCAAAAACACATGGAAATTAGTTACAGCAAACACCAACAAGATTGATGGGATGTTGTATTCTATATTCTAATTGCACTGACTGGTTATGGTTTAGGTTTTTGGGTTTGTTTTTTTGGCAAAATATTTCCCATTAAATAATGTAATAATGCTAAAGGCAGTATTGGAAATAAAACAAAAGGGGCAGAGGTCCTTTGAAAGCTTCCCAGGGGCTTCCCACTTCAAACCAGTCTCTTAGATGGAGATTCTTTTGTGAAAAAGGAGGAGCTGCTGATCACTAACAACAGTTTAAAAGTTTTCTTCAAAAGGAAATACATATTATATATATATATATGCATATATATATATATATATCCTCCATTCCATGATTTGTCAGAGAACTAGCTCTTTCTTCAGAGGGGATGGAATACTGGTGTGCTTCAGTCTGATGGGTTAAACTATGCCTTGTTGAGCAGAATGCCTGGGACACAGTGCAGCTGGGAGCCCTTCAGAGCAGAAGTGTTCTGCAGAAGCTGTATCTTTTCTGTTGGCTTGGAAAATAAGCCAAAGTGCTGCTTCACTCTCTATCTCTGTCATATTGTATCACCCAAAAGAAGATATGACTATAAGGAGCCAAACGGGAGCTGTATCGATTTTCTTGAACTTCTGTCTCTGCCTTCAGATCTGACAGATTCAAGTTTCTGATCCCAGTTCAGCAGCTTCATCTCCATTCTTCATCCTGGGCAACAAATAGGTAGAAGGGGCTACCATATGTTTTGGTTTTCAGTTCATTAACTCCTTGATTGTGCAAAACCTTTTAAGAGATGCTACCCCGTGAAACTCACACAAAGATATATTTTGTGTTGTCTGGGAGATCCCTATTAAATGCTGTCTCCAAAGAAATATTCCAACCTTTTGTGAATCAGCATGACACTTAAATGAATTATTCATGCAAAGCTCTGCAAGATGGGCAGGTTTCCTGCCAAGACTTGCGCAGTGAGGGGTGTTATAAAGCTCAAATTGGAATGCGGAGAGAACTGATGGGAAAGATTTCAAAGATCATCTCTGTTAAAAATAATAATAATAAAAAATATATATAAATTCAGGAGAATTTGTTCTCTTCACAGGAGTAGGCCTTCTAAATGTCCTGCTTCACATCCACCCCACATTCTTCAGGTTTAAAATGTGCTCTCAAACAGATACATACTTCTAAGTGAAGCTGCTGAGTGATGTCAGTGCAGTTTATCAGAAGCGTTGACACATTGCTCACTTCAGTGACCCTTAATGAGGCTTCCTCTCTAGAAACTTAGGTAAGATTTCCCTTGCCATCCTCATGGAGTTCCTGCCCACTGATGTTGTGGAGCTCTTCCTAAATTACCCAACACAGGACCAACCAAGAGCTTCCCCATGAACATAGAAGCAGATCTGAGGAAACAACTGAGTCTAAGAATAAAATTTGCACCGTTTGTCCAAAAGTTGAAGTCCTTGATTTTTACCCATATTTCTGGTGTTTGATACTGACAAAAATAAATAAGGCTTCTGTCACTGCTGGGTCGCGCTACTGATTGGGAATGGGCTGAGCCAAGGGAAATGGAAGGTTCCAAGCTGAAGGAATCAATATGAGACATCAGGAATACAAGTGGTCCAAAGGACAGCTGTGAGCTTTGCAGGCAGCTCACGTACCTCTCCTTTCCTACTCCCCATTTACCTTCTTCCCAACAAGTGCACTGTCCTGAATAACTAATAACTCATCCTCACTTTAAATAATACTACAGATAGAAGAAGGACAGCTGTTAATGCAAAGCTACATGCTGCCACACAACACTGCTTTGGGGGCATTTGCGCAAGGAAAAACAACTGCAAACACGGATGCTCAGCATGAGTGATTGTTGAGCACATTTAAATATTTAGTTCCACAAATAAGTGAAGTCTATTTTAATTTTAGCTTAGACAGCACTGCTATCTCACTGAAGTAAATTGCAAGTCCTTTTCTATTATTGTACCCAACACTGACACTTTAGAAACATTACAAAAGCAGTGGGAATGTAATGAAAAATATATATAGCGCTGAGATTTCTGAGCTATCCAAAGTGCTCTTTAAGATCCTGCAGTTGATCTTCAGGGAATAATCCAGACAGCTCTGTTGTCTAAAGTTACATTAAATGACTGCAGATCATGCTGTGATTGAAAAGCCATGTCCCAAAATGCTGATCAGTTTGATTGGACACGGATCCTGCTTCAGCTCCTTTAAAGGTCTGTTAAGAACCTCTTGATGAAGAATAATAACTAAAACCACCAAAGCGATCATTTGCATGCTTCTATCTGAAACATAGTAGAATTATTTCAGATATATTAGAATATTTTAGATGTAAGGAAAAAATCTTTTACAGTGAGGGTGGTGGGGCACTGGAACAGGTCACCTAGTACTGTGGTTGGTGCCCCATCCCTGGAGACTTCCTGGATTAGGTGGCCCTGAGAGGTTCCTTACAACTCTAAGGCTTCTATGATTCTCTTTACCTGTGAAAGGAACTCCTAAGAGGATCAGATGAAAAATGAAATATGTGGAATCTTCCACATCTCCATTTTGGGATGAACTCACGTGTGGCAGTACCATAAGGAGGAATCCCTCCCTGGGCGATGCATCTGAGGGCAGCGGCTCCTTTAATGTTTCGCCTGAGGAAGTTCTACTTCCAGATCAGAGGGAGTGCACTTTTGAAAGAAAGTTTACCCTTTCCATCAGCATTAGCTATCAAAAGGATTTCTCTGGTACCTGAAAATTCCCGGCCCTATTCCAGCTTCAACAGAAGCGTTACTATGGCTGCAGCATCCACAACGTATGTTTTGCAAAAGAAGCTAAACTTCTTTATGGTTTGTTTGCATTTAGATGAAAACAAAACAAAACAAAACAAAACAACCCCGACTTAGGCTCAGTGCAGCCCAGTGACCTGTTAGGTTGCACCATGTGCAGGTTTTATGCCTGCTGCTGTGAAAAGTTATGAAGTTGCACTCAGCTTGTGCTGGAGATGTGCATACTTTGCCTGAGATGAGAGCTCTGGGATATTTTGCAGATCAGGTCTCACAAGAAAAAGAGATTATAAACAGATGTTCCTAGTTGTCCTAGCCTAAAGTATATTCAGCAAATACATCTTAAGGTTCTGTAAATAAGGTTACTACACACAATCCCACAGGTACTGGTATTATATGTACATAATAAAGCTTAAGATCTTACTCAATTCTCAGGTATTGCACAAAGAAAGATACTGCCGGATTCTCAAGGGTCAAATATTTCATTCAAAGAGGAGATATTATCATGCTCTGAATAGATACAGTAGTTAGTTTGTACAGCATCTCATAAAAGCGTAATTTGCAGACTTCAGGAGAGAAAGAAATGCTTTAAGGAACACAGGGAATATTTATGTAGCCAGACAAATTACTTGGTTGAGTGGGGTTGTCTTTTCAGGATGATTTTAGAGACTGAAGTCACTCTTTGCAATATGACTTTTGCAATTATTATTATCTCTTGCACTTAGAGATATTGAAATTTGGTTCATGAACGTGCAATTATGATTAAAGCAGTTCATCTTTTTGGCCCATTAATTCATCACAGCAACAAGCCAAATTACCCTGCGTAGAAATTCCAAAAGGAATGGAGTTGGCCCAGGCAACCTCATCGCAACACAGAGAATACCCCCACAAGGTGAACATATCACCTGGGCTTAAATATGCAATTTTAAGGTATTAAGAATTAGTGCAAACTGTGATCTCAAAGCAATGACCCAAATACCTGCAGAATTGAGTTAGAGCCCTTCAACAAAGGCTGATGATTTAAAGACTCAGAAGTAGGACCCTCATCCAATAAAGTGCCAAAATCCATCTCAGTGTGTTTATTGCTGCATCCAGCACTGCAGCCAATAGTCAGCCCACCACAGGCACGCACTTGCTACTCACGCCCACCTTGGGAAGCAGTGATTTAAATGACCCACGGGAAGGTCTGATCCAACCAAAGCACAGAACAACCCCCTCAGAAAGTGGAGCTACCTGGGAAAACGAAGCGGCATTCACATTTTCTAACCAATTGTGAAAATAAACTCAATGATAAATTATTAATGGGAAAGAGACATGTTTTTCTCATGCTTTGCCAAAGTTGCTCCAGCGAATTCCTTCTCTGCTCTGTTTCCCTGAGCAAGCTGTCTCTCACAGCAGCATGAGGCATGTTTTACTGATGATATATCGTTGGAAAACTTGCATTAGGCAAGACTGTAAGATTCAAATCTTATGCAGAAGGGCTCTAGGACTGGAGTGTTACTATACTTACTTCATTATGGAAGTTAATGAAGGCCATTGCTTCAGACAAGAAGATATGCTTATCACACTTGTATCTTATCTATCACTACTACGTTTAGTCAATAGACAATGATGCTGAACATATCTGTGCAAACATACCTAATTTTTTACCCTGAAAGCTAATCAATAATATTTCTGTTAGCATACTTCAGCCTAAACATTGGAAAACAGTGACTGGAAAAACGTAACTGATATTTCCTCCTTGTCCCATATTCACGGGTATTAAATTCTGATTAAGAAGAAAGCAAAGCTTTGCAATTACACGTTCATATCACATACAAAAACAAAAATAAAAAAGAGGTATTCTGAAAATGAGAGCACAACTCATAACTCATTAGACAGGAAATCAGAAAAAATAAACAGTGCCCACACAGGACTCCTCTCCTTGCATTTACACTATCCACAGAGAAGTATTGTCCTGAGTGTAATTCTTCTGCAGCATTCAAAGTTATGATTGCATCGTTTGATAATGGCTGAAGCACTAATATAAAGTCATTACCACTTTCCAGGGAAAACGGCCATGGTAAAAATAACCACCAGGAGAAAAAAAAATGTAAGGAATATATTAATGTCTGAAAAATGACGTGGCTGTAGCCTTTGAGCTGGAGCTGTATGTCTGTGTGTGTGCATCCAAGGCTTGTGCAGTGATCCCCAGGAGATCACTTCTTGCTCAAACAGCAAGAGATGGAAGTGGTGTTGGCCCTGCCACACAGCTCAGCCTTGGTCAGAGTCCCAGGGCTGGAATTCTGCTCTTTGTTCTTTCTCCTCCTAGCACCAGGCTGTTCTCTCTGCTGGGTTTTCTCTAAAGAAGACCACAAGTTTCACAATATTAACTCAACAGAGGAGCCCCCCAGCTCATCCTAGCACACAGCAGAGGACACTGTGTTGGTACGTGCTGATGATAACCACCTCACAAAGCCATATTACTCCAATCCTATCCACCCTGATCTCCCACTTACAGCTCTAAAATGTAACAGCTTCAAAGGCCATGGCAGAGAGGTGCTGCAGGTGGCTCCCAGTGCTCTTCTGTGACTGATGTTCCTCTGTAAATCACGTACTGGCAGTCAATATTCACTGCTAAGAAATCTCTATTTCATCTATTTCCCTTGGCTATAGTTCTTCATAGATATGCATGATACTGAAAAAAAAAAGAGAACAAATCAGGTTATATGATCAAAATTCCATATTTGGTTTTTGATAATTCACTCCCAAGTGACTCATACAGGAACCAGAACCCCTAACTGAAATTACAGCTCCGTGTAATACAAAGTCATTTGCCAATTAATATGATAGCACTAACACCAATGAAAGGCAGCCTGACAACAGGCAAAAATGTGCATATTACAATAACGAAGACTTTATTAGAAACCCTTTAAAAAAGTGACTTCCATATGTTTCATAAAAATTGAATGTTGGCCACTCGTTTATTCTGATTTTGCTTCATTATGGGAAGCACATTTGAAAGCATTCAAAATGTTACACACTGTATTTTATCTTGTTCAGGACTTGGAAGCGGAGTACAACATGTCAGCTGGCCAAAGAAATTCTTTCCCACTTTAACTCCAACTGGTTACAACTGACAAAATCATATCAAACAATGATATTCTGAGCATTGCTGATGCCATTAAGCAGCACTGCAGTTGCAAAGGCACTCTCTTTTGTCAGTACTTTAGAGGCAAAAGCAAAAAAAAAGCTTTCGTAAGGAAAAAACCAACAAAAACATACACAATAATGTCCATTTCCCTGATGGAACACATGAAAAAGCTTCAAGATCTAGAGAAAATATGCATACTCAGAAAAATAAAAAAGTTAGATAATTGTTTTGGTTTGAAAGTGATTCAGTTCTACCAATTATGTTCCGTTGAGCAGGAATCTGTTGATTAGAAATTAACTTATAAATCTGACGTTGTTCCACCCAGATCAATGCAATTCCATCGACTAGCCAAAGGAGCATTGGTAATCAGGCTCATTAACTTCACATAAGCAGAAATTGATTTACTGGTCATGAGAAAGAGCCAAATTAGACTCCCAGATATATATTAATTCTGGTAGACCTCCATGCAAACGTTCTGAGTATGAATGTCTCCAGTAAATATTTTAATAATCTTACAAATGCAATGAAGAAGCAAAGACACAGAGTTTTGCTGTCTGAAAGAAAGAGGAGAAAAGCTGCAATTTGGAAGGAATAAAAGGATAGGAAAAGTCAAAGGAAAGTCTGTGAAAGTGAAGTTCTGGAAACAAATACATTCTAGAGGCTGCAGCAAGGTGTAACCTCAGCACAGCAGGGGGGAGACAAATAAGTTGTCAAAGCCGTTCTGAGCACTCATACCTTCAGAACAGCCATGGACTGGGATGATTGTCTGCTGCACCGAGGGACTTCAGCCTCCTGAAGTGTTTTATATGAGTAGATGGATCAAGGAGACAAATACTGGCCTATTTTGTGAGAAATATCAATATTAAACTTCATCTGCCCGGGATTTAAATGGATGGTAGAAAACCTGGGGGAGAATGGTGAAAAAGAGAGGGGCAGTGTTCTACAAAACATGAGACCTATATTTTTCCCCAGTGGAAGGTTTGAAGGACTTCATTTAGTTTTGATCTTTCAGAAATAGAGGATATTGATTCAAACTCCAAACCCAAATGTCGTGTGTACTCTCCAAATGAAAATTTCACTTGAATAAAATAAAATAAAATAAAACAAAATAAAACAAAATAAAATAAAATAAAATGCTACTTAATTATAAGTATTAATGGTGACATTTGTCAAACACACCTTTACTCTTTAACTTCAGGTGGAAAATCAGGATGGTCGCATCCTAACGATAGTCTTGCTCTGCAGTCTTCCAAACAAAGTACCTCCAGGACTGTGGGATTCTCATGACCTTTTTTTCCCTTTTTTTTAATAAAGACATAGGTGGTTATTTTTTTAACATTATTTTATTTGCTTTTATCATTTTAACATTATTTTTAACGTTGTCAATGCATTATAAATGTACAAATCATATTGTACAGTATTTTCGTACAGCAGATCCAACAGATAACACTGGGCAGGTAATGTTACTAATGAAATTAATTTAGCAATGAAAGGGAGTTAGAAAGGAGTCTGGGCCGTGCAGAACTTCAGTGGCTGCTGAAAAACTGGTAAGATCATGAGTTTTCCACAATAATTTAGAAAATGCTATACCTGGAAAATATTTTTAGGTTTTGCAGAGTTTGCAGACACCTGTGCATTCTGACCTCCAGTGAGGACGCTAAAAATAGGAGTCAAGGTAGATCTACACTCTGCCTTCCGAAAATAGCCTTGTAGCCTGCATTTAAACAGCTACAAATAATAGAGGAGTTTATGTAGGCATCACCTCTGAGCATGGTGGTCAAGCAGATCCTGAAGGGCTGACTATCAATTTCCCATTTTGTTGCAGATGTACATTTCTTATTCCCTTGACTGCACAGATCCCAAAACGAGATGCACCGACTCCATGCCCAGACCCATCAAAGTCACCAGCAAAGCTCTTCTGAACTTTGTGGCCACCAGCTGCAGCCCTGAGCAGACCAGCCAAGGTCATTCCCAGTTCAAATGCCACCAGCGATGGTTGGACAAGGGGAGATACGTTTATAAAACAAATAGGGATTATTACAGAGAAATCTGGTGGAGGGATTTGCTGCAGTACTAATTTATCTACTCAATAATTAATAAGCCTGATGCAGGCTGTTTTTATCCTAAGCTCTCCAAGTCCAAGCTTCAGCCATGGCATTTTCTGCCACCATTATCTCAATATGAATCATTAAGAGATCAACTGAGGAAGCCCTTTGCCTTTCCCCTGCAGCTTCAACATGATGCCAGTTCTATATGGCTGGACTGAAAACCCTTTAATTATTCTGCTGATTTTTCCCTGAACTCCCCTGAATTTTCAGCTGGCTTCATAAGCTGTGGGCAGCAAAACAGGATGGCAGCATCGCTGCCTTGCCTTCCCCAGCAGCAGAGATAAGGAGCAGTGCTGTCCCCAGACTTGTTCAGCCATCTCCTATTGTTCACTGATACTCAGGATAAGATCTCCTATCCTGCAAGAATCAGCTACATTCATTATTCTTTGTTATACGACCTTACATTTTGTGGTATGAAACACATATTGATTGAATACTCGTCTGACAGGCCTATAATTACTCAGGTCATCCCATTTGCCCTCTTTAAATAATGGCAGAACACGAGTTTTCATCCAGCCTACTGAAGTTTCCCTAGCGACCCAAGACTTATTAAAAATAAACATTAATGATCCAAAGAGTAGCTTAGCCAGCTCTTAAAAATTTTAGGTGCCCATTACCCAGACTTGTCCATTTAACAGAGCCCAACTTCATAAGCTTTCACTTAACCACCTCTTAACCACTCCAGATGCAAATGGTCCCTTCCTGCACAGTAGCAGTATTACTGTGCCAGGGAGGAGGGGAGCACTGACAGCAAACCCTCTGCTGCACTTGTTGCACTTCTTGTCCATCCTGTCCTACCTAAAGAACATTATAAAAAAGGCTTTGACTTGCTGGCCATACATTTTCATTCACCCTTTAACCCTCTCCCTTACCATAACCAACAAACTGTGTATATATATTTTCTGTTATATGTTCCCAACCACCTGAATCACAGTTTGGTACAGATTATTTTACCAAGGACGAGGGGAGGAATTTAGGGAGCTTTACTCTTTTCACCTTTGTGCAGCTGGATCTTCCAGAGAACAAAAAGTAAATTACTAAGACTACTTTGCCCATTAGCTCACATCAAGGCATGGGGACCACTGAAACCACTCTATTCATCCAGTGATCAGTTACTCTCTTGCCGGGGAGATGAGATCTGCCACAGGGCTGCCTTTTTCTGGTTGCAGTGCACCTTCACCCAAGGAAATGTCAACCACAGTTCTTAAGAAACTCTCTCAGTGCTGTCATCCCCAGAGCCCTCCCACCCTGCAAACAAAGCATCACACATCCTGTGTGGTTTGTTTTCCCAGCAGACGTGGCCGAGTGCCTCAGCTCATATTTTAGTTGTTAAAAAATTGAACTCGAATGCAGATGACTCATTTGTATTAATTGCCTGTGACTGACAAGGGTAATGCACTTTGATCTAAGTGCCATTTCCCTGTGCCTTCTGCTTGCTTCCTTCTTCCAAAGGAGCAGAAAGAGCCACTAATTGTCATATTCAATACTCTATATTTCCTGCAAGCAATATCAATTTAATTAAATTTACATGGTCGTAAGTGACCGGCTACAATTCCTCTCGTCTTGTTTATACAGGGCACTAGGATTGATGAATCTCCATTTCACTGCTGACATCTTCATGTGAAGTGCTCCCTCGGTCTCTTACTGACCTTCTTTTTAAGCTGTTTTCTACCCTTTGCACTCAGCCACTCACACTGCATTGCTGAGAGGGTTGGAACAAAGGTCCTCTCCCTCCGGAGGTGTTGGAGAGCAGTTCATAAAACCCAAACCTCCATATGAGCCACTACCTCAACCAGCAGCTCCCAGCCAGAAAGAGGGAAAAGAAGGAAGGAGAGGAAGAAAGAAAAGGAAGGAAGAAAGAGGAGTGAGGGAGAAAGGGGAAGATGAAGGCCTCTTCTCAAATAGTAAACTTATTGGGGGGAGAGGGGGAAGAAATCCACTGAGTTGAGAGAGACGCAAACTGACAATGAAAGTGCAGCTCAAATTCAATATCTTGTATGCATCACATCAGAGCTTGTGCCATGTCTAATTCACCTTGAATTGAAGTCATCACATTTTATCTTTCATGAGAAGTGTAAGAAAAATAAAGGATGTTGTTTGGGTCTCTATGAAAATAGGGCAAATCTTTAGAACAATGGTAAATTATTTCTAATTCATTGCAAGAGAGTAATAAAATAAATGACATAGAGCTGTCAAGTAAAATTTATCTAAACAGTTCTACAAATCTCAGAGGAAAACTTCCTTCTTCTGCAAAACAGTTACAAGGAAGTGGGTCAGCTGTATAAATCTAAATGTAAATTCCTCAGTACACCATGACTAAATCAAACCATGAGGAAATCTTGGATTGAATATCTGACTTGATTTATATTAAATGCAGACAGCATACTTGAAAGGTTTGCACTGAAGGCAAACGGCTTCAATATAAAAACTTATTAACGGCAAGGGAGGGGTTGATGTCAGACCCCACTGCAAAAATCAGACATCCCTGCATCCACATTTACTATAATTGTGGACCAGCAGAAGATGGAGGTTCTTTGACCCACATCAGGCCTGAGCTGGGTTCCCAGTGCTCTGTCTTTCTGCATCCTTACCCACTAGATTTGTCCCACAGTAAAGGTGTTGCACATGAAGTGAAAGGAAGATGGACATACACATATATATTCATTTGTATATATATATATGTTCATTGTACGTATATATATATACATATATACACATAGACATACACTTAGGTACATATATTCTCTTTCTTTTTTTGTGTATGGTGGTTTTTTTGCCTTGGCAGCTCTTTACACACCTGACCTCCATCAGTGCAGCCCTCAGGCCATTCTCCCCAATTCCTGCTGTGGCTCCTGCAGGAGTTCTGCACAGGTAAAGGCACTGCAGGGGCTCAGCCACTTTCCTCTCATCAGACAGCTTTTTCCTGTAGCAAAGTCTTCAGAGTTCTACATTAGCTGTGAAGATGCATTTGATATGGAGCAGAAGCAAAGCAGACTGATTATACCACTGTTGCCATGTGTGTTCAGTCAGAGACAGAACTCAAAGCAGCCAAAAGGCAAATCTGGCCCAGTTTCTCCTCTTTCCCTCCGGGGAGAACTCAATCAAGAATTGATTAATGCTTGAATTCTCATCAAGAATTAATAAGTTCCTGATGTGGTGAAAATGAATAGTCTCAGAGAAGCAGCTAAGCTTGTTGCTTTGTGTGGGGGGAAAAAAAGGATATTTGGCAACTCTGATGCTACAGAGAGGGGGGATTCTGAACTCCCCGACTGCTTATGCTTTTTTAATAACATAATGAATGAATTGACTGAAGGCCAGTTCTCACAGATTGGAAGGGATGGTTTCTCAAGCTCTTGAGTGATGCTCAAACTCCCTACAAACATCTTAGGAGAGACCTGGGCACACCCCTATGCAATCAGAGCAGGAGTTAGATCCTAGTAAAGAGGAAACGCTGCAGCTCAGGGTGCCTTGGAAATGCCTTAAATCTTGTGCTTCTCCAGAGCTTTTGCAGGTAGAAACTAACGTTAAGAGTGGAGGGGATTTCTTGCTATGGGATTTTAAGAAATATATTTTAAAAACTCTGAATGTCGCTGCTCAACCATTGGTTGGAGCATCCACTGAGGAAAGGGCTCTTCCAACCTCAGCCAGGTCAGGCCTCTGGGTCACATCTCAGTCCCAGGGTCCTGGTTCCCAGACCATCCTGCTGGGGTCCAGTCTCACCACTATAAGAATACTGGAGAACTCACCCCAGTGACCTCCTGCTCCCATATGTCTGCCTGGCCTCACCTGCAGAAGCTGCGAGGAGGCAGATGTGTCTGGAAATCTGCTGCTCATTCAGGAGGTGCTCTGCACAGATAGGACTGAGCTTTAGGTGCACACATCCAGAGAGACCATGAAGGATAATAGCAAAATACACCTGCTCCAATATAGGAATGGATAATAAGCACTTGCAGAGGTCAGGCTGCTGCTTCTAAACAAGAGTTACAGAACTGGACTGGGATGTTTTGGCTGTTTTTTAAGGTCTAATTTCAAATCCTCAAGCAGCAAATTTTCAAGAACAAAAAAAAAAAAATAGATGCTGAAACACAGTTAAGAGTCAAGATCTGGAGGCAAGAGAGTCAGAGCACACATTATTGAGGTAAGGAGAAGGCTTCTTTCACTCCAGGAGGGAGAAGAGGCAGGGAAATAATAATCTCAGGTGATTTCCTATAATCACTGTGTCCTCAAAGCCTTCCAGAGGGCACAGCCAAGGAGGTTACAAAAGTTATTATCTGAAGAGACACAGGAACAAGCAATATCCCTGGCACAATCGCTGCCTGTAATTATCTTGAAGCATTTCCTGGAAGAGTCATCATGCACGGTCGCAACATCTGCCTATTTCCCCGGTGTAACCACAGCAACACTTGCTTTTCTGCTCCCAGTGGCAAAAAACAGAAAGGACTGGGAATAACAGCACGGAGTGGGGATGCTGGGTGAACACCACAGAATGTGGAACTCTGCATTTGGGCCACGTAGGAGCACTGGTTCCTCTAAATAATAATAATAATAATAAAAACAGTTATCAAACAGCGAGCCCTGGAATTTAGCACCCAAGAAGGGCTTTGTTTTGCTCTGCCAGCAGATGCTTTGGGCTGCAGAAGAGGACTGTGTTACAGAGAGCTGTGCTGCTCACTGCCAGCCCAGGGGTGTGGGATGCAGTGCAACTCTGCAGCGCCTCCAGGGGATGATTCAAATTAAAGGCAGAACCGGCTAAGATACTACTGAAAAGAAACAACTCAAAAGCCTCAATCAGGTTATCTGTTACGTGTAAGGGGTTTTATATTTTACTGCTCGCTGCTCCTCACAGAGCAGAAAACCTAAAAACAGATTTCTGTTTTATTTCACTCATTTTCTTCTGTTGCCACACAAACACTCGTTTGCATTCACGCAACAAACACAGTAATGTATATCCCCATAAAAACTGGTGGGACATGCTGAATTTCCATGTGGAAAATCGCATTGAACCTGTTCTGTGAGCACCAACAAGATCCCTCTGCCCCACAAGGGGCCCTAGAAGCAGAAATCTCCCTTACCGGCCCCAGCCCCTTGAGGCAGGGGAGCCACACAATTCATATGCAAAAATACGTGTTTGCAACAAAATGTGTCAAGCAGCGCTCAGCCCAATAGGAACAACTCCATCTGGAGTATTTGGGAGCATTCCGGAATAGCCAACCTGCTGTTCTTTTGTCAGAACATAGCCAATGGGCTTTGCTGCTGTAGTACAGCTCATTCCCTTGCCGAAGAAAAGCATCACAGAATGGTGAAACCAAGGGAAAACCACAAAAACAGTCAATATTTTCTCAGCCAAAACCTCAGTATAACTGCGTGCAGTGGTTAAGATGGGACTACACAAATACAGTTAGAAAGTGATGACGATAAGAACATTCTTAGCACCTTCTTCAGCTGCCTGGACAACTGAAATAACGCACACAGCCCACCCCTGAAAAAAGGAGAATAGAAAGAGACATGCTGCTTCAAGACTAATTGAACCAATAATCAAAGGCTGTCTCTAATTCCTGGACTAGGAGGTCAATTACCGAAATAAATTTGACAGCAGATAGATGGCAACAGTGTGCAATTACCATTTAAAGACTTGATAATTATGGCAAGAATTAGTCTGTATTTTCAACTGCAGCAAAAAGAAAAGTCCATCAGTTTTTAGCAGTTATTATCGTGATTATAAGTAGAAATGGTTCGGCTCCGTCTTGTCAAACTGACAGAAACCTGAAAATACAATGGGCACTGATAACAGCCTCATGAAATGAGCCGGTCGAGTTTAAAAGTTTCCTTTCTTTACGTGGAAACTTAAATTGCAGACGTGATAAAACGTTAACATTCAGAGCACTTGGCAGGGAGGGGCGTAGATAAATTTACCCTCATAAATAATAGGATTGAGAAGCTCATATTTTTTATGAGATTTGCCAAAATTAGTCAGAGCACGGTCTGCTCGTTCAGACAAACTCTCCATTTTGAAAGCTAGAGGCACAGGCACAGTCCCACACATCTGAATAATTCAGGTGCTGCTCTTCCATCCACTTCTGCTGCTGGAACCATTAGGTTTGTGCTCTCAGGGCTCCATGAGCTTGGTGATTATGGTTGGGTGTTTGTGTGTGTGTGATTTCTATTATTTTTTAACCCGAAATCTAAAATTCTCTGTAAAACAGCTTGATGACTTTTCTGTCGTTGGGACAATTGTAATGTTTTCCCTTCTGAAACAACCCACAACCAAATATACAGATCTGGAGTCCTGTGAACTCTGGACTGACATAGGCAGACATGCCCCCTGCCACCAACATTTCTTAGGTGCAAACTTCAAACCTGCAGATCGGTTCTCCTCCCCCTTTTCTTTACTTCAAACTCTCAAACCCCTCAGAAACATAAGAATCAGAGCATCATTAAGGTAAGAAAAGACCACTAAGACCATCGACTCCAACCATCACCATATTGACCCGAGGCACTGGGTTGGAGCACATCAGGAACAACCCTTGGCTCTTGGTGAATGAGGTTACAAACCTGCAGTGCTTACCCACTGGAGAACATGGCTGAAGTGTGGGACCGGCAGCACTTCCCCACAGCGACTGAGGTGCATCACTGCAGTTCCATTTCCAGCAGGTGGCAAAAGTCCCAAAGTAATGACATTTTATTGTACTATCGAGGAACACGATAAAAGATTTGATCGTTAGAAAAAAAATGCTCTGCCCTCAAAATAGTGCCAACTTGGTATTAAGAGCAAAATACCAACATGTTATCTCCTCCAAAGGCTGCAGCTGGGTGCAGTGCTAGCCCCACTGCTTCATTCTCCCTCCAGTGAAGCACATGATTGTGAGACTTCTTTCTCCATTATGCTATTGGGAACAGTGTAAATCTCATTATTCCAGAATATGAATAATAATAATAAAGATGTGGAATGCCCTTGATCCCTTCCTGAAAGGTGAAGGCTTGTTAGCACAGCTCTGCCTGCTCCTACGTCTACATGGAATGCTTTCAGGAGGGTTGGAAGGTGAAGAAAGCATTAGAAATTCCTGCAATCTTCTTGCAAAGGTGAAGCAGGGAAACACAAGAGCATTTCTTTTCCTAAGAGAACTGTTCTCATGAGAGCACAGTAAACACCCCAGGGTTGGAAGCAGGGATTGCTGTGTGAGTAACTCATATCTCACACCTGAGCACACATTAAATCTTTAACATTTCTATTAAGGACTTTTTTTTTTTTTTTCCTTTTAAAATTGATTTTGTAGCAATATCAGTTGCCACAGATTTGCCTGATGACTTTTAATGACTCCTCAATAGCAGCGGTGTTCCTGCTTCAGGTGCTGCCTGGTAAACACCCCTGCACAGTCAATGTAAAAACCAAAGAAATCCCATTGTGTTGAGCACTGGGAGGAAAATATGCTATGAAATGAGGCCCTTGGGTTCAGGTTCACCCTGCTGGTCCATCAGGTCTATCTGTCCATCTCTGGTGCCGCACAGCCCCCATGGAGTCACCTCACCACCAACACTACAGATGGAGCCTGGAGCACATGCCCAGCACAGCAATGCTACCCAAAAACAAACAAACCAAACCTGCTAATTGCAGCTAAGGCTTTTGAAGATTACATCAAGTCAAACTTTTATTAGCAAAGTTGAATTTCATGTAAAATGAAAATATCTTTTAAAACCATACGTGCACATATGCATGATACAAACAGCCACTACGGTACAACACGGTTCTCTAAACTTTAATCAATGCACACTAACATTTAGCTCAAAAAGGAACATCTTAACGGTGACACCACATTTGCTTTGATCTTTTCTCATGAAATTACAAAGTGTTGTTCAAAGTAATAATAATAACAATAAAGAAACAGTGTATGCTTTGGCTCAAACCCATGTATTGTTTTCTGCATGGCAGCTGAAAAACCAGCACACAGCATGGAAATCACTCATCTCATCGTGTGGTTAGAACTTGTACATGAAAGATACAGAGCTGCAATGTAAACACATACTGGTACTCCAACATTGCTATTTACCATATATTGGGATGCTGAACATTTGAAGGGATGCATCCATTGTCAAAGAAAGGAAATCCTCTTGCCATGAAGAACTAAAGTATGTATTTTTAATATATGTTCTTTCAAATACTTAGACTAATCTAGACTTACCACTCACCTGAAAAATAATGGCTATAAGAAAATATGATGAGATTTCCTTTCAGAAATGAATGCTTTAACTTTAGTTTACAAAACTACATGTGGAATTAACTGTAAAGAAAAGATAATCCTTAGTATAGGAAGATTGTGCTGGCACTTTGTTCACCTCGACTACTGGACTGTAAACCTCTCATGCACTGTATTTGACCTATTAAGTCAATGGAAGTAGACATCAGAATAAAGAGCTGCTCATTAAAATTGGGATAATAAGGCCACAACAGAATAAAAATCGTAAATCATTAAATGATACGCTATTTAAATCCATTTAAAACTTGTATAACAGGGAAGATTTTGTGCTTGCTATACATGCAGACATTTGAATCCTGAGGGAAATGCCATTTCCTGGCACGGTTTCCAATCTTGCTCCTGCTGAGGACCCAGGCCTACATGCAGCCCTCTGCTGAGGAATGGCAAAGAGAACTTGAGATCACGTCCTTAGATTTGGCCAATTTTTTTATAATCCATACATTGAATACGATCTTAGGGCTGAAATTACAACCCGTACCAAATCAATAATGCACTCCAAATGAGCTCGCCAGCACTGGAGCTTGCACACAAGGTTGTTTTCTTCAATCATTTGTTCATTTCTCAGGGGTGTGTGCTCCCCATTGGTCAGGAGGAATGGATTTTATTTGCTTATCTTACACACAAATCCTGACAACTTTTTGAGAAACATCCATACCTCTTCTTGCTCCAGAGGGGGCTCCTTAAGGCCACAAGTCAGGATTCCTGCCACCAGGGAAATGTCTCTCCTTACTGGGTAAAACTGCATTCCACGCTGGCACGGATATCAAATCTGAAAGCGTTTCTCCTCTCACAGCAAAAAGCAATGGCATAGGATAGCCAGCTGCAACCAAGAACCCCTGGAGCCCATAGTTACTAATTGCCTGACACAGCCTGCAGGCTCATGCCCCAACTCCCTCATCCCCTTTTAACCAACACCCCCGGCCAGAGCAGTACTGCTACATCCTGCATGGCCTTCTGCAGAGCAGCAGGACAGCTGGCAGCACCTTCCACTCACCCTGCACGGCCACACTCCCTGTCTTCTGTGGCAGCACCCTAGGTTGGTTGGCTTGCTCTCGCAGTTCACTTCTGAAAACAAACCTAAAACTCCACGAGCTCCTGTGCTTTCCAAGATATGCTGCACGAGTTGTACCCTTGCAACATCAAATAAAAAAAGAGAAGGGTAAAATAAATGATTAGAAAAGAGAAAAACGTTCATGTGAGCAGGACTCCCTGGGAGATTCAGCCGTTTGTTTAATCTTCATTGGGCATATTCCTCAAAACTCAGTGCACACTGTACAAATCCCAATGCATGTCTTTTTGTCACCGTGTGATTTTTAGGCCCTGAAGCACAATGAAACACTAACATTAAGATTTAAGGATCGGAATTAAAATTTTAATAGAAAAAGCACTCATTCCAGCACAGATGAGTAGCACATCACAGGAATGTCATAAACATAGCTTAGCAGCAGCAGAGCAAGTGATAGCACGGGGGATTTATTCATTCTTCGATAAGCTGACACTCGCTAATGTGATTTGAAGCCTGTGTCTGTTTAACATAGGTGTTTTCCAGGACAATGAGTTTGGTGGATTGCATCGACTCACAGCTCAAGAAAACACAGAGCTGTGGCTGCTGATAGGTGGCCCGGGTTGGAAGGGACTCAAGGATCATGAAGCTCCAACTCCCCTGCCACAGGCAGTGGTACTCTAGGTGAGAACCCCACTGCTGGGAACGCTGCCTACTTCAGCCCTTCCCAAGCTTGGCACAAGGACAGCGGTGCAGTCTTGTGAGGTGCCCACCCTGATTGCTTTCCTCAGACATCCATCCCTTAAGCATCTTTGCCTAAGGACACAGTCAGTGTTTTCCAGGCGTAACGCCCAGGGGCTCTGTAAGCTGTGCAGCTGGGGATGCTGAGAAGGGAAGGTGAGGAACCATCTGAGATGGAGCTGGAACTTCAGTAAGGGCTGAAACATCTCCATGTAAAACACAGCACATTCAATGAAAATGACAGAGAACAAACCAAGGCAGCAGCCTGAGCCAGTGCAGATGATTCCTAGAGGAAATGCGTTAAAACCAGATAACTATTGCAACAGGAGCTGCCACAAGCATCACCAGCTCTCAGGCTTCATCTGTTTCAGGCTTCAGCAGATAAAGATCCTGGTGTGAAATGGCTTTGTTGACAAGATGCCCATTTTCACGTTTCTCCACCTATGCTCCCTACTTCTTAAATGAAGCTTTTATTAATAATAATTATAATAATAAATAAATGATGTTGACTTTGGAATCCCTCAGTATTCGGAACGAGTGAAAGACAAACTACAAAGATTTATAAATAATAAAAAAAGGAATGACGTGGTCAATCCCTTCACAACACGGGGGGGGCTCATGGATACAGAGTGAGGGCTGTTTTTGACAGATTCCTGCTCATCCTGCTCACACACACAGCAGCACAGCTTGGGGTTTGGTTTTCAGGGTTGGCTTTTTCAAAATAGAGGCTGTAGGAAAGGTCCTCACAAGCAAAATACTAAACAAAGAGATGAGAAACGGATAAACAGCAACATCAAGCACCAAAGCCCCTTCCTATGTTCAGAAAATATGCACAAGTAGCTGCCTGTAGTCCATGGCCTTTCCACTGTTAGGAAAGTGCACTTCTATGTACAACCAATACAGTTTTAGTAGTGGGGGCTGTCTGTAATCCTGTAATCATTTGAATGATTCTTGCTTCCTCTCTTTCTTCCAATGAAGTCATGGAGACCAGGAAGGAGCCATCAGGGATATTTGCCTAATTAACACCATGACGTAAAATGGCTTTTAGAACCTCCTTGAGTAATCATTCAAAAAGTATTTTAATTGAAGCAATGATGACTTGTAAGTTCAAAAAGAGATGAAGCAACACTAACACTCTACTACTTTCAAAAGAAAATCAGAAGATTCCAATACAAAAAGACCAAAATAATGTGCTGAGCAGCTTTGCTGAGTTAGTCGTGGGAAGCACTGGCAAAGAACAGAACCAGATTTAAACCAGCATTCAGTAAACACAATACAAAGAAACTCTACTGTGATATTTTCTCTTTGCTTTCGCTTCTGTTTATTTAACAACGAATAGTTTGAAAATAAACAATCATCTGAAAGTCAGGTAGATCTGTTTTGTGGGATACTAAAAAGAAGTAAGACTTATATGACCGGTATACACACAACTCTGCTGAAAAACCTGCTTTGCTGGTTGAAAGTCATACCAAGAAGCAATTCTACTCCTACACAGCTATACAGACCCATGCTAGCAACATGTCTCATTTCAAAATAAAACAAGGCTGCTTTTCACTTGTGTCACTATTAATATCATCTGTACAACATCTCCATGAACTGTATGCTAGCACACAAATATACAGATTTGAGACAGACAAAGCACTTTGCTTAGAAATGCAGCTTGCAGAGACTGAGGAAAACAAATCAAAACTCTTTCTAATGATGGTGGATGGGAACCCTGTTTCACCTTGCCACAGGAAAGTTACTGCAGCTTAACTTATTTAAGGAAATAGTGCCAGCTACTGGAGAGATCATCCACAAGGCCAGAGCTTTGTCTTCTGAGAGCAAATTTTCTGTGGGGAAAGTTGCATCTCAAAGTATTGGTAACTGCAGTCAGCTGTAACCACTAAAACAATTTTAGAGTATCATAAGCAAAGGAGTTTACGCCTGTACGAAAATATTATACAATATAGAGAATATTTCTCTCCCGTGTTTTAAAATATTATTTTTCTCAGTAGGATGCATTGTGCCACTATGCAGAGTACCCTGTGCTTTTGCTTACTTTCCTTTCTGTTTCCTGATCTCTGTAATACTGAGATCACGATACACGAGCGAATACCACAGATAAATGTATGTACAAAGTGACAACAGCCACAGAAGGAAAAAAAAATACTATACAGAGAACCATATTACAAACGTAAGAAACATGGAGTAGCAGTTAATTATACGTACATGACACTGAGAAATTCTGTTTTGGTAAGACTGACATATTTTGTATAGTAAAGAATGCTTTGTTTTGTTTCAATTAGAAGAAAATACCTAAAAATTAGGATCGAAAAGTCTCAGAAATCATCTCTTAGTGGCAGTGACTTTTTTCCCTGTTACCTGATGTCAGTCTTGCTCAGTTGGCAACCTGCTTCCAATCCCTTGTGGTAACTGTGGAGTACTGATCAATATAAATATCACAATTAAACATGAATCTTCTCATTCGAATTTTATGTGTGGAGAGGAAAAGTTGCTGTAGAGCTCCCATTGCCTTCAACTGATCCTTTTTCCTTAGATCCAGAATAAGCTCCAATAAATGAACCATCTTCATTGAACATCCCGTGCTCCCCTTCTCCATAATCTACCAGACTATCAGCACTTCCAGTGGCTTTAATGTCCCCGTTAACGGACCGCAGGCTGCCTTTCAGCGGCTTTTCATCGCTGTCACTACAAAACAAAGAAACGCCTTTCCAAAAATCTAGCTTTTGATTGCATGCTTGGAAACTGCTCTTTTACCGTGAAGAATGCAGCAGGAGGAACGAGCAAAGGAAACATTTCTTGGTAGGTTGTACATTCAGAGCAACCCAAGTCCTCTTTGGTTCAGTGCATCTTGCACAGTTCATCCACACTCATCTATGATATGCCTGAATGCCATGAGCATGATTTTCTAACCAACAGAATTAATAACATATGAATCTGCTCAGATGTTGTATTTGCTCAACGGTATTTTGAGGGGTAAATGGACAAACCCACCACCAAAATTAAGAAAAATAAGGAAGAAATTATATTACCTATTCATTCTATTGGCAATGCAGAAGAATAACCAAAGCAGCCTAACTTCTGTTGACTGACTGGCTTTCCACTGACCTTTAGAATCATCATAGAACGAATGGCTTGGGTTGGAAGGGACCTCAAAGATCACCAAGGTCCAACCCCCTGCTGCAGGCAGGGCTGCCAACCTCCATACCTTTTCTTATTCCTAAACAACTGAGAAAGCAGTTCCATGAAAGGCCACTGTTAACATCCTACAGACTCAATTTGCAGGTGGCTTGCTCAATAACAAATGCTGGTGAAGCCTATCATAGCTATAAAGAGAAGTCCCAAGGCATATGGCCACATGCCCCCAGTTTGCTGCAGCCCCCAAGTGCAGCACCCTGCCTGGCTCTGTAGGGGTTGAATGAAGGGAAGGGGACATCAGCATTCTAAATAAACCTATCATGTTCTAAATATAATGTAAATTCTAAAAAGTAATCAAACACAAAGAGGAGAGGGAATGTAGATTAAAAGATTACTAAAGGATAAAACTGGGGCTCTGAACTAGCCCTTGCTAACACCAATCCAGTTTGAAAGTTTTGGTAACGTTATATGAGGAATGACAGAAAAACACATCTGAACTTCACCTCAACCACACCTAAGCTTAATCTCTACAGCATATAATCAATTACACGCATAATCTATACAATAACAATATGTCTACTTATAAGAAAAGGCAAATTTGGAGTTTGGGGGGGGGGGAAAGGGAAGGGGGTAGTGGAAGGGTCAAAGTGATCAACCTCAGGACTTTCTTACCTTTCTAAATATTTGTCCCATTAGAAAGCATTAAAAATTAAATAAAGATGAAATTATGCAGAAAAAAAAATATTCCAGTACAAATAATGTAGTATATATAAGTGGGATTTCATCAGAAGTGTTACTTCGTGAAGGCCAGCTGCATCAGTTTCCCAGCATGGCTCCTATAATAACATATTTTTTTTCATATCATGGTTAAATAGAAATACTGACAGCTTTAGTTATTTTGGTTCAGCCAAAGCGATAATTTCAGTTCTCCTACAGGAACTTCTGTAGTGAGATGGTAGTTTTCAGTTGGTTGTTTTTTGTGGGCTTTTTTTGCCATCTCTCTCACAATATTTCAAACTTTTATTTTATTTCACAAAAGGAAATTTCCTCACATTACAGGGTAAGGGCCCAGTGGGCCTTCAGAAGCCCACTGAAGACACAGAATTCTTTCTATTGGCTTCAGTGCACATCAGAGCACGACCCCAAATTATCCAATATATTTACATTATTCATACAATGTTTAAAAAAGAAAAAATAAAAGTGAAAAACAACCACAGATGCACCGACATTTACTTGTATCCCAATCTGGATGGATTTCAGTATGTTGGATATGCCTGTATATCCCTACTATTATCCACTCATGTCAGGTTTGCTTTAGAAATGAGAAATAGCGTTACACTTGCATGCTATAAAAACGTCCTAACTAATGATGACGTCTGGAAACAAACAAAAGCCCAAAAGACAGAAACGCTTGTTAACACAGGTCCTATTTACCTATATTCCCCAAAGATTTCATCTTTTATTGATTGAGCTTCAGGGTCTGGATGCAAATCTTCTTTTTCTTTCACTGTACAAATAAAATAAAGCACAGATCTGTATGCCATGTTCCGTGGCGGATTTCTCATTTTGCAGGCATGATGGAAGAATCACCTGTCATCTCCTACAGCCAAACCCAGGGGCAGCAATGACCATACCCAACAAGCATGCTTCTACCAACAGCTTGGTGCCATTGTGGAATTGTTAAAAAGCCATTAAGTGTTTGCGCTTAAATCTTTACACGTTGCTTTGAAAAATAAAGAATTATGCTTAGCAAAACGGGTGCTCAGCAGCGTGGCTACTCATGCAAGTTATGGCAGTTGTTAGGCAGCAGTTATCAGGTAGGAAGTGGGCACATATCCCAGCCAGACAGGGCTCAGAGCCTTTGCTGAAGTACGTGGCTCTGCAGGTGCGCTATGCACTGTGAGATCCAACAAGCAGAATCTAGACCTGAGCTGCAGCTCTGACCCGCACACCACACCGCTCCACACAGAGAGCACGGTTTCACTTATATTCATTAGAACCCATTCTGTGGATATTTATCAAAAGCTGCAAATCCTAATTGGATGTTTTCGCTTGCGGCTTTGCAGTCTCCAGAGATAACAGGCTGAAGAATGTCTGTTATTAGCATGCGAGCACAGCAGAAGGACAATAAATCCATTTACCTGAGTATTTTCCTCCTTTATTTCTTCTGACAAAGCAAATAGTTAGCAGCATCAGAGTGAGCAAGGCAATGGCACACATCAGTCCAATAAACCAGCCCTGGGTGGAAATTCCATCGTAGATGCCTGCATAGGCTTTGTGAAACAGGAGTTAAGAAAAAAAACATGAATCAGATGAAAATGGCATCACCCTGCCATTAAGCAAAGACATAACATCGTCTTCATTGAATCAAGATTGAATCAATCGCTACTTATCATGTTCAGCATAAAGAAATACAAGGCAGAAATATGTCCAGAGCGTGACATCTTTAGACGTCAGGTAAGCATGCTGACTACAGGGCACAATATAGACATTTTGGAAAGGTAATTCTGAGAGAGTGTTTGACTCAAAGGATTAATGCCAAACAGGAAAGCTGAACAGAGAATTGTTAAGTCTTTCATGCAAAAGTAGTTTTGTGAAAGAAACAGAGTTAAAAATGCACCTGATGCATGCAAAGCACTGGACTGGCACATTTAAAATGGATTATATCACAGCACTACACAAAACCACACTGGTAAAGCTATGCTTTGTAAGGGTTTGTAATTGTTCCAGGTTCTTGTGCATCAATTAAAGCACAAGGCTCATTTATGTTCCCATGGGACTTTACTATAAGAGCCAGCTTAAAAAACACAGAACACAATGATGCAGTGAAGTCTTTGGTGCGATCTCATTGCACAATGTCATATATAACGTCAACGTTTACTGACATTCAAAACAAATCTGTACCATCTTGAAGAGTTTCATTTCTCACCTCTCCCCCTCGTCTCAATTACATCTTCAAAAATGCTATTGTTATCAACCCAATTCTTAGTCACTAGACGAACTGTATATTCAGTTCCAGGCTCAAGTGCCTCAATGGGGTGAAACTTTTGGGTGGGGTTTACTGCTTCTGAATTCTTGCCGATCCCTTTACCTACAGAATGTACATATTCAAGTCATACTGATTAATTCAATTCATTGAACAAAAATCCTGCAAAATGCAGTTAGAAATAACATCAGTAACACACAAATATGAGACATGAGAATTTTTTTTACGTTCATCATCAGATAATCTGATTTTCCAAAGCTGGCAGTCAACTAAAAAACATTCCCCCGTTTGATTTTTTAATATAGCACCAAATAAAATAAACAGCAGACTGAAATAATCCTGATGTTTATGAAGGGTTTTGTACATTTCCCAAGATGAAAGTCAATATTGATGGGGGATTATGGATCTGCTTTAAATAATGCGTACTTAAAAAATTACAACTTGAAAATGGGCTTGCTTTGTATAGATAATCTGAGCCTTGATGCTTCTCCCATTGAACCAAACGCAGCAGGGAAGCAGAGATAGCTTGTTAGCTGGAAATGGATTCTTATACGTCTCATGAAAAAATTAACACTGGGATTTGTACTCATTTCTCCCCTGGCAGTGATTTTCCACGTCCTTTTAAAGTCCACAATGCCCATGGAAAGCACTGTTTTAGATAAAGAGGAGGGTTTCTTTTAAATTGATATTTAGGCTTTTAAATGCTCTTGATTGATTTAATACTTGAAGAAGCAGCAAAAGGGAGATTCCAGTGGGCCTTACTTTGAGCCTTTTTACTTGCAAAAGGCCAGCTGTAACTTCTGCCTGCATTAAGATCACAGAATATTAACTCTACTTTTTAAAAATCTTTGGATAACAGAGAAAGGACATCCCAGAGCATCAGCACCCACAGTGTGAACATCGCAAAAGGTCCATTTAGATCTGTGTGTTCACATGGGAATCCCTGTAGTGAATCTGCAGGTACGCTACACAGGCGTGCTTGCCCTCGATAATAGAAAACAAGTTTTGGAAGCTAGCAATGGTAAGTACAGCTCTGTAATTGCATCCAGTTCCCTCACTTGCCAGATTTATCTTGCCATCCTTCTGAAGTCTTCTAAATTAAGGACTGAGCCTGCAGTATAATTTGAAAACTACTTGACCAATTAGCACTGACAGTAAAACAACGCTCATTAATACTTAAACTAGTAAATGAGCAAAGCAAGAAGCTTTGAGAGATTAGGGCTTAGTCAACAGCGGAAGGAAAAAATAAAGATTAAGACCAATGCAAGCACAATCGCAGGAGCAGTTCAAGAGAAGTGTTCCAAGGCACATACACAGGTATTGCAATAAGCAGTTAAACTGGTACACCACTGGGGCCCAGAGGGAGCACAGACAGCTGAAATACTGCTGATAGCAAAGCATAGCATATTAGCATAAACTAATCCCTCTATCAGTAGTTTTGGCTGAGTATGCGAAACTGAGCTGTAATTTTTAATCAAACCACAAGTTAAGCAACAGGATATCACAGGTATGTTTTAACCACATCTTCTAAAAACAAGACATTACAAAAATACAGCTAATCAAAACAGAACCTATAAAGTAACAACAACGAACGTGAACTTAAACTCATTGTGCATTAAACACTGTGTAACATATATGTATGCCAAGCAAAGATGGTCATCATAAATTCCAGTTTGCCAACAACATAGGTTTCCTTGGGGTCACTGAATTCCTAGGAAGCAAAACACTCAACAATATACCACAGCAGTGGTTCAGGGGCATTTGGTTACACTTGTTCATATACCCTACCTATTTATTTCCACTTTTTGAATGCTCAGCTACTTACAAAAGCAGAAAGGGGGAATACAGCCCCTCCAGTGTCAGGTTGGGATGTGCCAAAATGACATTCAGCACCCACTGAACCCAGAGCTAGGGCTTTACTGTTGGCTCCCCAGGCCTGTTTAACATCCCTTGTTCCACTACTCTAAACAATATTTTTGGGGGGTAGGGAATGTAAAACTTTGTATGGGCGTCCAGTGATGGGTGATTATGAGGTTTCTTTCCACATGATGTCTTTCTGGTCTGTGTTTGACAATCAAACCGGCACCTAGAGAGGAGAAAGCATTGCTAACTGGGACAAGCGTGGTGCTTGGAATAGAAAAAAGCAGTGCAGCATCCTGAAAAATAAAAGCAAAGATATTCAGATAAGGAAAAGCTCAATGTACAGAAAGGTCAGCGAGCTGCAGAAATTAGCTACAGAAAATTGAAAGCAGTTGGGTAGGGTTTTTAATCTACAGTATGGGAGAAGAAGCATTAGTAATAAAGGCATATCTCCAGCACTTCTCTTCCTCCCCCGCTATTTATCAGCCATACCAGGGGACTCTCATGAACATTAAACACTGAACTGCAATTTTACAATATTCCTACTGGGCTTTGAGATTTATGAGAACAACAGAACTCTTTTTTTTTCTTCTTTTTTTTATAGAAGCTTATGGCATAAAGGGAAAAACAATATAAACTGCCCCCAAAGACTTACAAGAAAACTAGTTCTCCAAAAGTTATCACATCAGTTATAAAGCACACTTATATAAAAAAGCTGGCAGTCTAACAGCTAAATGCTAATTGCGGGCAACATCCTAATTTATTAGCGTACCTTTCTAAATACATCTGCTGCAATAAATGGAAATTTGAACTTAGTTTTCCTCAACTGCCTGGCTATTAAAACTGTATAAATATGCATCATATGTATTCTTCATCTTCCGTGCTTTTTTAGTGCAGGAAGTAATTCACGCTAAATTGGGAACGTTTTAAGGTATAGAGATTATCAAACCTGCTGTGCGTAAAGATTATTGAGGGTTTATAGGTGAGGCTACTATGTTTGCCATCAGTGGTTTGTAGGAGAAATCTGAACTCAGACAAGAAGAGATGGGGTAGCTTATTTCATCTCTTGCTGCTTGTCCTTTGTGTTGGCTGCACTGGGAAAGGCTGCTAGGAGAGGAGAAGCAAAGCAAAATGCATAACCAAGACAGACAGTTAACTGCAAATTTGCCTTAACTAGTTGAAAGGTGATGTTTGGCACATTACATTTAATAGGCCTATTTTTCCAGCTCAAAGTGACAGGGTTTTGAAACAATTCTATATCACATCCTTCTCTCTATGCTATGAATCTGCTGGCTGCAGAAGAGGCAGATGATGATATAAATGATAGAGAAGGAAACTTGTCACCAATTTCATCAAGTTCTCTCCATTCTGAGGAAACAGGGTAGACTTCCTCCTAGGGGATTTGGGGCTCTGCTAGTAACAACATAGTAGTTACATGCAGCTAAACAGTTGTATTTTTCCTCTTCCACCATGCCTGTTTTGTTACAAATGATTTCTTTCCTCATCTTTTGATGTGTCCTGAAAGCTCACACCCTCCAACTAAGGTTTTCAAAAAGGCTGTGGGTGTTCAGAGCCAACTGCCATTGGCACATGCTGAACTGGCAAACTTCCATCTCCTCTGAAAAAAAAATAGCAGTGCTCCAGCTGTGCAGCATCCACTGGATGGAGCTTTCATTTAACTTTGAGTTTTTGAACACACAGCAATCACTGTCAACATGTAATATGTATGTGGTAATCCTCCAGAAACACAGTCAGCTCTAGATAAAAAGGAGCTTGGTGCTAAATGAGGACTGTCGTATTACTTCTTTTTTAATTATTATTCCACTTATGTAAAAACATTATTTGGTTTTATACTTCTGAGGGATAGCAATCATTGGCAAATCAACATGTTCAAGAGGAAAATTAATTAGTTTGTAGGTCATTTAGGAAATACTGCCTGAAAATGAAAAATGAGGGAGAAAAATGTTTTCTAAAGACAGCATACCTTCCTCTGTGAAATGAATCCAAGATTAATCCACAAAAATTAAACTATTATTTATTTTTCAGTACAATGCAAATATCCCTTTGCTCAGGTTCTTTACCGATTGTCCTCGTTATTTTATCTCACACAGATAGCGACCTTTGGGTGTCCAGCAGTGCTTCATATTTGAATAATTTCAAATACATCTGAGTTATTTCCTAGGAAATTGGTCTTTTAGTTCGGGGACTTCGCATTAGCTGCCAATGGCAGCGGTGTTCAGTCATGCAACAAGGATGCTATACGCAAAAGCTTTTCTATAGCCTAATTCTGTCTCACTAATTCCAGTGGGTCTTGGCTTAATCCCAGAGAAAAATATTAAAGTGTGGTTCTCCTCAGTTAAATACCTATTGGGAAACAGCACACTGCAGCACAGAGGGTTCTGCCTCTGCTGCCGGACACGAGCATGCTGCAGGCACTGCTCCCCAGGGAACAAAGGAAGAGCAATGGAAGATGATTTTCTTTCCCTATCACAGCCACTGATAGACTTCTTGGCAAAGTGCTGCTAACTCAAGGGAATGTGCAATTCCTGACACAAAAAAAGTGAATCAGGATGATTCATTCACAGAAGATGTTGCAGTTGTAGATGGAGAGCAGGATGTACTCCTTTATCTGCACAGGGAATTAGAGTTATTTAATTGGGATGAAGTTTGTCTCTCAAATTTTGGACTTTTCCAACAGGGATGTTTGTAAATAGAGAAAAGCAACAGAAGTGTTACAGTTCAAGTATATCAATAATAAAACATGAATAATTCCATTACTTCTACCTCAACACTTCCACTTTCCTGGCAGAAGGCACTGTGCCATTCTGCAGTAACCCCAGCACAAGCTGCACTGCAGCAGCAGAAGTTGCTCAGTCTTAAAATGAATAATGAGAGATTTATCTTCACACGGCAGCAGAGTCTGTTTCTATAATAACACTGAGGACAGATTATTTAGATCTTCAGTTTTCTGTTCGCAACTAAATGCAAGGCACTGATTCAGTACAGCTTAAGGGGTCGATGGTGGAGACAGTAGCACAGCACTGTACAGCAAAATGGAACAGATAAGCTCTGCTTTTCTGAATAGCTGCGTGGCTACATTAAAAAGTTTACTGACTGATCTCCTGGAAAGGAAAACAAATTTATTTCTTCTAATTACAAAGGAAATGTCAATTCTCAAATATTCCCAATAGATTTTTCCATTATTGCTAAAGCTTCTCCATGTAAAAAGCATACTGCCTAATAACTTACTCCCTTGAGCCACTGTCAGCCCTTCTTCTGTCACCGGCTTCCCACAGCCCTTGGCTGTGCAGGCTTTGACATAGAACTTATACTTGGTGCTGGGGCTGAGGTCTGTGAGCCTCCAGCTCAGCGTGGTGTGGTTGGCCACACTGATGTCCACCAGAGGCCCAATCTCGTGCGTTTCGTTTACTGAAAGAGAAAGAAAAGCAGAGTCAGTTTGCAAAGGTACCCTCATTATTAGCAGAGAACAGTGAAAAGTGAGTCATTTTTTCTGTCGGCAGGGTTGAAAAGGACCACAATGCTCATCCAGTTTCAACCCCCTGCTACATGCAGGGTCACCAACCACCAGACTAGGCTGCCCAGAGCCACATCCAGCCAGGCCGTGAATGCCTCCAGGGATGGGGCATCCACAGCCTCCTTGGGCAAAGGTAGCATTCAGTCTAATCCTGTTCCAACCTCAAAGAGCTCTCAAAGCTGATGGAACCATGGGTCAGCCTGGGACCAATGCCACTCCCTGCCTGAGGTTATCTGCTCAAGGGTTGCATCCCAGTTACTCAGTACTTCACAGACATGTTTTGCATTGAATGAGTTTCAATTCAGTAAAAGCCACGTCAAATGTAATGATCTTCTTAACCGTCACATGAGGCATAATTTGCAATTATGAAATAACTGAATTAGCCCGTGTGACATGGAACAGAACATGGCAGCAATAAGAGCTTACTCTATCAGAAACCTGCAAGGAAAAGTTTTTGCTCTGGAAAATGACTTTGCCCTGCCCTCTAGCAGGCTGTGCAGAGATCGCAGCTCAAAACACGCTGTTCTGCTACGTGGCTATTACTCAGAAACACAGCCTCTCTCAGCAGTCTGTCTTAAATGACTCTGCACATACAAAACCATAAGAAAACCACCTAACAGTGCATGAGTTTAAAAACCAAAGAAAAACAAGCACATACTTATCTGGTACTGCAAAATGTAGCCAGTAATGTGGCCATTGGCTCTCTTGGGAAATCCCCACGATAGGGCAACGGAGTCCTTGTCAAAGTTCAGGATCTTCAGAAAACGGGGCTGTTCAGGGACTGAAGAAACAGGGATTAGCTTACACAGAACCCTGCCTCTAAATGTATTTGTTTACCAAGCACAAAGATCAGCTCAATACCTACAGTTCCCCACCTGTGGTTCTACGAATACTGGAGATTTTACAACCACTTTAACTTAGGAAATCCAGCTGCCTTGTTAAGTGAACAATTTCACTTTATTCCTCTCCATCCCACTTTTTCTTACCTCCTTCAGGAGTTTCAAACACCACAGGAGCACTTTCTGGTCCATCGCCCTTGGAGTTGTATGCCAGCACGGTCAAGCGGAACTCACTGAAGGGCTCCAGACCAGGGATCATCCCATAGTTTCTGTCTCCTACAAACGTCAGGAAGTGTTTCTCTGGGTGATGTCTTTTTCCATCCAGCATGCTTTTTGTTTTCCACCAACTGACCTGCATCGAGATTGACATTTCTATAACAAATTACCTTTGTTGGGGATGAACACCATATTGATTTCTCTCATTGTCCCAGAAATGACAGATTGCGATCTATCATTGACAGAGGATTTATTTAATAGCTCGTTAAACTGCATGCAACTAAAGAGAAATTCGTAACCTTATAGCCTCTTAAATGTCCACGAACTCTGTCCCTTGGTATTCCAAACCAGAAGACTTTGATCAGCGTGCTGTTGACAATATCCACCGAGACGCCGGAAGGAGCAGCATCTGGAACTATAAAAATAGGAGTGCTGCATATTAAAAACACTTACAGGAGCTCAATTTCACACTGTTTATATGCTACAGGGCTTGGTTTTCCAGCTCAAGCTGTGCCAGCTCATGCGATCTTCCCACAGGCAAGAAAAAAGCCATTCCACCTGCATCCAGTGGGTGATACAGGCCAATAAACATTATTTTGTGGTATCAGAGCTTTCTGCTGAGGGCTGGAATACAGGGGCACTGGGACACATGAATTTCTATTTATGATTTCCTGTTTCAAGTAATGCTTACAGCAGTGAGAAGAATAAAAAAAAAAAGATGATTAACACAGCACTCAAGAAGGCAATCACAACAGTTTTGTTTTGTGCTTTTTCTTTTACAATCTATTTCATTTTACAGCTAAACTCATTGAACAGTAGGATTTTAATCACTGCACATCACAGACAGCTATTATAAAGAATATATAAATATATTTTGTTAAAAAATCTTGATCCACTGATGACTGAATAGCAAGGAAGATTTTCCAGTGATAGAAACAGATGCAAAATTAGACCCACCTTTGACACATAATGCAAACAAACACACCATGGTGTCTCTTTATTCTCACTGTCTTGCATAGAGGGCAGAGGTTCCTCTTGCCCACACCTCTGACTCAGGCTCTGAAGTCTGTTGCTTGTGAAACACCAGGAACCACTCAGCACATGATAAGTGTCAAACTGAATATGCTGATGGCTTGACGTCACCTCTGATGAATTCTGGTACACTGCACTGGCTGCTGCAGGCTGCAGCAAGTGGCTGCAGCATCGTACCCAGACAGAGCAGTGGGGAGTACTGGCAGGTTACAGGCAGGTCATGGATGGATGTTTCAGTAAGCAGCACAACACATGCTGGTCTCAGTTGGTTAAGCCACTGTAGACCTTCCAAAGGCCAGTCAAGCTGTTAGTTTAATTCGTTTTGGGGAAAACAGCTGCAAGATTTCAGATTGCGTATTGGATGAGAACTGTCTGACTTTAATAAGATTAATTGGCAGATCTGAAATGCAGAGTGCTCGCAAACACCATTGACCCTCCTTTGCCAACTGTTCCCAGCCCCTGCTGCTAAATGTTTGCAAATGTAATAAGCATTTGTGTTTGGGATCAGGGAAGCTTGGAGCCACACGCAAGCTGGCCACAAGGTTGTTAACTCCCTCGATGATTTAAATCCTTAAATCCTACAAAAAATGAATATTCTTTTTTTGGTGGTGGTAGTGCTTAACTACGTTGATTTCTTAAGCAAGGCTGGCATTTCACTGCTGCAGCTGGACACAGTTTCAGTCCTCCAAATCCCTTCTGTAGCCATGGAGTAAACACCAGAGGGGAAAGGCTGCTTTCAGAGGTCTTGGGATGGCCCCAGCAGCGCCATTATCCACTGTCCTATAGATCATATCAGTTGTCACAGCCTGGTGATCCTGGCATTACCTGTGCCACCAGGGAACCATGGAAAGCTGCTGGGCAGAAACCCAGCCTGGAGAGGAGGAGCTGGCCATAGGAACACAGGGGACAAAGGACAAAATTGGGATTACACATAGAAATGTGGCATAATTTATAAATTCATTTACAATGCCCAAGAGCTGAGTGCTTGCATTTAGTTCTGAGCATAAAAGTTCGCATTACTCACTGTCCTCTCCCGAATATCCAGTGGTGATATTTGGTTCAGGCCCAGCTCCTAAATTATTTATTGCTTGGACCTTGATCTCATAGGGCACGAAGGTGGGGGTGTTCCTCAGGGTCAGGGAGTGCTTCTTCACTGTTTCCTCATTCCATTCGGTCTCAACACCCTGCTGCCTCCAGCTGACTTTGTACTCCAGCCCAGGCCCATTTCGCTCCATGGGCTTCAGCGGCTGTGGGAGAAGGGGAGAAATTAAATATGTAACCCCTACTTGTGGCTCTATTTTATTTACTGCTTTGTTTCACTGGGAAGTAAAGCTGCACGTCTTTTTGCACAACTAAAATGTATACTGAGGCACAAGGCTATTTGTGCCTTTCAGTACAGCTAAAACGCATTTTATCTTGGAATTTTATGTAGCACAGCAATTCGGGTCATTAAAATTTAGATTTGTTCTAAATATGCATGAAATGCTTGAAACTGAGCCTGGACATTTAATGGGCCACTGCTGCGCTACTGGTTTTTACTGATCAAATGAAGAATTCATCACAGCACGGTTCTCATCTAATTAACACGAATTTGTAAAATATTAGAAGACACAAAGCAAGGGTCTGTCATGACACGTTCTCCAATGGAGTTCCTTTCTCTGAAAAGGTATCTCTTTCATTAATAATGTTAATTGGTCATGTGTGCTCCCCCAAAATGATGGGGGTTGACGAACACTAGCCCACTGCAACAGCTGTGGGCATTTCCTACCACACAGCCTACTGACAGTAATACTTAAATGATACATTATACAAATCAAACACGTAACATCTGCTATTTAGGCAAGACGCACATAGAGCCCTGATCAGCACGCACTGGTTAGAGAAGCCTTCTAACAGGCAGTGCTGGGTGAAACACCTCCAGAGCCAAGATCCCAGGGCATGAGATTTGCAAGAAAAACTGGAGAAATAAAATTTTCTACTCAAAAATAACTTCTCATTCAGACTTAAAATTCAGCACTGCTTGACTCTTATTTTGATCTCCCTTAATGCCAGAAATCCTTGGCTGAAAAGCTAGTCACTAATGCTCATCTGGGCTCCTAATCCAAAGTAGGCAGATTAACATCATTTTGCAGCTTTTGTCTGCCAGAAATAGTGGAGTTTTTTTTTGTTTCATTTTTAGCATATTCAGTGCCTAGCATTTCTTCTGAAAAGCATGCAGGACACAAATAAATGAATATCCTGCTTAGGACATTCAAACCATTCAACAAGATTTAACAAAGCCTGTCCATCCCATTCTCTCTCTTCAATCTCAATTTTCACTTTTACTTTTGTCATGTCTGAGCTGGGAATTACTGGCTGCTTGGTAGGGAGGATGGCCAAACCTTCCTCCCACTGCTGTGTTCCCAGCATTGCCCACCCAAGGCTGAGCACCACCTCTCTGCATTGCTTCCAAGCAGCAGACTCTTCTTCCCTGACCCTGGACCACGTCATTCAACCAAAACCCACATCCAGATCCAAGTCAACAGATCTAGAGGGCCATCTCCTCTCTGGCATCATTATAGCCTGGTGGGGATTCACACTGGGGAAACATTTATTGTTCTTTGCTACGAGCAGCAGATTGAGAAGTAAATCTCATGTAAATTGAGTTTAATTCAAGCTGTAAAATATGCTTCTTTCCACAATTGTTGAAACTTGTGTTAAATGGAGGAATATATATCTCTCTAAATGGTTGGCACTGAAGCTGTAAGCTTCAAAGCCGGAGAAACTCAAGACTGGAATCCATCCTCAACACTTGTACATGATTCTTTTGACACATGCTTAGGAGCTATATCTGCACTCCTTCAGCTTTGTGGTGCAGAAATCCAAGCTCATGTTCTCCTGGCCAACTGATTCAAGTCATTTTAAAACCTCCCAGGCTCAAAGAACAGAAGCTCTGTGCAAATGACCCCCTTCCTGGCCCTGGCTGCTACTCCTGCAGAGCAAGGTTGAGGCCACAATTACTGTAAAAGTTGCTTCACATGCAAGATGCAGAAAGAGAAGCACACTCTGGGCAACTCTCCAAACCCACACAGGGTATCTCTGTTTCCTCACAGTCTGCAAAGTTCAGATGCAAAGATTGGCCTTTTGAAACAAAAATGAAAGTAGGAGAGGAAAGTCAGAAGACATTTAAGATAACTTTACCTTTCACTACAGTACCATTAATGATCTCACCTATGGAATTAGTTAATGCTTCCTAAAGGATAGAGAGATCAAGACAAGGGATTCATTATCTCTTTTTTAACTTATTTATATTAAAACATCCTGATCAATTCCATGCTAGACTTGCTGCTTGAAAGGAGAACCTGTCCTTGATACTGTAGCACTGAAAGTCATATTTGCATTACCTCCCATTTCATCACCATTTCATTTGGTTCAGAAGCTTCAACTCGGATGTTTTCTGGGTTCTTGTCTGGAGCTGGAACCACAGTTAATAAAGTTAGTTTGCATATTCCTATTTTTACTTGTAATTATTATTTAAATGCAAAAAACCCTTTTCTTGTTTCAGCATTACTGAGAGTGAAAGACACCTAAACAAAGAGTGTTCATGAGATTAATTACTTGGATCAGCAAAGCTGCTGAGAATGAAACATGTTTTTAATGCAGCTTTGATTCCTAAGTGCCCGTGTTGTTTGGAGCCACCAGCTAACATGAAACCGTGACTTCTGGATTTCAAAGCACCAGATGTAGGGGGATTATCAGGATGACATTTTTCTCCCTACAGGGATATGAAACAGAAGGTGTATCATTAGTGGGGTGCACACAGCTGAAAAGCTGGAAGTCCTGGAACTGAAGTGAAAGGAGGGGAAAAGAAAAGAAAGGAAAATGCTGGGAATGCAAATGCTGGGCTGAACAATTGGGCTCTAAAATCACTTTCAGGTACACAGCATTTTCTGCTACAGTGAGAAATACACTGTGAATGAACATTTCTGACAAGCCCAGTGCTGCTGAAAGACTCCCCATAAATCTTGAAGATCCTCTCCAGCATCTGTTTGTCTGTAAATGGCTGCAGTGGGCCTTAAAGGTGCACAATCAGCAGAGCTCAGGATAGCTTTCTGTTGTAGGTACCTTGGTAGAACACACACTGATAACCACAGCAGCACAAATCCCTCAGTTGGGCATCCCCAGGCTGATGGAGGCAGCTGCAAGGTGAATCCTCTCTTTGGGCAAACTACTGCTTTGGCACACAGGACAGCTGGGTTTGGCCAGAAAGCATTTGTGGTGTGCAGAGTGCTTTAGTTTCTCATCTCCTACCACACACATCGAGTAGAAAAAGCAGCGCAAAGGGCTCTGGCTTCATTACACCTCTCAGAAGCACAGGAGGGTAATGCTATTCCCAGCAAAGCACTACAAATGTTAATACATAGGAAACTAGATGGCAGTGTTTACCAGCTGGAGGTGTTGCATAGCGCAGTGATGGTTTACTCGGCTGGCTCCTTCCAACAGCATTCACAGACATGACACGGAACTGGTAATTGGTGTATGGGGCCAGGGACAGGAGGGTGCTGGTGGTGTTCCCTGGGGCTCGGGCCAGCTCCTGCCACCTCCCCGGCTCCCACCGGCTCTCTTCAAACTCTATAATCGACTCTGGAGAAGAGAGGAAACAAAGCAGAGGAAAAAAGTGCCAATATGAACTGCTTCTGAATAGCAGGATGGTAATGAACTTACAGCAAGTTAACCATCATAGTAAAAGCAATTAAGTATGGCATTAAGCATACTTTGTTTATTCTGACAGCTGCGATGTGCCATTATGTTAAATGACATACAATGATGCTACTGAAATCCTTCATACCATTAACAGGGCTGTTGTGGTTGGCCCCAGCTTTCCAAGACAGTCGAACACTTCGGTTTTGATGTTCTGAGAGCTGCAGGTCTTCTGGTGGGTCAGGAACATCTGAGACACAGAAAGACTGTCAGGAACAAGCCAATTACTTCTCTTTATTTTGGTATTTTGAAAAGGATTGGACCAGAAAGCTCTGATGAAGACAGTGGTATAACACCTCCTGATTTCAAAGTGGACAAGATTAGAAAAGCAGGAATTGCTTTTAAAGATCCTGCTTTGTAACAGAAAAACACACTGAATCTTCTGGCCCTGCTTTCTCTCCTATAAATACAATATCCCTCTTTAAGTGCATTTCCCACCTGCTCTCATTACTGTGCTAGGAGCAACAGATATTTCTTATCAAATCATCACTAAGATCTATTGAATCATTAATAGATATTGACACTGCTCAGCAGAAAGTTATGTCAGCATCACTCGGATTTACTCTTTGCAACCTAGAATGCTAGAAGGGGCCTCAGCCGTGACAGCTATTGAACCTTGTCTGCTAGAGTGAAAGGATAACATTCATTATCCCAGCCATGGGGATCTATACTAAAAGGAAACAAGAAAATTCATTACCTGCCAGCTCAACTTGTGCTGTCCTGAGAATACCTTAAGAGTCAGCTGTGTATTTGGTGTGATAACTGCACTGCACCTCCTGGGGACAAGAGTGGGACTTACCCAAGCCCTGAGCACAAGGCTGCCCCAATAGTGCTCTGCATACATTAAAACTCACTTTTCATATACACGGCTGACAATTTGCAGTCTGATTATATTGGATTAGTTTTGGAACTGGATTGCATAAGGTCTTATGCAAAAGAACAATTTCTCACAACAGGAGGCTGATGGCATCCTCACATTCCTTCACAATCACAGACACTGCAGTCCTGAACACAAAGTTGCATTCACCACAGTCATAGAGATGATTCAGGAAATGCTTCCTGGTTATGAGGCCACTTTCAACACTGGAGTACTCTGTGGACCAAGGAAATGAGATTGCAGAGCTCTTGATGGGTGTTTGACCCCCTTCTGTAGTGTTCCAACTACAGTTTTGGCTGACAGTGTCATTTCTTCCAGCAAAAATAACTGTCTCAATAGACAATGCTGTCCCTGTCATTGCAAAAGCAAGGAATAGGGAATGGACAGATAACAATCCTGAGTCTTCTTGTGTGTCTCAAGGCACATCAGAAAGTGTTAAAGGTTATGATTTTTTGTTTTTGCTTTCTTTATACTTCTTTCCCATGTTTCCTTGGGAAAAAAAATCAGGAAAACCTGATTTAATCTACAAGTATTTTGCTGTTTTACATTTGGGGTGTATATGGGGCTAAAATTCTGTATATTAATTTGAAGACAGTGATGGTGTATCTTCGAGGTATCCAACCTGCTGCCTATTCATCAATAATAAAACAAACACCTAGAAGAATTCTAACTAAATATTTATTTTGCCCACATTCTTATACATGCAGTAGCTTCACAGTCAGTTAAGTGTTAAGTCAGGCAAGCGTTAGAAGCTGATGGTGCAAAGGACTTCGCATCACTATGCAAGATCATTCCCTTAATTCTGAGTGTTCCTTCAGGCCAGCAGGCAGGAGGTCAGGATGCTCAACAAGGCCAAGTTTCAGGATGAGTGGGTCGAGATTCTTCTCTGCTAGTTCCCCACTGGCCAATAATTTACACTCACATAGATAACTAGTCCTTTTAGATGCTTAACTGCTCTGCAAGACAGTTGGACATCTAAATATCATCCTGACATCTAAACATCATCCTCACATCTTCCTTCTTCAAAACACAGTCCAAGTGATGATCAGCACAGAAGCCTCCAGTAAAGTGCTGTGAAGAACTGACCAACGATTTCAAAGCAGAAGCAGTGCCATTTTAAATACGCTATTACACTTTCAGCCTGGACAAGCTCCTACACCTCTGGTTGACTCCTGAACTGAGAACAGCTACCTAATCTTAGAGATGATCGACTAAAGAGAAAACAAATGTTTGCTTCAGAATTCCCATTCCTGCAAATGTAAAGACAGCACACTCATAACCAAGCTTCATGAGTGAGGGGCATATCCCATCTAGGACAACGAGGTAACTGAAATGGGTAAAAGAGCTAAATAAACAGAAGAACTGCATCAATCTGTAGGCATACCAGGAAAACATCTGCTTACCAAGAACAATTAACCGCGTTTTGGCGGTGACACTGTCAAGGGAAGTGCTCGCCACACACGTGTAAACGCCTTGATCCTCCAACATCACGTTTGATATGAACAGCGTATCCATGTCCATAATTATCCTACAGGGAAAAGAAGGGCACATGCAAATAGAAAAAGTAAAACCTGTAGGACAAGCATGTAACAGACTGATGCTGTTCGCTGAAAAACTGTTCAGGTAAAGCTTAGTAAAGGAACACTTTAAATAACGTAATTGCATGTTAGGTCTATTTATTTTAATGCAGCTGTAGTTGCATTATCTACTGTGATATAGACTATTATTTACATTTAGTAACAATTTAGACTCTGTGGCCTGAAGTTGGTACATCTCTCTCATTCTGAAAAGAGACATATTCATATGCATCAGATGAGCATTGACAGACTCCTAACAAGAGAAATCAATGATCTTAATGGGTAAACTTATAATAGGGCTGAGTATAACTGAATATTCCCAGCCTACTGGTGTCATGCCCTGTGCACCAGGGCAGCTGGTATTGATCCAGGCCCCTGGGTTCTGTTGGGCTGAAAACTGATTAGGCATTTCCCGGCTCCCCATCCTCCCAGGCATCAGCAGGACCCTCCTCCATCTCCCCTGAACTGCAGTGTTTAGGAAATCATCCCTCTGCTATGGCTAATTAATAAAGACATCTGAGAGCCACCTGTGGGACCCTTCATACAGAATAAATGCTGAGCTCCATCCCATTACAGTCAATGGAAATACAAGAGTAGACAAAAATTTAGCCTGCACTCACACTTCCCTACTTATGTAGGAAAAACTCACTGATTTGACTGCATATGATCCCCAAAACATGTTTTCTCCTTACTTTAGCATTACAAAGACTTGCCTAGGCCAACTATAAAACATGGGAAAATACTAGGTCAACTGAAGTGGAGAGACAGAACTCCAGTTGACCCCAAAAGGGTCTGAGTTTTATTTTGGGGTTAAACCAACATTTATGTGGCATTCTGCCATGACAGTGAGACAGGGAAAATAAAATAATTTGCCAGTCACGGCTACAGATGCATGTATATTTACATATATATAAAATGCAGATCTATTCATCTGTCAAGTGAAGAATTTTCACAGACAGAAATTTGCATTTCAAGCTATTAAGTTTCATGTTTATTAATACTTTTGCTCTGGCACCATGCAGCATTATTTCAGCTGAGCTCAAGAAAACTCTTGTTCTTCCCTGCTTACCTGCTGTCTTGTATGCTGCTGACTGACAGCTCATATCCATCTTTCCTCCAGGATAATTTGAAGCTGTTTTTCAAGTGTGAATCATACTCAGACTGACATTTCAATAAAATTGAATGTGATTTCAACACTTGGGGGTTCTTGGGAGTAATGACAATTTTTGTAGCATCTGGTTGATCACAGAAAACACTTCGATCAGGAGAGGGAGATTATTACATCAAATTTTCACCAAGCACTTCATATATAGGAATAAACCTCAGGAGCAACGATCACGTCTTTATCTATCTATCTATATACAAACACTTCAAGCGAAGGAGGCTGGTTTTGAAATGGAGCTATGACAGGATATAATTTTCTATATCTTGGAAAATTCTTTTGTAGCTCAGTTCAAACCACAGAGTTCCAGAAAAACAAACAAACACGCACACTCAAATAACAAAAAAACCCCACAAAACCCAAAAACCAATAGAAAACCACTGATGAAAATCCCAGTTAGAAGACTGTCATGAAACAGATGATAAAAAAAAAGCTGGAATGTGATTTTTATGTCCAATTGCTGTTTGAAATAGCAATAGCTTTGGCAGCGATCCAAGAAAAATTACAAGCTTATTAAAGTCAAGTGAGAAAAAAAAAAATACTGCAATCAAGTTTGTTCTTTTAATTGCCTCTAATCTGAATGCAGAAACAGATGAGTAAGTAGGAAGAAAGCACTTCTCTTTACAGTGAAATATTGCTTTGTGAGAATTTCATTGTACAATTTCATGTTTATTATAACTGTAAAACTTACAAAGCAAAGAGACTGGCCTGAAGTAGAACACAAAGATTTTCTTGAGTTAGTTACAGCAAATCTGAATCTCAGAGTGCATTTGAGGACTTTGCCAACTGAGCATTTAAGTTTGTTGGACTGGCAAGACCTAATTCCTAGATAACTTTGTATACAACTCACCATCCTGAATTCGCATCCTCAAGAGAAAATATTCACTCTCATCAGGACCCCCAGGGGTTATGCTCAACCAACCAATGAAATACTTTAAAACAGAATTGGTGCAGCACATACACATCTGAACCTTACAATCAAAGCCCCCTAACTCATCCTATTCTAATGTACACAGTGTTCACTGTAGACACTTATTAAATTTGGAAGATAAATGAGGTATTACCTCTTATATCCAGATTTGCTGTGATTGCTCTTTTTCCAACAGAATTTGCAGCCCAGCAAGCATATGATCCCGAATCTTCCTTCTTTGTTTCTTTGATTTCTAGGGTGCCATTTTTATTTAATTCATAGCGCAATGCTGAGAGCGGCTCTATGCTATCATCCTTAGTCCTAAAAGAGAATAATAATAGTTATGGCTCATTTCAATGATTGTAGGAACCATTGTTTTGTGGTTAGGGGACAGGTGAGTGTAGAATCAACACAACAGTCTACCCACATGCAGGCAAATCATAAATGGACACAAGCATCCTGCAAACGTGCAATGCACTGACAATGTCTAGCAAGACCTTTGAACTACTCTGAGCCCTTTAATCCATAACTGTCACATGCAATTTTATTGCAACTGTCAACTACTATGTCAATCCAGTGATCTTAAACAAAGGATAATCATATTAAACACAGTCTTGATATAACTTGCTAATTTATCTCCTCAAAACCAGCTTGTTTTTCAGTGTTTGGGAAGCACAGATGAACTTACTTTATGTGAAAAAGTCATTCTCAATAGCTTACCATCTAACATCTGCTGCAGGTGAGGCAAAAATCTCACAGTGCAGGAAGGCACTGTAACCAACAACTGCAGCATAGTTTTCCCCATCTGAAGTCAGGATTAAGGGAGCAATATCTGCAAAACAGAAAGCAAAACAAGCAGCACTACAATTCAGAGCTCTGGGCTATAAATATGGACCCTGCACCATACCCTTTTTTCACCATAGAGAGGTCAACTGTGCTCTCATATGCCTCAATATTAACAGTGGTTTACTGCTGGACATTTCAGATCACAAACTCTCGACCTTAAGATAGAGAACACACTCAGTTCTGCTTCCTTGTGAGACCTATCTTATTAAAAATATCCCCATCACAATCTGGCTTCAAACAACAGGCTCAACATCACAACTAAAATTAAAGATTAACAATACATAATACATTTAATAATTCAAAAACACAGTTGTGGCCGCAATTCAGTGCCCCGTGGTCTTAATACATCTGAATTACAAAGGTTTTGAGCCCAGAACATGTTAAAAAACAGTGACATGATCACAAACCCAAAGTAATTCTGAATATTTAAGAGTTATCAAAATGGGACACCTCAGTTACACATTTCTATTAAATACAAAGGAGGTGGGAAACTACTCACTGAGAACATTCACGTTGGCACTAGCAAGGAGGGTGCCATGTTTGTTACTGGCCTCACAATGGTACACAGCAGTGTCCTGAAGCTGAAGGTTGGTAAGGCTGAGCTCCCCATCAGAGATTCTCCCTCTGAAAGTCCTACCTGCAAAGACCCAGATCATATCAGGAGATGGAACTAATGCAGAAGCATGAAAAAAGACCAGAAGTCAATGAGCAAGTGTGCTATCCCACATTCCCAACAGATGGGAGCAGCACTGGGTGAGGGACCCATGGGTGCTGCCACTCCATGCTTGCACAGCTGTCACCCCACCTCCATTCAAGACCATATTTAAATATTTAGTATTAATTAAATCTGAAGTTATGTCTAAATTGAGGTCAAACATGATGTCATCTGGTGCACCAGGGTTTGTGCATTCCCTGGGCACGACACAGGTGCATCTCACCCACTCCCAACACGACAAATTTGGACCTTTACTTACTATCAATGGGCATCCCATTAAGTTTCCACTGAACGGTTGGCTCTGGGTTGCCAATGGCCTCACAAAGGAGCAAAAGATTCTCTCCTAAGCTGTAAACACCACCTCTGGGCTCCTTAATCCACCGAGGAGGCTCTGCAAGAGAGACATGGCATGCAGCAGGTGTCACAGCCAGACCAGCATAACTCTGCTATTACCGTGGTTCTCCAGGAGATGGCAAACACTGTTAGCAGTTTCCACAGCTCCTGGCAGCCTATTGTGCAGCTGCAGTGTATTTCTTGCAAATCAACATTAGAAAAGGTAAAAATAATAATAATAATAATAATAAATAGCGTTAACATACATCAATTTCTATCCTTCAGGCTCTGTAAAATGCAAGCGTTGGGGAAAGTGTGGAAGAAATGGGCAGCGTCTACCCAAGTGGAAAACAAATGCAAAGGAGATGGGAGGTGAGAGGCAGGGAGGGAGGTAAACTTAATTGCTTCAGCATTTTGACAAGGACCCTCAGACAGGAGATTGCTGCCTCTGAAATGAACTGAGACCATTTCAGCAAGTCATAACGCAATGCAAACAGCCATTCAGCTGAGAGACTCACTAGACATGACAAAGTGGTCTACATCAGCTCGTCTAGAAGGGCAGAGCATGGTGATGCAGGAACAGTGTTGACCACCTCCAGCTGCTCATTTTTGCATGCTGGAGAGATGCACTGTGCTATTCATTCAACATTCTAGTTTTCCATCTTGTATTCAGCTCAGATGCTGACACGTAGCATGTTAGAGCATGCTGAGGCATGGAATGAGGAGCAGTTGCCCACAGGGTGGAGGTAGAGGAGCAGCAGTTGGCTGCTGTATTCCCTATACCCTCTCTTCCCAGAACTGCCAGTTAAACCAGGACGGCTCTGTCTTTTGCAGAACAACCTCCGAGCATCAGATATCCAGATCTCATTAGAGAAAGGAACAACCATAAGGGAGGGAAGGGAACTGAGAGAAAAAAAATAATGCATTAATCTGATGAAAGCTTTCTGTTATCTACAAACCAAATGTGTTGAGCCTGCCCACACTGCAGAGGATGGCCTTGATCCAAAATACAGCCTCGCATTTGTCATTACCTCTCCCTGAGAAGCAGCAAAGCTCCAAGTTTTAATTCTAGACCTGATGCTACCTCTCTTCTGCTGGCCCTGAGCTGATCCCTGGACACTTCCATCCCTCCTTCCCTATTTGAAAAAGATGAGCTAACGTATGGGAAGCACGAGGATTCATTAGTTAATGCTCATAAAATGCTTTGAAGATTAACAGTGCTGTTGTCTGGTACTACATCTCCAGATGCTATCAGTGTGATATACTAAAACAGCGTCATTGCTCACATTCTCACAGAGATATTAATAAAATACCCCTGATCTGTGATAAACAGAGACACAAGCTCTGCCATTTCTACTGCAGAGCACCCATGAAGAGGTGCTGTTCAGCAACAGCTAAAAAAAAACTAAGTACAATTTAAGACACCAAGGCTTATGTTTTGCATTCCATTCACAGTACAGGTTTCTTCTTTCTGTAGTGCTGGTTGCCCTCCTGCAGCACAGCACACACAACTATACTTGTTATGCTTCCTTATATTTGACTCCAGGAAAAAAAAATATATATATACATGCAGCAGAACATTTTTGGTTTTGCACATCTCTTTTTTTTCCTCCCTCTCCTACTCTTTATGCTTTCCATCAGAAAAAAATAGGTCAAAGGCATGGAGGTGAAAAGGAGGTAACACTCCTGATGATTTTTACCCTTCACTGTGTCCACCACAAACAGATTACTTGCAACAGGATGCTTCATTGTTTTGGAGGAGGTCAGACTCCAGGCAAAGCCTACATATAAAGCACACTTCCTAATTTCAGCTGTCCATTTACTTTTGAAAGTCAACTGCAGATATATTCCACTGCTGCTTTCCTTTCTCAGCTCGGCAATTGCTGTGGTTGCCCCAAGGAAGTGATGCAACTGTGAAGTTTCAGTCAATGAGATTTTGTCAAGTATGAAATGTAATTTCACAGAAAGGCTGAAGAACTTCTCTTCTTTGTGGCTGATATGCTATACCACTTATAAGTACATAAAAGGTAATAATAACAAAATACACTCTTACACTTTAACAACTGCAGTAACCAGTGGTTGGACAATCAAATTGTTAATCTGCACAAATAAAATAGCGTGTCAAATGTTTCACTGCATAATATATCCTTACAGGTAAGAGTTATAAATGTGGTCCACCTAATCAACAGATTTATACTTTCTATATGAATATAATGAAAATTGCAATAGGTCTGAAAACACAAAAGATCTAAAATAGTAATCGAGCCCATTCTTGTGCAAAAAAAACAAGATCCTCTGTACCTACAACACATAGGGTGTTTTATTCTTCTTCTGCAAAAGCACTATTTCTAAGCAGAGTTCAGATTGTAAACCAGTATATCTTCCAGACCAGCCTAAGCAGACATCTTCCATCCTGTGTTATGAAGCCAATTACTGCTGCCTGATGAGAATTACTTTGCACGTGGTGCTTAGTAAAGCCCAACCTTTTTATTCCCAACCATTTTCCCCATTTGTCAAGACCATTTCAAATTCTCCTTGCCTCTTCCCAAGGTCTGGCAATGCATTCCACTTTAGGGCTATAATCTTCAGATTCAGTTATCACCTTGGGGTCTGCATCCCAGCTGAAACAGCTTCCCTGTGAAACAGGGAGAACTACAGCTTGAGTCTCACTAAACCAACCAGCATCTATCTGCCTCACGCTAGTTTCACCTATTGTATTTTTCTCTGGCTCAGTAATGGAAGTGTTACAAGATACAGCTGCGAAAGCCTTTAGCTATTCTATCATTACGATAATTAATCATTATATTGTAATGATTATTTCTATTAAACACAGCCTTGAAGGCTCAGTCATGATCAAGGTATCATTAGATCAGGCACTGTGATAGTGGCAAGACTTTGCGATTATATATGTTAGACTTGGGGGGCTATAAGCAATAATTGAATAAACAAACATTCCCAGTTAAGATAATTTGAGAGCTTGTTTTTACATATTTTTTTCGGTTTGCTCTCTCTCTCATAAAAGGCTTTTTGTGCTTCTTTCCATGTTCCGGGCTCCATCTTTCCTTGCAGAGAGATTAAAATATTCAGTCAATTTGCTGGCTGAATATTTTCATACGCTTGGTAATAGTTGCCTGAATCATTGCCCTTGGAGTACTGTAGGATTAGTAAGAGGGCTGCACGAAAATAACGTGGCTTCAAACTGATTTTTAGAAGTCTGATGTGTTGGTTTGAGAGCTTAAAATTCCAGAAAGAAGAGCAAAAGAAGCGACATAGTGCAGGAATGATAGCAAAGTCTTGATTTATACATCAGCATTAGATCGAGCATAGTTGGCAGTTAGTAACTGAGATAATTTTTCTTCCATATTTAATTTTCTTCTCCTCGCATACATCCCTTGAGAACTGCCTGTCAGGCATGAGGATGCCCTACGTCAGCAAAACCTCCCAGAAACCAACAGAAATTAATAATGCTCACTTCCCCCAACTCAAGATTTGCCCTTGAGTGCGCACATGCGAGTTGCAGCAAGAATGATGAACGTGCCCATCTCTGATGAACGTTAATGACATTTTCTGCTTTGAAATTACAGGATAAAATGTTATTTGTACTCATGATACCCTGCATGTGAGGTCCTAATAGGTACGATTCCTGTTAGTGACACCAGCCAGTGTTAGTTATACAAGTGGAGAACAAACTCAACAGGAACTGCAGAAGCATTCTTTACATTGCAATGTTTAGAGTATATTTCATTCTTTCTTAAAATACTTGTTTGCTAATGAGTAGGAACAATAACTTGCCTGGAAGATTTCCTTCCTCTACAGATGGGGAGAAAGAGGGTCAATAATCCGGACTGCTTAATTAATGTTATTTCCCTGGTACTTCAGTTTTTGCAGCTCCTGCAATTTCTTTGAAGGATTCAATTTTTACAGGCAAGAAAATCATAGCCAGATTGTTAAAATATTCAGCTAGAGCAGAGATGCTCCAAACCATCTGTAATGACTTCTAGGAGTCAGCACTTCCCCTCCATCGCAGCTGAACACTTGCCATGCTCTGCCATCCTCCTCTGCCTCACTTCCAGGAAGGGAGAGAAGACTATGACACACATGGCTGTGCCAAGTGAAAGGGGAGAATTTATCATGTAAGGGGAAAACTTGATTTTGTAAATGAAGAGAGGAGTGGTACCATATGCGTTTAACTTTGGTGCAAGCTAAAAAAAGAAAACTGAGCTGCATGATCTGGCCCAATACAGACACATTCACATTGTTATGATCAAGTAGAATAATTACATTCTCTAGTCTGACTTCCAGATTAACACAAGACACTTTATCAATACCTCTGCTTGACTAACTTGCATCTTAATGTATTGGATCTATAACTTATGCATATATTTGTTCATTCTGCGTACTCCTTTGTAAGGCCTTCACGGTTTAGGAAAAATATCACACGTTAATTCTAACCAAAAATAAACAAATACTCCTTTCAGCAAGTTTCCCAGATCTAGATGACTGGTCCTGCTAGTGTAAGTTGATATGACTGGTTTATTATCAATTTATTAGCAAAATTTACTTCCCACTGACCACCTCTCAGTGTTCAACATAAAAACCCCAGTAAAATGTACTCCGCACCTTCCACATGAACATGGAATTCATGTTTTGCTCTGCCCACAGGGTTGCTTGCTGTGCACTGGTAGGTTCCTTCATCAGCTGCAGACACATTTTCTATCTTCAGTACCTTCCCAAATTTATCTGTTACAGGTTTGTCCTTGGGCAAGTTTCCAGTAACTTTGATCCAGCTTAGATGAGGAGTTGGGCTAGTAGTAAAGAAGAAAAAACAGATTTTGAGTTGAATACCAAGATGCTGTAATGCTTCATGTTAGCATAGCTGCTGGAGTTCACGCATATGACTTGCAATAAGTATTCTGCTGTTTGAGCTCTTTCAAAACACAAAGCAATAGTACAGACTGTACTATAGACTACTTCTAGTCAACACTGTCCCTTGATTTGAAGGACCCCTATGAATAACTCCTTCATAGCCAAGCCCAGGCTGTGGCACAAGGCTGCATTCCTTGTAAATATTGGCATGAACTGTGTCAGAAGGAATGGAACTCATCTTGTCTGACTCCAAAAGGGCATTCTAGGACAAACAAGGAGGTAAAGACTTCACTGGAGTGACTTCACTCAGCCCTGCTGGGTTAGGAAGATGTCCAGATATTGGAGAGGGCTGAAAACATTCCTTACTCTTTCAGAAAGCAAGTGGCAGTGACACAGAAATTCAGGACAGACTGCTGTATGCACAGTCCCAGCTGGGATTCATGACCTCGACACCATACACTTTGTCATATCTGCTTACACTTGTGTCCATCTGCCATGGTGGCAAAATGCCCAGGCACAAGCTATTTGAAGGCCCAGGTACCACAGAAATGTGGCTTTCCAAGAGCAGCGAGCATAACAGTACAAATGGTCTGTTTCCTGCAAGGGTTCTTTTTTTTTTTTGTTTGTCTACCAAAGTCTGGCACCATGTTGTCTCAGTGTTGTATTGAGGGAATGCCCTCTCGACACTGATGTTATTCAGATTATAAGATTTCAGAAATGACAGACTGTAAATGTACTTATTTCCTTATTTTGCAATTGGCTGCCCCTGGTCTTAGTTACTTGAAATTTGGCTCAGTTGATCCACTTCTCTGATTTGTGGGCATCTGGTTGGATGGACTGGCAGAGAAATAGGTAAAGCTAATCATTTTTCTGCTGAAACTGTGGAGAATTCAGCAAATATTTTATTTTTGCTTAAGTGGTGTGTTTTTAAAGCGTTGTCATGAAAAGACAACTCGTGAGGGGAGAAATAAAGCTCCTCTTGAGCAGAGACGTCGTCATCCTTTAAAACTGAATAGTAAAATACAAAATAGCTTTTTGTTTCAAAAATAAAAACTTTCCTAGCAATTCTTGAACGAAACAAAAACATTTATTCTTCTCATGATTTGCCAAATGGTGTCCTTTCCCCTCCCCCTCCCCCTTTCTCCTTCTGTACATGGTATTATCAGTTCCTGCACATGAAAATTCGTATTTGTGTATTTCTGAGGTGATTTGTCTGCTCAGTACCTTGACAACACTATAAACTCACAGCTATGGATTCGTGGCCTGCGAATTAGTTTGATGTGCAGTGAATCAGACAACAAAGTGCTGCAAGAGGGAACTAAAGCTCACTGCAGATAGCTGGAGCAAACCCAACCGAGACAAGCAATTCACCACCTCTCAAAAGATGGCAACCAACTGCAGAAATATAATCTGGCCAACTCAAATGAGCGATGCCCTTTCAAGTCCACACGGAAAAAGCAAAATGCCCCAAACATGTTTGTTCAGGCAGATAAATATCCTGATTTTGGAATTTTATAGGGAGGATTAATTGCACGGCCTTTAATATGAGTTATCAGCCTGCTAACCATAGTGTGCATCCACAGACCTGCAGCCCCACAAAAGACCATGAGAACACAATGATTTAAGTCTCCGTTCAATAAAAAGCCCTATCACAAATAAACCAGAAGCAACTGTGTTTTCATTGTGGTTTAGTGATGGCAGAGATTTTCTCTCTACCAGTTCCTCTGGTGGTATCACTTTTGGGTCAGACTACTGAATCTGCAAGCGGTCAGTAAAATCAGAAAGCTGGACCAAGGGCAAAGTGGAGCTTGTTTCTGCTCTGAGCTATGACTGCAGAAACCAGGCCCAGAGAGATATTCACAACTTCATCTTGAGGACCACCCTTAAATGAGCACTGTTCCCTTTCTTTACTTACCTTATTTTGTCCTGTTGATTACAATAAGAAATAAAATTGCTCTGATCTCCTTTCCCAGCACATTCTGTCTGCTTGAACCGCTCCCCTGTATTATTACAGTGAGCATATCCCCACTGAGATATTCTGCCATGCTTAGTACAGCCAGAGCCATGACTGGAGCTGCCAGAGCTCTGTGCCGCTTTACAAGGAGTACACTTGCTCTAGGGAAACACTGTATAAGTCTCAATTTAAAATTAAACAGGCATATACATACACTCATAACAGAATGATATTTAATATAGTGCTTTCTCTCCTCAAGTCTGTTTCAAAAGGTGATTAAATCTGTGCATTATTGTGCATTACTCACAGCCCTTCAGCAATACACTCCAGTTGCAGGACACCTCCCTTGATAACAGTGACTGATGAGCTGCTGCCAGCAGATTCAGGAGGGATCAGCAGTTTGGGTTTTCTTTCTTTAATAAAATTTGCTAAAATAGAAAAAAAAAATATTTAAGTTAGACTCAAAATCTTAGTATCCTTTCTTATCCTCCCAATAATGTTCCAAACGTTACACTAGTCTGAAGGCTCCTGACATCAGTTTCTAAGTTTTCTTACTGCTTTATATGGTTTAAGACCAACGCAGAAAGAATCCTGTTCTTCTGCTTACAGTCAGAAAACAGTGACAGTGGTAACAGCAGGCAGCAGTACCAGGGAAGCTCCACTTCCTATTGCTGCATGTCCTGCTTTCCCAGCACCGGCCCCTTTCTATCATATATGTTAGCCAATTGTTGATCTTTCAATTATTTTCCTTTTGGGGTACAGCATCTTAGCACCCTTCTCCCGCTTTGACTCTCCATCATTTTCTAGAACTCAGATGGAAACCCATCTTTCTGACTTGAATATTCCCCATAAACACCCTTGCTGAAATTATTAAATCTAGAGCAATGGAGATAGAATTAGTAAAGGAGACTTTAAATAAAACAAGATTGACCTGCATTTGGTTTCAACAGACCGTTTGTTCCAGCCCTCTAAACTATGGTTTAATGATGAAACATGCACAGAGTTAAATGACTGTTCAGTTATCACTACAATAACAATTAGTACAGTAATGAATAAAGTCCCCAAATAGTCCTAGTTCTTTAAAAATAGTCACTTGTGGATGATTTGGTGAAATACTGCATGTATCTTTCTGAAAAATATTTTATTTATCTTTTCAAACCTGTGTCACAAGTGCTCAGAGCTGCAGCAAAACACTTTGGTGTCTCTGGACATGCTCACGTGTTTTCCACCTGCCTTCCTGCTGCCATAGGCAGGCATGCATTCCTCCATCAAAGCACTGCACACAAGCCTTGCCTTTTCTGCTCATGCTGACAGCCTCCTTGTGGCAAGTCCTGAAGACTGATCAGCACGCTTTGAGCTACTCCACCTTGAAATACAGAGTATTTCAAAAGCTCCAGTGCTCGTTCAGTAGAATGAGGTGTTTCAGGACTTTCAGATTTGCCATCTTGAAAAACAGAGGCTCTCAGAAGCAATTTAACCAAACAAATTGGCTTCTAAAGCTACACATGAAAATGGAGACACTCATTTTTAGGTATTTGTTTGTTTAAATAGCAGGTTGGAGAAGTGCAGGAATAGGCACCCGCTGCCTTCTGAGCTATCCACATTGCCAGCATAAATTACAGAGCATTTTCGGGATATGACTCCATAAAGAAGTGAGCACAAAACAAGGGAAGAGGTGAATCCTCAAGATGAGAAGTGCTTTGTTGGAGTGCTTACCTGTGGTGAATATCAAACAGCACAACAAAGCCAAAGTGAACCATCTCACGTTCACCCTGCGAATAGCTACAGATGTGCGCAATTAACAGAGCAACTAAAGCTCTGCAAATCCACACCTTAAGCTCACCCTGGAATAATGCAGCCCCGGGGTGACCTGTTAGACATGGATTCCTAGTTTCAAACCACAGCAGCTTAATGCCAGTGTCTCCTTCACCACCAGAGGAAGACACAGAGCGCCATGCTCCGACTCCTGCTCTGAACCGATAACACTGCCTGACTCCTTACTTACATTACAGCCTGAGATGTGAATATTTCTTTCTTGAATAAGAGAAAACTACCTCTTTGTTAAAAACCCTTCAGACTTCTGTCAAAAAGTACAAGATGAGCAAATTGAGCTCCACGGACCACTTAAATCCATCCCATTGCAATAAAAAGCCTTTTGTGAGGTTGTTTTTTTTCCCCCTTTTCTTCCTCCCAAGCAGCAGCTCACATCTCATTTCAGCTGGTAGATTCTCGGTGTAAAGGCTAAATAACAGATGCGTTCAACTCACCCTTAGTAACCGCAGCATTAGGTGAACCTGAGTCATTAGCATGCTTAACTGAAATAAACAAAAGTGACAACCAAATACAAACGTGCACAGTTGATACAGAACGAAAAGAAAGAACAAACCAACCAAAACAAAACAATGTCCTCCCCCTTGCCCCCCCTTCCTCCCAGTAAATTTCTGCCATGGAAGAAAAAAAAAGAAACAAAAGATGACATAAATCAACAGATGAGCAATGAATTTCTGAAAAATAAAGACAATCCTTTACATATGTGCGATATTCTGCAAAATGCTTCATGGTGATATAACCAACGTGGCATAGAGAAGAGCAAGTAGTGACCAGCTGATAGGACAGAACCACGTGAATGCACACACCTCACATCTACACTTGCACTCAGACTCAGGTCTCCAACAGCAGGCATGCACACACCAAAGCTTTTCTTTCAGAGACCCAGAAACAAACACTGCCCCATTTTCTCTAATCTGCATGTGCACGGCTGTGGGGCTGGACACATTATGAATGCTATGGATAACCGCTATAGCATTTTGCTATTTATCTCACAACTATTATCCCAAGATACAGATTAAGCAAGTATTAAGATACACAAACCCAGTATTAATCATTTATCTTTTTTCCTTTCTTTTTTTTTTTTTTTTTTTTTTTTTAATCCTAACAAGAAACTCTCAAAATCATATATTTAATATTAGGCTTTCATTCACAAAGAAAAATTTCCTTGGCTTTCTGGGCTACATAAGCCCAAAAGGTCAGAAACATTAATGAAACAGAAAACTGATATTAAGGGCACGGACAGCTTCAGCTCTTGCTGCAACCCTTAACTGAATTCATTACAGCCAGAAGAGATTCAAGCAAAACAGGATGGCTCTCCAGCTGCTGTAAGCTGCCTCATCTCCACTGGCTTCTGCGAGGCCTTATTCTTTTAGCAGAGCTGACAGCATGTCCTGAAAAGCTTCTAGTGTTCTGCAAAACACTTTGACACTGCTCCCTGCACAACATTTCACAAGGAAAATGTTAATGCCCCATGTGTCCCTGTGACAGCCTGAAAAGGGACCATTTTGCTTCCAGCCTGCAATGCACAGGCAGCACGTGTTGTCATTCTGCAGCCATCACTGTTGCAGAGGTTGAAAGCTGGGCCTATAGCTCTTGCTACTGAGCAGCAGCCCATTTCATCTTAGAGAAGAGGGGAGGGACAGTTGTGCCTCCATTTCCAAGAAAGCAAAGGCACAGAGGCCTCCAGGGCCACCAGCAGGGCTAAGCCTGCAGCCCTGTCCCTGAGTGCTGTCCTCCCCAGCCCCACAGCTGCACCCAGACCAACTAACAGGGCACAGTGATGTGGAGACAGCAAAATCCTCGAATTCCAGGCAAGTCCCATCAGGGACCATCAGAGAAGCAGGTTTCCCTCCTGCTTCACCACCTTTCAAGGGAGAGCAGGAGACAGAGCAGGGTACTCTGGGGGCCCAACTGCTGCACCTGGGGGTTTTGTGGCTTACATCTGCATTCACTGATGTCTAAGGAGTCAAAAAAGGAAAACAACAGTAAGCAAGAAACAACACATCCACAAACAAACTTACAACGGGAAACCTTCAGCGTCATTGGCATTTTCTGTACAATTGTCCTCAGTTTTGGAAACGCTGCGAAGCAACAATAATCACTTCGGCTGTCATTTTCTTCCACATTTGCAAAGTAGAGATCTCCCTTAAGGCTCATGGAGACCCTTTCATCTTGAGGAATGTGCTGCAAATCTAGCAAGAAAAAATAATTATGATATGGTAATGATACTGAGCTGCTTCACCAATACGACTACCAATGCTCTGCTGTCATGTGTTTGCTTCCAGATACAGAACATTGATGCGAAAGAGGCAGAAGGCTCAGAACAACCCGTGGGTTATTCACCAATACTCAGCATACAGAATTGTCCCTTCTCAGCCTGAGGAAATGTCCTCCAACACCACTCCCCAACTCAAAGGCCTGTAATGCTGGTATGGAGGTCACTATTTGCATACGTGCCAATCTCCTGACCACTTTGCTCTTCTGTAATTACAGATTAGAGCAGGGCAGCATTAGTATGGACTGGTGAGGCTGTACTGTCTCATTCTTGATCCAGCCAAATGCAGACCTGTGCTAAGTATGTATGTCAGGAGTAGAGAGGCTGCCTCATAAGATCAGAGGTTTAATCTGGCACCCTGTCTCTGCAAGAACTTGGCCAACATCAGAAACAAACCCTTCACGTCACAGTGCTATTGTGCTTCTCAATGGCCAGAAAACCCTACAGAATACAAATGTGAAAGCAACACTGAAGAATGCAACAACAATAAAAATCATGTTGAAACTAAGAGGTAATTATGCATACCTGACACTGAAGTTGTTTTTGTTAATATCAGCATAAACTAATGGTTGATTCATGAGAGGAAAACAGTTATGATAGACTTAATACATTTTATTTTCTCTACTGTACATGCAGCAGCCTTCCTTACTGGTAGATGTACTTACTGATATTTAAGCTTTGCCATATAACAGTTAATAATACATTCGGTCAGTGTACTCTACAATTTGCTTGCTCTATATAAAGACATCAGTATATCCCATTTCTCAATTTCTTAACATTTATTTATCAATATCCAGATCTTTTCCCCAGACACCTGCAGAATTACCACTCTCATCAGTTAGAAAACTGTTATGAACCAGCTTTGGAAGACAAATGTATTGAGTCTTCTCACGTGAAGCATGTGCAAGTTACTTACTTACCAATATTCATCCAATAGATATGCAAAGGTGGGATCCCTTTAGGGGGGTTACAGTGCAAGATCACAGAATCACCGTGCTCCACGTCAAGGGGCTCAATCTTTTCCTTAGGGAATTTTGGCACACCTGTGCAAAAGCAAAGAAGCTCCTGTTTTACTGCTACCCTTGGAAATTTTCCCCTTAGTTCCCAATAAAATATTTACCTTAATATCACCATTTGCATTCTCTGCCTTTAGGCATTCCTGTTTTTTACCAAGTGATACAGGGTAACAAAGCATTTTATTAAGAGCAAGACATTTTGGCTAGTTTTGTTCATTTATTAAGTGATTTGTCTGTGCTGCCCGTGAGCTCTGCTGAAGAATTATTTTAGTGCATTTATTTTCAAATGCTGCCATTTATTTGACTAGTCCCTGACACACAGTACAAAGAGACAGATAACTGAAATGGAATTCTAACATGGGCACAGAGGACAGGGTTGTAACAGATCTCTGGAGATCAGAAATCAATCTGGGAGTAAAGGCTCTTTTGGGAAGTCTTTGGCTAAACAGCAGTTCCCAAGGAGCCACTGCAAGCCAGTGCAGGTGAGGACAGACATCAGACAGCTATTCTGCCTTGTGCTTGGAGTCATCCCAACTTATCTATCTCCAGAACAAGATGAAGCAGAAGTGTTATGTAAAGACAATATTGCTTTCACATGCCCTCAGGTGTAAAACCTCTGCTGTGCTGATCTGCAGGGTTTCTCAGCAAGCTTGTCCTTTGGGATGCAGTGACAGGCTTGGCACAAGAGAACACACCAGAGGTGCACACGTTAAGCATTATTTGGGCTTAAATATATGTTAAATAATTAACAGATCAAGGACTTGGATCAATCGCCAAGGGAGTCAGCAGACTGCTTAAAGTCTGAACGATGCTTGGCAGAGATCAACCTGGACAGTATCAGCAGCCTAAAATGCAACTGGAGCACATCCAAGTAGAGAGGAAGTCAAGCTGGGCTGGAACCCACCCCAAAGCAAGCACTGGAAGACTGAAGCTCAGAGATTACTGTGAAGAAATTAGTCTGCAAAATGTAACCACTCCTTAAATGAATTTAACTAAGACAGTTTCAGGGCGGACACTCTTCTGATTTCAGGCAAGTTCAAACTCATGGAAGTTTCAGTTCAGGCAACTTCATTAAACATTAAAATTAACAGCAATTAAATAGCTATGGAATGAAAGCATCCTGGCTGTGCAGGGCCAGACTGGCACAGCAAGTACTGCCATCCTGGTGTTCAAGGCATGAGAAGGCACTCTGGTAGCAAATAAACAATTTAATATGTCAGCAGTCCGGTGGCACTGCAAGACAGCTGCAGTGTCACATAGCAGGATTCAAACTGAAAAGAAGGTTGAGAAATACTGGAGTTTGCATTCATTGTAGTATCAGTGGACGCAAAAAGAAGCAATCAATACAGTGCTGATTGCCTGAGGGCAAAGTGGTCATAGATTCTTTATTTTTTAATCTTCAAAAGCGTTATTAATACAAATAAACATTATTAGGGAGGACAACACGGATCTAATGAGCATCACCCACTCTGTAGGTGGCATTTCAAGTAAGGGAGGGAACTATATGTTGAATCCAATACATTCAATAATCAATACACTTCAAACCCTGGAAAGAGCATCTATTGACTGCTAGAGAGGGAAAATATTTTTCAGTGGGGAAAAGCTGATTTGTTGACCTAAAGCTTGCTTACTTTTCCCAAAAGCACATGACTCAATAATGCTAAGAGTGCTGGATCAGGTGAAGGATAAGGGAGTTCTGACTAAGTCAACAAAATCGGGAGGTCAGCAAATAGACCAATAGTGAGATTGCTCATCTATGGCATGGGAAACTTTTGTTCAAAGCCATTTTCTGCCTCATTTGGCACAGCAATAAAATCTGGGTCTCCAATACCCCAGTTGGGTGCCATAATCACTGGCCTTTCCAATCAGCTTCTGTAGCCAATAATTACCTAATTATACAAAAAGATATCAATTCCCACCAGGAAACAGTGAAAAAATCACCATCTTGGAGTCAATAGCTGGCAGCGCAGACATTCCTTTCAGCACAGGCCCAGATGTCCACTTTTGATCCCCACAGGGGGAAGCAGCACTGTGAACCCCAATGTCTTGTATAACTTTAAAACATACTTGAACAATGAGGTGTTTGAGGCTCCTGGGGTTGTCTACACTGTTTCATTTCACTTTGTTCAAAACTTCAATGTTCCCTCAATGCGTAACTGGGAGTGCTTCAAACCCTTCAAGTTTTGCAAGAGAGGAAAATTCAATTTTCGTAACAAATTCCAGAGTCAAATCTCCTGACAAATATATTTACTTGCTGGAGCCCCATCGGTCTCAAAGACTAGAAAAATGATTGCTTCTGAAAGGAGATTTATTAATGCTCAGAAGCTAATATCACGTTAGGCTTTGGCTCTTGCACATAAGTTTTCAGTACATACATGGAAGAAATGTCTGATGTTTTTTTTTCTCCCTGTGCTGCTTCTCTGTTTTAATTAGTGAATGTTCCAGAATCGGTCGCTACTGATTTGTGGCTGATCTCAGAAACTACACAACCAAATTAAGCCAGAAAGTATTGCAGATGATTAGTTGTGTCACAAAAATTACACAGGATGGAATTTATCAATGCAGCACATGGACATTGTAAAATTCACAACAAACTGATCTCCTTGCAGCAATACCACTAAAACTATGATACCAGCCCTACATGTGATTCCCCTCATGAAGAGATAATGAGAGAGGCCAGAGAACCCAGCATAGCTCCAAGTGCTACAATTCACATATCCATAACACAGGGGAGAAATGTCATCTAATGGCCATGAGAAAGGCTTGCTGAAGTACCATCCAGGGGGATAGGGGTGAACACTCACATCGCAGGCAACCAAGGTGTGTATTAGCCACAGGGAAGATGACAAACTGCACACCTGACTTCAGTTATGGAACCATCTTCTAAAAGCCCACATTGATATATAAAGCTCTCCAAACAGTATTGGGAAAGACTTCATTGCCAAAGTATTATTTCCTGCCAAGGCTGTATCTTGAATGATGGACAGCACTCAAAAACCAGAATCACAGTGCTGTGGCTGTGTATAAACCAGGGAAATGGAAGATTATCAGTTTCCAGAGTAATCTGTATAAGGAACCAGTCTCTCTTTAATCCCCGGGGTGACTCAAAGTTTAATGACCTAACTGTACTTGAGATTAGGCTGAAATACCAGTGACAATTAGGCTGGCTGAGAGAAATTTCGGAACAGAGACTGGGTCTGTCCCTATTACTTATCTGCTCAGGAAATGCAGTAGGGACATGAAAAGCAAATATAAAATGTTAATTCAAGTTCAGCTGTATACAGAAATTTAGCAACCTGACTCTCGGCACTCTGGTGCAAGCAGGACTGCTGCAGGTTTACTCAGACACTTATTAGCACACTTTGTCCTATGGCTTAGTTTCTGTCATACTGCTAACAGCTGTAATGACTTTGTACAATTACAACCATACTGAGGACACACATTTATACCAGATAGAGAATGGAGTGCATTTAGCTTGGTGTTTTACGTGCTCCTGGGAAAAGCACTGAGGAATCAAACTGAAGGCAAAAGGTTTCTGCAAGTAGCTGTAGAAGTCCTTGGTACCACTGTGCCTGGTTCCTATCAGTAACTGGTTTAAAATGGGAACCGATTCATTATATTGTCAGTAATTAATATATATTTTGAGAAACCATTGGAGGACATTCTCACTATGCAGTAGGTCTGCTTATGTAACTTTCTCCTGGATGTACAGTTGTATCACGGATACAACAAAATCATGGGTAATGAAAAATAGCAATAATCAATAAAATTCTGACATTCCCAGCTCAACAGATGCTTTGATTAGCAGCTAAGCAATTTGCTATACATGTGTACAGCATAACGCATCAAAGAATCTTAAACATCACTTAAAATCACCAGCCACGTGAGTACAGCTAGAGCAGCCTCCTGTACTCAGCTCAGTGCATCCACTGCTATTCTAGTCCACGCTGTAAATGCAGTAGTTAAATCTGTAATTTCCATTGCAACCTTTGAACTGTTCATGAGATGCTATCTGCTTTTGTAATGGATTTTGTTTAATTGCTTCATTACATTGAAGAAGTTAGGAAGTCTGACTGTCAGGAAGTCCGGGGATGTCAGCCCCCTCACTCTCAAAGAAACAATTGTCTCTCAAGGAGACAATTTTATGTCTAGGCTATGTTTCCATCCTCAGATCTTTGGTCTTTTAGAGCAAAGGCTTTAGAAATACTGAACATAAATTTTAACTGTTTGCCATGAAGAGTCTTTTACACTACAGTTAATTAAAGAAGTTTAAACCCTGCTTCTTTTCCTTCTTCTGGCACTGGGCCTGCTCAGTAGTTCAAGCAATAGATTCCCTGAATACAGGAGGAAAGGAACTGAGGTCTGTGTTCTTACCACTACATCCATCTTCATTTTGCATGTATGTTGTAAGAATCTAGACTTTGTAAATGATACAAAAATGCAGATTATTCTGAGAGGCAATTCTTCCTGTCCCTCCTTAATGTCATCACATATAGAGGAGGTGGGGTATTTTCATTATGCAAGTGACATTTAACAATCATTCCTCCTGACATTGCTAATGCTTTCCTGGAATGACTACTCTGAGTAAACACTCTTTTGTTCTCCTTTTCAGCAGCAACCTTGCTTTCCTTACAGACCTGGTATTATACTTCTATACAATGGAAATTTAATTTATGAAAACAAAAACCCACCCTGGTCTGTCTTGCTGTTTTCTTCTTTACTTCACTGGCACAGTGACTTGCCAAGCAGCTTACATTTTACTTGAATACAGCTGGCAAAGCACTGCCACCTCTGCATCATTATCATGAATGCACGTAGTGATCTCATATGTACCAGTCACTGCTTCAAAACTTGTGGGTGAATAGAGGTAATTTATCCCAAACTCTTCTGTGTCTGATTGCCTAATTTACAGCAGTTCTGTGCACCAGCAGATCTCTTTCATTTGTGCAGAGCTGTAGACTATCCAGCGCTTCAGAAAATGAAAGGTGTCTTCTGTGCTCCCTGAATCCTGATTTAATTGGCAGCATCTACTTTATACAGTTAAATGAAAGTAACAGAGGCAGAAGTATATGAATTAAAGTAAATGCCCTGCTCTTATATAGAGGGTACTCAAATTTTCCTCTTCTAATTTCATGTTTCCCTATGCTGAATTTATGACCAATATTGCCTCACCCTCCATTACTCTCAAACTACAAGTACTCAAACTTCCGATATGAAACCATTTCAGGAACACCCTCCTGGCCAATGCCCACCTAGATGACCTCAAGCTTTACTAGTAAATTTCATCCATCTCCACAACCCCAGTCCTGAAAGCCACCTAATTTTCCCTCTGCCTTCCTCTGTGCTAACGACAGAAGTACTCATTTCTGTGATCAATAATCTTCATAACTACCATTTTGAGCTCGTTCTCCATTCAACTCCAGAACTTTAATATTCTTCCCGTAAGTATTTATACCAAACTCTGAGTGCTACCGACACCAGGCTAACAAATTTATGGTTGACTGGATCACTGCCCCTTGAGCTTCCAAACAGTTGCATTGCTTGCTGTTTCATAACAATAAGCTGCTGTTTCTCCCATCCTCCCTGCCTTCACATTCCATGCTCTGCGATGGAGACCATGCTGTCTTCCCTGTTTCTGGGCACTCAGTCATGGTAACCAGGCTGGAATACATCTTATGTATGAGACTTAAGAGTCTTCTGACTCTAAGTAGCGTTTATCTTCCAATAAACATTTGGAAAGTTTTTCCTTTCTCGTGTTAGAATTAAGAATCAAGACTCATGGAAATGTATTTGATAAAAACTTTTGAGTTAAAGTTTCCCCCCCTTATATATATCTTTAATTTTCCCAGCCTGATTAGATTCAAACCAACTTTGTTTTCACTGACAACACCTTTCTATTCATTGCCCACTACATTGTTAATTTTCCAAATATTTCTAGCACTATTGCTTGTAAACTGTCTTACCTCCACCCCACCCCCCCTTCCTTTCTGCTATTTGTTTTCCCTCTCCAAGCATTTTAATATGTTAATAATGTGCTGGTATCTGTTCACAAACCAATTATTTTTGTCCAGATTAGGCAGAGAATTTTATCATGCAGCAATTATCATCAACAGCTCTGCTTTCTTCCTCACAGAAAGAGCAAAGTATTAGAACTGCAAGCATCACAAGAGAAAGCAGAGGCTTTAAGCAAATACAAATCAGAAAAGAATCCTGATGGGTTTTATGAACATTCGGTTCTCCTGGGGTGGTTACTGGAAAGTTTATATTAATTTATCCACTAGCCCAACCTCTCGAGGCAAACTGTAGCTCAGAAAGCAGAAGTGAACAATAACTGTTTTCCAAACTAATTTTATCTGGGAAAACAGATGTGTGATTTACCCCATTGTATTTGTATTAAGTAAAGACAGTGAGGGGCATCACTTGGAAACCTGTAAGATGAATGGTGTGGATTGAATACCTGCACTCAGATTTTCTTGTTCAGATTTCTGGTCTCAAAAATTGGAATGAAATAAAATCAGTTCAGAGGCTACAAAGTTTTCTTTTAGGCATCCACTGACTCACAAACACCGCACCGTCCACAACAGACCATATTTCTAACCATATTTCCCTCCTGATTTCCAAAGTTGTTTGCTTTTTTTACGTGAAGGATAATGAAAGCGAAGCAAAAGCTCTTACTTGGAACTATGAGTTCAATTTCTTTTGACATGGCAGTTCCCAGCACATTGGATGCGTAGCAACGATATTTCCCTTGAAAACCAGCGATGATTCCATGGTTCTGAATCACAAACGTCCCAGAGTTGTTACGTGTGATTATCCTGGGATCCGATAACAGATCAAACGGTTTTCCATCCTTCGTCCAGTTGAAACTGAAAAATAAAACAACAGTTACAAAGGAAGGGCCGCAGCATAGGGAGTGCAAAAAACAGTGCAAATCATGGTTCCAACACTGCAATATCAAACCAAAAGAAAAACAAAATTACATAAAAGGAGGTGGACGTCATGCTGCTATAATTCATGCTAGCTATTGGGTGTGCCTGCTATTGGACAATTCACTTTTGGACAACTGACTGTGACACAGAATAAGAACAGAGCGCTTGACAAAAGGACAATAAATGAGAGATGCCACCTTTGAAAGCAAGAGCCACAGACCGGAAGGAATTATAGATCTCCAAAACAACAACAAAAAGCTGTGTTTTGCAAGACAACTGGGACTCATGGCAGGGATCTATATGAGCTCTACAAGAGGTACCACCACAGAACCCAGGAGAACATGAGCAGGCTCTACTCAGAAATGAAACCTCCCCCAGTGAGAAAAAAGGCACATTGCTATCTATTCGCAACGAGAGCAAGGGATTTCAAACAGCAGAAGCTGAATGGTTTAAGTGGAAACACAAAGCTTAACCTCGCCTCACAATTCTGAGCAGGTTCCTCAACACCTGCTATTCCTTTCCTCCTCAAAAAAGGAACAATGTTTGGCAAAGGATAGAAGTAAACTCAATTTCTGCTCGCTTCTCCAGATGAAAGCAGTACTTACGTGGGCTGCGGGTTTCCACTGGCTTCACATTTAATTGTAAAGTTCTCGTCAAAAGGGTAGGCAACCTGGGTTTCAGATTGCTCCGTGATGGTTGGAAGCTGTGCAACTGAACACAAAGAGACAGCAGATTAAATCCTCTTTCAAGCATAGCTGTGCTCAGCTCAGGGCCTTTCTTTCAACAAGACAATGTCAGGATTACCTCACTGCTGCAAACTGTGAGGCTTGCCTTAAATAAGGGATGATTATTATCACCCTCCCAACATCGACAACACTTTACTCCCCAAATCTGTATGTGTCTATAGACTCACAGACTGAAATATACACAGTCACAAACTTCTGTCTTCATTCTGGGTAAAATTATGAGGAAAACCATTAGCTGCAAAGATGAAAATGCACCCTCCAGGGCAGAAATGCCACAAGCAGACACACAAACACACAATGATTTTTCACTATTTGTTTATTTCCTAAGGGAATTGAAAGCATTGCAAATATCAGTGTAACAAAGCCACAGAAGGAAAGATATGCCCTGCCATGTAGCTGGGGACAACGGGATCATCACATCCTTATAAGCAGACAGAAAGAAAATTAACATCATCTTTGGTTTCTCTACTAAGTCCGGGAAGCTAAAAGTTGAAGCAAACTGTGGTATGATACCATACCATATGGTCTCAAAGCTAAGCAATTCCAGGCCCACCAGCTTCACTGATCAGACATAATTCCTTTTTATTAAAGCATAATGACCTTCATTAAAGCACATTAAGGGCTGGATGACTCCCCTGTGTAGGTACTTAAAGGCAGTGGTTGCCCAGAGAGTTTGGCCTGCACTTTGCAGTCCCAGCTCTGCTTCTGCACAACACAAGTCCTTCTTATGCACCGGGAGTTACTTCCATCCCCTTCACTGATAAACAAGTTCAGGTTGCTGTAGGAAAACATGCTAAAATCCTGCTTAATCACCTTCTCCTCTGCAACCAGGACTGTTCATAGCAGGTACCCACAACGCCAACCAACGACTTGCTCCAATGCTGCTGCACTCAAAAGCCTGCTGAGACCCTACAGTTCTTTTTCCATCAGGATAATTCATTCAAAACCCAATATAGCTGAATTTTGTTTTGCTTCATCCTCAGAAAGCAAACTGTACTGTGTAATCTTCTTGGTCACCCAGGCAGTGGAGTCCACTGCCAACCACTGGGTTGTCCCACATGGGCCTCATCTCAAATTTCACACATACTGAATGCACACCAACCATGTAGAACAGGCAGTTTGAACATCCCAGCCAGACTGATAGAGCTTGTGCTCCCCAGGGTGGGGTGTGAGGCATAGGAAGTTCTTCTCTAAGTATTAATGTGCATCCCGAGACATACACCTGCTCCTTCTCCAGGCGAGACAGCAGGTTGGAAACACGTAAATACAGTTTCATGTACATCAAAGAAGCTTCAGGGAGATTCAGAGCCAAAATAAGGGATCTAAGTGAAGGACAGATCTGAACCCTCAGAGCTAAGCAGCGTTTTGGATCTTGAACATCAGGTAGATGTTATTAGACAAGTTTACTGCTGCATCCAAACAAGTCTAAACAAAGTGCCTCACATTTTTATCACTTCTTAATTTCCCAAAGGCCATGTTCCGGCAGAATTAAATTCAAAACGGAACAACTGAAAGTAGGATTTAATACTTTTATCTTCGGGGGAAGGGAAAAAGAGGGAAGAAAACAAATAAAAGCAAGCATGCCAAAACAAAACAGCGAAGTGTTCAGTAAATAGCTACAACTCACCTGATAACGGTATTTCAATAGCTGCTGCCAAACTCAGCACAAAGAAAAACAGGCATATGGTGATCCTCTTTGTGCTTAATAGCATCTCCATCGCTCTTCTGTAAACAAGGTCTCCAAACAGAATGAGATACACCTTATGCTTCCTCTCAGCATCAATTCAAATCAGATGTAGGACAGGAAACCAGGAGCCTAATAAGGAGAAGAAACAGCCATATTAGTGTGTAGTATTAACTTGGCTCCAATAAGGTTACTAAATTAAAACAGTGCTTCAGGATTTGCAGCTAAATTGCACAAAGGTATCGTTTCCTCTCCTCTCTCCATCTCCTGGCTTGAACAAGGTTAAACCTCTAAAGAAAAATCCATGCAAAAAGTACAAATCAATTACAGCACAAAAGCATAATTATTTTTTGCTTCGCAATTAAAGCAGGAATAGCTTAAAATATGGTATATTTGTAATTATTCCAGTTCATAAGTTTTTCTAATGAGAACCGTGTAAGTTGGAACGTAATGTAACAGAGCTAATGAGAGAAATTTAGTAATTTAGTACATTAATGACCTTACTCATAAATCTCATACATCTTTTTATCTTTTATTTATGTCTTAAAAAAACATAAAAAAGGACATTTAGTCCAATTTAGTTCATTAATAAGGAGCAGAGCACGAAACATGGGCCTTCTACCCCATTATCCCAGAACTACTGCACTCGGGTTTTACATTACACATTTACACATCCTCAGCTCTGCATTACAAGGTAAAAACGTCAGGCACCAGCCAAAAGGAGGAAAAAATCTGTGCTAATGAGAGCTTAAGTGCCACTCACAGGGGAGTAAAGGAGAGGCCTCTACAAGTGTGGGTGTATGAAGGATTTCAGTCATCAGAGCCACTTGCAAATATCAGTGAAAGATTAACAAGTGTGAGGTACTTTTCGTACTGCTTATCTGCTAACACAGCACTTACAGCACATCCACCTCGACTTCAGCTCTCAGGATTGTTTTGAAGGAACAGCGTCCACTGCTGGGAACCTTCACTCACTCAAATCATGAAACCTTCCTGGAAATCAATGTCCTCGAGACCAAAATCCGTGGTTTAAGATTGAAATTGGCCAGTGAGGGGACAAGAGACAGACATGATAATCCCATAAGCCTCATCAGTGCAGAAATGAGGCTAAAAACCAGATGTCAAACAGATGTCTTAGGCACTGAACTCTCCCTTGTGGAAGATGCTGGCTGACCTGCTCAGTGCCATGCTCAGCAGGGAGGGACTGCACAGAGGGAGATGGGGATGGGGACCCTTCTGACTGCACATCAGCAACCAGCAGCAGTACACTGGTTTGACGCAAGAGATAACCAGCTCATCTGGACTCCTTCCGGCCCCAACCTGCAAGCAAAAGGCCTTTTCACTACTCAGGCTACTAAAATCCTTATTTCATGTCCCAGGCGCCAATACATGGAGCCTGTACAGCCTCCATCCACACCTACACGGATGCTCTGGCAGCACACTCCCCAGCCACGCAGTCACAGTGCAGGTTCAGACATCCCCCAGGCTCTCCCACCCATCCAAACTCTAAGCAGTGCAAAGCTTCACTTCTACAACGATTCAACACCAAACCAAAATTTCTCATCTCATGCCAGATCCCAGCAAACGAACAATTTAGCTGCTGAAGTAATTTGGAGCAATAATTGAGGTGGCTGCACAAGAACTTGGCAGCAAAGGGCAGGTTTCGGTCTCAGCAGTGCCAAAGCACAGAGCTCTCCTGGGACCCAGTGTGTGCCAGATAAAAACCTGCAGAATCTTGACCCTGGTAAAAACAAGAACTCAGCAGAGAGTTGGAAGCAGCCCCACATCTTGCTTTGGATACCTGTTTCTTCCCCCCAGGAATCCCAAACTCTCTTCTGTTCTCCTTAGGAGATGTCCAAAGCATCCCTTGCACCTGGGTGGCAAAGATGACAGCAGAAAACCTTTCCTTGGCACAATGATCAGGAATGCCACAATGAATGGTACACTTAGGATCCCTTCTCCTTTTCCCCATCCACCCCCATTCCTCTCTTCTCACAGCCTCAAGCTTAAGCCAACTAATTTGAATTCGCCACAAATCCTTATCTGCAGTTCCCTACCTGCAATTCATTATTTACTGTGCTGTTTGGTTAACAGTAAATACTGATTGCTCTAAGGACAGACCATTTGTTTGTTTAATGAGCTGCCTATTACTTACAATGAGCAAATCGTTCAAAATATCAGCATTTCCAAGGAGCGATGCAGTTCCAGATTATTTCTTTGTATACCTCAGCTTCCAAAACATGCCATACAAACATTGGACGGCTCAACAGGGGGAAAAAAAATAATGTCATTTCTTTTTTCCTCATAAACCTTGTGAACAGTTTTCCCTGCATGTAATTACTGCGTTAAAATTGCTCATCAACAGTAGCAGAACGACAGCCAAAAATCCCAGATTAGAGATCTACTGCTTCCAGGAGAAATTACATCGTGCTATTAAACATGGAATCAATCTCAGCTATTCGGTTCTCTCAAGCTACGCAAGATTTGGCTCATGTATAAATTCTGTAAGGCACAAATGTAAATGAAAGTACTGAATTCCCACAGCTTCATATTGCTGCATTTCTGAGCTGACCTTTTCATTAGCTAGAATCAGATTTAATTTCTCACTAACACGTATATTTCAAGATTGTTAAATAAAAGCTGTAGGTAATTAGAAGTCTCAGCCTTTAGGGTGGCCCCAGTGACACAACAGCAAAACAAAACTCTGAAAAATAAAAATCTTTCCTAGTATGAGAAATGAAAATTCAGTTATTTAATGAGATCAAATGTTGCAAGGTAAGCAACTGTACAGCACAGAAGTTTAATTAAGCAGTCTCACTGTTAGATCCAATCACAGAAGAATCCCAGCCCTGGACAAAGACATGGAAGCACTCTGCTCCTGCTCCACGCTCAGCTTCCTCAGCTCCAGAGCTGATAGAGCACAGCTCAGTGCCAGCACCTTTTCTACCTCCCGATTTCCTTTACGACCTCCCACCAGTCTGGAAATGCCACCTTCCATCACCCGCAGCACCACTCAGATCCCAGTGGTTAGAAGAGAAAAATTCTGCATTTTCCACGCCCTGGGCAGGAACACCTCACTGCTTCACTAATTAGCTAAGAAAAGTTGATATTTATGCCAGTGAGGCCTTAAATGTAATGCTGCAGCTGCAGCATTTAGGCAGCTGTTGTCCATTTTTCTCCCCTGAAAAGATGATAAAACAGCACTAAAAATAAAGACAAAGAGCCACCACCTGTGGTCATTTATGCTTGGAAAAGGTGAGAAGGAACACTCACAGGGACCCATCGCTTTACTCTGAGTGTTGATGCCACGCATAGCTTTTCTCCTAAAAAGCTTTTTGGCATCTCAGTGTACACAGCAGTGAGAAGATAACCTTCACTTGACTCCATCCCGATCACCTATTTTTGGAACTTGCTCCTTCCTCCGGAAAGCAGCCCATATGCAAATGCTGGAGATGATTAAAGTAATCATCCAAATCAGAAAGGCGCCCTTCCTTCTGCAGGGAAACATCTCCCAAGTGGGTATGAGGCTGCAGCACACAGACACGATGCAGCCTCGCTCCCAGGAGGCTTAGTGAGATGATCCTATGCACTGTGCACCTTGCCAAGGATTCTGTCAATGTTTTTGGACTGCGCTGTGAGTTAGGCAAGCTTTCAGTGTAATTTCAGCCAATTTGTGTTTTGGACCTGACTTTAACAATTGTGCCTTAACAGTTTTGTGATCTTTAGGTCTTTCAATCTCTCAAAACACAAAACTACCACTAGAAATGTGATAGATTGCGTATAAAGAATAAAGAAATACGTGTACAGGGCTGTGAGAGGTACTCCTGCAGTGCAAGCAGCAGTAAGACCGCTGATCCAATAACCAGAGTAAGTAGCATAACTAATTTCCATGAGATGAGACTTTCAGAAACAAATAAGGGTTCAGGGAGCCCAAACCCAGCCTGGTTTGCAGGAGGAGGCCAACAGACATGATGTCACCACCAGGCAGGCAGACACCAGTACTGCTGCTGCCTGTCCCCAAGGCAAGGCGTGCTGCCCCCAGCTGTGACCCACACTTCATCCTTGGGCTGATTAGTGGAAACTCAATGTATGCCACTTCTGTTTGCAAGCTCCACAGGTTGGGAAGGGCAACATGTGCATCTCCTGCCCTGCTGCCTGCCCGTGGGGAAACACAGCAGCACCAGCAGTCGAGTTCTGCACACATTCCCTATCCACTCCCAGCTACTTGCAGCAAAATTCTAAAATGCAACCCTGCAATCTCAGTACATCACACCATCATATTCTCAAGCCATTTACAAGCTCTGAGAGTACTTAATGTTGTCTCTTGGCCATCACCTTCTCTGTGTAAGGACCCAGCATTTGACAGGCCTGATTTAGTCTGTTCTGTGCATCTCGCTGCTGTAACACCATACTACTGCATCACAGGGTACCAGCATCATCTTTCTTAAGGCCTTGCACATGTTATACACACGGAGTGCCTGGAGACCACAGAAACAGGGCTTCTGATCAGTACACATGACCTGCTTGTTAGTAGCTGCTTGCCAGCATGAAGCCTTCCTTCTTAGAGGTATCTAAGAATGTGAGCTCTGGCTGCCACTGGGGCTGTCTGCCAAAATCACTGCCTCGTGCTCACGTCTTCCCATCCTCTAACATCAGCAACCAGGACATGCAACACATACTTTTACGGGCCTCCATAAAAACATTCCTCTTGTGGGCTGCAAAATGGCCCTCATTATTTTAGGCACTTAGAACCAAGAAAATACAGAAAATTAACAGTTATGAGCTGAGGGACCAAGAGGATAGAGCTGGACAGAGACCTGACGGGGCACAAACTCAGCCTGCAGGGACATCACGGCAGTTCCTGGCACAGACTTGGTCCTTCTCTGAGTGGGAACCAGTCCAAACCTTCATGCTCCGTTTCTTCCTGCTCCTTGTTCTACTGTTGCAGCAATCTTTTCTTTCTTTTTTTTTCCAGGGGAAAATCTGGATTTATGATGGTATACTTGAGCAGCACAAACCCCATCCTGCAGCATTAAGTGCTCTGCAAACTTCTGAGAGATCTACCGTGATTTAATTAGCAAGGCTTTATGTTATCTCAAGTTAAAGCAGAATTAAAAATACCCTACTGCAATTTCATATTATATTTCTCCACTGTATTATACAACATAATTTACATAACACATGTATCAAGCACTAAAAAATAAGGTGCTTGGCTTTATACATGCACAGGTTTACAGATGTAACCACAATCCAACCCCCTGCACACAGTGCATCACCTCTTCTTAAAAGCAAGGCCACACATTCACTCAGTTCTCATTAACTACTGGAATCAGAGAGACCATCCCAGCCCCAGCAGTTGACACAGTACAGGAGGGACAAATACAACAGCCAGCTAAATATTCAACTACCCTCAGAGGCTTTTGCCATTTGTTTCTTTCCACTTGGCATACGCCGCCTCCTAGACAAGTTGTCCATATTTCTGGCTGAAACTAGCTTAATATTAATTGAAATTTTCATCAGCAATTAGCATTTCAGCTCATAGGTCAAGCATGAAGCACAAAACAAAGTACGGTAGCAGTGGGGCTGAATGACTGGAAAGGACAGCACGTCAACCAAGCACCAAGGGAATGATAGCAGGTTGCAGTTTGTTTTCAGATGAGACTGCTAGTGACAGCCTCCTTGAGTGGAGGTGATGCAAATCCTCCTGATTGCAAAAGGAACTTGCACAGCAAAGGCACTTTTCTTCTTTTGTATGCTCATTCTTGCTGCTTCAAAGCAGAAAACAATAGGAAAATCATGAGCTTTCTCATGATTCACCTTACAGTGAAGCAATATGTCCTGGAGGAGCCTCACCTTGATGCCCAGCTCCCACCAGTGCTGGCCACAGCTCAGCAGGCTTTCACAGCACAGGGCTGGGTTTGCTCGAGGGTTCCCTATGCTCAAAGCATGAACGAAAAAAAGGGTATAACTGCAAGCAAACTACCTCTACCAACAGCAGTAAACAGCTATTACTCTTAAAGTCAAACTAAGCAGAAGCTAAAACAAATCTCCTTCCTGTATTCCTGTATCCTCCTCCATCTTGCTGGAAATCAAAGTACATCAATAAGCATCCATTTGGATGGGAAAATTCTGCTTGAATTCTGTTAAGTTGCATAAAATTGGAAAGAGAATCTTAATGTTCAACATCAGCCTCGTAAAACTGTGGCCTTCATTACCCATTCTGCCCATAACACGATATTCTTCAGAACAAGTGTGACTTCTTGCTCACCAGCCTGTCTGCAGACATCGTGTACTAATCAATTACATGCGCATTGGGAAAAAGCGCTTTCCACATTGTGCACATGAAAACTGTGCCGTACACTTTGCATGGAGCCTCTATAGCACCACATGTTGCCCTTTTTCTTTAGAAAAATGAAGAAATCACATATTCTGTCGGTCACGTTGTTTTTCATCTCATTTGTATGGCACGCATGGACAGATCCACCTCATTACTCTGCCATCCTCGTCCATAACTCACATCCCGTTATGCGCCATAGAAATGCTGATCACAAAACAGCTCAGAAAGCTGCAGAGAAGAATCACCTATTAAAAAGCCAAGCACTACACCTTGCAGTGCCTCTGACCTGCCTCCTGCCTGCTTCATGCTCCCTCACAGCTCTCTCTGAGCCTATGCAAGTCCCTGGAGCACAGGAAACCCCAGAGCTGAGCTGCTGCTCTTATTTGGTCAGCAAACCCAGGAGAGCAACAAATCTTCCAGCTACCCCATTCTGCTTTATTCCACCCTGCAGAACAGTCAGCGGGGGCCATTCTCATTAGGTCCAGCAGGAGTAGCAGGTGACACACTGCTGCAGTAATATTCCCATAGCCCATGGATACCCCAAATTGCAAAAAGGCACTAATGGCCGGTAAAGGCACTGCAATGGGAAACCAAAAATTGCTTTTGCAATTACAGCCCATGCCCTTTGAGCTTTTCCCTCCTCCTTCTCTTTTTATTTAGCTGCAGTTATTTAAAGCCCAGATCTCTGTTTAAGCAGCTGCCACAACCAGGCAGCCCAAGCAGCTCTTCTAATTAAATATTTGCTGCTGTGCAAGTTTTCTCTCCCCTTCCTGCTGTCCTCCTGGACAACGTTTACTCCTGCAGAGATAACAGGTCAGCTGAGAGACCCTCAGTCCCACGCCTGAAGCATCCCAAATGATGCAGCATCTCCGTGAAAATTAATTTTATGATAAGCACCTTGTCATTTGCTATCAAAGACAGCCATCAATATTAAGGAAAAGAAATAAAACTTGCTTGGATTTAATAATCATTATTAAATTATGTCATTTACATAATTAGACTTCAGTAATAACTACAGACTATGGCATCTCTCTTCTATAGCATGGAAAATTGGCAGAGGGCTTCACAAAGTGATCAAGTGATTTATTTTTTTTTCCCTTCTATTCTCTTTCTCATCTGTAACTGCAAATATTAAGTTGACCAGGTAAGCGATGCCAGACCACAACAGCGACTGAGGTCTACATGCAGGATGGGAATAGAGATGGGTATCACAACATGAATAAAAGAACTCTTGAGAAATCTGAATTTCAAGCAGCTTTCTCAGACATTTGGAATTTCTCCTTAGCCAGCAGAGCAGGATCCTGGGCACAGCCAGCTGCAGCAGTACCTTGGGATGCTGTGTGCCCTCAGCCAGGAGCAGTGCGTGATGGATTTCCCCTCCCATATGCACTCCCAGAAGAGCATCTTGGGAACACTGCACAGGGCTGAACACATACCACCAGGGCTGAATGTGCCTGGGGGGGGAAAAGGCAGCTGGTGGCAAGGGGTCACAGAGCAGAGCTGTCCTGACTCATCCCTGCATGGTCCATGCATGACTCAGACTTGAAACAGTGGAGTCAACTTGGTGTGAACCCCCATTCATTCATCTGATGCTATTTAACGTCTGAAATAGAACAGGAAAAAGCATAATAATTAAATGCTCATTGAGCATGGATGCTCATAGCCCTCCTGCACGCAGACATGAGAGCAGGTTGGAGCTGAAGGGGTGCAGCGCTGCAGAACTGTACAGATCAACATAAGACTTGGATAATGAAAAGGAGATGGAGAAAGAGATTTTGGGAAGCAGCAAGAAGAGTACACGAGGAAATTGGAGCAGACACCAACAAGCATGGTACAGCCAAGTGGGGCCATGAAGCAGCTGCTGTCAGATGTAGATGAGAGAGGGAACAGCTCCTGGGAGAGCACTGATGCTGTCAACCCAGCAAGGATGCAGATGAGCTCAGGTCGGCAGAGACAGACAGGGCAGGGAGAACTCACACTGATGGAGCAGAATGCACTAGGGAGGGAATGAAAGCAGCACAGGGTCCTGGAGCACCATGCGGGCAATGGGAGATGCTGTAGTGCTGACAGCAGCTGCAGCAATGGGAGAACAGCATGGAAAGCGCATTGCCCATGGGGGAGGATCCAGACGGCTTGATCTCTCCCAGTGTCTCTAAACAGTGCAAATTTATTGCAGAGATACTAACAGCAGCAAGCAAACATCACCTATATTTATTTATACATATAAAATACACAGACAGAACGAGAACCATTGCAAAATACAACATGGTGCAAGTGGTTCATTTGCATTAGTGCAGGTGCACAGGAGGACTCAGATCTGCACCAGACTGTGTGCTCCGAGGTCAGGAGACATACTCCTGGCTGACATCACCTCCACAGGCATAAACCAACAAATAAACAAACCTGACCTTCTGTCTCTATAGGAAACACAATGAATTGTGCTTGTGCGCACCAGACCTCTTTTCCAGCCTTCCCAGCTAGTGGTAGAGATTGGTAAAGCAAAGCAGACAAGAAAACCTTGATGGGGTGAGGTGTGGTGTTATGATGATATATAGATAGATGTTTAAAAATGTTTCCAAATATCTGCAATTCCGTGTTTCCCAAGAGAAACAGAAAAAGGCAATGCCTGAAATCCCTCCCTTCTCCTCTGATTCATTCTCCAGTAAAGCGCAGTCCACTGGTAGCAGGCAAATAAATGCAAACAAACAGAAGAATGTATTCTAAGGGACAGACTCCTATCTCCAAATGTCGAGCGGGAAGCCTCAAAGCGAGAACAAACGAGTCTCCTCCTTCAGAGCTAATGCTTTCTGCAGTCGCTAACCTTAAATTACGTTTAAAGCAGTTCTGTGGGGCACAAGGACTGCTGCTTTCACACTCAAAGAATCAGCGTTTTATCTAAATACTTGAACCTTGTCTAATCCAGGACAAGTTTGGGCACCCCAGGTGTTTGGGAGCGGCTCTCCCTGGCTGCTCCATCAGCTCTGGGGCTGCAGCCAGGAGGACCCACCCAGACGCTGCCTGTTATCTCCAGCTCCATTTCTCAGGGCAACAGAAAACACACAGAAAATACCCAGCTTGGCACAGAGCTGAGGGATGCATAGACAGGTCCAGTGCTTCAAGATATCCCTGTGCAAAACAGGCTGGGTTTATCCCAAGCCCTCGACGTGCCAGCTCAGCATTCCAAAAGAGCTGCAATTGAAGCACACACGAGGCATTCAGCTCCAGTGCCTGCACGATGGTTTCACCCTCACTCCAGACCCGACCATTGCAGTTTGCTGCTCTCAGCAGCTCTTTCACAACGAAAAGCCAGGAGTACAACCCTGCATTTCATCACCAGGACAGCACACCACCTTTGCTCCAAGGCTTTGCAAAACACAGGGCTGACTCTAAACCCATGACTTCAATGCCATACTGAAGCTCTTGCAGTCCTCCACCAGTGATGCAGCTCCCTACAGTACCCAGGGCCCTCCATCCTCCCTGTGTAAACTACTCCCAAACCACATAAGGGCTTCAAGTATCTGTCAGCTGAGCTCCCTCCCTGTTGTTCTCCCCATAGCCATGCTGGGAGCACCACAATGCTGCCATGAGCTCTGAAAATTACCACTAAGGTGGGGAACCAACAGCTACCACAGAGCACGTCATCAGCAGGACATGGAATGAATGCTTGTAATCTAAAGCATGGAAAGCATTTATTTTTTTAATGCATTTAGTCTCATCTGTACTTCTTGAACTAATGTTTTGCGTCCTACTATTTGCATTTTATATCTAGGACAGAACTTCATGAGGTACAAACTTCTGCAGCATAAAGTCAAGCAAACACTTGTAGCAATTACATGCCCAGGAGATTTCACAACATCACAGAATTAACAAGCTGTCAGTTATATATCACCCCATCTGCAATAGCTCCATTGCAGAGGAACCCCGCTCTACCTGCAATGACAATGACACAGCACAGTGGGGCAATTATCACACACCAATACAGGATCTCACCTTATCTCAAAACATTTCTTTATGAAGAATTCAAGTGTAATTTGCTTCCACCTTCTCTCCAAAAAGGCAGTTTGCAGAGCCTCTGGGTTGGGAAAACGAGGTTCTGCTCAACAGAAACACAATCCCAGTAACAAGAAGCAGTTTTCCCACCTCTTGTGACTAGAACCTGAAATCACCACCACTTTTCTTTCTCTGTGGAGCAACTGTTTCAAAGGACCATCCCCATGCAAAGGTGTTGGAGACTAAACTCAAAATGGGCGCCCTGGCACACAGTGAGGCTGAAGGTGAGCAGAGCTGCTCCAGCTGCAGATGTGTTACCAAAGCCAAGGCACTGCAGAGCTCATTATGTGTGCTGATAATTATTGTGATTAAGCACAATCCAAGAGCTAACGCCTCTACTATTGAAAACTTAATGATTGAGAAAAGCTCAAAAGATTTCAAGGAAAAATGCATGGTTTTTTTAAATTATTATTTTTAAATATTACTTTCTAGGCCACTCAGCAACACCAAAGGTTACCAAAGAGATTACAAGCAATCCATACAAGGGGGTATTTGAGCTCTGCAATGAAATGCCTCAGCAGCTGCTGCCTTCAGCTCAGAGGTGAGCGCCCTTTCCTGTTTGCCAAAGGGATTTCCTGCAAAATCTGCCTTGTTGGTCCAAGCACTGGGAAACATAACAAGCATACAAAGGTCCTGGAGCAGCACCCAGCTTCTTCTTTATTTCATTCTGCTGACAAATCTGACGTTGACTCTAAGCCTGTTGGGTGCATGGGCAATGCACTGGAACTGCATCTCTGCACAGAGCTGACCTGATCATTTGTGTATTGGTTTCCTTCAGCAAATGACTAATTTATACCATGCAGACCTTAATGCCACAACTGTATGGCGAAAGATGTAAAAAACAATCCATATTGTAACAAAGTCTATTAATATGTATTAAAAGTCACATCGCAGCTGACAGAAGATATTACTGTACATGAACAAAAAATACAACCATTATATTTAAAAACTTTCAACTAATCATGCATCGCTGATTTTCTCAAAGTGAGTTTATAATTTAAACCTTTAAGTGTTTCCCAGCAACATCATCAAGTTGAGATTTCTGATGGATGGGGAGCCGAGAAAACTCATTACAGTAAAGAGAAAAAAAAAAAAGAAAGGAAATAGGCACCCTGCTCTGAAAATAAATAAATAAATAGAATGGATTTTCACACACACACAAAAAAGCTAGAAATAGCATGCACCTGCTTCCCCTGCTGCTTCATATTCTATTGTCCATAATGCTAGCGTGGCACACTGCACAATCCCATGCAGAAGGGTACTGATGCCCAGCAGACAGCCACAACAGGCGATATATTGCCGAACACACAGACTGGAGGTGACTTCTGTGTCCATCTTGGGGCTGATCCTGGGAAATCAGATGTCAGCTCCCACCCACCAGCACTGCTTTGCCTGCTGCAGAAGGCAGTGTACAGCCTCCAATTCCTGCTTCACTCATGGTTTTAAGGCCTTTACTCAGCTCAGCTTATTTATAACCTCACAACTCAAGAGCCCCCGAAGCCCAGTGCAGACTCAGAGGTCCCAGTTCTCTCCAGAAGCAGCTCTCTCCAGGGGAGGAAGCCCTTCAGGCACTGGATGAGATTGAGATCAAGATTTCAAGGGATTCAGATGCTCTATTCACATTAATATCATATCCAATCTCAGTGCACAATCTCTAGCAGTAATTTGAAAATCCCAGAGTGGGTTTTTGGTTTTATCTTCTTGGTTTGCGTACACTCCCCACGCAGTGAGGAAGCAGATCCACTTATTAAAGCATTTATTAAACTTGCCAAGCTGTCTTCCCTCCCCCCACCACATACACACACACCTCTGAGTTACCTGGTGCGAATGTTAATCAGCACCATTACATGGCACATCTTCTATATAATGCTCACTGTGACTCCCACACTGCCCCCAAAAACAAAACTAATAACCACTCCGGACAGCAAATTAAGAAAAAAAAACTATCTAAAACTGTAAGATATTTGATAAACATTCATTTTTTCAGAGCTTCCTATCCCTTCTCTCACTGGTCACATCGCTCATTTACAAACTGTTGGTGACCTCTTTGTATAATTGCCCTCAAAACAATCCTAAGGGAGCAAGCAGGGCTCTCCTCCATTGTGTTGATGCTGAGGCACTGAGGAGATTAATTTTATGATCACACATAGCACAAAGATTTCAGATAGGTGGGCTACCTGAAGCTATTCTATGTATATGCAAGCTCCCGGAGCTCCCCATCACCTCAGGCACACGTGTGGGGGTAGATATGCATAGATATATGTAGCTACACATGCACAAGCATGAAGAAGAGGACAAGGTTATAGGAGCAAACCCCTTCAGCTCACTTGTTATCACCAGAAAGACTTGATTTCAAAAGCAGTGATGCAAGAGCATCCTGGTGTACACCTGCTCATCTCCACGCCCCTGCAATCAGCTGTACTTCTGAGGCCAGGTGACACCACTCAACACAAGGACAGCTGGGGTGGCTGAGTTGGAAGAGCTCTCACAAACACCTCTCCTGATACACAGGTCATGGCATGCTGAGATGGGAGCACTGCTCTTACTGAAATCACACCATTTCCTTCAGCATCCCTCTCCAAAGGAAGCTTTCCTAGAAAAATCAATATACAGGAGAGAGCTGCTGAGTTGCAGCCTTCTCATCTCTCCCAGACATCCCTATGATTAGCAGAGCCTCCTGCAACACCAACTCAGGGCTTTTAAACTGCCTGTTCCTCTCCTTTCTGTCACGCTGTGATCAATCTGCTCCCTCTTAATTATCCCAACAAGTCCTTCTAGGAGGACTTGCTTCCTGGTCTATAGATGCTTCTGAATCTATTGGAGAAGATTAAGTAAATGATACAAGTAATTAAGAGATTCTATTAATCTAATTATCATTTAAATCTAATTCTTCATATTATTCATCCAAATCTTAATTTTCTTTTTTTTCATTCCACATTACTCCATTAACATTTTTACCACGTAAACCCATTACAAACTCAAGATATGAAAAACAAGGAAGCTTTTCTAGGAACTCTCTCTGGTGTTCACATGTGTGCCTGTCTGTAATTTTAGAGCAAACCAGCTTGAAGAGTAATCATTGACATCATTGAAGAGCAATCACTGACATCACTGCACTATGAGCTGCAACATCAGGCTCGTGGTCTCCTCCTGAGCTCCCTTCCAGCCCCGGTGCCTGGCTGGTACTGAGTCACACCTTGCACACAAATGGTCCCAACTCCAGATGCTGGAGCTCTGGAGGTCAGAACATTTAGAGAGCACCATAGAAGGTTTTGCAAACAGCGCACATTAGTAATGCGAGTTTTAGCAAATAACAGTTACAGAAAAACTCAGACAGTATCAAACAAGTGCTAGGAAACAAAATGACTTGAATGCAAGCAAAAGCCTGGAAGTGTCTGGATCCCCTGATGAATCTCAGCCTGTTCTCAAGACTGATTCACTGCCTGAATCTTGGAGGTTAGAACTACCTGGAAAATAGTGCATTTGTAAGAGACCAGACTATAACCAGACTATAAAATAAGCTGCTTCCTTCTCATTTATCCATTATTCCAAGGTTACATTAAGTAGTTTTGTGCCTGTATCCTTTGGTGACCACGTACCAACTATACCTCCAGAGCGCTTCAAGCATTACTGCATTCAGCCAACTCAACATGCCATTTGCTGCTCAGGCTACTTCAGAAAACCCAGGTTAGTTCAGCCAAAGCCTTTCAGCTCTTTCCTGGAACTGCATGGCTTCTCTCTCTTTGGCAATAACCATTCTGACTGCAATGCTCAGGCAACTGGGACAGCTCCCTTGCATTTCACCCTTCCCGACACCTCTCACCTGGAAAGGGCCGTCCTCACTCTTGCACAGAGCAGCTCCCAAAGCACAGGAATTAAGCCAAATATGAACTGTCCAAGAAATAAAAAATAAATACATCCCAAAGGAACTGATTTAATTGCAGATAGAAAACATTTCTCCTTGAACGTTTGTGAAAATGTAGGTAACACACAGGGAATGCAGCGGTAGAATTCCCGTTTGCAACACCAGGGGGCCCGGGTTCGAATCCCCCCCTGTGGAGCAGGGGGTAGAAGTGCCGCTCTGCTACACAGAGGGCTCGAATCCCGGGAGTTGGACTCGATGATCTCTAAGGTCCCTTCCAACTCGCACAATACTATGATACTATGATGAATGCTTTCCACAGCTTTTGAGTCACAAAACAACAGCCAGTGTTGGAGTGGGTTAAAGAAATCCATTACATCAGGGGGTAGACTCAGAGTTATCACTAACGTGCCTCCAGATAGAGAGGTGATACTTTGATTAATTTCAATCCATCAGAATAACGTTTAATTATTAACAACACTCATCCCCCGGCTCACTTGAATTATTAATACTTGATTATCTATTAATTGATTGTATTATTATTTCATCAAGTGCTGGAGTTTCTCACTAGAACTATTTCTGCTCCTGCTCTTTCACCACCCTGAAATCACCATAGCCCTACTCAGAGCAGTGAACTCACCAAGTAGCGAGCAATTAGCATTTGTATCTCGTCTGTGTCAGAAACTGGACTTGTGAAGAAGTCCATGTGTATGAAAAGAAAATACCTTTCATTCCAAGGCTATTATCAGTAGCAACAGCTTAATTTTCATACTCTGTGCCTTCCGTGTGCCACTGCATACGGACAAACTTCAAGCCATCAGAGAAAAGCAATCATCTTTTAAAGGCCAACATCTGCTGTACTGCAGCTCACAGAACAAACTTACATTTGCTCCTCTTGGCAGCAAAATATTTAAATGCACAGAAAGCAAAATGTGCAGTTTTTTCAAGGGAGATCAGAACAGAATTCTCTTTAACCTGGATATGAGAAACTTCATACTTGAATATACCCAGGTGCAATACAGCATAAAACCAGAGGATTGTAGCGTGCATATCACAGCCTCAGGGAAACCAACTGCATTAAAGTTATTAAAATGAAACTTGTCTTCTGATCATTGTATTCAGCTGTGCAGAGGAGATGGACCAAGGGAGGCAATGAGGACTCCCATGGCATTTAGGGCAGAAGCGGGAGGGCAGCATGGAAACATGCTGCAAACATGCATATAGCATTCTCTGCAGTTTACAATACAAAATACACGTTATTAATCAAATATGAACGAGAGAATTTATGACAGAATGTTGCAAGAAAATTGGCTTTCCAGGATGAAGGACTGAGAGATTCATCCAGACACACAGTGACACGTTGCACAACCAGAAACCACAAGGGAATGAAATGGACCAGAAACAACACTGGGATGACCTTTGTGCTCATAAACTGAAGTGGGACATGAAGAGAGTGATGAGCAATGCAAAGATGATTATTTTTCACTTGCAGCATATTAAAAGCTTACTGACATGCAATTCATAGAAATAATGAATATTTAAATTTAGCTCATATTAAAAAACTTATTCATGTTTTATTTTGTCATCCCTAATGAAACGAGAAAGTAGGGTAGTGATTCCTAATGATATGTGTGGTACACAAGCAAGACTGCTGGACGTAATGCATAATGCTGGACCAGATGCATGCATGAACCAGTGCTCCTCCTGCACTCAAAGAAATGCTTACAGATGTGGAGAGTGACCTCAGAAAATCGTGGCATGGGTTACAAGTCTCAAGTACATCCTTGTCAATGCAGTCCTTTTCTTTCCTGAATCATTCTGCTGCTTTTAATTAAGGAGATGGACCAGAGGGAATTCAGTCCCCAACTTTTACAGTGTCCAGGGCCACAGGTGCAGGGAAGCGTGGAGTTAAATCCAAGTTTCTGATAATGAGAATTTTACTAAGTTGGGTTCAGACAGAAGTTCTCCTGCAGAGCAATTCCTTGACATACTTAGTCAAATCTGGTTCCATTTCATCTCCTATTGCTAAAAACATCTTTTATTTCTTTGCTTAGAAATAGTCTGCATTATATCAGTAGCTTAATTAACATATCATGCTTAATATTTGAGCTCAGTCTTACAGTAATCAATTCCAAAAAGAAAAGAAAAAGCTTCCACAGGACCCTGATATGTGCAATGTACCCCTGGCTTGCAGTGTTTCCATTATCATTATATATATATATACACACACACACACCTTTATGGTAAATTAGGGAAGAAAAATAAAGACATTTTTCTGCGAATTAGGTGCTTGTTTCTTCATCTTCTCATGCTTCTTTCATTTCCACTTTATGCCTTTGAGGCGCAAAATGCAGAGCAATTCTCAAACACAAAGTTTCTGTATTTAATCAAAATTAAGCTCTACGTCCAATCTGATAACAAATCACTGGAATCCAAGTATTCACACTTACTTAATGCATCATGATTGTAATTACATAGCTAAAAATCACAATGCGATAGTGTTCACTTATGCTTCAGAACAGACTTTTCTACTACTCATAGAACACACCTGATACTTTTATACATGATCAGTTTGTTTGGCCTTTGGCTAGAAAATGAAGTCAGTTCTTTCAAACCAATTTTCCCCTTTCTAACAGGCCCTACTGGGAAAGTTGAAGAGTCCTTTCTTTTTAGTTAGAAAGCCTTTGAAACCAAGCAAAATAAATAAAGCCTGTGTTCACTTCTTTTCTGGAAATGCCATCTTGGTTTGCACTGCAACAGATCACCCTTAAGAAGTCTGTACCTTTGGTAACTTCCGCTGGCAAATTTCTTCTACACCAAAAACCATAAGATACAGCAATTTCTTATTTTCCTAAACCATTCCAGCTGCAATAGAGAAAGAAGCCTGTGGCTGGAAACAGGTCTATAATACGCTTCTGAGGACTCTGACAGAGCTGGATAAAACAAATATATTTAGATCTTACTTCTGAATTAAACATGAAATTAAATCACCTTTCTGGAGTCCAAAAGCATCCTTCAAACCTTTGGGAAAAACACTGGCCATCAGGTTACCCTCCTTCCACAGGAAGCAACCGTACAAATGAAGCTGAGCTTTCCGCACCACAAATGTGGTGGCTTGAACGCACACAAGATCTTTCTGCCCTCAGCCAACACAAGCAAAGCCTTTTGCTTCACACAGCAGCCATCAGCTGGGCTTGCAACCTAGAGAAAGAATAAGAAAATCCCACATTTCCCCCTGTAAGCACACATTTAATCAACTCTGCGCGCAGTTCATGGTGAGGGGGCTGAAACCCATGGATTCGGTCACCATTCCTATCCAACAGGAATTATTATTTATTTCTTACAAATGCAGAAGCCAGTCATTCTATCAAGGAGGCTTCAGACTTGCTTTCTGTAAGCAGCAGTGCAAAAAATCCAGAACACAACAACGCTCGGGGAAAATAAGGTGAATCCTCTTAGAAAAAGAAATCAAACCTGTAGTCGCTGAATTCCTTCCTTGCCTTTTGATGGTACTTGCTTCCAATAGGCCTGACCCGGTCTACTGCAGATAAATGGAGAGAAAACACTGATCTAATGGCACAGAAATATCTCTGCTAATATGAAAACCTACATATGCCAGCATGGGGCATTTAAAAGATAATTTTATCCTACTGCATCTTGTTATCCAAATGGAGAAATGTCAGCAGCGTATTAAGCTGATAGGAAAGCTGAAAGACTCATTAAGCCACGTTTATAGTATGAGAACATGCAAAATGGAATATTTTCCAGGATCATTAAAATGAGACTTAATTACAGAATTCAGGTTTATCCGTGTCACCCAATGTCACAACACTTCGAGATGGATGATGAGGGGAACAGGCAAAAAAAAAGCCACCAAACCTCAGCAGCCACATTTAGCACCACAGCAGTATCTGCATTATTCATCCCCACTCGTGCAATGACAGATCCTAAATAATTAGTATTACTCACATTAATTAAGTTATGCAATCCCCCCACCTAGAAGAGGATTTGTAAAGAAGTGCACACTAATAACACACTGGTCTCAGGCTCTGCCCAACAGTGCCACGAGTGCCAGCTGCACACAGCTCCAGCTTCCACAAACCATGGAACATATGGGTTATACTGAGAGTTTGACTGTGCTTGGGTATTTTTTTTTCCTTCTTGTATAATTTTCTTTTTCCCTGCTAATTTTCCTTTGGCTGTCACAGACATGAGAAATTGCTCACATCTTACCAAGCCAGATTTCTGTTTCATCTTGAGATACAAGCCCTGAAGCAGTCTTCAATTTCCAAGGGAAAGAATTTACCCGAGGCAAAATTACTGTTCTTGCATTTTGTAAAAGAAAATATTGGTTTACCACCACAAAACACACACCTGTGGAACACACGGATACACCTGACTTAACAACCTGGATTTCAGGTGGGAGACAGACGAGAATGCAGGTCACCTTGCTAGAAAGCAAAGGAATCAATGCCTACAGATAGTATCGATCCTGTTGCTGTAAATGCAATATTCTCCTTTATTTTTCCCCAATCTCAGGGCATTATACAAACTGTAAAACGCTACAGCATTTTCTTAAATCCAAGCACTCTTAATAGCAGATATCAAGCTGAATTTTACTATTTTCCACACATCATTGTATGTACTGGCAATCACAGCAAGATGCAGTATTTCCTGACACACACATTCATTTCCCAGTACATGCTACTACTGCAACATAAAGAACACGCTGGGGTGTTTTTTTGCCTGCATCTCAGACCAAGCAACCAACCAGCTCTGGTTATTGGAGAACAAACACAGGTCCACCGGCTGAACTTGCACTCTGCCCTGTTGGTGCTTTGAGATACAAAGGGCACAAAAAGCAGTTTTATTGAGAGACAAAAAAAATCGGGGCTAAACATTTGAGAATACTGACCTGACAGGAAGAAAATATCTGATCTTATAACCAAGATGTGCAGTAAACAAGGTTGTGTCAGACAAAGCAGCAAATAGACCATATGGAAAAACTGCATATGGAAAAATCACACCTTGGTATGAAATAGTGACTACAGTTCACACACCAACAGATCACAAACATCTCAGCAAAATGGGCTCACAAATTTTCATGTTTCCTAAGATCTGCCCCACACACCATCAGCAGCACCTTGGGACAAGAAAACAATATTCCACACAAGCTCCTTCCTGGTGACCCAAGCAACCAAGCAGCTGTCAGCACCCAAAACCTGCTTCAGATCTGCTTTTAATGAACGCAAATCTCAAACCTTCTAGTGATGAGTGTCCACGTTCCTCTTCCTGCTTGGGACAGCCACACAAGGCTGATGGCTGCTGCCTTCCTCCTGCCTTGCCCTGAGCTGCTGCAGCAACGCTGGCTTTGCAACACAGAGGAGCCTCTACAAGAAATCATTGCTATTTCAGAGAATTTAACCCGAAGTGCTCCACAGATGCAATGAATGGCCATTTGAGCAGTGAGTCATCCTTCCTCAGATCCTTTTAAGGAACTTGGCTGGTGTATTTTAAAGGCGTGTTTCTTAATACTCAGTTTTGCAATTTGCAGGGTGATGCATCCAGAAGCTGGGAATACGGATCATGTGGCAAATAGCCACATTTACCAGGGGAAAGTATTCAGCACTATATTCCCTTGTATAAGGTACTTGCAAAACCTAATCTTTATGATAGTTGAGTTTGCTCTCCTGCCTGCTATTCAGCGAGCTCCTAGAACTCATTTGAACTTGAAGAAATATTTTAAATTCCATCCTGCATCACAGCTGAGTAAATTATATTTTTAAGTTTTCAAAACACATTCCAAAATTCAGCTGATTTCTGCCTTTGGATGTTGTGGCAATCTCAAGGTCTTCGTCTTTCTGCTTTCCACATAAAATACCTACCTCTGCACTCACCCTCCAGGATGGCTTCTAGTAGAGTCAGCCTCAGGCTGGAACAGTTGGCCCAATAACCCACCACTGCTTCCTGCAGTGCTCTGTTAGCCTAAACTCCCCCAATGATACCACTTCCAACAGGTACACACCACGCCTGTTGCTGCTAGCACAGCTTCTGCAGGACCAACGTGAAATGAACTTCTAACACACATTTACCTACACAGAGTACCCAGGCTGTAAATCTGCATTACAGAGACAACCAAGTTTCTTTCAGAGAGATCTCAGGATTCACCAGAACTCGTTCTACCAATTGATGAGTGCAGCACCTTCTCCTTTTAATGAAGTTTTCACTCAGTAAATTATTTCACATTGTTCTGAGTTCTCTAGTGGATGTCAGGCAGCACCTGCCTGTGGTGCACCAACAAACTGCTGGCACTGAGCAGCCGACTCAATAATACCTGTCAGTATTTTTAGGCCTCTTTTCAAATGGGAAACCGAGATGAGCTGCAGATGGGTGAAAAGCATTGGACTTTGAGAAAGGGAAAAGCAATGAGCGAGTCACAGATAACTGACAATCTGTCCAACACCAAGCAATGGGAAGAGGAAAAACAGAGCTATAATCTCCCATCAAAAACAAGTCAACGATGTTATCTAACCAGTCCGTTAGTTGGCAATATATTTATTATTTCTAACACATACACCTGATGCACCCACATGATCTGTGAAGAACAACTCCCACGAAGAAGCTATCTCAACTGCATTAATAACCTAGGACTGAAAATCATTATTATCCACAGGTCTACCAGCCTACAGTAAAACACTCAACCTTATGCAGAAAAATACCCTAAATAAATCCAATTCCTTTAACCTTTCATTTAGAACACCATTCCCCCCAGGTTTCTCCTCAGCTGACAGCACCACGCTGGTTCTCTGCCCCACGGCACCATCACCCCCCAGTGACACTCAGAGCACAGCTGTGGGATCCTGTGCTGCACTTCCCTTCAGACACAGCACTCTGAAATGACAGATCCCTCCTTCTGGATGTGTGAGAATGACACGGAACAGAAAACGGAGCGAAGAGAGACCAAAGCTCAAGTTAATCCTTGCTCTAAAGCAACCTTTTCTCACTGATTTTTAATACTTCATGCAAGAGGAAAAAAATAAAGTTTTGGGCCTGAGCATTGCCAGCAAACTACAGGGAGCCCAAAGGCTAAAGCTCAAAGGAGAACTTCAAAAAACATGTCAAAAGCATTAGCTGTTTACAGGGAGACAAAAGGCCATGTTTGCATTCAAGCCCATTTACTAAGGAAAGCATTTAATAATGAGTGGCATCAGGAGCTGGCTGCAGTTATTCTCAGTTGCAAAGCAAGCAGCAAACAAGAAGTCCTGCATGCACTTTCTTGTGCCTGCTCCAGTACCTTCATAATGCCCACAGTGGGATAACACCATGCACAGCACATTATGGGATGCATGGCCCCAGCAGCAGGTGCTGGATACATCCCCACCAACATGCCCCAGGGCCATCAGTGCCCCCACTGCACCCCTTCTGGGAACCACCCATGGATAAAGCCCATGGTGCAAACCCAGAGAGAAACCAAAATCCTGTGTAATGAGCAGGTTTGGAGGAAAAAAACCAAACAGAATTTAGGGGATACAAGTTGTGATGCTGGAATAGATTGGTTTGATGAGAACTCTTTTTTTTTTTTTTTTATTGGCAGAGAAAAAAACCCATTTTTTAGAACAGCTTGTCAAGGAAATGAGGTTTTTACACTTTCTCAGTCTCTAACATCTATCCAGACACCTCAGTCACTGGCACATGGGGAGTTTTCAAAAGGAAAAGTTTCAAACTAGCACCTCTACTGAGATAAAGGACATCGGAAATGCTGTTTGAGAGTAGCTGAATGGCAAATCCCAATATATTCACTTGCACGCCAGCCAGCCTGAGTGTAATCTAGGCTGGGAGTAACCCACCATTATCTCCTGTCAGTTAGAGAAGACAGAAATTGCCTGAGCACTGCCTCATGCAGAGCAATGGGGAATGTAAGTCAGTAAGAAACCAAATCAGGCTTTGAGGTTCAGAGGTTACAGAAGACCTTGTTCAGTTTTAAGTCACCTGGAGAGAGTGACTCTCCCTGTAATTTTGGGCTGCATGGGTATTATCAACTTCTTTACTCAAATCTGTTTTGTGGAGAGAGAAACTAAAGTTGGTTACTGAAAGCAACCGTGCTGTAGGCACAGAGCAGGTCAACACACAATCAAGATCTCTTCCATCATTAATTTATAGGATTTCTACTCTTCTTAGGTATTCTGAAGGCAATAAGTGTTTATTGTAGATATGAAACTTCCTTCAAAAGGTTTATCCCCCCAGCAAGTAGTTTGCCCAGAACATCCATGCAGCAACAAAGACTTAGTCAAATTCAAAACTAAATCATTAAGCAGCCGGTGGGAAAGCAGCCTCTGCCTACTGTAAGAGGTTTCATAGCCATCCCATCTGCAGCCTGCCATTTGTTTGTTCATTTCCAAAGGACAGATTATGAGCACAGACAGTATCCCTTTGTTCCACGCGAAGCACACTGGGAACATAACACGGGGTTCCCTATTAGCAGCCACCCCTCACCCTGTGCTCTCACCCCCTGGGACGGCAGGACCTGCCATGACCTCCAGTTGATGGGGATCCACAACAAGTGTTTATCTTGCAGCACTCTCTCCTGAGCTCTGGCTACAAATGAAAGCCCCTGCAACAGCAGCAGCTCCACCAGCCCTTCTTCGGTATCGGCCAGGGCTCTGAGCCCCATCAGATGCAGGAGGATCACAAGCATCTGGCAGGTGTCTGCATACGCCATGCAGCAGATTACAGAAAGCAGCCCTTTGGAACAAGCATGCCTATTAAATCCGGAGGAGCAAGGACAGTATCTGAGTTCTTGGATTTAATGAGCCAGCATCACTTAGAGCTCACTCTTAGCAAATGTATAAGGAAATAATTTCCTTGTAATGAACTCATGTGGCAATTGGCTTTGCCCCTTCTGCGTGCTAATAATAATAAATTTCATCCAAATTACTTTGGGCAGCAGGTAGATGGAATACTCCAAGCCCAAGCTCTGAATGCAGGAACAAAACAGGAACTACAGTTTTTGTCTGTTAGTTCCCCCCCAGCCCCTCCCCTTTTCTTTGTTTAACCACACTCTGACTCAATCAGGGATTTTCTGGCACAACACAGAACTCACCTTGGCAGGGAGGTGCTTAGAAGGAAATGACTTTTTCGCCCCAAACAGGCAGCAGTGAATAAATATGCAGAGTGAGATAACTTGAGGAGATATCCGCTCCACTGTAATGCTGCCACTGCACAGCCAAGGAAGACAGCACAGCCACATAAACACATTACCAGGCACCAGCTGTCAGCGCAATTGAACAACAATCTATCTTATAGATCCATAGGAATAATTTCCACTGCAACAATTTTCGAGTTAGCATGACAGGATGGGTTTTGAGGAGCTATCTCAATAGCACAGCAGCATCTGAAGAAAATTCCTAAGTAATCTGTCACATTTCTGTCAAGACCCAGTCAGGACTACGTACCGTTCTGTTACACATCAGATCTGAGGAAATGGAGTTGCAACCACCTCTAAGGTTAAGCTTTAACAAGCAGTCAATTTGGTCAGCTAAGGCATCGTCCTGTGAGCCTGCCCGGTGTGCACAGGTGGCACAGAGACCAGGAACCACACAGATACGCATCGAGCATCCTTACCACACCATACAGGAGGCTGAGGGGGGCAAGCAGCAGTCTGTGCATCCAAACATTCACTTGAGCAGACATTTCCCCATTACCACCTTAAGTGCTTATTGTGTGTGGGAGACACACTTTGGAAAGTACACAGGATTTGGGAAGAAGAACCCAGGGCTGAGCCTAACACAAGCTGGCACATCACCACTGCCCACATCAGCTTAGGGCAGTGCCCACACAGGGCTTGTTCTTAAAGCCATCAAGGGTGGAGCAGGGTGTCATAAGCAGCTTTCAGGCTGTCAGGAAGGAAGGCCATTTCTCACCCTTTTACAGACTGAAAGGGTTTGTGATCCCTCAGAAATGATGTTTGCAACAACAGTAATGATTTGGGTCACAGACCCTCAATCTCTGAGCAATCTCTTTGCTTTTCATATTTCTCTTCCTGGTTATCACAAATAATATTCAGACAAAATTATGATTCCATATTCTGATCTGATCAGCTCCACATTTTTTTATTAACATACTTTTATTAGCATTTAATCTGAAAAGTTTTGAGTTCCAGAGGGTAAGGAATGGTCAAATGCTGCCACTATTTAAATGGGAAAGAGAAATAATATGCAGTTTGGATATGGTACGTTGGAAGACCAGCAACAGTGGTCAAACAATGAAATTAAGAACCCAGAGGGACATAACATGAGAAGAAATCAAATAGACTCGTGAAGAACAAAGCATGTCAACCCAATCTTTTCTTTCTCTCTTTTAAATAAGGATAATTGCACTACCAGAAGAGGGGCTAAATACCTTTTGATGAAACAAAAAGTACTCTATTGCAATAAGAATACACACAGCCATAGAGAAACTTCCCCATTTGCTTCCAAACAGATGGAAAACACCAGTCCATCTCCACAGGGGACTGCACTTGACCCAGTTATTCGTGAATGACTTTGGTAACACAGAGATTCAGCACAGAGGAGCTTCAAGCCCTGCGGAAGATAGCACCAGCATACCAAGTGATCTCAGAATGTAGCTAAAGCATCAAAAGTCATAAAGATAATTAGGCAAAAAAAGACTTACACAACGTTCAGCCTATTTTGGAAATAAATACCAACCTGAAGATGTGCTTTGTAAGGTAGGCAGCACCAGTGAGAGAACATAAAGGTCAGGAAGGATAAAACCTAAACGTGAGTCAGCAGTGGGAGTCTGCCAGAGAGACAAGTGGCAGTTCAAGAAATGCTAACAGATGTTAAGCACGGGACATGGAAGGTGATTATTCATATCAGGTTTAAAAAACATGACCTAGAAAGAATGGGATTGGCTCAATCCATGAAAAGGGATGTCCAAAGTGTAGACATAAAGGCTATCTTCTAACATGTTTTAATTAAGAAAATCATGACTGTACTTCATAAGCATGAGAAGTAACTATTTTAATGCACATTAAAAGGAAAAAACACAAAACTATGAGCTATACAGAATAATTGATGGAATACATTCTCTCTAAGGAGGCTGCAGGGACCATCACTGGAAGGCTGCAAGGTCACCTAAGTGACCCTTTATGCTCCTGGGTCAGATTTGCAATTGAGCACTTTTGCTGTCAAAACATCAAGGAAATAATATCTTACATCATCTCCACTGGAACAAAATAATGGGGAAACAATCATTTGGCACAACTGAGCACTGCTGCTCTGCACATCACCATCCTATGTAACACGAATTTTAAAGAAAGGTAACATTCCTGAAGTCAGGTCATCTATGGACAATCAGCTTTCATCCCTCAGAGTTTGCAATGATCCTGTCCATAAAGGCGCTTCCCACCCCAGTTCTCCTAGCTTTCCCAAGATCACACAAATAAAACCAAGATAGAAAAAGCTACCACATCACAGCTCTGCTTAACATCACTCTGTAACACTGGCTTCCTAACGTGAACTGCCTTCCAGAATCATCCCTTCAGGAGGACGAGGGTGGCATGTAACACAGTTCCTTCGCTGCAGTAGTTTACATTGCATATACTTACTCATTTTTCTTAACTCACTGTGTGTTTGGTAGTCCTGTATGGTACTTCCCAGGACAGCTTATTTCAGCATCAAAACTGAGTTTTATATTTCAATTTACTGAACTGTTACATGAACTTTGCTGATGTTCAATTGTATTTATGTGATTTTATTAACTCATTTATATGAAACTGTACCACAGTCTCTTGCCAATCTATTTCTTCTACATCTCCGTGTATATAGTAATATAACAGATATATCTGAAATAATAGGAATAACAAAAGTAGAATTTTGCACAATTATAGCTAACAGCGCACAAAATAAGACATGGTTAATAATAAATAGTAACATTACATCAAGAAATGCCATCAGAAAGTTGATTTTACACGGCATATTAAAGACTTGATGGCTCAGGAGATTGGTAATAGAATAAAAAGGCTTTTATCTCAAGGTCATCAATTCCAATACAAGTCAGACTGATAGCAACTGAAAGCCATTTGGTGGGAGCATTAATGAGCCCAGGCTCATTTCTAAAAATTTAAGAACAGCCATAACATTCAGCCCTTCCTCCTACCTCTGACAGCAGTCAATACAGAAATCATATGGAGGCATTGCACCCATCTGGCTGGTGGAGCCGTATTCCCCTCGTTACACACTGCCAGCCCCAGGCTATTGCTATTTTAGCAGTTTCCTAGCAGGTATCCATTTGTTCTGTTCCAAAATTCAAAATCCTCAGTGCTGCCAACTGTTTCTTTTATTGCTTGGAGGGCTGAAAAACAGAACTGGGCTTTCAGCTCCCTGCACAACCACTTCAGGTGATACACGAGCAACACTCAGGTCATTTGCTGGAGCCATAACAATCTGATACACTAATAGATTACCCTTTTTGCTGCTATACGACCTCTTTCTTCCTGGTTTGTATCTAAGGCAGCCATGCCAAAGCAAGGCAATGCTCTGGGAAAGATTCACAGTGCAAACTAGAGCAGCTGTTGAGCTCATCAACCCCCTCATCAACCAGCAAACAAAGCAATCCACGTCTTGTGCAACTTTACAAGCAAACTCAACATCATCCAGAATAAAACTCCTGGTATCATTTCCTTTGTTCCAGTGAAATCCCTAATTTGCTATTGGCTGTAATATTAACGTGATGCAATGCACCGATAAGAAAACCACTGATGATATTCCCTCACCTGAATTTTTTATGCTGAGCAAGCTGTATATGTATATATGCATATATATACACACACACACAGTTCCATGGGCAAATGTCACTGTTTGCATGTGCAAACTAACTGAGCAGCACTCAGTGCAATGTGCAGTAAAAGGATGCGTTTTCACCATGATCTCTATTTGACACCCATTGATTTCTTTCTGAACTGGGGCATGTAAACAAGCAAACAACCTCCCCAAGTCAAAATTATTCCAAACTGTAAAAACTATCAGCCTCACAACTCAAGTAACTTTCATTTGCAGTGCCCAGGCTTTGGAGGGCTGCTTTGCCTCTCAGTAATGTCTACTGGATTGATTCTGAAGGTAATTGGGTGCTAAAAGATGCCATTTACAACCAGCATGGGTTACAATGTCTGGGTAATCAATTCCCTTAATGCAGTTTTTCCCCTCAGCACAGCACAGGTGCCCTAATTGCTGTTACAGAGCCAGCTCTGGTACAGGGCAAGTAGTGGAAATCCTCCAGCTCCCACTTTCTGGGCAGTCTGTCCTACCCTCAGAACTTTCCACAGAGCACAGGAATGGCTCCATCATACCACAAAGAATCTCTTTCTCATCTGCAGCTCCAGCAGAGAGAATTTGCTTATGGCAAATACAACCATGAGCTTTCAAGGTAGTACGAACACCCAGACCCACCACCCAAGCCACACTTGTCCCACTGGTGCTGTCTGGTCCATAATGCTGATGGCCAACTTGAATTTTCCCTTGCAATTGATCAGGGCTGAACCTACTCCAATTTGCAAAGAGCAAAGCTGGAGACAGCCCTGTTTCAGCAAAGAGGAGCCACACCAAATGGATCCACTTATCCCATGTCTGCCTGGAAAACTGTCAGGAGTACAGAAATCTGAATTTAAGCGGATTTCAGAGTGTGGAGAATTCCTGAATCCATCAGTTAAGGTCATTAGCTCATGTGACACACCTCGCTGAAGTCAATTTTCAGAGATAAGCGTGTGACAACCTGACTGGAGGAATTCTCCCGTAATGTATTATTAATTCATTTATTATTACAGTTATTATAATCTTTATGTGGGGGCACTGAAGCTCAATTTGTTCTATGACAGCTAAAGCTTTTAATGAGCCCTTTCTTCTTCTTGGGATAGGAGATTCATTCAGCAGCTCTGTGGCTTTTAGTGAGTAGAAAATGACACGACGGTGTGTCCAATTTACAAAGGCAGCCCCACACACTGTGCCCTGAATTTTACATGCAAACAATGGGACAACTAACTTTCAAACTGCAGAGCATCTCTTAAAATGTAATGAACTCACAGATTCTAAATATAGGAAAGCTTATAAGCCAGTGTATCACAACACAGTGAAATCTTAATGACAATTGCCCTAGCTGAGAAAGAGGAGTGTGTTTAAATAAAAAGGCCCTGTGTAAATGCACATATTTGCAGGGCAGATGTGGGAGCATATATTAACTTAACTCTCAGCCCCAACTGAATGGCTCCGGGTTCATCCCTTGGTCACAGGGCTGATCCCAGACAGGCACTGGCTGAGCAGGGGGAAAGGGCAGAGCCTGCAGAGCAATGGCAAAGCTGTGAGCAGAGGGGAGGAGAGCAGCACACTTCCCAAACACGCACATCTCTGACGCATAGGGCCGAGCACACAGCTGGAAAGAAAGGCTGCATCACTGGGCGACCTTTCCTGCTTGGAGAGAAGGTCAGAGACAACAATCTGTGCCACTTTACACTCAGAACGTTACGCCTACACTTCCAGTATTTCTTCTTTGAAATGGAGAAGCCCAACTCATGTGATAGCCTCATGGAAAACACAGGAGGATTATTTTTTTTTTACTTAGGAAAAAAAAAAAAAGCACATGTTTTGAGGGGTTGTGTAAGAATAATCAAGATAAATCATCCCACAAAGAAAAAAAAAAGCAGAGGAAACCTTTATTCTCTTTGCTCATGCAGACCTAGCAAACAAGCAGCCTTCACAGGGTGACCTTTCCAGATGGTTGGTCTTGAAAGAGAGGAACTTTCTAAGCTAACTTATGGACTGACACAGTGAGCTCCTGTTCAGAGCTTCTCCTAAGGAAGGAAAATCAAAATGCAATCAGATTTTATAGAGGCACACAGCACCCGAATCCCACTGCTTGATTTGTGGAAGTTTATCAGAAATCAGTACATAATTCTCCATCTCAAACTACCACTGGATGCAAATAAAAGTATAAGAACAATAAGAGAAAAAAGGAAATTGGAGCAGCATGCTGACAGGCCTCATTTCATCAGCAACTTGTTGGTATACATTTCAGAGACCACAACAATACACAAAATGAAATTCAGCAGTAGATGCAGTGTTCTCCACTCTGCCCTCTGCAATAGTAGAGAATAAAGGAAACAAGAAGACCAACAAGAAACAAGCAGAAGAAACAGCATTTCCAAAGAAGTGGTAATAATTCCTGCTGCATAAAAGTCTCAGAGCTCCCGTTAATTAAAACGAATGGGAACTTCTTAGTTAAGCTCCACATATTGGTAGTACAGACTCTTTTGTCATCAGCCACAAACAAGAAACAGAACAACAACATATAGATTTGTATCAAATACTATTTAGGAAAATAAATTGTTTGAATCCCTTTGCCAGTGCTTTTATTCCCTCTACACAGATCTCTTTACAGAACAGGTCCAAAGGCACTGAAATTCCCATAAGAAGCAACCCTAGTAAAGTCCAGCACACAAACACCTTTAAGGCTCCCAGACCTCCTTCCCCTGGTAAACACGTCTTGCCCACGTATCACCAAGGCTCTGCTCCTTCCCTACCTTTCCAGCACAACATGAGGCAGCTGTAAGGAGGGCAAGGTGCAAAGGGCAACATACTGTCACTCACTGCCCCAGTGGCCACCGCCACTGGAGAGTAGAAAGGAAGATTTGGTTGGAATTAATCTGGATAACTACACTATTTTTCCAACAGGTTGAAGAACCAAATGGATTTGAGGGCTATTCCAAAGAAAAAAACACAAGTTCCTTATCCATGAGAATCTACTACAGGATAAAGCCCAGCTTAGGGCTTGGATTTATATTTTATATATATATATATATATACATATATATATATATATATATACACACACACATAATAACATGGAATTGTTCCATAGCATGTGCAGATGCACTTATGCTACTATAGGGACACAATACTTACAAAGACTTTAACTGTTACCATTCAGAAATAAAGAAGGATGGATTCTCAGCAGTCACCCCAGCTGCTCCTTCATCAGCTCTCAGTCAATTCGCAGTTCACACCTGAATCATTCTCCCCACCTCACAGCATCTAGAGAGAAAGACAGATGTGTGAGTTGTTATACATTGCATTCATCTAAAAACAGCATCTTTATCAGTGCCATGCCTTTGATTTCATTCCCCCCCCTTCTACATCACGGAGTTTTGAACTCATTTCCATTGCCCTCCACTTAGCTGCAAAAGGATGGGGCTTTCCACATTTGAATGATAGAAGCAACATATCAAATGGAACAGGAAAACAGGCTGAAGTTATAAGATCTGATTCTCAAACTGCTTTGTGACCTTGGAATGAGGCACTTCTCCATGGCTCTGTTTCTCCTCTTTCTTTGCCTTTCCTATGTCCTTAGATTACAAGCTTCCAAAAGCCTGCTAAGTGTTTATATGGAACCAACCAGATAAGAGGCACCATTCACAGGAACCACCAGATAACACAAAAGCAGAAATAATAAGTCTTATCAATCATTACTCTCCTAATGAGATACAAGATTTCAAAGTAATTTCCAATGGTTACTTTCATTTAAAATATAAAAGTCTCACAAAAGAAGAGTATATTCAAGATTCACTGGCTTTTTTTGTGTGTGTTCCCCTTCCCCACCCAATAACATTCCTCCCTCCCTCTTTCAAGCAAGCTGACAAAGAGCTGCATTTCAGTATCCCTCCCTGGTACAATATCCCACTGCTCTTCAGCTGGCACCTCATTGCAGAGCTGTTGCAGGCTCCTGCTCAGCATCTCACTGTGACAATGCTCCACTACAAGCTGATAGCAGCAATGGGAATGAGGAGACCCAAGTCTCATTTCACTACCTGCAGACAGACTTCTTCCCCCCGTGAACAGACCTAAAGCATTTCTCCAAGCACACACGCATCTCCTTTCCCACAGCCTTCCCAACTCATATTTTAACACTTTGCTATTTTGGTGTATATAGCTAGAATTAGCATACAGGGATGTACATGCGTATGCTTAATACCACACACCATCTCTCAGGTAGGTTCTGTGGTTACGAGCACATACAGAGCATTTATATGAACTTCCCTGTCAAAACAACTGTATGATTTCACCAGACCACAACTCACTAAGATATACATTTCAGAGTTCAACCCATTTGTCAACAAACTGTTTTCTGACATGAGCAGAAAACATTTCCTAAAGCTTTGTAGTGATTTAGGAACTGGACTTCAACTTCCAGCTGATCCTTAATCCTTCTTGACGCCTACTGAGGCTTTAGCACAGAAATGTTTACTCTCCTGCTGGCAGCCTACAGCCTTTTAGAGAGTCTTTACCTTTCCAAAGTAATGCATCTGCAATTTGTAATGCCAAATGCAAATTGCCTGATTTACAGCTTGTGCCAGCTGGGTACAGCCCAGCCAAGCCTGGTCCAAGCAGTGCAAGACATGCCTCAGCTAGAGGGAGAACAAGCCCAAGCCCATGCCACTCACTAGAGCTTAAAAAGCAGAGTAGAAAACAATGCAAGCAGTGCAAAACAGAGGCTATCTCCAGGATATCATCTTATCACAACACTACGTTTAGAGAACTCAGGACCAGAGATGCTGTTATGACATCAGGCCCAGACTTCCTGCCTTTGCTTGGCTACCTCTACATTAAACCAGTTTGCCTGTAATTGATTAAAACATCATCTTCAAAGTAAAAAAAAACAAAACAGTTTTTATTTGGAGACATGAAAAAAGAAAAAACTCAACTCTATTTTAATCAGAGATTCTGAGGAAGGAATTACAATTTCTGCTCTCCTTCCATTGTTTTTAATCTAACCCAAAAATCACAGCAGAGAGTAGTAGCTCAAATGCTTTCTACCCAAGTTCTTTTTAATCGGCCATCTCCTGTCGTCAGCAGCTGTTTGTCTGCTGCTCCCACTTACACTGTGCATCTTGGACTTATCGATTGAGCAAGCTTTAAATTACAGCTATCCACAGTGGGAAAAAAGCAGAAGAAACTATAACAGGAAAGAGCAGATACGACAAAGGATTTCTGAAGGGCTACTCGCTTGTGCTAAGAGAAAATCTTTATAGAATTTCCTGGAGAGAAGGTCTGTGGGACTGAAGTTATCAGTGGGCTGCATGAACAGAGGATGTGTAAATAGAGCTCACAGGAAGGGTTTATATAGAAAATGGTTCCAGTGGAAAGCATAGGAAAGCTTGGCAAAATAAGTTATAAAGTAAAATGCAGTATTGGGCGCCTAACCTGTATCACTGGGTGCTTTTTCACTTATAAGAGCCAGTACCTTTTGACTGTTCTTGTTTCAGTTATAGTATAAACCTAAAGTGAGAATTCAGCACTCCCCCAAACCACAAAATAACGTTAGCATTGGAAAGGCTTTCAGTGCTCAGGTGCACCTCCAGCAGCTTTCTGCCCATGGCTTTCACCTTTGGCTTTCATCTGAGAGCATTCAAGCAAGGGGACAAAGCTGACCCTACACCTCCACAATCCTCCCCCACATTACCACCTACATCCCATATTGTGACACCACAGCAGGTGATCCCAGATCCTTTCTAAGTGCATCATCCGATGAAGGGGAACCAACATTTTACTCAAGTATCTTTTGTAACCCGAAGGAAGGAGTCTTCCTTAGCAGGAAGTGCCCATCACCCCCAGCAGGAAAGCTCCATCATCCTCCCCATGGGTCACATACACAACAGGCACAGGCACCTCATGCTTAGGCAAAGGTTGACAGCAAATTTGCAGCTGCAAATGTCTTAACAAGACCACATTTAGCATCACAGTAGAAAAGAAAGCATTGCTGAAACAAAGCACATCTTAATGAAAACAAACGTCTCACAGTCCGTGCTGAGAATGTAACCTGCTGTGTGGCTTTTCATGCCTTGCACACAAAGGAAAAATACAGCCTTATAAACTGGGATTTACTGCAACTGTCCTGAAGACCTCATAGCCTGAATCACAGTGGTTAGGTGCCCCGGTCTTGTAAATCTGTTGTGATCTTTAGAGATGAAATAGAAAATTGGGATTTAGTTTCCTCTGCGTGCACTCACAAAGAGCCTGCATGTCCATCTGGATTCGCAGCGCTGCTCCTGCCTCCTGCTTCCCAATGGCAGTTACTGTTCTGGTTCCACACACACAGCCACTTTGGTCTCCCAATGCCCAGAAGGTTGGGGGGAACTGACAGATTGGAGCTGGGAGCAATGAAAGCTTCACACCGCAGATGGCACCGACGGCTTCTCCGGCTCCTGCACTCAAGGCCAGGATGTGGGGTGTCTGCTGCAATGTGACCTTCCTGCTCCGCCACTTGCTTCTCCCTATATGAGGGAGCACAGGGCAGGACACAGCCCCAGCGCTGCTTTATCTGTGCTCCTGCAGCACAGCCCTGCTGGGCAGCTCTGCTCAGCCTATTAGTGCAAGTGGCAAGGAGAAATATGCTTAGCTTCAGCACTTTAATAGCAAAAAGTGCATGATGGAAAATTTCTTTTTTCCCCTAGCAATGCAAAGATGCATTTACCTGCTTGGAAAACAGCAGAGTATTAATTGGCAAAATGCAGCCACTGGAAAAGACTGCTGTCCTTGGAATGGGAGGCTGGATGCCACACAGGAAGTACAGATGTGCTAAGGGGAGCTCTGCAACGACAACATCAAACTAATGCCAAATACACACATTTAATTAATTTTTTTCCCCAAGGAGGAAAAAAAGGCAAGAAGGAAGGAGCTCTTAATCACTAAAGAAGCAAACATTTTCAGATATAGTCCTACCCGTGCACAACATGAACACAATCCAACAAAACTATGGAGAAAAGCCTGTACAACAGCCAGTTTTCCTACCCCTCAATATTTCACTTTTAGCAGCAGTAGCACAGAACTAATTTCACAGGAATAAAACCAGGTGTCTAATTTAGTTTTCAATTTGCCCACATAGGAAAAAATGGGAATAGAAAGAGTGTATTTGGGATCAATCTCTCCTTTAGAACATGGCGGTTCCTATCACCGCAAGCACAGTATGGCAAATTTCTCAAGTATCTCTTTATTTGTTACTGGAAGAGTTGCCATTGTATGGAGAGAACCTTGAATACCAATCACAGCTGTCTAAGAGCATCACACCGTGTTAGCCAAACAATTTATGTGATTTACCGTACCAATAAAAGAAGGCAAGCATGAGTAAGTTTTCATAAATCAAGCTTATTGGGCCAGATTCTGAACCACGATTATTCAGGCATACAAAACACTGCAGCTTATTACGGGTACAGAACTCACTGATCTTAGCAGTAGCGACATATGGCTTTAGAAGCTGTTAAGACAGGTACCAGAAGAAAAATCAACCTGGCTCTAACACACATACAAAGGCTGATGCATATGCACATCTTTTCATTGGCTTGTTGCTAGCTAGGCACATCAGACATTTTCCCCTAAAGAAAGTGTCAAGGTCTGTGCAAAGGCACTGGGCTCTTGTGTACAGCATAGCCCCAGGACCTCAGCAGGAAGGTATTCAGTGGCTCAACCCAGCACCATGACACACATACGTATTGATTTCAGATTTACAGTGGACACCAGCATAATCGCCCCTTGTGGAAAATGGTGTCTGCTAGGGAGTCACCTCCATCAATACTTCCCTCCTTGGTCACTAAATCCTGATAGTCAATAAAAGTCAGAGAGCACAACCGATGCTATCACAGCAGCCTGTGCATCCTTGGGGTAAAATCTGGCACGCTCAGTGTCTGCCTATTAGTTAGAACGATTTTGCAATTAAAATCCCCAAGGCATAGAGCACACTTAAACTTGATTTTAATAACCTAATGCACAACGTATCTGTGTGTTGCAACCTCTCCCCGGGCTCTTTAATATGGCATACGCACAACTAAATAGCACCCAAACTGGAAAAAGGATTTCTCCTGAACTGGAAAATGGAAAACACAACCTCACAAGTAGCTCAAACATATACTTTTTTTCCCATACAACCCATGCATTCCTATTGCAACATTAGGGCTTCAGGAAGCAACGAAGCCAGAAAACTGAGTTCTGTGCTTCCTAGATTAAAAAAGCAGATTTCAGTTGTTCACACATGCCAAAATACCCAGTCAGTCACCCTCAGTAATGCTGAAGCAAGACTTCAGCTGGGATTGATCTGTGTAAATAAAAATGCTTCAGCGAAGCTACATCACCTGACAAATTATTTCCCTAATTAAAAATTGTAAGCAGATCACAACCGGATTTAACTGAGGATGTTCCACAACACAGAAGTCAATCATAAGACGACTGCCATGACACACAAAGTGAGAAAGGATCAGAAAGGTTTAACCCGCGAGGCAAACTGCAAGTAATCACACACACCAGTAAGTACCTTATTTAACATTTAAAATGAATAAAGCTACGAAATAAGCAGACTGGAAAGATTCCCAAATCAAGCTGATGATTTATCAATAAACTTACTTCTCTTAAGACAGAACTGTAAAATTACTGTCTTGCAACCAGAAGAAGATAAAAATCCACAGACGGAAGTGGTTCGCTATTACTGATTTGTTCATGTCTGACCTTGATTTGGTCATCAGCTCTCTGCTTGCCCATAAGATGGTCAGCCCATGGAAACAGCAATACTTGTTCATGCAACAATCTTGAATCCTTATGTAGCACTTCTTGTCAGCAAATCTGCAAGCATTCTGCAAAGAAGGACGGCTTTGTTATCCCCAATTCAGACAAGGAAATTGCAGCAGCGGGATAATTGCGGAGCCAGAAATAACACGTCCAAGTCCCAGGCTAATGGCCTAACTGATAAGTAACAGCACAGGGCATTTTATTAATGCAGAAGACAACTGAGGTCAAGATGAGCCATTTCAGTACTGCTACTTTTGAACTGCTGAAAGTGCAAAGAGAAAAGCACAACTGCAAACTACATCAGTCAGCCCAATTAGTTCTTTACATTGGCCCTTGAGACTGAAAGCATGCCATTAACTCCTTCTGTCCACAATCGTGTACAAAGACAGCACACCAGTGATCCTCTATATCCTGAGAAGCTATTAAGCACACGTTTAAGATACCATACTACAACAAATGCTTGGAGCCCAGTACACTACCAAGAGAATTTTGTCTGCCAGGAAAAACAAACGTTTCTACTGGGAAAAGCAGTTATAGAGAAAGGCAACAGCAGATCTAACTGCTTTAAACCAGCTTAGGATCACCCACGAAAGACAGAGGTCACAATCTGGTAATAAAGAAGGAACTGCTTACCTCCTTCCCAGGATCAGGGCTCACAAAAGACTCCAAAGGAGGTGATCTCCAAGTGGAAATCCTCCCCTTGCAGTGACCAGCCCTTAAATGAGGTCAGGGGAGTAGAGCCAGGGCCCTCCCCATAGGGCAACACAGGTGAATTGCTTCCACCTGTGCTCCCAGGGTCGGTTATGCCCCTTCACCAGGTGCTCAATCACTGCTTCAGGCCGTGACTGAACACCTCCCATACAGTACTTTAGAGGATTAAAAACTGTAACAGCTTGGAAATATGCTTGCAAAACAAAGTTCTGCTTATAACAGAGAAAAACTGATGTCAATGCGTGGAGCTCTGCTGTGTAACAGGTGATGGATTGGCTGAGAGCTGGTGTTTGTGGGTCAGAAACAGATGATGAGGATGCCCCTGCTGGGGGTGTCTGCTGCCAACCTGATCAAGAACTGGAGACAGATAAAGCCTTGTCCAGCTTTTACAAGCAAACCACATAGTGGCCTTTATCCATGCTGGTATCTGCTAAAAAGGCAAATGGAGGTGCATAAGCAACCTAGATTTCATAAATAAATCAAAGAAAATGTTGATGCTGGACTTCAGAGGAGCAGAATTTGGCTCGCTCAGGGAACTAGCAGGTGCAATGCCATGGCCAGCTGCCCTAGGGAGCAAAAGGGCTCTAGGAAGCTTCGTGATCTTCCTGAAAAACCTTCTCAAAGCCCAAGAACGATTCACTCTGATGCACAGGAAGTGGAGCAGACGTGGCAGAAGGCTGACTTGGCTGAACGTGAATCTCTGACTGAGCTCAAACACAAAAAGTAAGTGAACAGAAGGTTGAAGCAGGGATAGCCTGCACAGGAGGACTACAGAAACCTTGCCCAGACCTGCAGGGGTGGAATTAGGAAAGCCAAAGCCCAAGCAGAGCTGGAACTGGCAAGAAACGGGGTGGACAAGACAGGTTCAACTCATAGGTACACCTGAGGCAAAATAAAGGCCAAAGGAAACATCAGATCTTTCTGAAGAGATCAAAAGAACTACTGACAAAGGGTGCAGAAAAGGATAAGGCATTCAGTGACTGTTTGCATCACTTCTCACTGAGAAATCCTGCTCTTAAGTCTGCTTTCATAAGATCTTTGTCCAGGACAATAGAGTGCTATCTACTGTAGACGAATCTCTTGTTCAGGAGCATTTAAAGAGGGCATTCATAAGTCTCTGAATTTGCAAAAAAGTTCAGCAGAGAGGACCTGGATGATGCAGAGCTGCAGCATGTGATACATGAGGCTGAGAACTGTATCTGTTTAGCACCAAAAAATAAAGGAGAAGGCTAATTAGTGTTTTCAGCTGGACAAAGCTCTGAGCAACATGACCTAACTTAAAAGTTGGTCCACACCTTCTGCACAGGGTTAGAGCAGATGACCTCCAAAGGTCCCTTCCAACATTAATTATTTTACTATTGTAATGGTTTCTCCTTCACTTGTATATATTATGGCGCATTGACTTGTAAAGCAGCACTTGGAAATAATTATTCTGAGTCCATGCAATGCTTTCAAATGCAATAAGAAATACCATATATATTTGAGAAAAATCCTACTGCTGGTAAAGAACATCATGGCCTAAGAGCCAGTCAGCCAGAGCCAATTAAAGCTCCATCAGCCTCCCATGACACCGAAACGCCTAATTGAACTTGTACCCTCTGTGCAAGATGGAGGTTTTGCCTTCTTCACAGAAGCCCAAAATGGGGATTTCACTGCTGTGCCTCCGCAAATCAAGATCATTATCAAAACATAACGATCAAAACAGGAGATGCCTGCATTGATTAAAATAATGGTATTCCTCCTCCAAGAAGAAAAGACGTCTTCCCTTGCAAAAAGACAATCTCAGACATTCAGTTACAAATACCCACTTTAACCCTCCTGGCAAACGCAGAACTTGAGCAAGAGCAAAGGATGCACGTGCATATTTTGAATTAAACTTCAAAAGCAAGTGGTTCATTAGCAGAACATGATAAAAAGTAAGGCATGTTGGATTGAACAGCTACGGTTTAGTAAAACCTGAGTTTGATTTTAAAAAGAAGAGGAAAAACTGAAGTGCACTTGGACTGAAATACATAAACTTACAATGAAAAAAGAAATAATCAATTGGTATTTATAGATACTGAATAATGCACTCGTTACTATTCATGCTCATTATGGTTCATTTTGCTACTGTCACAAAAAATATGGTGGATGACTGACAGCTTTTAAAATATATTGATGTCTGAAGAATGAAAATAGCTGAAAGACCTGGAGTTTTGAATTCTACAATCTTTATTCATTGTCAATATTGCACTAATCTGACCTGACCTTAAATTCCTTTTTCTTTTTCTTTTTTTTTTTTTTTAATTTGGAATTAATTTTTTTAATTTAAATTTTAAGTTAACTTGAATAATCTTTTTCCCTTCTTTTTTTCTTCCCTGGGAGAATTCATGCTGTACTTCTACTTGGTTTCAGTAAGCCGTGAAAAATCACTGCACATCAAAAAAGTTCAAGGAACGTTTTCCCCTAATTAGTCCATAAAAATGCTAATTTTTCTAATGAACCAGATTGAAATATCACAGGAGTAGGTAATAGTGCAAATACAGAGTTTGCTTATAGGGTAGGCTTTCCGTTTTGCTCATCACTACAGTACTGGGCAACTTACAAAGCCAACACTGTAATGAGGTTAGAGAGGCAAAATATGCTCAGTCAACTTTTGTGCAAAATAACATTAGTTACTTGCATATGCATCTACTCACAATAACCATGCATTCATTCATAAATGTAACAACAAAAAAGAGAGCCCCAGTATTTATAGCCTGAATTCTCAGCTGCGCTGAATCCTTCCATCCCCATTACAAGCACAGCTCCTCTGCCTGTTTATTCAAGCTGAGGATGTGACCATAAATCTTTATTCTGCCCAATTTCACTGTTAATACAGACCATTTCTGAAAGCAATAAAATAATACTTTCTTTTTTTTTCATGGGACAGTAGCTAATAATGTCTCTAGTCTGTATTGTACAAGCAAGAGACTGAAATCGCTGTCTGTCTGCCCCACAGCATCTTCCTCTATTTTTTTTTCCTGCTTTTACACTCTTACTCCTGCCTTCTGTGCTGGCACATACTGAGGCACTTGTATCCAAACCACAGATCGAGGAAGGAGTGGTCTTTTTGCAAGTCAAAATCCAGTAGAATCAATGAGCTCTTAGAGGAAATCTCCTAAGGCTTGACCTTCTGGGTGGCCTTTTACTCTCTAAAGCCCATGTAAAACCAAGATTCTACCAGTCAACCCCTGGTAAAAGATTTAAAGAATAGGACTGTTGCCTATTGGTGGCATCAGAAATCTAAGCAGGAATTAAGCAGCTTGAAAAAGCCTTTAAATTCAACGTATCACTCTCCCAGAGCTCTCCATATATTCTTTATGACCCTGTGTTCCCTCACCCCTTTGATCATTTTATATTGAAGTAGTCTCTTGTTTAATATGTAGCTAAGATGACTGCATGATAACATCAAAACAGAAAGGAACATAAAGAACATGAAAGAATACCAAGTCAATAGCTTTGCCAATCACAATGCATGAACAGCAGAGTTAAAAGCTGTGGTGTTACAGTGCTGTCTTTATGCTCTCACAGAGCCGCATGCAGTGCTAAGACCAACTACAGACCGCAACATTAAAACTGCATTTGGTTTGCTTTCTTCTTGCTTTAATTGTTCATTGTGCTCACAGGGAGATCTATGAATTCAGCACCTATTTTTGTCCACTATATCAGCTGATCTAACTGCTGGAAATAAGGGCTTCTAAGCAAGTGTTTCCTCAGGAGTCCACAAAACCTTCATCCTTGTACCTCCATCCTCACCGCAGAGCCCAAGCCATCTTCCATCTTCCAGCTCCAAAGGCATTTTTGACAAGATGCAAAAAGGGAGAAGAGATGTTTATTGAAAGCTCTCTCAAGCTGTTTTAAAAGCTCTAATTCCAAGTCAATAACAACAAGAAGAAAGTCTCATAACAAGATTTTGTCTTCTTGATACCCAACATCTTCCTGCTGTAGTGTTTACATAAAGCTGTGTGGTACATGTCGGAAACCAGACAGACTGAAAAGTTAATGCCTACTGTCTAGAACTCATCTCACACTTGGTTCTCATGCCATATTTCTTGGCTGCCTACACTCATGCTAATCTGCTAAAAATCATTTTACCCACTTGGAAGGTGACATCTCACTTGCACTCAGTTCTATTATTCATCAGACTACCGGGATGGCAGCTCCGTGACTGACTGCTAATTAAACTTTCCCACTGAATGTCAGTGGCAGTTGCATTTTCAGCAGCCATTTATTATTCTTCCCAAGGAGTCTTGAGGTGGAAGCTGAGACCTATTGAAGTCAGTGACAAAAGCCCCATTGACTTCAATTGTGTCAGGAATTCATCCTTTAATAGAAAGAGCTGTTTAAGCACTGTTTAGTAATATGATGTCAACACTCTGAGATAAGAACTGACACCAGAACAACCTGCATATTACCAGTGGTGCCAGGATGGGACACAGCACTCAAGCCCTGCACACCATCAAATCCCCATCTCAAGGCAGTGCAACAGTGAGATTTCCAGCACCTACAGACAGAGAATAGCCTCTTGTCAGGTCAAGCTGAGTGCATGCAATGTGCTGAGAGCAGCTGTGCTCTGATGTTGTGATGGAGATGTTCATTTGGTAGGCTGGAACCATACTGTATCCTGTAGATGGGCAACAGATTCAGCACAGCTGTTTGCATTCTGCGATAGTCCACACAGAGCAAAGCCCATCCTCAACGTAAGCATATCAGCAGGCTGCAGGAACACAGCCAGGTCCAGGGGGAGGGAACAACAGAAGCCCATCATCTATCTCCTACCCACCTGCATAAGCCTGAGCAGGTACAGGAAGGGCGGCCATCTCCTGAGGGCAGCAGCAAGGACAAGCCAAGCTGGAAGGCAGCATTTAGCAGATGGCTGAGACCAGCAGTGGTTTTAGCAGCCATCCATTCCAAACCAAGCTGGAGAATATTCTGCATCACTCCATCTTTCTCATGCAGCTAAATGATGTTGGCAGTGGAATGGAAGCCTACCATTTGCATGCAAATCATATTTCAAGAACCTGACTTTAAAAAGGAAGGCTTGGATACGTTTTAAATCCTGCTCAAGCCAAATTCTCAGCCAGGCTTCACTAATACATGTTTCTGGATGCTTCTGCATCAAGTGGGTGCAGCTTGCCAGTTGTTTGTTCCAGGCAGGCTCCTGCTCCTTCTTCTCTTCTGTGCCACAGCACACTGACCTGAGGAAATCCACTGCCCTCACTCTGGGTGCGTGTCCAGAGCATCTAATTTACAAGTGCCTCAAAAACACATCTCAATTTGCTTTTCTGAAAGTTGTTTTTTTGTTTTTCCTGGTATTCAAAAGCAATGATTTATGCCCACCTCCCCCCAAGAAATAATTCTTTACAAAAGATTATATTAACAGTATTACTTGGAAGGACAGACAGAGAAGTACACAATAGTTGCAGTGCAATATGTGCTATGACAAAATGGTGTAAGTGAAGACAGAATATAAAAAACTATCTTTGATTCAAAAGCAGAATCCAGGAGAATAAGACTTGGGATTACAAATAAATATATCCAAATCTAATGCATGCAGCACAGGTTGCTTGCAAAATTAGACAATTAATTCTGTGTAAACTAAGCTATCAGGAAACCACACTGTGGGGATCCTGATAGCTGGTCTTGCAGTATACTATATTAAGAAAGGGTGTTTTAATGAGATCCCTGGAGAGTCTCCCTGGAGTTGGATCTTCCTCTTGGAAGGACCATTTTTACCCCATTTAGCTGCCAGTATGTTGCACCTCTGGCACACGTTTGAACAAAAAAAAGCTACTGACACAATTATCAGTACCAATAATCACCACGCTTCTTAGGGTAAAAACAACAACAACAACACCACAAAACCATATGTAAGATCCATCAGAAATAACACCTGCATATAAAAATCTACCACACTTAGAACTACGTGCAGCCAGAATAGCAGCATCACAAAGACAGTTTTTACATAGAGTGTAAAAAAAATGCATATATTTTTTTAAATAACCAGGTCATGATTACACCAGTTTGCAAACTTAAATATTTCAGTTTTTATATAAGTAAATATATTTTGTAGAGCTTGGACTGGGCTTTGCTAATGTAACAGACAGAATTATGATACCAATATTGATTTGCAGTAGTTTCATACTTCAGTGAGTTAATAGATTAAAGAGCTGGTGGCAATACATATCCAGCAATAAATGAATGCAAACCAACGTGCTGTATCTGCTGTGTTATTGTGGTGCTGCCATCTAACCTGGGCCAGCTTATGTGACACTATCTGCCATTAAGGCCCCTGGCTGAATGAGGCAAAACACAAGCACTGGGTTGGGGTGGAGGAACCAACCTAGAGGAGCTCACCTATGGAAAGCCACAGCTGCAGTCAGCTCCCCAAATGGCAGCTGACCTGTGCACGCTTCAGACATCCCTAATTGATTTCACAAAACTAGGAAACTGAAAAAGAGTTCAAATACAATCTTTCAGTCCAAATATTTACATTGGCAAACATTTGTATATCCGTCAGCTTTGTAATCTCGAGGCTTCTGGAGAGCCCAGGACAGTCTCTTAAGTAGCTTTCTCCAGTTTTGATTAGTTGACTCCATCGCCAGCCCTATAAATATTCCTAACATTTGCACCCAGTGGACCAAGTATTTTGTTGAGCAGACTAATTGGTTCACAACCCCTGCTAAGTATCAGCCATATCATCCCCAACTGCCATAGGCAACTATCATCATTAGCCAAGTGACAATCTCCCAGAGAATTTTGGCTCTTTAATCTCAGTTTTCCCCAAGGACATCAGACTTATTACGAGTTAAACCTATCAGAGTTCATTCCTTTCCTACACTGTATCTCAGCAAAGAAGGATAAACCTTGCAAACACTGCAATAAAAAGGAAAGAAATGTCCCAATATCCCTAAAGGGACTGCAACGATCTACAGGCCTTGGGCTAAGGCAGCGAAGACAGAGGGACAGATTTTGACTGCATACAAATCAGCTCAGGTCTGCCACCAGTTTCCAGGAGGCCATCCAGCGAAGCATGATTTAACCGATTCCACTCATAAGGTTGGTCCTTGATCGTCTACCGACATGGTGTTAATGCCAAAATGCCATGGTCAGGATTGTCCCAGAAGATGCGGGAATGCTCCAAACCCAACAACACCTGCCCTGAGGCTCTAGCACTGGAAAGCCTCTCAATGCCACACAAACACTAAGCCACAGCCTTGGCCTACACACATTGCAACCCAATGAGCAGAGCTGCTGGTGCTCCCACGTTGGGAACGCAGGTGCATGGTGCCCAGCAATGGTGGGGAGAGAGCAGGGAAGGAGTGCTGGTGGACAAGCAAAGCTCCCTCCATGCTACTCAGCATCTCTCACGGTTGGCACCTGTTCATTATTTTTGGTAGTCAAAGGTTATGTTAAGAAAAGAGGAAACACCAACATTGAGACAAAATTTTAGGGAAAAAAAGAAAACAAAGAAGATAGTTACTGGATGAGAAAAACTGGAGAGAGAAAAGCAGAGAAGAAATACAGGTCTAAAGCCAGAAGAAAAGCTGAAAAAGAAAATAAAGGTGAGAAGAATGAAAAGAACTCAAGAGAAGATAGACAATATATGCAGAGAACCAGTACCTGCTCAAAGGGTGCCAGCTTCAAGCAATGCACATCTGCCCCCAAAACTTTGTTGTGACTCCTCGGTCTGGACATTTAGACAAGGAATGAGGGTTGCTTTCAATTAACAACAAAAAAGTTCTCAAGCAAAACTTTAAACTGCCAGAAAGACTTGGAGTGTTAAGGAGTATTAAGATCTTTCACTTCAAAAGACAGACACATCACAGACATCAATAGCTCACAGGATGCTATTCAGAACCATAGATGCTCCCTCTATTATTTTTCCTGAAATAGGGCAAAAAACACAGTTACAAAGAATTCCTCTCTTCATTGCACCTCTCCCCTTTCTAAAGGAGAAAAGCAATCATCTTAGTGCAAAGTCCTCTGGCAATAGTCAGCAGCGAGCATCCTCTGGATTGCTTTCTTTCAGACCAAATTATTTGTCACCTTAAAAGTACGGTTACCTCACTGATGCTGCAGATTCACCTGCCCATTTAAGACAAGTATGGGAAATGAGATTTTTAACCACTGATCCCAATCCCAGCCCAGCTGAAGGCAGTGAGATCCTCGCCTATGTGCTGACAGTATGATCTGTAATGCACAACAGTGACTTTTACTTTCCTTGGTCAATGAATGACAGATGCTCTCCAGCTCTTCCACTGCCATCTTCCAATTTGTGTTTTTCCTTTCTTATTAGGAGGGGGAAGAACAGACAAGCTTTAGCACAAATCGCACATCTCCTAAAATAGTGAGAAGCCACTCAAGCAGCTAGCGACCAAGGATCTCAGAGGGCAAACACAAAGGCAGAGCAGAGATGCTGCGTGTCTTTGGGTTGATGAAAACACCTCTATTAAGCTGGCCTTAATGATGCTCACGAAGGCAGTGTTTTATTTTCATCAAGTATTAGTGCGTTCACCTTGACCCACCTAACACAATTGTGTAGTTTCTTTACAAACACTCTCCCAGTACCATAAACATTGGAACAACCTCCACATTTGCCTTCTTGAAACAGTGACTTTCCTCTATAACTCCCATGGCTGCCATAGGGATGCACTGATAAGCTGCAAATCCTTTGCCAGTTCTCACCCATACCCTACATTTTTTCATGAGTTTATTCTGTCTCATACAATGTTCACGTTGTTCTGTCTTCTGCTTCATATTATTTTTACTCTCTTTTCCCTACATCTCTTGATCAAAACAAATATTTCAGTATTACTTCCATTCCCACCTTATCTGCAACACCAATTAAGAAAAAAAATAACAGAAGTGGTCAAAGCAGCAAGCGTGTCAAAGATAATTATTCAAAGAAGGCAGTGAAGGCAGCTCAGTCATGGGCACTGCCTCTTGTGTCCAACTCTGTAACAAAGCCATTAACTATAGTGTTAACCATCAGAGCTGCACCGCAGCCATACCCCCCACCACAGAAAGCCATCAGCATGAACTGTACTTCTTTTTTTCCCCCTCTTTGAGCCATGCTGAGAAATCTCTGCAATTTGTAGCTTTGGAAAGCCTCCACGTTCACATTCTAATTTGAAATGATATCTCCCCTGTCAAAACATGCCTGGGGGCAAGTCACTTATGAAAAAGGAAAAGAAAAAAAAAAAGGCAAAAAAAAAAATAGCAGTCTGAATCTTCTCATCTGCTCCGAGTCACAACATCTGCCACAACAAGTTCCTGCAGCCAAATGCATGGCAGATGCAATCTGCAGGGAGGAACCCCCAAATAAAAGTGATACCCCAAAGCAGAGGAAAACTGAATCACCTCTCCATAACTGCAGAGAGACATGGACGAGAAATATTAGAACCAGAAATCATTAGTAGACAAGCTCTCTGGCACTTCCCTTATGCTCACACTTGACAACGATACTAACTAGTAGCTGTATATTCATATCTGTGTTCATGCAAACACACTGTACATGGGTAACTTCAAATTTCATAATTCATGTCTCTAGAATGAAACTATAGCCTGGTACCCTCCATATTGAGCCGCTTCGTTTTTGTTTGTTTTCCTTCCAGCCTCATCAGATGCTGCCAGTGCTTCAACTCCCTTCCAGGAAGATGGATAATATCATGTTCAAAAGCCCAAGGCAAAAGTTATTGCCTATTACACAAAACAGTTTGTAAAAACACATATGCTGAAGACCTACTGCCTCCCAAGCTCGTTTCTTTTTCCAAGAACTGCCATGCTCGTTAAATAAAACCACACCAAAATAGCAATCAATTTAAGTCTGTGGGTCCATATGTCTCTATTGTGTCCACATCCGTTGTATCATCTCCACACTTTACCCACTCAGTGGGTAAAATCTGAATGGGCATTTCCAAGGAAACTGTGAGGAACCTTGCAGGAAGTGCAAAACATCAACACATGGAGACATTAATTAGTCCTATATTCAGAAATGGCCTGTGATCTAAACGTGACTTTTCCAAAACAATGATAGATTTGTTTCATTTTATTTCACTGAAGTTTAATTCACCAAATAGCCCCTGGCCTATGGAAGCCTGAAAAAGAATTGCATTTCTACTGGATTCTTTTCTTCTATCTTCAATAGAAGGCATCTCCTCAACAGGCCAAGGTGGTCAAAATGCATCTGAGATAGGAAGCTGTGTACAGAATACATTAGAAAGGACTGCTAATATATTCTTATCTTTGACACTAACTATAACTGCATTCAGAGGATAGATAGATAGATAGATAGATAGATAGATAGATAGATAGATAGATAGATAGATAGATAGATAGATAGATAGATAGAAAAGACCAAATGAGTAAAAAAAATAAAGAAAATATTAAAGGGCTCTTTGAGAAGGAATGAAAGGAATTGGCAGCATTTCACATACAGATTAAGTATTTCAAGGAATGAATATGACAGGTATACACAACAACAAGTGAAACAAGGTCAAACAGTCACTTTAATTATCACGTTGGAATTAAGAGACAGCAAACAAAGTGGGCAAGAAAATCATAATAAGTAATTGACTGTGAACTCTCTGACAAAATATTACTGATACAAAGGGCATCGTGGTTAGGAAAGTGATTACACGTTAAAAGTGTTAATAATACTTTCACAAGGCAGGATAAGAATTTAAGGGCTATTGATCGCGTGTTTTGGGATGGAAGCCAAACACTAAGTGCTTGGTAAGAGGAAAACAGTCTTTCTAGGGTTGTGCTGTTGCTTAATTGTTATAATGAGAGTTTACAGGAGGGGGGTAGGAAAGCTGCTTTTTTGATTGGTTGGTTTCTGTGGGGGTTTTCCCCCCTGTTTTCTTCAGGATGTTGAGTCATCCAGTATTAGTTACTCACAAAGATAGGTTTCTAAGTTAATTGGATCTTTAATCGGATTGAATAGGGTAATTCCTACCTCCCTGTTCCTAATGGATGTCACAATGTCATGAGTTAAACACTGAAGTGCTGCTCTGATTTGAGAGCGGCTTCTGGGGAATCCTTAGGCAAAGACAATTATTCAGATGTCCATTTGAGGAAGAAAACGGTTGTCAAGGTCAATAGATTTCCAGCAGTATTTTGGAATAATTACTGCCCAGTTAGTCAATTATTACAGACAGAGAGAACATTCTTGCATGATATTTTTCTCCCAAGAACACATTTTAATCATCCTGCTCGTTTCAAGGAGGACATTACCATAATAAGCCCAGGTTTTAGCAAAGTCCAGAAAATGCCCACGTTCTGGCCCAGAAGTAAGAAAACTGCTGATCAGTGTTGGCTATGGGAAGTACTGATGGTCACAGGAGGCAGGAACTGTTGAACTACCCAGAGCTACAGGTAATTCAGAGCATGAATTGATCACAAAGAGTTTACGTTTCTGTTGAACAGCATGGAGGAAACATTGCTAATTTCCATTGAAATGATCCCAGAATACTCTTCTCAAATCCAAAAGCAATATAGGAAATGCTGCTAAACAAAGGTAATAACTTTGCAATGAACTTGTAAAAGACAAAAGAAAACCAACACAAAGTCAATTATGTTATGCAAGTCATTTCTCAGTGCAAAACAAGTACAAGCTCAACTGGACGTAAGACAGCACATCTCAGCTTTACAGGAAAGCTCCCACAATAGCAAAGTGATGTACAGCCCTTACAGCATGTGTACAGCACGTTCCAGTTCCATTATTACTGCAGATCCAGAGACAAAAATCCAGATTTGAGCAGCAAATATGCCTGGACCATGACCTTCAGTTGACTATTCCACTTTCTCATATAAGAATCACAACGTGGCATTTAAATTAATGACTACCTGGTTATCAGGCATCACGAGCACTTGAAACAAAGCATGTTTCCCTGGTAAAAAGGACAACACAATCACTGACATTGTGAAACTATTTCATGAGGACAAATACATACAAAGATATTATGCATCCAAAACAGCCGAGACCAGTAAGCTTCCTTGCTGGATTTCTTATGTTTGTTTTAACAGTACAAAAGCACAGCCCTTTTACAATTTTTGTGTGTCACATTTGAGTCAATAAGGTGAAGGGCAACCAAGACCACAGTGACAGCTTGCTGCTGATAAGGAGGAGCCCAGACAATCCATGACATGCCCTTCACTCCTGGGGAACGTGCCATGGCCCTCAAGGGGGAAACAGCCCTCAGCCCCATCACATCTAAGTGAAGCTGATTGCTGTGTCTGCTTGTGGAGCAGCAGAACGGAGAGCCTGAGGTGCCAAACGCCCAAATGGCAAATGGGAGGCTTCTCCATCATCATTAACAAAGCAGAGGATCCAAATTTGCTGTTTTGACTATGTAACAGATGACTCCAGCGCTGCCAACACTCAAGGTGTTTCAGTGCCAAAACTCACTTTGCTGAGACATATGCTCTCAAATTCAGGAAGAAAAAAAAAAAGCACTCTGTCTCTCCACTCAGAATTCCTTCCTTTGATTCTGCTTCTCCTTTTTATGCTTTCCATGTTCATTCTTTCCTTCCTTTTTTTTTTTTTTTTTTTTTTAAATCTTTTTCCTATGACTGACTTTTCAAAGCTCACAGAATTTAAGGCACTTGAACCCTTCTGTACTTTTCCCCTGTTGACTGCAAATTCTATCCAATAACATGCATTCGAATGTTCCTATCACACAAGACATCCAGCCTCAGTCTGAACACACCACGATGCATTCCAGTGGTTAATCACAGATAAAAAAGTGTGCTTAATGTCCAGTTTGACATTGTCTGGCTCCAGCTTCCAGCTATTGGTTCTTATTATTTTTTCCTCTTCTTGATTAAAAAGCTGGGTATGCTTCCCCCATGAAAATACTTGTCCCTATAATCAAGTCCCTTCTCAATCCTCTTTTTGATGAGCTAAGCAGATTAAATTCTCTAAACCTCTCACTGAGGGGAATTTTTCTCCACTTTTCAAATCAATACTGTGGTTATTTTCTTGACTTACCAGTTTTGCAAACTTTAAATTTTAAACTGCTGTCACCAGAACTACCCAGAGTTTTTCATGCTCTTAGATGAAAACCACACCAACAAGTTCTGATCCTATGTCAAAAGGTCCTTCAACCTCAGCATTCCATTGAGAAGCCATCTGCCCTTCCTTGCCTGCTGTGCATCCTTTCAGGATGACTCTCCTGACACATACATCCCGCAGCATGTTCATTAAGGCTCACACGCCTAAGAGGATTGGAGAAGGAACACCCTGCCAGCTCAGTCTGTTTCTTAGAACTCATTATTTTCACACTACCAGTATTGCCTTGCCCACAATTTTGGCAGTTGGTCATTAAATTCCCATGTCCAGACTACTGATAGTGACATTAAACTGACTCAAGACCAGTTCTCATTCTAATGAAGCTGCACTAGAAGCACACAGTTCAAAAAAGAAACCTCATGGACAGATATCATTTCAAATTTGTTGGACACATCTCAATTCATCGAGCAGAGCGCTGATAGTACTGACTATCATGCTAACTTCATTTCTCTTAAACTGAAATGTCAGCAGATACCAAATCTAACACCTAGAGAACTCTGCCACAAAGCTGCTTCGCTACCTGTACCCAGCAATCATATAACCTCACCAGGAAGACTTCCTTTACTGAAAGCTCCAGAGACTTATCTTAATTCTCTCTTCAAACTCCCTATTAACTGTTTCTTCAGGTATTGATGCCAAACTCTCCAGACAACCATCCCCTTCCTCATTCTGCTTTCTCTCTTTGCACTCATGCTGCTCCAGTGTGCCCACAGCACACCACGATGCATAAGAAGCCAAAACTAGAAAGCAGAAGGTCTCCCCAGCTCACACATGCAGTCCTTAGATAACCAGCATTACTGACCTGGAAGTGTTGGAGCCCTATAGAACCCCAGCAAAAGCTGTCCACAACCCTTCTCACTTTACTAACAGCTGAAAATATTTCAGCATCCTTGTATGGATGTATACCTTTCCAAAAGACATGAAGAAAGACATTGTGATGGACATACCATCCCTTTAATCCATCGCACCTCCCCTACCTTCCATCCGCTCACCTCAGTTGATCTCCCTAATTGTACCAGGGATGCCCATTTCATCACCCTGCAGCATCCCTGCAAGTCCCCGCTCTAGAAGCGCTCTGTGTACCACGCTTAAACAAAGCTCAGCCCAGCACTCCATGATCCTAAGTGGAGTGGACACATCCCGTCTCCAAGGTGTGCTGCAAATTGCTGGATTAGCACTGCACAACCCTAAAGCAGTGAAGCATTTGGAATATAAGCTGTCGTACATTATTTACCTGTTGCAAAGTTACAGTTCAATTACTGAGGTAATATCTCATTCAGGCAGAGGGGGGAAAAAAGAATGCAAATGAGTGAATTTAAATTCATTTCATTTAAAGGTCTAAAATTTTTTAAGGGCCAATTCCCTCTCCAGGGACATTTGGATTCAGGGATTATAAGAAACATAAAACTGTAAATGGTTAAATGGATTGCCATTGCCTGAGCTTCAAAAGCTTTGCATACGTTACTCTTTTCAGGGTGTGCATTATATAAATAACACTGCAAAATGCACTGCTCCTTTCTATAGCAGCACTATGTAAGGATAAAAAATTTGGTCAAACCATGACCCATTACAAGGAGCTTTGTGCACAGACAAGCTTAGCATACATTTTGGAGGATGATAGCAGAAGAGGTTTGTACAGAGAATACTGCTTGTCTGCTGAATACAAAGATTATCCCAGATTTTTTTCCCCATTTTGTGATACAAACGATACGATTTGTTTGCTGCCTGTTGGTTTTTTGTTTTGTGGGCTTGTTTTTTTTCCCCCCTAACAAATACTGAAACATATTTCTTATGCGCAAGGATGATATTTTTATCTCAGTCTGCCGTGGAATTAGGTGAGGTTTCACTGCACAGAGCTGCCTGTCAGCAGGAAGGGCTCACAATGACGATGTGCTGCACTGGCAGGGTAATTAGGTACACCGCTCAGAGATGCGGGATCGTACACATATGGAAGCCAATTGGAGAAACTTCTGTTCCTCAGGGGCTGCACAACCAGGCGGGCTGTGGTCCTTTTGGTGCCATCACACCTACTGCACTTTACCTTTATTAAAGCATTGGGCTCTGTGGAACTCAGTTCTCAGCAATTCCCTCAGCAACTGGACACCATTTGGGCAGAAATTAGCCAAAAAGCACCTGCCAGCAGGGCAGGTAGAATCACCAGTTGTACGCCACGGAGACACAAACAGCAGGAATGCTGCAACCCAACATGACAATCAGAGACAGTAAAAACCCCAGATTTAGGCCTCATCCATCAGTAATGGAGAGGTGCATTTGTCATGCAGGTAGTCAGTTCTGAGCAAGTAGCGTGTATTTCAATGGCAGCCCCAGTATACGGAGCACAGTAGTTATTCCCCTGCTTTGTACGCCTGGGTCAGCCCTTCAGTCACAACTGCTCCATAGCTTACAGCACAACATCTGTAGTTTGCATGGCTTGGGAAACAGGAATATTCACTGCTGTCTCATGCTGTTTTGTTTCCAGTCAAAACAAGAACATGCCTCTGATAGGAGATGCTGCAGAGAAGTTTGTCACACACTTCTTTGCCCACGCACACAGCCTGACCCTGTCCTGCAGGAGCCCAGATGGTAGGAGCCAGCGTAACTCAATCAGCCGGCCCAACCACTGTCGTTTGTATCAGTCACGGATCTGAGCCATTACGCCTATTTCTCCAACTGGTTAGGCTGTAAATTAGATTTTCATCACTCTCGGGACAAAAACCTGACTCTGCAGAGGTCAGAGCGAGTTTGACCATCTATTTCAGCGGCGCCATGACTTCACCACTGGTTTCTGTGCCCAATATTAATCCCTAAAGTCACGCCAGCAGAATGAGGTTATTATTTCCTATTGTATGGGAGATTGGTAATCACAGCCTGAACCTCTGATTAATCAGCTGAGGCAAGTATGGGGTCAGCTGTGGGAGCACAGGTGAGAGTGATGTAGCTGTGCTCCCGGAAGGGGTGGAGCTTGACTCCATCCCCTCTGAGACCTCATTTAAGGGCTGACTCTCACTGGAGCAGTATCTCTTGGAGATCGCTCACCAGGGAGGACTGCCTCAGCTGCTTCAGTCAAGGCACCACCGTTGGTGAGTTTTCCCTTTACTCATTCACTTATATACCTTCTGTACATTTTGTTTCCATCTGTACATTTAAAACCAATACATTTGGCGAGCCAGGCAGGAGCCTGCAAATATCGGAAAAAAAAAATGTCTTTCCTGTGGAATGTGTTTAGCTGGTTCAAGGGGGAGAAGATCACCCCCTTAGGGAAAATCCTCCCTGGACAAATACCAGGGTTTGAGGCGTCCCCATATTTTCAATTAGCGACGATTATCGAACAATGGGGGCCCTTACGGGTAACGGGCAATATGTCCCCTTACCATCTAACTGAATACTTTCAGGGGTTGCAAAAAGATATTTTGACAACCAAAGAAAGGCAAATGGCTGCATCCATGGCTGCTTGGCCTTTATTGAATGCTTTAAATCAGGCAGAGGTTAAATCAGATAAGATTGAACATGAAAATCAATTATTAAAAGCCCGCATTGAAAAATTGGAGGGCGAAATTAATCTATTAACGGGGAAAAATTCATCATTTTTTTCAAACACCCCCCAAATTAGATATATTACAATGGATGATAGTAAGGATCCTGAAACATCGGATCAAACTAAGGTCACTAAATCTGACCTAGAAGAGCCACTTAAGACGGACTTATTAGAAGTCCGTCCTATGGTAACCCAAAAAACAAAAAAAGTCCAGGAGCGACCAGCAGGGGTGCCTCCTGATCAATGGACCCCTGCTGACTCCTATTTACACGTAACAGCACGTCCATATACACCCACTGAACTTATGGATCTAGTACAGCGCTTCAGGCAAAGACCAAGGGAAAGTGTCCCAGCCTGGCTGTTACGATTATGGGACTCGGGAGCAGAAAGTGTAATAGTTAGCGGCTCCGAGGTATCTAAACTAGCAACTATAACAGTCCATCCTGCCCTGAGGCAGAGATTGTACTCAGGGTCCCAGTTCCCTGAAGAGAATCATTCGATCGTAGATTGGATAATGGCTGCCTGCCGTATGGTATGGTCAAATAAAACAGACATGCCAATACATACAGGAATGTGGTCTTCTATGGAAGACCTACAAAATTATATCCGGGAACTAGGCATGCGAGAGGCTGTCTATGAAGATGTATCTGTTAGTCCGGACATGGTGAAGTTTTCCGCGGGAATGAGGGACCTAATCTTACAACAGGCTCCCTCACATATGTATGGAACATTGGTTTCTATATTGAATCCTCTAGTGGCCGCAGAGGCAGCAGTCCAGCATGCTGCCCAATTGGTAGCGGACCTGGGGGAAACGGAGCGCCTAAGAACCAAGCGCAATATTAGAGTAATTGAAGATCCTGAAGTTTTTCCAATAGCCCGAGCCAGGAGATCGGCTCCACGAACCCCTCGGGCGGGACCCATTAGGGTGTCCCGAAAACAAATGTTTAATGATCTACTCCGAGCAGGTGTTCAATTTGCCAAAATTGATGGGCAGCCCAATCACGTTCTGCTTCAGTTGTGGAAACAGCTGAAGGATGAACAAAAATTTCAAAACCGCCCCAAAAGACCGGGGATAAGGCTTATAGAACGACGACCAACAACAGTTTGGAATCTAGAAGACTTTATCGTGCCAAATAGGAAAAAGAGGCCACCTCAGGTGCCTCGGGTCACAGTACCAGAGGCATCAGAGGTAAAAGACTTGAATCTGGCCCAGTTTATGGCGTGATGAGGGACGTCAGTCACCCTAGGGCCTCTAAACGGGACCGGAGGCCCTATGTGGAATTGACAATATATTGGTCCCGAGAAAATGTGCAGAAGGTTATGGCCCTCGTTGATACGGGGGCGGAAACATCTATAATTTATGGAGACCCAACAAAATTCAGAGGGAACAAAGTAATGATTGGAGGCTTTGGGGGACAGACCGTTCCAGTCACCCAAACTTGGGTAAAATTGGGGGTCGGGCGCCTCCCACCACGGGAGTACAAGGTATCTATTGCTCCAATTCCGGAGTATATATTGGGAATTGATATCTTGTGGGGTCTGGCTCTCCACACAACAGTGGGAGAGTTCCGGTTGCGGCAGAGATGCATTAGTATCCGGGCAATTCAGACAATATTGAGAGGCCATGCAAAACATGAGCCTATTTGTCTGCCCAAGCCACGTCGGATTACTAATGTAAAACAGTACAGACTCCCAGGTGGGCAGGATGAAATAACAAAAACAGTGCAGGAATTAGAAAGAGTGGGTATTATAAGGCCTGCACATAGCCCGTACAACTCCCCAATATGGCCAGTGCGAAAATCAGATGGAACATGGAGGATGACAGTGGATTACAGGGAATTAAACAAGGTCACGCCGCCCGTTCATGCAGCCGTACCCAATATTGCCTCCCTAATGGACACACTAAGTAGAGAAATTAAAACATATCACTGTGTCCTAGACTTAGCGAATGCATTCTTCAGTATTCCGATTAGTGAAGAATCACAAGACCAGTTTGCATTCACATGGGAAGGCAGGCAGTGGACTTTTCAGGTTCTGCCGCAAGGGTACGTGCATTCACCTACTTTTTGTCATAATTTGGTGGCGCGTGATCTGGCTAAGTGGCAGAAGCCACATAATGTAAATTTATATCATTATATTGATGACCTCCTGTTAACGTCCGATTCATTAGAGGCGGTGAGACAAGCAGCAGATTTATTGATAGCTTATCTGCAAAAGAGAGGGTGGGCTATAAACCCACAGAAGGTGCAAGGTCCGGGGCTATCTGTAAAATTCCTGGGAGTAATTTGGTCCGGAAAAACCAAAGTACTACCCAGTGCAGTAGTGGATAAAGTCCAAGCGTTCCCAGTCCCTACAACATCAAAACAGCTACAAGAGTTCTTAGGTATATTAGGGTATTGGCGCTCCTTTATACCTCACTTAGCTCAGTTGTTGAGGCCATTGTATAAGCTTACCAAGAAGGGTCAATCGTGGAACTGGGGGAAGGTAGAACAAGATGCTTTCCAACAGGCAAAGCTGGCAGTTAAACAAGCCCAGGCATTGGGTATATTTGATCCGACCCTCCCAGCTGAACTAGACGTTCATGTTACCCAGGATGGTTTTGGCTGGGGCCTGTGGCAACGCCAGAGTTCTGTTCGAACCCCCATTGGATTCTGGTCTCAGGTTTGGCACGGAGCAGAAGAAAGATACAGCATGATTGAAAAACAGTTATTGGCTGCCTATTCAGCGTTACAAGCGGTAGAGCCAATAACGCAAACAGCAGAGGTTATAGTTAAAACTACATTACCGATCCAGGGGTGGGTAAGAGATCTAACTCACCTTCCTAAGACAGGGGTGGCCCAAGCACAGACGGTAGCACGATGGGTCGCCTATCTAAGTCAAAGAAGCAGCTTGTCTTCGTCTCCACTCAAGGAGGAATTACAGAAGATCTTAGGCCCAGTGACATATCGCAGTGATACGCCGAAAGAACCAATGGTCGCTCCACCAGAGAAGAGCCCTGTTCAGGAAGGAAGATATCCTATTCCTGAAGATGCCTGGTATACGGATGGGTCCAGCAGAGGCAACCCGAGCAAGTGGCGAGCTATAGCATACCATCCCTCTACTGAGACAATCTGGTTTGATGAGGGGGATGGTCAGAGCAGCCAATGGGCAGAATTACGAGCCGTGTGGATGGTTATAACTAAAGAACCTGGTGATGGCATCCTGAACATCTGTACGGATAGCTGGGCCGTGTACCGGGGGCTTACTCTGTGGATTACGCAGTGGGCTACCCAGGAATGGACTATCCACGCCCGACCGATCTGGGGGAAAGACATGTGGGTAGACATTTGGAATACAGTCAAACACAGGACGGTATGTGTCTACCATGTCTCTGGTCATCAACCCCTGCAGTCACCAGGAAACGATGAAGCGGACACACTGGCCCGAGTTCGATGGATTGGGAATTCACAATCCGAAAATATTGCCCGATGGTTACATCAGAAGCTACGGCATGCTGGACAAAAGATAATGTGGGCAGCTGCTAAAGCATGGGGGCTGCCTGTACAGCTATCTGATATCGTCCAAGCATGTCAGGACTGTGACGCTTGCTCGAAGATGAGACCAAGACCGTTGCCTGAAACAACATCCCACATTGCTAGAGGATATAGTCCTCTTCAGAGATGGCAGGTTGATTATATTGGGCCCCTCCCTCGGTCTGAGGGGGCGAGATATGCCCTGACCTGCGTTGATACTGTAAGTGGACTGCTGCAAGCCTATCCCGTACCAAAGGCAAATCAAGCATATACAATTAAGGCACTCACTAAACTGATGTCTGCATATGGGACACCTCAAGTCATCGAGAGCGACCAAGGGACTCACTTTACTGGAGCGATGATACAGCGCTGGGCAGAAGAGAACAACATTGAATGGCGATTCCATCTGCCATATAATCCAACAGGGGCAGGCCTTATTGAACGCTACAATGGTATTCTTAAGGCTGCCCTGAAGACAGACTCCCAGTCCCTGCAGGGGTGGACAAAAAGATTATACGAAACCCTGCGGGACTTGAACGAAAGACCTCGGGATGGCAGACCCAGTGCTCTGAAAATGTTACACACTATATGGGCCTCCCCTCTTAGGATTCAAATTACAGGTGCTGATAATGAGGTAAAACCGCAGGTTGGTAATGACAATAATCTTCTGCTCCCTGCCCCTGAGAATCTAAAACCAGGAATCCATAAGATAAATTGGCCCTGGAAGGTGCAAGTAGGACCCAAGTGGTGTGGCCTACTTGCACCTTGGGGGAGACTATTGGAGGTGGGAGGTTCAGTTACCCCCTTGGTGATAGGTACATGGCCTACTGACATCGTGGTCAATACTCCGGTCTTTATTGCTAAAGGGACACCCATCATGTCCCTATGGCAGATTAGGACTCCTCCTCTGGTGCCAGATATAGTTATACAGCCACAGATATCTGGCCAGAGGGTATGGTATCGGAGGCCGGGACATAATCCGGTGCGAGCAGAAGTATTGACCCAAGACAAGAATACGGCCTGTATCTTGCCCTGGAGGGCAGACCTTCCTCTCCTGGTACCCTTGAAACATCTGTATTACTCCCCCTAAGATTCTAAGCCTCTAGGACCATCAGAGAACAATTTGTGTGGACTGATGAAACGCAAATGGACCTGCACCTCGAGATGGCTTGTCTCCAGTAACATCTATCAAGCACTGGCCCACGGAAGATCGTGAATACCCATCCAATCATCATTTGAATAACATCAGCATTCGGTGCGACGGGAAATTGTATCAGCGTCGCGTTGGGTCTCTGTGATAAGGGAAAACTCACCTAATCATTGGTTCACGCTGTGAAGGGGTGGAGTGTATGGGAGATTGGTAATCACAGCCTGAACCTCTGATTAATCAGCTGAGGCAAGTATGGGGTCAGCTGTGGGAGCACAGGTGAGAGTGATGTAGCTGTGCTCCCGGAAGGGGTGGAGCTTGACTCCATCCCCTCTGAGACCTCATTTAAGGGCTGACTCTCACTGGAGCAGTATCTCTTGGAGATCGCTCACCAGGGAGGACTGCCTCAGCTGCTTCAGTCAAGGCACCACCGTTGGTGAGTTTTCCCTTTACTCATTCACTTATATACCTTCTGTACATTTTGTTTCCATCTGTACATTTAAAACCAATACACCTATGAAAAATAAAATCTTCCATTGGTAGAAATACCGATAGCTCGGTTAGTAGAGACAGACTGTGATGGGTGTGAGACTGATTTTGCGGCTATTTCAAAATCTACAATGATCCTTTATTATCGATTCCCTAATTTCAGTAAATTAAACAGAACCACACACAAAAGAACACCTGCATATAAACGAAAGCCATTGAGTCAATCACTGCTGCTACCTGAAAGCACTGTTAAGGTATTTTCCAAGCAAAAAATAATAAGACTGCCCTGAAAAAACAATTTTATTTTTCCTATAAGTAAAGCAATCTTTCATCAAGACTAATTTTATTTCAAACACCGAGGCTTGCACAAAGGCACCAGCCATTATTTACCAAATGCTGCTGCAGGTTTCTGTCAGTTTTAATACACAGGGCAGAACAGACTGATGCATCTTTCATATAACCCATGAAGCTGCAGGGACGCTCCCCTTCAAGGCAGCCCCCTCCTCTCCTGCGGAGCACCTGCAGCCACCACCCGAGCACTGAGGCTGACACAGCTTGGCTATGGCACGTGCAGAAAGCTGGCAAAGAAGATGCAGTCTGAAAGATGGATTTGTCCAATTTTCCTCCTTCCTCTCGGAAGGCTTCTACCTGATGAACTGAATTCATCTGGGATGCCGGCCTGAAAAGTGACCATCAGCCTTCCACATCACCTCTGGGGGATCCCATTAAGCAGAGACAATCAAAAAGAGATTGTTTTAAAAGCAGGGAAGCCATCTTACTGACCAGGCTACACTGAAGGCTGAAAGGACACACTCCTTTAGGCATGCTTCTTTGAAAATGCAGTCACTACTTGAAAACAGTTAAAACTTCTATTCAAGAGGGCAGATCCCACCATTACAGATGACCTTCACACATCTATCCTATCTATAATGCTCCAGCCATGTCCACCCCTAGATAACCCACCAGGCTAAAGATGTAGCACATGCAGAGGACCAAGGGCACATCTCACTGCTACCTCACCTGCAGCACAGAACTGTGCCCAAAAAAGGGCTACAATGATGTGGGAAGGGTCTGGAGGGCAAGACGTGTTAAGGAGAGGCTAAGGCCACCAGGTGTGCTCAGCCCAGAGAAGAGACCACGTGGTGGCCTATAGCTCCCTTGCAGCACCAAGCTGGCCAGGATTCAGAAAGTGCTTGGACAACACTTTCAGAAATATGGCTTGAATTCTAAGCAGTGCTGTGTGGAGGTAGGAGCTGGACTCAATGATCCTTGTGGTTCCCTTCCAACTCAAGTTATTCTACAATTCCCCACTTCCTTCCTCACCGTAAGCTCAGAGGACAGGATGGGCACACTAGTTGGAGCTCCGTTTTCTCATCACAGCTAAATCTGCTGTGTGTAGGCTGCCTGTTAGGAATACAGCATGAGGCTGTTCTGAGGCAGACAAGTCCTGCTCTCCCCAGTGTCCTCTTCACCCCTAACCCATTCTCACCACACCTCCGCTTTCATCTGATTGCTGATTCAGCAAAAGGAGAAAAACTGCCTGAAAAGAAAAACTGGCCATTTTCTCCATAAGTGGAAAAAAAGAGAGGGCGAGCAGTGGTCAAAAGAAAATATGAAGTTAAAAAGCCTAACGGAAAACATAACATAAATCTTGTCCTTCTTAAACAGAACAGGTGCTGGAGCTCACACTCCCAGCAACTAGCAGTAGTTTAGCTGTAACAATATTATAAACACTAACTTTTATGACAAACTGTTTTCCGTCTGCACTTTGTGGAGTTTCATACATCCAGGTGTAATGAAGGAAGAAGGAAACATATGCTAAGAGGAATGCTGCAACCTCCGAAAATAGCAGACTGCACCGGCTGAGTGATCAGCACAGTGTATTCCATAAAGGGTGCTGGGACCTGACAGCAGTATAAAACCAAGGCACCAAGCATCCCAAATATCTCTCCCTGGCCTTATGGAGCACAGGCAATCACTAATCAACATTTGGGTATGCAAATGTACTTACAGAAATCAATGTATGAGACAGATACAAGGACATTAATTCAGAGAAGAAGAAAAAACAAGAAAAAAAAACAAAACTTGAGTCTGGGGACACATGGGAGCAAGATGAACGTAGGACCCAGCCTAAAAGTCCACAGATGATGAATAGTAACGATCTTAGCCTAGCACTAATGGCAAACAATGAGTTGAGTTTTGGTTCACTGTGGTCCATACACAGCAGCAGTTACTATCTGCAATGCTGTACAACCCCTTCCAGCCCAGCATGCCAGTAAATCATTCAGGACCCAAGGTCTTTATTTAGGAAACAATAAAAATCCCTGGATTCTTTTTTCTCACCGAGAGAAATCTTTCAGAATGCCAATGAGAAAATAAATGCCATGACAGCCCGCAATTCTCCTAGCCCTGGAATACTTTTTCTTAGTTACCATTTTGATGGAAGAAGACATCTAGACATTAGCACGCAGCAAATACAGCAAAACCACACTGAGAACCACAAATCCACCTGCACACTGTACAAAGGCTTTGCTCTAGCCGTAGTCAGGAGGCCACAAATGAAAAGCACATCAGTAGGAGGCCTGCACAAAGTGGACTGAAACAGATACTCTGGCTTTGATTCACCCAAAAGGAATCTGGTTGGTGCAGTCACCCTGTAATGCCGACCAAAGGGCAGCAAGTGGGGATGGGACAGCTAAAAAGCTCCTCTCCCGAGATGCACTCCACAGCTAAGATGCCAGTGGCAAGGGACAGAAAGGTGATAACAAACACTGCAAAAGCAGGATTCAGCAATATTGAACTATGCAAAGGTTGAGAGAAGATAGGTAGACCCAGTATTGTTATCTTGGGTGTACACGACAGCAATAATTCTATCTTCCTTTTGCCCTTTGAGTGCTACACCTGTTATTTCCTCACACAAAATAAGATAAGCAACCCATTTCTTCCGCAACAACAACCTGGCAGACATCTCCAGACACATGGGCTGCAGGACATGCCAGGCTGCCCCGACACTGGGCAGACAACAACCAGACCCCATGTGCCATGTTGCATTTCATTTCCTCATAATGCAGCACGGTGAGAATCCACGAGACCTCACAGGATCTCACATCTCAAGACAGCGTGACAGGAACGGTTCAAAAGGCATTTGGTAGAGGAACAGCTTTGTTAGACTTGCTTCTCCAATAGAGGATTCCCTCCCACACCCCAAACAGAAGACTGACTGAGAAAGGACAATTGAAACTTGTTATAAAACAGTGAGCACATTAACACCAGAATATGGTTTACAAGTAAGATTTCTGCTCTTTTTTTTCCATACCCATGTTGCTGGCCAGGCTCAGCACTGATGCATCATTTTTAATTATCCATAATCTGAGGCTGTTTTAAAGTCAGCTTTGTGCTGGCAGGGAAAAAAAAAATCTTTAACAAAACAGAATTTCTACTTTGCTGGACAAATATACCAAAAGAAATTGTGGCATCTTGGCAAGTTGCTAAGCAACCAGCAGCTCCAGTGTCACTTGTTTGGGATCAATTCAAGTCATTCATCAGGCGCCGCAGCGCCAGCGAAGGAATTCCAACAAATGTGCGCCTTGGGAAAGCCATGGGGACTTCCTGCCTCACAATGACACTTTCTTTCTCCGCAGATAAACTTTGTAGATGTTCTTTTGATCTGTGTGATATGTTAATTCATTATTCTTAGCATATTGCTAATGGGAAAGGCTGTAATTAACTAACTGCAGCATTGTAAAGCATGCAAGATAAACTGTACTAATTAGTAGTGTTTAAAGTAGTCCCTGGCCTCTCCCACTGGGGAAACTGGAGGATCTTTCCTCATCTCAGCTGCCACTGTCCACCACATCATTTCACATGATGCACATCTACCTGCCTTCTTTTTTCCTTCCAAATAACCAATATTGGCAAACAAGATGGCTCCAATCCAAGCCACCCGCAGTAAACATAAATGTTGTGAATAATATGGTCCTTCATGTAAAGGAAGGCTTATCTACTGCACTTCTTGGGGTAGAGAAATAGAGTATTATGCCTTGATTCACTGCGTTTAATTAACAAAGCAACACACACTAAATGTCCATAGTAATTACATTCATTTACACTGAGAATGAGTTAAATGTAATGAAGACGTATAAAGACATATAGAAGAGAAGAACGGCCTCTTTATTTCAGCCACACATTCAGAATTCATTTTATCCCTCTTTTGATAAAGACAATAATAAATAGCCCCATTTTAGAGAAGGAACTGATTTCAAAACAGAGAGTTATTTAAGGCAGAACTTCTGCAACTCCTAGATTGCTGCACACTGTTTGACTAAAGACATTTAATGACACGTTAGTGGTTACCATGCCATACTCCACACTCCTGAAGGAACCTACAAACCTTGGTACATTGTCATTTGCATCTCATTTCCATGTAACACAGCGTGGTCTCGTGTTCTTCTGCAAGCCAAACTCTGCTGCCAGCAGGGCCATGGCCTAAAGACCATGGAAAATGGCTAGCAAGAACCTTGTGCTTTCTTACAGACATTGGGAGAGGGTTTGTTTGTTTTGAAAGACAAAGGAAACCCATTACTTTGAAGCAACAGCAAAGTATTAACACAGCAGCAGTCACACAGGGATCCCTCACACCATTAAGTGCCCCATGGGAGCAGTGGGTGAAGGACCACATGCCCAGCTCCAACACAAGGCTGCTTCCATTCACATATGGTGATAAAAGAATAAACCCCATTCATTGTCAGACGCAGGCTTTTCCCCCCCATCTCCTTTTCCCAGATTTTTAACCACATCATAATATTTTCTGTTTGTTGTGCATGGATTAGTATTTGTGAGAGCTGCACAACATGTGTTTAAGTCAGATGCTTCAAATAAACCCTTGACAGTCACACAAAAGTACTACCTGTCAAGTTGTGCTGATATTCTCAAAAACGTGTTTCAAGCAACACCGTTTCCACCCAGAGCTGAGCATAAAAACGCTTGCTCTCTATCTGTTGAGTTAAAGTTGAACATCCGAACGTTATCCAACACACCGTAGCCTAACTCCTTTCAGCCCCCAAATACCAAGAGGGATGTTAGTCGTGCGAGTGATGGCTACTTCCCCTCATTGCATCCGACCGCTGGGAGACAGGCAGAAGGCAGCACCTCTCTGCATGCTGGAAACCCCAACCTAGCTGAGACCTCAATGCTCCCAGAAACGGCTCATAGTCCGTAACTGCAGCCGGTAGAGCACACCGAGGATCGGCACATCCACATCTACAGCAGTCACACCACTCCCCCGGAGGAGGGAAAATAAAAGAGAGCCACACACACCTGAAGACATCAGCAATTATTTTGATACCGCAGGAAAAATAACCATAACCAGAAAACCTCCAAAACCATTAAGGGAAAATAAAATGCACCGCAATAACAATAAACCAAGCAACAACTATTTGTCACAAATGAACAGCTCGCAAACTTGAATCCCCCTAACCCAGCACAAGAGCGAGGAGCGGAATCACCTCCAAATCCACCACTACCACCATCCCCCCTCTCCCCTCGGGGCTCCGCATCGCGCCCCGCCGCAAACTTTCCCGGGGCAGCGGCCGCTCGGCAGAGCTCTGCGGGGAGGGCAGCCCCGGGGAGCCACGGGCACCTGCCGGCTCCTCCGCACCGCCGAGCCCGCCGCGGTTCCTCGTTGCCTCTCAGGGCGGAGCGCTCGGGAGCGGCTACGTTACAGGGAGAAGGGGAAAGATTAACGTGAAATTCAAAGGCGTTGCGCTGAAAAAGCAGAGAGGCACCCCGCTCCCAGGGCACCCCCGAGGCTCTGACCTGGAGCCCCACGCTCCCCCACCCCCCCACCCCTTCCGCCGTTACCTTGGGCAGAGGAGGCAGCAGCAGGTCGTGCAGCAGCAGCTCCGCAGCCCCGTCCCGGCTCTCCAAATTAATCGCTCCACCCCTCCAAAAAAAAAAAAAAAAAAAAAAAAAAAAAAAAAAAAAAAAAAAAATCCCAACCCAGCCCCACTACACACCCACGAGAAGGAAGCGGGGTCCCTCCGTGACTGGCATCACTATCTCCTCCGGCAGCGCTTGCAGGGAGCCATGGCAACGAGCCCCTGCACCTTCCCAAACCTACGCCCGCCTCCCCCGGGGGGGCCGCGCCGGTCCCGGTCCCTTCCCCTTCCACAGCCCCGGCCCCCACCTGCCGGATCCAGTAAAGCCTCCACCCCGGCGGCACCTGAGACTGGGAGGGACGGAGGAAGGGAGGCAGCGCAGCCCCGGGCCGCCCCCCGCACCCCTCCGCCCACCTCCACCCCCGCCGGGGGGCACTCGCGGGTGCGTGGCGGGAGGAGTGAGACGCGCAGGGTTTGGGATGATCGCCCCGGCGGTGCGCACGTGGTGGGGGCTCCTGTAGGGGCACGGTGCGGCCCCACACCGCCGTTTTCCCTTCTCTCCCAGTGCACAAGTCTCGTTTCTCTTCAGAGGAAGGGATGCGAATCAGGAAATCTTTGCTGGGGATGGTAACCATCCTCCCTGTCCTCTCCCTCTCTCCAACAACACCCCATCTTTTAGGTATCCAAACCTCTCCTTTTCTCATTTCTTCTAGCACCCCTTTATTTTATCTATCTATCTATCTATTTATTTATTTTGCTCTCCAGCACACACGACCACGAAAGGAGCTCAGAGTGGACTGGAGAAGCCAGACCTTCTGCCTGCATGCTTCGCTTCCATCACTCCTTTGTTGCACAGGGAAAATTTGTAAGTGCCCAGTGAAGGTTGTGATCAGAACCGTGCAGTCACTGTGCTCAGCATCTGTCTGGAGCTGCTGTGTGCAGGTGCTGAAGGTCAGGCACAACCATTTTGTTGGGGCTCAGACTCCTCAGACCATCCTCTGCCTCACTGCTGACCTTTGAGTTTTTTGTTGTTGTTTTTTCCTTTCTCTGAGCTTTGTCTAATGTGATGAACAATAATCACAATGAAAAATTCACTGACACGTGGTGCCACACTGGAACAGGTTGCCCAAGGAGGCTGTGGATGCCCCATCCCTGCAGGCATTCAAGGCCAGGCTGGATGTGGCTCTGGGCAGCCTGGTCTGGCGTTTGGTGACCCTGCACACAGCAGGCGGGTTGAAACGAGATGATCATTGTGGTCCTTTTCAACCCAGGCCATTCTATGATTCTATGATATGATTCTATGATTAAACTGTAAAACCACCCCACTGAATCTCAGCTAACACTCATGGGGATTGTTATCATTTGGGGTCACGTTTTTTTTCCTACAGTAGCACATGAGTGTGTTCATCTCCAGCGGATGTAGGTGGCTGAGATCACTCTTTGGACAGAAAGTAAGTAATCAAAATTAAGGCAAGCTACTATAAACTGAATGTGGTAGTAAAAGAAAATGTGAGAACTGGTAGGGAAAAGTGTAGAATAATTGAATATATCCATTCTGTGCTGAGAAAGCAAATGCAAAACTCTTAAAGCGATGTTATGTTTGCTATTTTAGTTATGCAAAGTCAGGCAATTCATAGATAATATCTTCATATTAAACTATGCTTCTATCGATGTGTGCCCATATAAAAGCCCATTTCCTCACTGAACGTATGGAGAAGAGCTTCTGCTGTGTAAGGAAGCCATGTGGTGGTTGCCTGGCGAGCTCTGGTGCTGTGCGCATGGATTTATGTGCAGCTGAGATGAAGCCCAAAGCACATGTAAGGAAATGGGAGTTTTCCCTTTGAATCCAGCTCTCATAGCCAAATCCTGAATTGACTTACTGTTTAGTCCAAAGACAGTCAAATGCTGTATTTACAGCACATTGCTTTCCAAAGTAGCCAACAGCTAAGCAACAGGTCTGTGCTCCCATGCAGCAGAAACCTCAGAACATAAATGGAAAAGGAGATGGCTGCAAGGGGCTGCCTTGGCTGTGTCACGGCTGCCAACACATCCAGGAGCCATTTGACCCCCCATAAGTTTGGCTATTTGATGTGGAGTCATAGTCCAGAAGCAACTACAGTTTTGCTGATGTTTTGGCAGTCCCAGGGTTGATCTTTGCAGGTCTCTGCCACAGTGAAGAGACAACAATTTAATTCCTTATAGTGCCTGCTGGAGGCAGGACTGCTGCCAAAGTCAACTTCCCACGCTGCTCGTACCCGTGTTGCCATACCCACCCGCAGGTACGCACTAAGGCAAACAGAAACAGGCCGGGCTGCACAGTGCAGCGGCCACAGAGATTTCATTTCTGAGGCTGGCCCGGCTTTCAGGTCCCCTCTGGCAGCATGATCTCACCAAGACCTTCCCACATTTCCAGCCTGCATCACGCAAACCATTATAAGGTTTTCAGTTTGTGACACATAACTGTGCAGAAAGTCCTCCTTCAGCTGATGGAAAAGTCAAAGCACTCCATCTTACCTAAAGCTTCTCCACACTTAGAAAGTGAAACGTGTTCGTGTTCATAACGAGATGTGGCACTGATCACATCCATCACCAGGACTACAGTTTGCTTTAAGTGTTAAAGTGCATAATCCATTGTACTTCAGATTACTCAGGTTAAGGAAATAGGAAAAATGCTACAGCGCTTCAGTCACCACAGCCCAAAAATAAAGAGAGAAACACAGTTTAGGTGTGTCCACAGCTCTACAGAATTGCTCTATATTTGGGGATTTCCTGCTGAAAGTCAAGGAGCTTTTTCATCGTACCTATTGCTTGCTGTGAGAATTAGAGACACTGGAAAAATCCATTTCATCTCACTAGGCTGGCATTGATAACATATTTAACATCCACATTAAATGCATGATGTTATATCAACTGTAAGAAAAAAAACAACTCTGAATATTTACCTCAGGAGTTGTCTAAAGACAATCAGAAGCAGTAGAGGGTGTGCCTGCCTCCACTTTAACTCATTACCTGGTTCACTGCACACACTCCCTTCAAGAAACACCCACCACATGAAAATCAGTCCCAAGGTCTGATGGGAGGCTCTGAAGTTCCTCAGTTTTACTCTAAATGCCTTTGGAGATACACGAAACACTCGGGACAAAAGAAAGGTTTTCTTCAGAGAAAATTCCTTTTGCTGGTATTTGCCAGCACACATCCCACTGCCGCAGCTCGTTAAGAAAGATGATGTAATTTTTATGAACAGGTAGATATGCAAAAATGTGAACATACTTGAATACCAAGAGCTGCAATCTGCTTTTTTTTTCGTTTTCTTTCATGGTTTGTTTTTTTTTTTTAAAGGAATAGGTTTGTGGGAATCAGGTCTAGACCTGGGCAAATTAAATGGCCGATGAAATTGACTTCATGTTTAAATTATACCAGCTGGGATGTAAGCAGAGAAGAACAAAGCTGCATTTGATAGCATGAGCTCATAGGGAGGGAGAAACAGAGTGATGCACATGCCATTAATGATTTGTTAAACATGTACCTGAGTACACATCAGTAACACTCAGCTTTGAAATGTTGAAAGCTAGATGGGTCTTGACCAGAGCAGAGAAGCTACAGACTTCTGTTACAGAAGATGCTCATCTTCATAATGAAAATACAAGAAAAATCCACGTGATCAAATACACTGAATTTAAAACAAATAGAAGGGAATCTCGGTTATCACAGTTAGAAGCAATCCCAAGGATGTTGGCTTTGAAGAACCCCGAGTGAGATGCTGGCTTTTGTGTGTGTGTGTGCAATCTTTTAAAGGCTGGATAATTTTATGACTGCTAATAACATTTGTAACTATGCAAGCTAAGATAATAACAATGGTAATCAAATCTCATGCTTCAGGGCATAAATTGATTGCTTGGAGGGGCTATGGAGGTTTTTCTTTTTTCCCACTACTGAGTACATGATTTCACAACTGACTAAGTGCATTACAAGGGATTGTTTGCTGCCATAGCTAGACAATTGATCCAATCTGCAGTAATGACACCAAGATAGACTGAGCTGCTTGCATACCTATCTGCTTTTCAAGCACTGATAAAATCCACCAAATTCATTGAAGTATTTGGTTCTTAGTTTCCAATGTTTCTTTTGAAAGAAAGTGCTAAAATCCAGATCCAAACCAAAACAACAACAAAAAACCCACAACTTAGGGGCAAGGATCTTAAAATGAATCTTAAAGTCTCAAGTTAGTCAAGTTGGTCCCTCTGTAGTTAGATTCAGATACAAAAATTAGGACGAAAACCAACTAATTCATGAAGTATCAATTCACCACACAGACTGGCCCACACATCTCTAACGTCCAGTTCCAAAGAACATGCTTTTGAAGACAAGCATGTGTTTTCAGGACTCACAAGGTTCTGCTCCCAGCTTGGGGCAGAACTGAGCCCCAGCTTGGTTATGGTGATGGCTCTGCCATCTCAGCCTACTTGGGTACTCCACCACAGTCCCGTTCTCCTTCAGGGCCTGCCCAGCTATTTGGTTGGCGTGCACCGGTTTCTAGGGTGGAATTACGAAACCAAAAGTCTGCAATAGAACAGCTGTGCTAAATGGTAGAGCCATGCATGCCCAGTCACCCACCACACAATAGGACAAGTTCACTTACAAAGAAAAGCAAGGACCATGCTCACAAAGAAGTGCTATCTGAAAATGTATCTTTGGTCTCTGAGCAGAACTGGCACTAATCCCAGAAAGAGCAAACCACAATATTCAGAGAAATGGAATCATGACTCATGCCAGGACAATGGCATTGATCTCATTCATTTGTGTAAGAGATTAAAGAGGCCTAGGGATAAAGATTTGCCATTTCCTGAACAATAACTGCTAGGCATAGGACAAAACATCAGCAACAAGCTCTCCGCAGTTGTTCCTATTCTTGCTTGGCATGGAGGTGGGCTATGGAGAACAAAGCCTTGCATGGGTCACCCATGAATACAGTCTTAGCCTTACTCAGTGATGAAGATGATAATCAGTACTCACCAACTACTGAAAGAAATCCTTTTTTTTTCCTTTTATTTTGCTTTCTGTCAAGGTCAACAGATACCATTTGCACAGAACGCCTATTGCCAAAACCCTGCACTGATATGACACAACCTGATCATCTTTACTTCCCTACAAGAAAATGAAAATTTGTATTTTAAAAAAGTGATACGCTTATTTTTTTCCACTGAGAGTCCAACAGAGTTGGATTATAGTAACAGCTGACATTTACAAGATCATTATATCTACCCTTGAAACTGAGCAAAGTCACAGTTGTGAGAGTAAATGGCTAATTTACCCCCCTCCCAGCTTCTGCAGCCACACCAACAAGGTGATTACAGGGGGCTTCGCTTGGTTTTTATGGGTGAAGAATTGATGAGATTGATCTCCTAAGCCACAGACAAGCAGTTGTCTTGGCCGAAGTTGTCATTTGTATTCTTCCATTTTTTATGCCCATACAATGAACTGATTTTATTAAAACAACCCACACTACAGTCCAAATGAAAAACAAAACACTAGATGGGTTGTTGCTGAGCCATTTGGTGATCCCTGCACTCCTTTACCATTTTAATCTGACTGGTGGGTTGCAGGTTGTTCAATAGGTCACCTGCATCAGCAATTCCAGTCCAGACAATTTGCTTCTAAATACTACGCGGCATGATACACATTTTTCAATTACATTTCAGACTGCCTTCAAATTCTACCAGACAGACAAAGTTATATGAAGAATAGGAGGCTTAGGAAACAGCAGCATACAATTAACTGTTTATTAAAATGATATTTGTGCACAGTCGAGCTATCAGGAGTTATACAGAATTATTAATGCAAATAAGGTGGCGATAGCTTGTTCACCAGAAGACTTCTTTAATAAACACTAGCAGTTCTCATGGAACAAAGCACAGAGATAATTTATCCCTCTTCAGTGTCCTTCAGACAAGACAGCCAAGGAGAAAAAAACATGAGTCCTGTGAATATCACTGGGAAAACACTCCATTTAAACAAGTCTACTGGATTACCATTCAGCCCTAACATATATATAAATGTTTATGTAAACTGATGCTATGGAAACCTTGGAAAATGTATGAACAATAAGCATCACTCAGTTATACTGGAAGTATTGATGCCAGGCCAAGGTGAGGAGTTGGAGTCAAAAATTGCATTTTTACAAGATTGAGACCAATGGTTCCCTATGAAGTCTGAGGATTATCAGAGTGATCACAGTTGTACAGCTTTGTACATTACAATTGTGCCTGGAAGGTGTAATGGCAAATCCAGTTTATGTTTTAGAAGGCTGTATGGGCCATATTTAGTATTTCTTTCACTGTTAAGATGAATAGAATCAATGCTTCTAGTACTTACCAATTAGAACTAATAGTAAAAGGAGGTCCATAGCGCAAGGTAAGCTCAAGCACTTGCTTAGCCAGTTGTAAGCAACCAGCACATTTTGTGTAAACAGGCAGCAAATGTAATGTGATGGAGCAAGGAAAAAGGGATGTATGTCATCATCCTGGGATCCTTATGGAGAACTTATACTCCAAGTGAGACAGAAGTCTGAGAAGGCTTTCAAAAGCATCACCTGAACCATACCTATCTGAAGGGCTACAAAATGCTTAACTGTATAGGCAGAGGATTTTAAGTACGTATAGAGAGTCTCTATTGCTCTTTTATTTTCTGTTAGTATATCTTTTAGAACTGAAATGTCTTGTTCAGCAATCTGCAGTCCAGGATAGATGGCGAACTACTTGTTAGGATTCAGAAAGGAGCCAGGCAAAAACTGCAAGGTTGGGAACTGCATTTCATAGGAAGCAATGAGAATTCATCAAGTAGCACACTAAGGAGTGATTAGATCCCGGTCTGTGGGTACCTGAGGGAATAGGCATTTTGTAATGGAGGGCTTCTCTGTCTAGCTGACAAAGTATAACAAGATCTAATTACTGACAGAATTTTTCTGCCTTTCTTTTTTTCCCCTAAAGAGTGAATTTAATTAACCCTATGGCAAGATTTTCCTAGTTGTAGTAAATTATTCACAATGGGTTACTGTAACACCAAGACTACATACTTTCTCCTTAAAAGTACTTTTTAGTTTAAGAAAAGAAGAGTGAAACAGACACGGACAGTGTAGGAAGTTCCTGTGAAGTGGTGATGATGGTTGTTCTGCTGCTCTTGCTATCACACAACATCGACAGAAACACAACTGAGCACGAGGTCTGGGCCAGCAGGACCCTACAACAAACCAAGGATGTGCTGCTGTGAAGATGACCTCAAAAGAAACCCAGTAATCCGAGTCTTGTGATCAGCTACAAAGACAGTGTGTTTGAGACCTGCCTGGCTGTGAGGTCGTTTCAGAAACACTGAACTATGAGAGCTCATCCTGCTCTGCCATCCTCTTATTCCCATCTGCATAGTCCATAGCTGTCATTTAAATGTATGTAATGGCTGGATGCTACATCCAAACATTGCTGTCTGAGAAAAAAACTGCTGTGAAATTCACCTGTATTTAGATTCACTTGGCTGTGCTGTATTACGTACTGATTTAATGATATAGAATGCAGCCTCCATGTAAGTTACCATAGTTTCACTTGAAGTTCAAGTTGAGCTGACTTCCATCTCCAGGACGCTAATACAGCTGTGACAGCTTCACCAGCTGAAAACTTCTCTTGTATACTTTTCTAAATATATCTGTCATCTCTAGCAGCTCCCACATTCCACCTCTGTGAAACTGCTTTCTCAGTCCCTCAGCCATCTGCTTTTTAGCTGGCTCATATGCATTTCCTTGGCAGTGACTTTGCAGAATATACTACAGCAGAGAAAAGCACAAGGAGAGGGCACTGCTTCATTTGTGAGTTAAATTCACCTGGACTACAAATGCATACAAAAAAAGTCAGGAGAAAGCAATACATCTGGGGTATAAATGTCTCTGCGAGGTGCTCGCTGCTGACAAAACCAACCTCTTAGCGGGCCTGCAAATACAGCCTGGTGTATATTCCACTCTTGAAGAGCTGCACATGTCCCTTATACAACCACTGAAGAAAGAAATCCCCATGCCAACATTCAAACTCCGGACAGGAATGCAAGTCAGACATAATTTTGCTGTGATAACAGAAATCACCAATGCACAAAAGGAGCTTTTCTAAAGGAATTGATTCTGGAAGGCTATATCCAATCCTGTGTCTGCGCTGTGAATACCCGAACTATTTGTATTTCCCTTTCTGTTCCTGGAATATGTATCTTCCCTTGGTGTGATCCATGATACACAGAAATGCATCAAAAGCTTCACATGCTTTCTTGGCAGATGGAGCAGGAAGAGAGTAGACGTTGCCATTTTGTTTCAAACCATATGTGACCTCTATAGATATCTGATGGATTAATTGGTGAATTCATCCCCCAGGTTGTAGGAGGGGCAATGTCTTCTCTACGTGCCACAGTCAGTACACAATCCTGTGTATGTGTTGAAAATGAATGCTTTTGTTTACAACCTTTATTGTCAAGAGAATGGACTGGCTTAAAATAAAGAGAGGGATTCTAAACAATGTATATGAAGCGAAAGTAAAGCCAAAAAAAAACCCCAGTCTTAAACAAATCATTTACAAAGGCAATCCCAATGAGCTGTCTATCCAAGAGGGGGAAGCAGGAATCAAAACACAGAGATTTAAATATAAGGATGGATTCCTCTGCTCTGAGTGCTTGCACTCATAAAATTTTTAATTCTACATGAAGATGCATTTCTTCAGGCATGAGAGTCAAAGTATAATGGGGCCCTTAGGTAGAAAATTAGAATATAAAGGCTGTCAACTGCCCATTAATCTTGTGAGGTCAATGGGAAACAGCCAGAATTGCAGTTTCCAGATGGGCGAAAGGAAGCTGTGGAATTTAATTTAGCCTGTAACCAACTCACCCTGGCACATCTCCGTGCCCACCCTCCAAGACAGTATGCAAGATCTGGGGCTCCATGTGCCAGCTTCCTATAGTCCCTGAATGGCAGCAGTAAACTCATCAAGTGGATGGATGGGATACATTGCTGTGCCATACCTAGCTGAGAGTTTGGGGTAGCCTGAAATCAGAGCAACCCTATGTGCAACCATGATGGGCTGAGTGTGCACATTATATGCAGCACAGGAGACACATGACAGTGATTTACTCTTGAACATCGCTTGACTATTAATTTAAATATCTGTAGCTCTGGTTAAAAGTCTCCAGCATTTAAGAAGCTGGTCACATCTTAGATTGGGTTATATATTTAAAGAGCTGGCAGTTATGACTTACTGTACACCACTGAGTATTTTTAACGTTCTGTTTTAAATGCAAAATTGGCTACCAAGATCTGTTTGTTGAAAACAGCTGGCAGAATTTCATATTGTGAAGAAATATATCATGTTTTTGGATAAAAAATTCACTGAAATCTTTAAAGTAATGGCTGAGGTGTGAACGGCTCACATAGCTTTGTGCCTCTCTGGAATAAAGCAAATGGGAAATACTTGAATTCCTGTGTGTTTGGACTCGAGCTTTCTCATGAAAAGATGCTATTTGAACTTACATTACTAAGCACGCTGCAGTGTACTTATGGCTGTGGATCTCCAGCCAGCATTCTGAATGCTATGAGGAGCCCTGAGCTTACAAAAGCTCTTTTGAACCACAGCTGATCTGGATGTGGTCATGACCACGCTGCCAAGGCTGACTTTAAATACCTCTGTAACAGAGGAAGTATCCCAGATAGCCCCTATGGGCATCCATTATGGTTACTGACACATTAATTGACAAATATAGTTTAAAGCATTCAATAGACATGCTGTCTCTTCAAAGTATGTTGTGATGTACATTAGCTCATTACAAGTGGCAGGAATATAATACTGATAGCAGACAATTGTAAAGATGCAGGAATGTATTTCCCTTCTGATATCAGTTTGTGGAAAATATTCAGCCTTCAAGATATGCAGTTAGTCTTTACCCCAAGCATGAATTTACTCTTCACACTGAGGCAAACTGCTTACATGTTTCCCTGAAAGGACTGCTTTGGTCTACCAACAAAGATAAGGTTATTGGGTGGAAATTGAAGAGGCCACAGGCCTCCCCTAGCGCTGTAGGTTGACATCACTATTGGACAGCAGCAGGCAGCGTGACAAGCTGTGCATGGCAATGGAGAATTTTACTTCCCAGAGGAAGTAAAATATGGCTCAAACCCCAATGAAGAGGATAAGGAACGTTTATGAGTGTTTTGCTGCTTGGACTGTGACCTGAAGAGTGAATAAAATGAATTGTTCTAATGGTGTTGTCTCTATCTCATGTAGGAATGACAGTGAATAATGAGGATTTAATTAGAAGCTCCCACTTGCCTGCACCATATAAGTGCTCTCACTCGTGCCTGAAGGAATCATGGAACCCAAAAAGCTGGAATTGGTAACAAAAAGAAGAGAGTAAAAGAGCAACAAATTTCTGAATGGCATGTAAGACATCAGAGTGCTGAAGGCCAGAGGTTTTGTCTAAGGCACACCTGATTGCACCTGGTGACAACTGTATGCGGTGCAAATGCCACAACCAGGTCCCTTAGGTCTCCCCAGTTAATTTCAATGTTGTATCCAACTCAAAGCTGGAGGAAGAAAGTCCTGAAGAGACCAAACCATGTCAGCATAACGGCGGTGATTTGGAGATCTGACACCTGAGACAGTCTGACAGCTCTCGATTCTCTAAGGCTGGAGATAATCGTTGCAAGTGTGTTATTTCATCTGGGATAACACGCATCATCCAAACCACTGCCTCTAATTCTCTTCTTGGCAAGCCAGACTGGATTTTGGACCTGCAGTCCTTCACAAAGCCTGAGAGCCAAGAACCTCAAGTACTATCAAGTACCAGCTTGTACAAGGCAGGTGTTGGCCGTGTGCATTCAGGTGAACACACCAGGGAAATGTGATTGCAGAAAGGCCAGAGAGATGATTGGTGCCTCATCAGGCTTTCTCCCACCCTCTCTGCAGGCCATCAGCAAAGGAAATCTCCTCTCTCCTCTCCTCAGGCAGGCTCAGCATGCTGACAGCCGGCACGCTGTGCCTTGCCATGCTGAAGCACATCACAAGCCAATTCACACAGTCTCCGCTGGATGAAAGAAGAAGAAGAAATTCTTCAACGCTTTTTCACTAATGAACCTCACACCTTTGCAGTACAAGTGAGACTGCATGCAGTTCACTCTTCCTCCCAATTATATCTTCAGCCCTTTGCTAAAACTGCTAATCAAGGTACCGGCTCTGAGTGTCACGCTGTGCATGAATATTTGCCCTCTCAGTCCTGTATGTATAAAATAATTAACCTACACAGGGCACCACAAGCTCTCATGGGTAAAACCCAATCTGTCCAGGTTAGACCATGAGGCATCTCTAAAGCTGGGGACAAAGGGGTATCTCCAGAGGAGAACAGTTGCCCCAGTGCCCTCCACCAATGCCACAGCACCATGAGCTCATCCAACAAGGAGCCACCAGCACGGCACTCGGGTTGTAGGCTGACATCACTCCCTGCATCACCCAGCACAGGTAAAACCCAAATCCTTTCCCACTTATAAGGCTTGTGGAACTGACTTCTTGTGTAAGGATTCTCACAGACAGGAGACTCTGGGCTACTGTCATTGTGGGGATTTTCCATATACGTGAACACGCATTGGACCTTCAATGCAAGCAGATGCTGCCAGCTTCTTCTCTTCTTACCTCCAAGTTACATACCTTGTTTTCTCAGATTATGTTCTCTCTGCTGAGAAGATACAAAGACTCAGTGCGATTCAGGGTTCAGCTATGAACATTACCGTTAACTACTAAATTCACACGAACAGCATTAAGTTACTATGGCACAAAATGACAGAATAAAAACCCATGATGAATAGATAGCTTCCTACCTAACAGTACACCAGACCTTGAATTTCAGTACAGGAAATGTAGGATCTGAGAAGGAGATCAGATGCAGCACTTTCCGACCAGAGTGGAAGGTACCTGAACTACCTGAAGAATCTTGAAAACACACTTGGAGCAGAGAGCAGCTCAGAGAAAAGATTATCATGCAGGAGCAAGGCTGCAGTAATTGGAGAAATTGGTGCTTCAGCTGCTGCTGTTTTGGAGAATTGGAATGAATTAAAGCCAACAAATATGACACTGAATAGTTATTGAGAAAAAGTATCAAAGTCTGGCAAAGCAGAACTCATTTGGGCCAGTGGAAGCACAGACACAGGCTCCAGCTTACAGCAGCACCAGCAAAAGCTGTTTGAATGTAGAAAGGCACTGGTAATAGAGGAAAGCAAGATGCTTCGAGGCATTGTTCCCTTCCACAGGGCTTTACAACGCTACATTATGCAGTATCTTCAACTGAATATATATATGTTTGCATTTATTAATTAGACTGAAAACAAAAGAGATAAACAAACTGATGCTGCATGTAAAACCCTTTTGTTTTCTGAGCAGACTAAGCTTGAGTGCTTTCCAGAAATACCGATAAAATAAAGATGTCCTCAGGGAACCGTATAGCATTTCTTGAGCATCTCGCTACATAGCTTGCTCTAACAGCACACAGTATGGAATCCTTGTCTCAGGTGCTGATGGAGTTAAAATCTGTACGTTGCATTTCACCAACAAACAACTGCTTTGACAACGTCCAAATGCTGATTTTGCCACTAGGCAACATTTGGGAGAGTTGGTGACATGAAGAGCTGGGCAGGTGGGAAGGTGCTGCATGGAATATCCCGAGAATTAATTGTCAACCGGAAAAGGTGGGGGGAGGGGGGAAAAGTGTTGTTCTCAGGCATTGTTGCTTATAATCTTTCATTAACGTAGTGGAATAGTCTTCCAAACAGAGATTATTATAATGCCTGAATGCCTAATTGAAACAAGGTGCTGCATCTAACATAGGAGCAGATTAATTTCAAACCCTTTCATCATCCCCAAATGTGAATCCACATTTAAAGGTGCAGGAAAAAATATGTGATGTATGCAGGAACAAACAAAGGTATTGTCTGACATAAGGAGCTTATGTAAATGTGAGATGGCAGAGCTCCTTTTACAGTAAACCTTTCAAATACCTCCATAAATCATGAAGAGCAAAAAATCATTCTTTTAAAGGAGGATTGCAATGGGATTTCACCTGGACTAATGGGGACGCCACTGTTCAGTGAAACAGGGAGCTTTGCTGGTACTTTCCTAAGCACTAAATTGAAAATAAATATCACTTTTTGTGTACGTGGGTTTGTGTGAGAATATTTCCATTATATATTCAGTGAAAATTTGCTAATTTTAAAACAAAGGCACTTATTTTAAATGCACGTTAATATATTACATCCTCTCAGATCCCCTTTACAAGTCCATAGATACTTTGGTTTTTTTCTTCTAAAGACAAAGCATATTAATATAGATATATATGTTAAAAGGTGCCTGTACTACAGTGGCTTGAAAAGACCATGGATGGGATCCTATGGCTAAAGTGGAGCATCAGAGACCGTGGACATTTTTGTTCTACCCTATTCAGTCATTGTTCTGCAACACGATCTCAGCAGGCTCCTTCCCCTCCTTCTCTCTCTCTTGCTTTTCTTTCCTTCTCATTTTCCACTTCAACTGCAGGTACTTTAGAGAAAGAACTATCTCCTCCTGCACAACCACAGAGTGCTTTAGTGAAGAGCGATCTGATCTCCCTTGCTCTTTGAAGACCAACAATTATAATTACACGAAGGCAGGATGCATGTGGATGCAACATTACTTTGTTCAGGCTAATCAGCTCAATTCCATCAGTGAAATCTCTCTCAATTATAGAAGAATCCATGTGTGCAACCCAGACAGCAGAGTTCAATCCTAATTATTCCCCACTGCCTGCACTATTCTCCTGTGCAAACAGAGAAGGAGGGACCCGAGGTGTCCCAACACTGCATCGTTCCCATGGGTAATGGCCACCACAAACCTCCTGTGGGAACCTGACACTGTCCAATCTTTCTCAGGACAGCTGTGTGGCATCCTGCCTGCCTTCCCCCACAACGCTCTGAGGAATGAATTCAGTATCTTCTCTCAGAGAAAACAAAGAGATTGACACGTTCTGCAAAATCATTTTCTTTTCCTAACGAAAAGGCAAAACACTCCAATCTTGGTAAATCTATTCTGCTATAGACTCACAAGTCCCTTAAACCATGGTTGGTTTCTCCTATGGATCAATACCGGGTTTAGCCACCAGGACAGACAAAGCACATCCCATGCAGCAGGGGAGAGCTGGTGGCCTGTGTGCTTGGATGAGGCAAGGACAGGAGCAGGCATCAAACTGCAGTTACCCCCATGCAGCCCTGCGGAGGGCTGGGAGCTGGTTGGATCCCAGCTACTGCAGGAAAACCATTTATGGCCTTGATGGCATGATCAGCTTTGCCAGCTTCTCTAGATACCCCTCAAGCATCTGAGACGATCAGCCTACATGTCTACATGTACCAGTACAAAATGAAGGAGAGAGTGGGTTGCAGTTTCATTTAATCTTTCTTTTAAATTAGACTCCTGCGTGCGCTCCTTCGCGCACATGAATAAATCTATGTGAGTTACAAAGGATATTGTGCACTGCCTACCCAAAACAATTCTGATGGGAGCCAGAGCTCAGGGCTGCAGTGGCAGCTCACTCAGGTTGCTCACCTCAGCGTATAAACCTGCTTTGATTCTTATCCACTGAGACCTGAGTGCCTGTATTTTAAATGCCTGCTATAAAGCCATGCAGCAAAAACAAAGGAATTGGGAAGCTCCTCTCTCTCCGAAAATAAGTTCTGTCTACAAGTGTTTACAGAAAACAGAAATGATTGAAATTCTTCAGAACAAGCTAAGGACAAGGCGATGTAGGGAGGCAAAGCAGAGCAATATCCGGAATCCTCCTGTAGCACAGCATCCTCCCTTCCTCTGATGAGAAAACAGAATGCTGCTTTTCCTAATTCGAATCACACCTCCGGAGGTTATAACCATATGTCAGAGAATACAGAAAGAAATATGAAGTGAGATCGGAGGAGACAATCAGCAAGATTTCATTTTACATTTACAGGATGAAGATCAAAAGGTCAACTCCAAGTTTCCAGCTTGTCTGCAGTAATGACGCGCTGAATTAAGCTGCTTTCTCCAGGGCTGGATTTGGACATTTTGAATATTCTTTGTTATAATTTGAGCTTGTAATGATCCACAACAATGGGGATTACGGTGTTGTCAGAAGATTACCCTGCACCTGTTTCCATGACATTTGTCCCTTGCAGAGAAAGTATAAATGCTGGTGACATCCACTCACAGTGGTGCCTTTTGCTCCTGTTGAGACATTCCCTTTCCCGTGGCTTTCGCAAAACAGAGCAGTGCCTCAAACTCTTGATTCTATAAAGACAGTTGGAGATTTCATACCCCAAAAGCATAAGATACTTCTAAATGTTCCCCACTTTTTCATCTTCGTTCATATTGATGAACATATTTAAACAGTTTCTACCATTTCAGTTCTCTTGGTCAAGCAGAAATATTTATTATAGTTAAAGTTTATATTATCCTATAGCAAAGCAATTCATCATTACTATACATGGCTGATTTTCCTGAATATTAAAATACCATTAAAGGGAAAACTGTTCCTCTCACACCACGCTTCTCTCTGATTTTTTCTTGTTGTTTGATGTCAAGAGGAGTATAACTGCAAAATAATAGATCTGATCTTTAAATGGAGACCCAGGAGGCTGGGCTTAAGCTGGTGTTGGGCAATGTGAGTATCCACTGTATTGTACCAGGCTCCAACAATTCAAACTGTTTCCCAAGATTGGATCTTGACTATTGGCTCCTATCACCTTCTCACAAACATAACAGGAGAGGTGAACATTTCCCATCCTGTGCTGAGCAGAACTAGAGGAAGAGATAAGAAAGAATCCTTCTCTGCTGTCCTTGCATTACTTGATATGACAGGCAGCTTGAAACTGCTATTTCTGAATGCTCTTTCAAAACAGAATGGAATCAGGTATGGAAAATGGGTAAACTCCTGCTCATGGCCCTGAGGACCAGAGCAATGGGTATTCTGTCCCAGTGGAACTGCATAGCTCCAGCTGTGCACTCCTGCAGCACAGGGAACCTTCCATAACAGTGAGCTTCTATGTTCTGCAATGAGTATTACCTACAGAAAGGCTGGTTCCTAGCTGCATGCCCAGTACCTACAAAGCCCCGGCTTTTGCACAGCATTCCTTGTCTGAAGGCACTAGTGCATGTTCCAAAATAAGTCAGTATTATCCATCTTTTGCAAACATTTACTGGGGAATGGTTTGCTCCCAGTTGCAATGGTTAGCATACGGACTGGAGAAGCAGCAGTAGTAATGCAGCAAGGCAGAGCTGGGAGCTAAGACCCAATTATATCTGTTCTATCCTGCTGTCCAGTGGGCCACCAAGACCTGTCTGGAAAGGAACACTGAGATACCAAAGCAATCTCAACACATGCCCTGGTGCACAGTGAGGCTGCACCTCGCATGCCTGGAGTCTTCCTCCTCTGAATTTAGCTGAAGGCTCTGGAGGAAGAAGAGTCATTCTTAACATTCCTGTGGGATTTCAAGTTATGAATGCATGAGGAGGAGAATTAGATAAATAATCCCTTTTTCAAATCCAACAGAAATATCTTGCTGGGTTCAAACATCCTCTGTGAGCAAAACAGGAAAGACAGAAATGCTTGTTGTTCAAAATACCTCCTTCATGGATCTCTTTCCAGACACTATACCTTGATTTGAGCTGGAGTTTTGCACACCAGATATTTCAAACAGCAGTGATTTATGGCTGAATTGTCAAGTTCTGTATGCAGGGAACCACAATGGAAATGATGACAGCCTACAACCCACAGAAGGTTCAATGGGTTCTGCTACCAGTTTCGTATCTCTTCCTTTTTCAACCCAGCGCTTCCTGAGCTCTTTGTGAGAATCTTGTAAAATTAACACAACAAAATTCAAACGCTCATATGCAGATAAGTGCATTGAGCTCATTATGTCTGCACCCTTCATTCACTTGCATCTATATTCTCTCTATCATTTGCTGTCTGTGGATTGATAACGCAGGTCATTTTAGAGCTGTTATGAAATGAGATTTCCAACAAAACATTTCTTTTGCAATCTGAATTCAGTGTATTTTAAGTAACATTTCCTCATCTCTTTCTTTTTTGTTTTTCTTTTATTCTTTTTCTGAAGCTGAAACTCAGGTCAAGTTGTAGACCGCTCTTTGCTGGCAACAAACGATCGCATCACTCAGATCACACATTTTACTTCTTAATGAGCAATTTTTTTTCCTATTTCTTCCTCTGCGTTATCTTAAACTGCAGAAGATGGTAATTTAGTTTGCTCTACAGAAAATCCCCTCCAGGAAAAAAATACATTCTTCTGAAGCTGTAGTGACCAATAGCAAATAAAGTTCAGTTCTTTGGGTGATGTCAAAACAATGTCTGATGGTAACAAAGCCAGCTGCTTTGATTTATATTGCCTTCCTCCAGCAATACAAGCCAGCATTCTGCTTGCCCTTTTCACTGCAGTTGCACATTAAGCTGAATGCTTTAGAGATTTTCTGCAACAACTCCCAGATCTCTTTCCTAATCAGTATTCGACACATCTTTCCTTTTAGCAGATGCGCTATTTTTCCCCTTTGTTCCAAGATTCATTGTTCTCCATTAACTGCAGTTGCCATTTATTAGTCCAGATGCAGAAATGATCCAACGACCCCTTATGAGCCGATGTGTGTACACCACCCACACGTCTGCACGCCAGCATGCAGTGGGCCCTTGGATCATCACATATTTAAATATATGCACTGAAACTATGGAGTGTTTACGTGAGATTTATGATGTTTCTCCAGTGTGCACAGGATAACGAAATGGGATTTTGAACTGTTAAAAGTGAACCTGCTTCAAAGCCAGGGTTTGAAAATGCGCTCTTCTGAGGTTCGAGAGTAATGCAACAGTACATAGAAGAAGATCCCCAGCTGGCAAAAAGTCTTGTTAGAATTTATGTTGCCGTGTTGATTTGCGCCAGGTAAGAGTGTGATCAATTAAATCTGTGCTGTGAGCTATATAATTTTTTAATGAAAATTTAAATCTAATAATTCTGAGCCCTGGTACTCATTTTGTAGAGAAAATAATGAAGAATGGAAACACTAGGAGAAACCATTCCTGAAACACAGACAAATTGGTAGGAAATGGAGTGTGTAATGCTTAAATATTCAAACTACTGATAATATAAACAGGTGGCAACCATATCATATAAAGTACATTAACTTGGAATTTTGTAGACACTTGGAAGATAGGAAAATAGGATTTCACATCGTATTAGTTCACTGGCCCATGAAATCCTATATCCTTCTTTCAACATTGGCTAGTAGATAATTTTTAGTGGAAGGCAGTCCCACCCCTCATAATACATCTCAGAAATACGAAATGCTGTAAGACGTAAGAAGCTGGAAAATAAAGGACAAGACAGTGGATGAGGAAAAAATAGGAAGAAAAAATATTACATAAAATGCCATAATTTTAACAAAGAGGGAAGAGGCATTGTCTTCAGAGCAAGCTCACTTGGGTACAGGACAGCCAGAAGCATGCAGTGCTTTCTACCCACACTATCTCAGCTCAACCCCCATCAACAACACTGCCCAGAATTTACGATCACAAAGGCCTTTGTGAATAAAGATGTTTCCAGTTCATAAAACCAATGGCATTATTAGCATTCCCTTTTCCCATCACCTAGCAGGGCAGCAGCAAGAGCTGAACCTTGCTGTGTGACAGCCCCTCTGAAATGGCCCTGAAAGCCATCATCAGGCCAGAAGGGCCATATGGAACCCAGAGAAATATTCTCTGAACTACCATTTAAATATATCTGGATTTCAGGCACATTACATTAAATGTTATGCCTTGTTCTGACAGCTAATACTTGCAGTTGCCAGTGGGTTCCAAGAAAAAAAAAAAGGGAAAAAAAAAAAGAAAAGATAATAAAACCATTGTAGTCTTGTTTTCACAATAGAAAATGCTGCTTAAAGCAAACTGTTATGGCAGCTACAACCACCTGCTGGGAGATAGGATTGCAGCCGTGGTGGCAGCAGGAACCCAGGCCTCAGCTACCTGCAGCATGCAAGCAAGGGCTGGCAGCAGCATTCAGCTGCATGTCACCAGGGGGGTGAGTGGGAGCTGATGTCAGCTTGGCCTCACCCCCAGGCCTCCATCCCAACCCCACTACCTCCCTCCCCAAGGGGGAAGAGTGCATCATCCCATACATCTGGGGATCAAAAGGTACAGGTCACAATGGGAATCAGTGATGCATGATGTGCACAGATGCTGGTCAGGAGTGAACCAGCGATATGCAGGTCTAGCTGCAAATAAGCCCATAAAACCTTTCCTGGTCTCTTAAGGGCCCTGTAAGCATCTAGAAATCCTCTTGAGTGCTGCAGCAATATTCCCTTTCTATGTCAGATCACAGGCTGCTTTCTACTTGACTTCTGTAAAGATGCAAAATCTCAGGTGTCCTTGAACTTTAATCCAGACACTCCAGTTGTCTCTGATAGTGGAGGAAAATGCAGGGCTGCTTGTCTGTGCAGCGACCTGCTTGCTCAACCATTTTCATCCCAGGGAAGAAAAAGTATGGGTAAATACTTTCATATGTCACAAGGACTTAAAGTTGCCATTTACTGCCACGGGACTATGTGGGAGGAGAACATATTGCAGAGCAGAGCACATTAACCTCTGCAGAAGTGCTATAAGGGACAGGAGGGAAGCACTCAGATAATGCTGTTTATTCTCCTGAGCCTGGGACCATCCACACATACTGCCCTGAGAAGTGAGGTTACAGACAGGACAGCGTCAGGTTATCCCAAACAACTGAATACAAACAGCTTGCTGCACTCCTGTCCTCATCAGTTGTTGAAATGCTTCCTCACTGAGCAGCAGGCATGGAGGGCAGTCGGGGACCATCCCCAGACCCACGCAATTTGAATTTTCTCCATGCTTTCACAAGCAGAAGAGAAAACACCCACAGAAGCCAGGGGAGACTTTGCAATAACCAAGGCAAAAATTACATATCTGTCTGTAAAATGAAATGACACCATTTTCCTTCTGGATCTGAGTAGAGATCCCTGTTAAACAGCATACCCAGTTCTTTCCTTTGTTCCCAAATCATTGTTTGACTAAAAAACACCAATAAAATGACAATTTACAGCAAAATGGCTACAAAACTATGAACCATTCTGAGAGCCCAATTCAGGCAGAAGCTAATGATGCAGTAGATTTAGTAAGCCAGATGTAGGCATATAACATATAAATATGCTGTCAGATACTTTCTTTAATATATATTTTGGATACTACAGTACACATAGCAGCATCATTTGATATATTAAATGATCCATCTTGTCACATTACGGCTTCATTTGATATGACCTATTGCTTTACAGCACACTATAATGCATATGGGAAAAAAACAAACAGCTTGTAATAAATTATCATAGCATCTATTACCTTATTTAGCCCATGCCAGCATAACTCCATCTACAAAAAAGCATCTCCCTTCCTTAATCTCTGTGAGCTCCATACCAGGATGGACCACAGGAGGTTGTGTTATCTCCCCTGGACAGCAATGTTGAGCATATGATGCTAGACCTGAAGTCTTGCTGGTAGACTTCCACATTAAAAGGAATCTTCATTCCTTTTGAAGCTGATGAGTGAGTCCAATTCCACAGCTATCAGAAAGGGAACAAAACCACTGCAAGTCACCTTTCTAATTCCCTCTCTTGTTTTGGCAAGTTTCTTTTGTGCTTTCCCTACATGTAGCCCTTGTGCCATTCCTGCAGCAGGATGATGCGGAGAGCAGTTGGATTTTCCATGAGAGTTGCTCCTTCACATGGCCCAGCTCTGTGTGGTGAAGGATCCAGGTAATCACAGCTAATAAAATATAAAGGAGACCTGGAGACGCTTTAGAAACAGAAACCCCATAATGGGGCAGGTACCAAAAAAGCTCCTTATTTATGCAGCAACAGGCTGTTCCCCAACGCAGGTGCAGATAAGGGCATACTTGCAGATCACAACTGAATTCTCTTGTATTCTTCATGCCAAAATCCTTAAGCAGATTTCCCCTCCTGTTTTAAATGACGCCTTTTGAGACGTTATCACATTCTCTCACACTAATACTGTCGAAGCAGTAGAACAGCATAACAAAACACCATATTATGCCTGCCAGATTCAGCAACTAAAATTAAAGACTTTTTTCGCTACTTGATCATAATTGTAATATTTCAAATTCCTTCTACAAAGAGCAGAATTTAATGGCTGTTATGGATTTTTCACCCCCTTAGAGAATTTCTGCAAAATTCAATTATTTTTGGAGACTGCTTGAGTTTCTATCTCACAGTGATGATGAATTACCTATTGTGCTGGCTGACTTAAAAACAATACAGAAAAATCAATTTTTTGACAAAAGGAACGACACAGAGAATCCAGGACTGGCAAACACTGTCTTTGCTGGGAGTTTAGAATGAGATAATCCCAAACTCTTTGCCATCTTCAACCACTTTCTGTTGCTTCCCCTAACAGCGCCCGATTACATTTCAGCTGTTTGGGTTTCCTATAGAGACTGACTTTGCCAACAAGACGATTTGCCATCAAGAAATTGTAATTAACTTAATGAACTCTGTCTTTTAAACAGTTGGAGATTTTAGAGCTAAGAGTGCTGATTATCTCAAGTATCAAAGAATTTTGCTTTAAACACACAATATTCAGTGCCAGAGATAAGCAATTTGCATGCTAACATCTTGATGCTCGGTTGTGACAGTGCTATTTAGGACTGCCAACTGTCTCAAGAAAGAATAATTTTAATAGCACTAGTAATGACAATAAAACACACCAAAAAAGCCTGAATTTAAGAAATGCCCCTCGTAGCCAGGTGTTTTACTACTCATAAAGGAAAAACATTGTGCCAGACCAGAGCCAGTGTCCTCCTGTAAAGCCCTGAGATGCAGTTTGAATCCAACTTTTCATTCTATCCTTCAATCTAACAACAGATTAGATCACGTACATTTGGCTTTAGCAGCGTATAAATTGTCAGGAAAAAATATAGGTAGCCTGAAGCTACCAATAAAAACTGCAGTATTGCCAACTGCTCAGACTTGGTGAACCAGCTGATCTTCCCCTGTAGAAGGATTTTCATATTAATCTCATGCTAAACAAATCAAAAAGCATTGCAATGGTAAAACCTGACTTTGTATTGTGCTGCAATTTCACACAGCAGGCATTGCACCAGACAGCCAGATGTGTTTTTGGTGGCAGGAGAAGGGATCTAACCATTGAGCAGCTGGAATAAAAGACCAGAACAGTGTCTTCTCTAGGCCCAGCCCTAACACAACGAAAACGCTGTGCTCACACCACCTACCAGCTGGGTGTGCAATCCTCCTGCCACAGCAATGCAGCATCGGAGCCCATCCCAGCAGTGCTGGTGTTATCTCCGCTAAGCATCTCCAAGCCATGTAGGGCAGTCAATGGGCTTTCCTCACAGAAAAATAAGTACAGAGTGAGAAGGAATTGTGCATCTCAGAGAAGTGAGGCTGCCCCATTCTGGAACACATGCACAGTGCCCACATGCAGGCACACAATTTGGGGGAATGAATCCTGTCAGGGCCATGCAGTGCCAGCTGATGCTGTTTGCTGATGGTGTGCAGGGCTGCTCCTGCAGCAGAGTTCAGCTGCCTTCATTTCTACGCAATTCCGACTGCAAAAGTAATGGCTCAGTTACTTTCTGCACAGCTTTCTAAAATTCAGGGCACCTCTGACAGCCATCGAGGTGCTGCTCAGCAAATGGACTGGGTTTTTTTTCTGCCTTTTCCTACAATACAATTACTGAGAAAAATGACTGGAATGGATATAACTCACGTGGGCAAGCAAACGCATTCGATGTGGCTACATCATGAGACAGGCCCAGCACTTCCGTGTGCTGAAATAGGAAAGATGAAGAGTTATTACGCTCAGGAGGACAAGGACAGCGTTGTCGCCATTCAGCATCATTCCCCTACATTGCCAGGGGCAGGTACATTTCCATACAGCTGGTAGCATTAATTAAGGTTGCCTTTTAGAGAATTCCTTAAGGGGTCCATACGGGGTCCATACTAACTCCCATGTTAAACACCACATTGGCAGAAACATGAAAACTAAGAGGGTTTAAAATTTGTGAGGCAGAACACCATCCAACCTTCACCAAATTAATAATAAATAATAATAATAATAATAAAGATGAAAGAGGAAAAGAAACAAAGCCATGAGGAGAGGAAGTATGAAAATCATACAAATTTAGTACCATCTTTATTGCTGTGTATAGAAATGTTCCAGCAGCTCCCCACCTGTTCCATTCAAAGCCTTGGTTTTTCCACAAAGAGAAACAGTGGCATTCTGAAAATGGCCATACCCAGACACAGTACAGAAAATAAGACAACAGCAAAGGCAGCAATGGCCCTACAAACAGCATCCACCCAGGACAAAACAATGGCCCTGTTTCAGTCCTCCACATTTCTCCTTGCTTTTGCTCACAGTGGTTCTGATGCTCCTTAACCTTATCCTCATGAAGTGATACTAAAACTCAATTTTTGGTGGAAAAAAAAATTGCAGTTTGAGCCTTTAGCAAAGGGACTGCTCTCCTGACGTGACATTTTCTGCTTTCATAACAGTAAGTGGGGGAAAAAAGGACAACTGTTGAAACAGAACCTCTATATCAGTAGTGTTCTCCAGCCTCCTAAAGCCTTCACAACTTTATTAAAACAAGAATGGTCTGGGTAGGTGGGAGGGCTGCTGGGATGGAGGAGGTCTGGCATGAGGGAACCCCAAGCACTGCATGCAATGGGAGGGAGGGAACATCCCTGCGCTTCAGCAGCCTCTCAGCAATGGATGGGCCCCCGGGGGGCTGTTAGAGGTTCATATAAATTAGATTAGGTCAGCGTCAGCTGGGGACATGTGAGCCACTGGGCTGTGTTGAGCTGTGTCAATGCCACCAACGCTCACCTTTGCTCCTTTTCCTGTGGGTCCCATGTTGACAGTGCTCAAATACAAACACCGGAGCTCCTGAGTGCCTCGTTTTGGAGACTTTCAGCTCCTGTAAATCTTTAGCACAGACATCTGCATAACCTCAGAGCTGCCTTGCGTGCACTGGGAAGAAAAGCACTGTCCGACCATAAACAGTGCTGCAGTCTCCTGGGCTTACTTCCAGTGCCTCCCCTATTTCTTCCCATTGTCGGAAGCTTGAAATTTCCACTGGCTCTGAGCACACAAATAAAGCAGCTCACCAGCTTCGGGAAGCGCCTGCAGAGACTCATAAACAGTTAGCTGCAGCTGTCATTTTACACAAATGTTTCTCGCTGTGATGAACTGGAAATGCAATGTATTCCTCATTGAAATCGTACTTAATTGCAGCTAATTCCAGTGCTATCAGAGGGAATGTTTGCACGTTTCCTTATCGCAGCCCCACTGGCAGGCACTTAGAACGCTTTCCCATTTATTTCACTCCCATTTCAAAGCTGCCTTCCTTGAAATTCTCCACGGACCATTTCCAGTCATCTTCACACATCGCGTGCCCATGCTAGCTTTCATTGAAGTCACTGGGAAAATTTCCATTGATTTTAATTGAACAGGCTGTTTAACCTTTTTTTTTCCCCCTGGCAATGAAATACGTCAACAAAATACTCAAGACCACACGGCTGAGGATCTAAAATAATGGAAATCCATTATTTTATGGCAAAACTAAGAAAATCAGCACATGTCCATCCTGTGTTGTACTGAAAGTGACAAGTAGGCACCGCTTTGTGCATCGTTCTCTTGAAATGCACCCCACTTTGCATTAGGTTATTATATCAGTTCTCTTGATTACCTTCTTTTCTGTTAGGTTTTTCCTCTCCCAAGAATAATATAATTATTCTCACATTGTTCCTAAAATAGTAACGCAAAGGAGAAGTAAAGGAGGATGAAAAGAGCACTGTCACCGTGGCCCTCTCCCTGTTCAAGATAACTGGAATGAAAAGAACAGGAAGGGGAGATGGCTGGAGAAGGCCCCTTGGGTGGCAGCGCTGAAGGAGAGTTGCTAAGTCCTGAAATCAACTGTCATCTCCCCAGGCTGGCATCTCCCCTTCTGCCTTCCCTTCACTTTTGGGAAGGAGCATTCCTCATCTTTGTCAAATTCTATGAATGTTTTGCTTTTAGTCTTAACAAAGGTCTGAATTCACTCAAGGGCTGTGACGGAGCCCATTCAAGGTGGTTATTATGGCTGCAGAAACATACACCAACAGCAAGATGCCTTCCGTGGAAATGAAAAGAAATCCACAACAAAAGAAGTCCAGAAAGTTCAAGTCTACCTCAGGTTCACTGGTTTCTGTGCCATTCTCTCTTGCTATTCATTTACTCACAATGGACTGCTGCAGAATTCAAACACATTTGCTCTATGGTTTTATCTCTACAGAAAACAAAGTTGATTCAGTGAAAAAAATAAAAAATAATAATAATTTTAAAAATAGAAGAAAAAGGGAAAAAGAAAAGTCAGATTTACTCCTTTGGATTCAAATGCCTTGACACAGAGACTACCCAGTAGTTAAGTAAAGTCTGTTTATTACCTGGATTGCTCTCAAAATTAAGTCCTACCGGCACCAAATTCTAATTGTTTTCTCTCTCCAATAGGGCAGTACTTCATATTTGATACTCTCCTCCATCCAACATAGTAGTTATTCTATAGATTCTGTCATGACATGACTGTGAAGGATTAGAATAAAACATAACTGACCATCTGTAAATGAGACAATATTTTAATGATTAAAAAAAAAGTTAGCAACTGTGATGCATCAAAATGTTAATTGTTTACAGTCACGTTCTTCTGAACTAGGATGACAAAGATAAGGTCTAATAAAATATCTTTTCAGATAGGAGATGTATCATGAGTAGGACCAGAAATGACCTTCCAATGGTAAAATACCGAAATGGAAAGAACCATGACTGTCTTTCTGCTGATGTGACTGAGGACGTAGCAACAGAAAGACATAAAAAATACTATCAGATTCCTGATGTGAGATGATAACGTGATGGTGGCTCATCTTGCCTCTCTTGATATTAAGGGAATAACTGTCAATTTTGATCTGATGAAGTCCAAATTAGGTCCTCCAAGTCACATGGAGCAGCCTTGGTGAAATTCCCATAGCTTTTGTTTCTTGCTCCTCACAGCAAAACGTCCTTTCAGATGCTGTAATGGGAACTTGAAGGAATGAGAGTCTGGGGAATGTTAGGAACCTGCAAGTATTGCAGATTAGTATTCCACACAGAGCCATAATTTGCAGTGTTTGCACTCACTTTAGCATTCCTTTTAAATTAAAGGCACAATAGGTAAGCTGGCAGCGTGCAGATGGTTTAAAGAGTTTAAAATATCCTTATTCATAGCTTTAATTTTTATAACAGAAGCTATTTAGAAGCCAACTTTTGTGCTCTTTGAAAGGTAACTGGATTTGTTCTGAAAAATAAATTCCGCAGGAAACCAGCAGGTTATTTGGATTAATGGGTTTGCATATTTTAAATACAAATGACATGACTTAATAATATCCCTTCAGATATTCAAGCGTACCTTGAGGTACAGACATCTAGCAGCGTAGGAAGGGTTACAGTGGAACAAAACTGTAATCTCTATGGCATAAGCATGAGAGAAATTAGCCACTTAGGGGAGTCCTGAAGTAGATCCAGAAGAGCACTGCTGCAGCTGGGGGTAGATGAAGGATGCAGACACTTTTTAGTAGAGCACTTTTTGGTAAACTCTGGAATTTAAGGAGCATAAAAATAATCAGGTATTTTGCAAAATATCCAGCTTATAAAGGTCTCCCTTCTGTTTGTAACTCTGAGTCCAGATCCATCCTCAGAGGTTGATAGAAGCTGATAAACTGGTATGAATTTGATCTACTTTGTTTTAGAGCCTGCTGGTCTCCAGAAATTGTGATCCACCTTTCCTTTCCCTCTCTGTCTCAAGAGGATCTGCAGGCATGGGAGGAGAATGTATTGCCAGTCCGCATGGATGTAAACTGTGAACCCAGTCAGAGTGCTGGAGCCACAATCCCCTTGTCCAGGTGGCTGAGAGTAATTCACAGCTCACTTAGAACACTCTTGGACTTTCTCCTGTTTCCTGGTCTCATGACTTGCAGCTCGGACAACTGCGAGTACTGCTTGCTCCAAACAACAAGCAGTGAGCAGATCACAGCTATAGGAATAAAGATGAAGGATGCTCCTCTTCATCAGCAGGCTCTCAGATCCCGAGTATGCACTGCTTTGAGTGAGGGATTAAGGTGTCGCCTCATCTCACTCTTATGTCACTGTATGAAACTCAAATGCTCCTATTGTCACCTGGATGAAAACACCATCACCAACAGGACTCGCTGCCTATCACTGTGCTTCAGGAGAGCTACCAGCTCAGACAGATGATGCACTCCTTTGGGAGCAGATCCAGGCATGGCAGCACTGGTAAGTGTTTGGGGAATGTTGGTGTTGAAGAGAAGGTGACACATTGCTTGCTTTCTCATTCCTGGCTCCTTGAAAATGCCTGTCCGTTCCAGACTGTTCCTGTTATTGACTGTGAATGCCTACAAGTATGGATCTGGTGGAGCATCACAAGTGCTCCTGAAATCTACTACATTGCCACAGATCTGTGGAGAGATGGGGAACAAGCCAAGAACAATCCAAACAAACAAACCCTCACCCTATTAGCTTGCTGTCAATTATCCTTGATGGGCAATTGTGTCAGTGGCCAGAGGGAAATGCTGGCAGGTGTAATTACTGGCTTCTTTTTCCAAGGTTATAACCTCTGACTTGCACAACCTGTCTGCAGGTACATGCAAAAAGCGTTGAATAAATTATCAGCTTCTGCCTGGCATAAATGAGGAAGTTTTCAATTAAAGCTGAATAATTTTAATTGCAAAAGCATTTTGTTTTCACTGCTTCTCCAGTCATGCTGAGTAACACAAGCAAATGCCTTTCCGTGCCATGTGGTCTCTTGTTAAAACATACAGGTGCCAGTACAGCACACTGCAAGGAAATGCATTTACGTGGAAAAATATGGCATGCTGAGTTGACAAGAATCTATTTGTGTATATTACAAAAAATTACAGTGTAGTTTAAAACTGACAATCCATTACTAGAAATCCATCTTTTGCTTAGGATGATAAACCAAGATTGAATTATAGATTTCACAGTAGCAGTTCCTACGTTGTGCATTTAAATCCACACATTCTGCTTCCCCAAAGCTTTTTTAATCTGTTCAGTTGAAATGAATGTTCATGCTCAAAAATTGCCTCAGTTTATGAACAGTTTCATTTTGGGAAATGCAGCAGCACAATCCCCTGAATTGGTCAGGGACTTTGCTGAAGGGAGCGCGCTCATCAAAACCCAATTTCCAGCAGTTATTTGTTTATTTAGGTCAGCTTGGTGTGTAAACAGGCATGTGCCCCGAGCGTGCAGCTGCATTTCCACACCGTTCAGATCTGCAGAGTGCCCAGATGTAGATGTGGTCGTATTTGGGGGGCCAGATTTGGGGTAGTTGCCTTCATAAGTGCATGAACATAAAGCTCATCCGATCTCAATGCTACGCAAGTTAAAGTGGCATGTTTATTATTGGCTTTCGCTCACTAAGTTAAATCCTTCACTGATATAAAGTGATAGCATTGAGATTTCCGTTCACTGTACTCAATTCAACACTGCACCTCAAAGTTCAGCAGCTGAAAATATCGGCCAGTTTCTTCGTGGTAATTTTACCCCACAGAGGGACACCAGCTCCGGATTGCTGCTGTTTTCTGCTCGTTTCACTTGGGTGTTTCAGCTACAAATAACAACAGTCGGACCAGCCAAAGGCCTGTGGGACTGAGCAGGCTGTTACCTGCCCATTACCATTCCTAAATAGCTGCCCCAAACGTGCAGTCCGATGCGTGTGTGGGAGAGAGAAAGACTTCCTAACTCTCAGCAATAAACCTGAAAAAAAGTTCAACATTCAAACTCCACCAAATGTTAATCAGTCTGCCACCTTTTGTTATCCCTATGAATGACTGTAGTCAGGCTATTTAAAGCAACTGATGCATTCAGCTGTTAATTGTAAGTGCCCATTGAGGGCACCTCAAATGAACCACAGCCTCCCTTCAGTTCTCATCCCCTCTTCCCAGCAAAAGGCTGGAAGTGCTTTAAGAGAGTACAAGAAGTTCATCTACAAATCCAACAGAGTCCTTCGGAAATTATTATTGAGGGCAGTCTTGGGGGAAAAAAGAAACACAAGTATTTCAGCAGCTTCCTCCTTTAACCCAAGCAAAGCCATACGGAAATAAAAGCAGATGTTGGTGCTCCAGAAGATCTGGCAGTCTTCTACACCTGCTGTTTGTAAGCCATTCTGCTCCAAACTCAAAGCAGGAGGATGCAGAAAGGTGCCACCAGTGGCACAGATACTCTCTGTAGGGCCTTGGCCATGAGCTTGAAGCCCCAGTAGGAAGGTTCCACGGGCAGGACATCATGAAACCCACCCTGAAGAGCTTGGAACAGCTTGGGCTGAGGCAGCACAATTAGTGCAGGTGATGCGGAGTTGAGCAGCATCAGCACTACAATGCTCTTTCTGCCCATGTCATTACTTAATGAGAGAGTGAACTTACCCATGCATAAACGAGAAGGATGGGCCCTTGGGGATCCATAATTTGTACTTCCCCCAGGAACAACCACCTAAACTCTCAGCTGAATTGATACAGCCTAAATCTGCGCAGCCTAGAAGCTTCAGTTATGTAAATAGAAAGTATGCCAAGTAGCTTTTCTGCCAGGCTGGCTTATTGGGCACAAAGGCTGACTTAACAGTGCAACAGGTCTGTTCATCCTGCCGAGGTATATCCCACAGCTGTTATATCTCCATTACATTTCAAACAATATCACATGCAGCTTTCTGCTGCAAGCTTTAAGTGAAGGTGACCAGACTACATTTCCCTGCAAATGGTAGAAAGAAGCATTTCTTGGATCAAATTTTCCTTCTCTGTTTTTAAATGGAGCCACACACGATCCATCTGATCATTCTGTCCTCAGCACACACACCGATATCCTCAGCTCCTTATTCAACAGCACTGCAAAACAAATGTTACAATCCCAAGACACAGGATTTTGGCACTCGTCTTCACAACAGCTTGTATCTGCTTTTAATCAATGTTTGACAAAAAATAGTAATGAGAAACCGTAATGATCTTACAGCTGTTTCAGTAGAGGTGTCATTAAGTTCATGGGGCAGAAAAATCCTTGGAAGAAAAGGATTCTATCTCCATGTTCAGTAGATGTCCCAATTGTTTGAAAAATGAATTCATGTTAAATAAATTTTGCCTCCCAAAAAGGAACTTCACGTAATTTATACAAACACTGAGTTAAAATTTACTTTTGTAAATAGCCCATGAGTCAAAGGCTGCATTTGTGTTAGTAAAGCTGATTTTTAATAGGCCACCAAAATGCAAGAAGAGTGGTGACCAGTTTTCCGTTCTCATTACTCACAGGTGAGTGAAAGATCTCATGCTGCCTGTCAGCACAGGAGGTGCCAGTGCCAAGTAACAGGATCTGACTGCTGAGGAATTGCTCCTCTCCTGGCAGATAGGCACTATGTCTTTGTACAACGAGAGACACTTAGAGGCACCAGCACTACTTTAACAGGAGCTATTAAACTTCTCATGGAAGGTCACAATGACAAGGGATAAACCCCAGCTCTTTGCACAGCCTGATTTAGCAGCCTCTGTACTTTGCAAAATCCAAATTCTGTTAGCAAAGAAACCCTGCCAACGACACGATATTACACAGCATGAACTCGCTGCAATATCTAATCTTCTAAGGGACTTACACACCAAAACGTATCAGGAAATCTATGCAGTCATCATTTCTCAACATTTTTCCAGTCTCCAAGCTTAAAACAGACACAAGTCCATCTTCTGAATCCTGCCTGTGTTACAGCATCGTTCAGCATAAGGAGCGATTTTCCATTTGAAGAGAAATCAAGAATAGGATTATAAATTAAGGTTAAGAACAATCCCAATGCTCTTGTTTTCATAAAGAAACAGTGGTCTGAGAACGAATTTGAAAGGAGGGGAATTACAGCAGGTACAGACCGAAGGCACGAGCACATTGCTTTTAGGAAAACAGAATAACAATAGGGCCAGGAACTGTTAGCCATTTTCTGTCTGAAAGGACAGGAAAGTGATTGGATCTGCATTCTTTTCATAGCATATTGCAGCCACACGACACCAGTGAGAGCACTGCTACTGCTTAACTATTAAGCTGGCAAATCGTTTTGAAAATTACTCTTGGGGTGATATTTGTATATTTATAATTTATGTGAAAACATACAACTCGAAGAGCAAAAAGTAAAGAAGAAAAAAGGCTGGATGCATTTGCCAAGGCCTCACTCCTGCTGGGTTGCATTTCCATGTTGCACAAGCCTGGTGATGTTGCCTGACTCAGCTCTGGAGAGAACGAACACCTGCCTCAGTAGTGCCAGCACGTGCCAGCCTGCAGCCAAGTGCTTGAAAACTGGTGATAGATGTACAACGCATGCCACAGGGGAGCCTTGAATCTCTAAGTAAACACGGCATCATTTTGCTCTGCGTATAAATAAGCCCTGTTCTGCTCAGTGCCCGGCACAAGTCATGCTTCAGGCAGCAGAGCGGCCCCACGGGGAAGGAAGGTGAGAATGGGGGTCAGGGCCACGCGGAGGAACCTGCTCTGTGTCAGCTGTCCCTTTACACAGACATGGACAATTTCAAATACCAATGTGAGCACTTCATACTTTGGAGTTCCTTTAAGATCTTTCTAGGGAAACAGAAAGGAATAAGCAATATTTCATGAACAATAAGAGAAGATGAGTAATTACGTTGGCAGATTTCAACTATAGCCTGTAATCTTCATTACAGATTCAAACACAAGCTACTGACTTAAGATTCAAGTGGGGTAATGGAAATCTTTTTGCTTAATGGTTAACTGTCAAGTAAGACATAATCCCTCTTAGCAATAGTTCTGCAGGTACCCCGTCCCTTTTAGATGCACGGTATGTCTTAACAGGCTTTACAGCAGTTTGGGACACAAGGCAAAAGCATGTGGCAAAGGCTAATTAATGAGAATGTCACTCATGAGTAACAGATATGAACGACAGAACTGAAATACTGGATGGGATAGGCACTTCATCTTGCTGCTGTGCACAGGTCCTGTTCGCGCTCTTCAAGGGATGAGAATTTCTAGAAGAAGAAGGATCCCTCCCTAATGCTGTTACACTTTATGGCATTATTTGTTTTTCCATTGTTCCCCTTTGTACAACGTGCTTATTTCTTTGTCACTCATTAATCAGATTATCTCACATTAACGGAGATATTGCCTCCTTTTTTCCTAGATGTTCTGCAGGAAATCAGCTCCATACAGCTTGTGGGAATAAAGCAGTCAGCACATAAACGGCTTTATCTGGGCACTGAATTAAAAGCGATTTCAAAGATAAATGTAATATTTAGTTGAGAAGATAAAGAGAGTCCGCAGTTTTCAGTCATTCCAGAGACTGATGCGGAGAATTGTAATCTCAGCGCGTGCATGCAGGCAAGACAAGCTGTGGAAATGATGAATGTGTGGACAAACATGATTAGTGTTCACTTTTCATTCTACATACATATAAAATAAAGACATGAGACTGAGATGCACTTGTCTGGGAAAATCATGGCTCTGTTCTATCAGGTGAAAACAAAGTAGTTCCCCATTGCTGTACACACGTGTGAGCAATGCCTCTCATCACAGCGTCATTCAAGTACTATCAAATTCAAAGCATGTATTTCTAGACAGACCTGAGGTAGATGCATGTGTGCTGTTGAATTCCTGGGGGCTACAAGCATTTAGAAAGCTCAGGTAGGTTTCTACCAGCCCCTAGTTGTACCTCACATGCACGATGCTGGCCCTGGAATAGGAACCTCTGGAACAAATCCATGTTTGAAACAAAATAGACCTTACAGAAGTGGAAGACTTTTTTTCTTTGTTTTGAAGTTGATAATGGTAGATAATGTAAAATCAATCAATCAATTAATTAATTAGAATGATCTGCTAAAATGGTTAATTGCAACATCTGTTCAGATTATGACCCATTCTTTTTGGGCAAGCACTATAGTAGCTTTGGAGCACGACTGACTATCAAAACTGTGATGCTCAGAGGGAGAAGCAGAGGCTGATTTGGTGAATTCCTATTCCTTTCTTCTCACCTGCAGTTTCCTGCTGTCAGACACGCTTTGTAAGCACGTTTCCATTCTGAGTCTTCCCTGTGCCCACTGCAGCTGCATAAATTGTGTGAATGCTCCCCTGTCCATAGATAGTGGGATGCATGTGGTATTTGGTCCCCTGGTTTAATGGGAGCTCTTTTGCACTGAGTACTAAACAGAAGCACCCATGTAATTTTGTGAGGCAGGTATGAACTATTTGCATATTACTGACATGGATCTACAAAGACCTGACTGGGAAAACAGAAAAGATGTTAATTAAAGGATACTGAACTTATCACACAGATCCCAGTGCAAAACTTGTCTCTTGGTGCAGAACAATCTTAATATGATAAACAAACCAAAAAGCACAAATGCTATGTACAACGACAGGCTTAGGTTTATGTGGTTCACAGTTCAGATAACACACCCTGGGAAAGTGGTACCCACTTTCAATAACCATTAGATCTGAACACTTGATAGCTGCTTGGCTAATGTTGTACCTGCAATCAGCACACATACCAGCACTTCCCTCTGTGACTTCTATTCTGCCTTCAAGGGGCTTACAAAGGTGATGGCTGGACAAAATTACAGCTCATTCCTGTATTCTGTTCAGCACAACTGCAAAATGAGATGGGAATTACAGGGTTTGCCAGCCCCTCTACAGGGAACAGGTACTAAAATCTCATTCCCTTTAATCCTTTTGGATTCAATCTGTGACAATGCACTCAATGTGTCTCTTCTGGGCCATATTCTACTGTTCTGCCTTGTTCACAATATGATCTCGCTAGCAGGATTTTCATGGTTAATTTAGATCCGAGGGTTGTTTTTATTTATTTTTTAATGAATGTGTGACCAAGCCATCTCCCCATTCATCTGTTCTCTAGATTTATTTTGTATTGGGATACATCTGTTTCGGTACCTTAACTGTTCCAATCTGAGGACTATCGACATTTTCATTATGTGCGAGTTGACGGTACACAACTATATTAAGGGATTTTCAACTAGACAAGCTTGGGGGGTGGATCCACTCTTTGCAGAGATTTCTAGTAGATAATGCCCTTCAGTGTAGCAAAATGACAAAGCAAAAAAAAAAAAGGGACATTTTTGTCAGTGCAAAAGGGCAAAATCACAGCATCCGTGTAAAGAGAGTGCTGGCTGGAGAACGAGCTACGTGTTATTAATATATATCAGTATCTAAATTCCAGAAGGAGATAGCCAAAGACTATAATTAGCTCTGAAGCTAAAGTATGAGTAGCATAATAATAACTATTAGAGTGAATGGGAATGCAATGAAAAAAAAAGCTCGATTCACAAAGGAATACAATGTTAATATTGAAATTTGGACAAGGTAAAATGGTGAGTTGTAGAAGAGAAGCATTTAATGACACTTCATCTGTGCAGTCTTTTCAGGAGAGATATGAAAAAAACAATTATAATGTACAAGAATAGGGAGTGTTTTATGCATGTTTTGTGATATAGCCTATCAAATTGATCTGTGCCTTCAGTTCTGTTTCCAGTGTAAATATACACATGCTCTGCGTGGCACAATAACACACACACATAGATATTAAATTAGATCTGCCATTTTCCTGCAGCAGTAAGAAATGAACAGAGAGATGAATAGAGTGCAGTGTTGGAACAGATAGATAACAAAATTCACAGATCTCTTTGCTTGTTTTCCAGATCTGACCTTGAAAGTCTGCTTATGTGTGATGTTCATTAAGTGCCTCCTCCCTTCTATCGATGAATTTACACACTCTATTCAAAACTAAGGCTTAAAATGCAGGGAGAGATGAAAGCAAAGGCTATGGCTTTCTCTGCCCTCTTTAAAAGCTAGCTCTTGTTTAAACACAGCACAAACTATAAGAGACAAAACAGGGTTCCTTGTATTCATATTTACTCAGTGATCCCAGGTTTGTAATGAGCAGTTAAGACCAAAATACACTCGCTATGCAATCAAAGATAGCATAATGAAGGTTGGCTTGTTCTCAACCTATTGATTAAAACAAGACATTCTTAAACCCTAAGTAAGATTTTCACATAGGCATGAATGATTTCAGTGCATTGGCCCTAGGAAAACAGTTCAGTGAAACTGTACAAAAGGAGTGGGCAGAACTATGGAGCACAAGATGGATCACGTGCTTTTCTATATAATGCTCTGCCAACATTCAATAGCTCAGGGTGCAAAACGGCAGCACATCAGTTTATATCCGAAAAGGCCAGAAATTTCAGATTGTTTCCAAAATTTTAGGAAATGCCTCATTTGAGGCTAAATCTTACACATACGTAAGCAGCAAAATGAAGTAAAATCTGCAGTGTATTTTGAGAATCTATCAAGGATTCACACTAAGACTGCATGTAAGATTGGCAAGGAGGACTACAAGTTAACATAGCTGTAGACAAAGCAATTAGCATCTCTATCATGTGGGTATTGATCCAGCTGGTCCCCCTGCTAACAAACCTTCCAAAAAATGAGATAAGGAGGCACTTGTTAATAATGCTAGATGAAACAGACAACAGCAGAATAATCAATTAAATGGAGTCATATGATGCCTACTTTGAGCATCAAGGAGTAAAGAGATCAAATGAAGAAAAAAAAAAGGGATAATTTACACTGCTGAAGACTCTAAGATGGTTATTTGAAGTCAAAATTGATAACATAATCCCATGAAACGGGACCAATCAGCATCCTGGAGGGATGAGGATGGTCCTGTTTGACTCATGAGAAATATTTTTAAATGGACCTTTAAAACCAAGTATGTTCTGTATCAGCTGAGATACGGTGGTGATGTCATCTGAAGCACAAGAAAAGTGATGCTATTGAGGTGCAGAAGAACTGCACTCTTACAGGAACAGGTGCAGAAAAAGACTACTGGGGTGAATGGAGGACAAGAATACCTGCAGGAAACACTTCACAGCTTCGGCTCATTCAGTCTTACAAAGTAAAAACAGAAGGAAGGTGTCCCTGTCTGCAGATACATCCTGTGAACAACAAAGAGGGGAAAAGGATCTGTAGGCTACATGGAAAGGAAGAAAAAAGAACAACAACAACAACAAAAAATTAGCCAGGAATAAATTTAGTCTGAAATTAGATGAGGATCTCTACCCATTCCTGCAGAAAGGTTACAGAGCAAAGTCCCAAGAGGAGAAAAATCCTAATTAGTTTTAAAACAGGGCTTGATCACTTTATGGGAGACACTGGATGGCGCAGATATCTCTTGCAACAGAGAACTGAACTTGTGACCCAGCAGATCCCTTTCACTCTGAGGAGTTTCTTGACATAAATGTGTATGAACAAAAATCAAAACCTGCCTTTTTTTCATGCTCTTAATATTTCAGGTCTTCTTTAATACTAATTTGAGTACTCTCAGGGGTTTAATTCACATTTTTAATGCTTTGCATGTTTGGAGTTTTAAAAATGTTTAATTATTTAAAAGTACTAAAGCAAGCGAAACCTAACTCTGCTGCAGCCATTGATTCCACGCATACAGTTATGGCTCCTTTATCTGAATGTTATTTAATGAGTGTCCCTGAAGGGATTAGCATGTCAATGTGTGTATATTGATTTCCTAATCCAGTCCATCAAAGCTGTTATGATCTGGCGACAGCACAAGAAACAGGAGTTCAAAGTTCTTCACGCAGCTCCGACAGTATGTTCTCAAACCTCTTGATGTGAGAATTAGCTCAGTCCTGAAGTCCAATTAATCTGATGAGGCTGTCAACAAAGATGTCATTTCTAGTCACATTTTTGGGGATGTGGACACCTGTCTAAAATACAGAATGAGATCATCAGCTCATTAACATTTCCCAACAGATGGTAAAAAGCTGCACTTTTATATCATTTTGGAGTGCTCCACATTTTATGGCCAGACCTTTAAAATGCTCGATCTGAAGGGCTGCACGCAACAGGATGACTTTAGAAATAAAAATATCTGGGAGATGTATATTTAGACACTGCCACCAAGATGCTAAGGTGGAAACAGAAAGGGCTTACAGTCCTCTCCAAACAAACTGGTCCAGAAAAATAAATACATAGAAGAACAAGTGTGTCTGTATGGAGCAGGAGGCTCAGCATCACACTGCGCAACAAGACAGAGCAGCAGCCAGCTTGGCAGTACTCAAGCAGACAAGGCACAAGCTGCTATTCCTCAGTAGAGATGTGGAGGTCTCAATCCTGTTACTACCACGTTCAGCGGGAAAACTGTTCGATATTACTGGAGGAAAATCAGATTCTAACAAGTTCCCAGCGGAGCAACAACAGACCATGTGAGCGCACGTCTGGGTTAGCATTACTGCAATCAGATGCAATAGGGTAGTTTTACCATCCAGCACCTAGAGAGGCTGCTGTGAAACAAACAAAACAGATTTAAATACTTTGTACAGAACGCTCCTTTTCTCTCAAGCACTACACATCCAAATAAGCCGTTCTTACACCAACTTCATATTGCTCAGATGTGTCACAGCACAAATTGGAACGCTTCCTGTTTCTGATATTGTCTAATTCCCTGGGTCATTAGTTATGTAATCATAATCATTTTTCTGCTGGGCAGATTGGTGTTATCTATCTCATCTCCTTTTCTCATCTCACCTCTTTAGTAGCGTTGGAGCAGAGATGGAAACATCCCAGTCCCTGAGGGCACCATCTGGTACTACCCTGTATGGAGAGGGCTGAATGAATGACACACTGCACGGTACTTCCTGCTCATTATTTACTGATTCCTTATGTCGTTGGGGCTTTTAATTCATTCCATTACATTCATTCCTTAGTTATTTTGTTTTCTGGTTTTCATTTCCTTTCTCCCCATATCTAAGGACTCCACGGAGTGGGTAAAAACCAACAACCTTGAGTAGGAATGTGATGTACTGGAGGGTTTGTTGGACTCAGAGCATTGCTGTGAACATGAATACAAATGGGATAGAATGGAATCAGTGTTTAACTGTATGTGAGAAACAACATCCAAAATACTCAGCCAGGGCAGAGTAACTGGGAAGGAAATCAGTGTATGTACACATGCAGCACGAAGCACTGCCTGTGGATGAATAGTCATACTGTGCATTATCATTAAGAGATGAATCTTTTATATGTAAATAGTACCAAGTCTAAAAGCTATTGTCTCCTTTCCAAAGGGAATGAACATCCAGCCTGTACCAACACAGAAACAATTACCAAATGCTTCTGAAGTTTCCAGTAGCACTGGTGCTCCAGCCTTTGTCTGCCTGCACTGCACTGAGGAGCGCTGCCCTCAGATAACAGCAGCCTGGCATTTGCATTTGTCACCACTTCATGTTCATCCCCATAAAACAGACTGTTATTTTTTATTGTGCTGCGTAGCGCCATAAATGTAGATGGCCTCTTAAAGCCAAATATCACTCTTGCTAAGTAATTGTCAATTACATTTGGTATTAATTATTCCTAACAGCCTGAGCTCGTGCCCTGTTTCCAGGGCTGAGCTGTAGCCCATAGCCCTATGCTTATCATTTGGGGGATCTTCAGCTGCTGCCATGCCGTAGGCAGCCCTGCATCTGGCAGGGCCTGCAAATGCCCACCGAGAGCAAGGACAAATGGAGCCTCAGGTGTTTTCCCTTCTGATGTGGAATCTGGCAAAGCTGGGGGTTATGTCTAATGGGTGGCTGTAGCCCAGCCCCACGGATGGATGCGCTGCATTCCTCCACTGTCCTCTCTGCAGCTCAGCAACAATTCCAGTGCACGGATGCAGCTTTGCAGCACTGCACAGCAGCTCTGTGCCCGCCGGAGCTTATCAGGCAGTGAGGGTGCTAGCAGGAGGACAAAGCAATGCTGCTGACCCTGCTGCAGGGAGATGGGGGCAGAGAGCGGCTGCTCTGCTTGGGCTTGAAACGAACGCCTGCATTTGTCCAAATTTGCTTCTCCAATTTACAATTTGCACTTGTCACAGCACTGAGATGCATTGCACACAAACAGAGGTCACGGATACGTGCCACCCATCAGTCACCTCCCAGCGACATGAGAGAAAACGTTAAACGGTGCCACAGATCCATGAAATCCGAGGGAATAATGTCAGCTCCCTGAGATGGGGGCTGTGTTTTCCACATATCAGAGCGATGGCAAAACAACGCGGCACAAAATTCATAACAAACAAATGAAAACAGACCCTCAGTGAGGAGCCTGCAGCATGCATTCCTGAGATGCCTCTCAGCCATTCATTCCTCTTTACATCCATCTGAACGTTTCCCCTTGGCCTTTTGTTTTGATTTCAGCTTTCCAAGCCTCTGGTGCCATTCCAGAAGCCTTCTCCCCTCCCAGATTCACTCACTGCCCCTGCAGACCCTTTTCCTGGGCTGATTACTCGCTCTTTGGCATTTGTGCTCTTTCTAAGTTCTGTTTTGCTTCTAAAACCTTCTTCTTTTTCTCCCTGGATTGATTCCCTTTTTCATTAAGCTATTTTTTTTTTCCTTTCCTTTTCCTTTTTAATGCCACCCTTAAAAAGAGCATTTTATTCCAGCCAAACTAAGGGGCTTGCCATGTTCTCATTTACAAATGTCACTGCAGCATGGCTGAAATCCTGCTCCAGCCCTGAATGCAGCACTGACACAGAACAAAAGCCGTGCAGTGCCTCAGACACCGCCGCCTTGTTCCCCATCGTTCCTCCTCCCTGCTTGCTTAATAGTAACAGCTTGCAATGACATTTCAGCAAAAGCCACGTTCTTCGCGGCTCCTCCCCCTGCTTACAGCAGAAATTAATAGTAATAGTCTATTGAAGAGAAGCCTTGAAAGAGTGGCACTAAACAAGAGAAAAGGCAATAGGCAGCCCTGCATTCCTGCCTGGCCTCTTTATTTCCGTCTATCCCACTCAGATTTGTTTTCTCACCCTTCCAAGCAGCACATTAGCTGCAGCAGGGTTCAGCATGCACGTGAACGTGTGTCTGAACAGACCTGAAAGGATCAGAAGTAATGGGTGCACCCCCAGAACTAACAGCAAAAAGTGATGCAAAGATTTAATGTGCAAGAAACCATCAGCTGTGCCCCCATTCAAGGACCCATTGCTGGACCCCACCTCCTGCAACCACCTCCTGCTGGCATTGTCCCATTGGTGTCCCCACATCTCACCTGCAGCTCCTGGTTGCAGCTGGATGGAGGTGGGATAAATCCAAAGGGCTTTTGGTGGCATCACCCACTTTGCTTACTTGTATGTGCAAGATTAGAAAAGAACTCGAGATTAAATCTTATATAATTAATGGATATTTTGAAGACTCACTAAAAAAGTTGTGTTTGCTTTCCTTAGGTTGCCCGTGGAGATGAATTCAATGTTAGATACCCCATCAACAGGCAGATAAACACCAGGAAGGTGGGGGAGAGCAGAGGGACTGCTGCGCTCTGGTTCACCCGAGTCCACCGCACAAGGACAAAAGCAGCACAGGCTGCTGGCATTGACTGCATGGGGATATCAGGAAGTCCCTGATGGGTGAGAGCCTCCTAAACCGATCCAGCAGTGAGGGAAGACAGTGGAAAGCCTCCCACTGACTGCTGGCATCTGTGTTGGCCCTACACAAACCAGCAGAACGCCCCAAGTCGCCAAATGTTGCATAACGTTGGGTGGCATCAAAGGGGATTTCAGAGCAATGCTGCTGTTTTCTGCAGCAGTTACTTGATTTTCCCTGAGAAAAATCAAAGAGCGGGGACTGAATGCCCAACACACAACCTGGTGGGATGAAGGTTGGACTTGTGGGTTAATACTAGGAGGATGGCTATGGGGCTGATACTGATTTGGTGGCTTAACACCTGGGCTGCCAGCACAGCAGCTGGAATTAATCTCATAGAATCACAGAACCATTAAGGTTGGAAAAGACCTCTAAGATCATCTAGTCCAACCATCCTTCTACCATCATCTTCTGCTTTACGCAATTCCAAAGAAACCAAAACAAAAGAAAAACAATGACGCAAACCAAACAAAACAGGTTTGTGCGGATTAGACTGTAACAAAGCCTATGTCCATTGTCAAACCTGAAGCTTCTACACCCCCAAAGCCAAATTTGCCCTGATTTAGCTGACAACATTGCTCATCCAGGAGCAATAGGGCTGTGGATACAATAACTTTCTGTTATGTATTTAGTGTTCTGATTGCTTTAGTTTATGAAACAGCACAACAATAAATAGGAGTTTAAATGACCATAATTAAATGCCATATGTATGAAAGAGCTGCAGTGATTTATCACCCCAAAGCCACTAAGTGCTTGATCACTTCATCAGATCATTAATCTGTTCTCCAGAAATGTGCTTGCCACGTATAGAGTCAATTATAAGCAATTTGAATGACTGGACACCAGTATATATTCACCCAATTAGATCAATAGTGGCATAATTCAGTTTATACATTCCATCAGACATTTAGTGAAGTGTTAAGACAACAATTTTCTCTTTATTAAGGCAAATGAATAAATTCTTTAGTGCGCATATAATTCACTGAATGACCAACTGGAAACAGAAATTGCTTCATATTGACTACTGCCACATTTTCCTCAACTTCTATCATTTCAAAACGTTAAGACAAACACACCCTATTTCTCATTTCCTTACTGCTTTACTGAAGGTGTTTCCTGTCCACACTGGGTCAGAATGTTGTTCCACTGCTGTTTTACAGCCTCTCCCTTGCCTTCCCTCTTGACAGGAGTTTGTGCCATGGTGCCTACAGACATCTCTACTGTACCCAAAGAATTTTTTGTAAAAACACAGTGCTAAAAATACACCTTTACACTTTGGAGAATGTCAAAACAGCCCTAAGTGTTAAGCGCAAGGAAACATCCTCAGCAAACAGCCGCCTGCAATCTAAATTAAGAAGCAAAATAAATGAGTTGTCTTAGTTTTGATTTTTTTCTGTAAGAACTGCCTTCTTGTACAGTCTCATGGATTGATTGCACTTCTTGCCAGCTCCCCAGCTCCACTCTCTCAACTGGAGCAGATGTTGCAGAAAGTTGGGCACATCACAGATCAGGCCTTTCCATTCTCGCTTCTCCTTTCAAATCCCATATGCCTGATATTCCCATAATGACTCCAATAGTGAGAAGATGGTAGGACTTTGGAGTACTTTATTTATTAGAAACACCTACTGAGAGAGGAATCAAAGCAAGGGGCTGAGGACCTTCCATGAAATCAATTATCTTGTCAAGGTGTCTTGGACAAGAAGTCCTCCCTCAGCCCAGGGTCCTTAATTTACCAACTCTGGCACCCCACATAACAAGATCATTCATTCTAATTAGCACCCCTCCAAATACCCAGTCTAATGCATCCTTCTCATTGTTTCACTTGGAATAGCAAACACCTTCAGCTCAATGCATTGAGCTGAGTCAGCTGCAAATTTCCCCTCATAATTTAGCTTCAGCACATCCAGTCCATTCCCAAAGGGTTCTTTTACTTGCCAGCTTGCCTGGATCTCTTTAAGATGCCCCTAATGCTGCTTGCCTCTCTGTCTTCCACTTTACAGGAAAGTATCTACACTAGTACAAACAAACCAGTCATCCCAACCTCATTCAGATACTTTGTGACCCACTTAACAAATGCAGTTGGAACCACAGTGAACATTTTAAGGAAAGAGGAAAACATGGGCACCAGTAAAATAAAATCATAGTATTACTTGCCTATGTAGTTTTCATAGAGATTTGATTTATGGAATATTTAAATATTTCCCAAATGCTCAGTTTCATGGAAGTCACTGCCTGTTTTCAATACCTAGACAACACTGCCTTTTGGCTCTTGGCAAAGAAGACAAATTAATTACCTGCTTAGTATTCTGGGTTTGTTTAAGTAAAATGAGCAGCCAACTTTGCAGTGGGCCAAAATTCAAACAGAAACTCAATTCATGCAAAAGAGCTCAGCCTCACTTTTCAGCCTTAAAACTTGGATCTGCACCACGCTGCCTCAACAGCTTCTGCCAGCCAAGGGGTGAGAGCTGCACAATGCAAAGCAAACATCCTCGGCAGCAGCAAAAGAGCGAGTGTTTGCCACGATTCACTGCGCCGTGAAGTGCGCTGAAACCTGTCTTACAACGTCTGAAATGGTCTCTTATATTAAAGCACCCAGCTTCCCATGTTCCTCCTGAAATAGGTTGTAAGTGCCATGTGCCAAAGACCTGTTTACCAGCAGTATGGAAACAGATGAGTCTTGCAATAGAGCAGGAAAATCCCAGGAGAAAGCTTCAGGAGACACTTACATTCTCAGACTCTCCCCCATCCTACACTAAATTCTATCCTATTAAAGATTTTTATGTAGATTTAAGTATCGTTAAGTCATTTAGTGGAAACTGGTCTATAGTCCCAATTTTGCATTGTTTCCAATGAACAGCTGAGAGTCTGTTTGAGCCTCCAGTGGTCATAGAGGGCTTGGGCCTGGCTGGAAGTTAGAATTAGAAAAGCTGATTTGGAGCTTCAAACAATTCATTTAATGTTATACTTGGAAATCACTTTTCATGGAAATAAAATGTAAAATGCACAATACCTTAATTGTAACATTTAATTACCCATCTTAATTAACTTGAATAATGAAGTAATCCTATTCCTGTTTAAATACAGCATTTTGCATATTGAAATATATAATACAATTAAAAAGGCTGCATGAACCTCGGAGATGCAGGAATTAATTCTGGAACCTGCTTCTACAGACAATGTGGCTGCAATTCAAATGTATTGATTAGATTTGTTTTCTATACAGTGAAATTACAAAAGAATTTTCACATCATGCAAAGATGCAGAGAAATGAGAAGTAATTGTGTTCTTCACTCCTCTGATCATTATTAGGAGATGCTGTGAGCCAGTTTATTGCAGTTATCACTCCAGTCACACTGGCATTTGTTGCTGTGGCAATGCAAAACACAGTATAATGAGAGGATTAGAGCAGTTGCAAGCATCCAGATGAGCAGTGGTGGATAATCGAGAGGAAACAGGCAGTCTCCAAACCTGCATACCTGAAGTCAGATGGCAAAAGCCTGTGTATGGGTGCCAGACTCAGAGCCACCTGATTACTGAAGGCATTAAGCACTTAGAGGTTGCATTTAAAGCAGCGGGATTTTCAGCAGCAGTTACTACATCAGTCTAACTCTCTGTGTAGGTGGCAGCACATGGAGAAGGGAAGCCATCTTTCTGGGTGTCTGCTCTGTGTGGCCAGAGACAAGCTGGAAGGGACTGTCTCCATTAGTTCCCATGGCTACATCCTAAACAGTCAAATTGCATCATCAGACACCCAGACGATACCCAACATAACCAGTGTTGCCATCAAAGTTGCTAAGAAACCTCATCCAATCTATAATTGTGTCGATAGAAGTCAAATACCAACAGATATTGTTCCTTAAGTGAGATGCCCAGGAAAGCTGAAGAAAATGTCATTATTGTATTATGTCATTAGAGACTATTATGTCACGTAGAGGTAGACAAGTTCCCTCATTGAGATTTCCCGTAAGGCATTTTCCCAAATCAGATTATTTGTCTCCCTTTATTGATTGTTAGCTGAAGCAGGCTGGAAAATCAGCTTCTGACAAGGTTTAACTGGAGAGAGTTGAGGGTCTGACATGCTACATCAGGCCATTAGGAGCGGTCGTGGAGATTTATGGACCTCTGGGCTGTGGATGAAACACGTGGATTCAGATGTTAAGGACCTTCCTTGCTGAGTACATAAAATCTCTCAGATACTGAGGGGTATCAAAGGGAACAAACCTTCAAATTAATTCCTTCTTCCTTCTTGCTTTCCCAAGTAAGCTCTTTTTGAGCCATTTCTCAGGAAAACCACAACTGTCTGAATTAATCTCCCCCATCCATCAATGGGAGTTTCTCCACTGCTTCTCATTATATAAAAACAAAACCAAATACAAACATCTCACAAAACAAACTGTAACAGGGCCTCACTCAAACCCCGTTGTGCTGTGCTCCACCTGCCAATTCAAGCAGTTGGCTTTTATTTCTCACTACGAGCATTTAAAAATCACAGCAAAGCTCAGTCAAAGAAACGTGCTTCTAAAAGGATAAGGTATTTTTTCTTGGCAGCTCACCACCTGTTTTCTTTATCTCTGTGTTTTCATCTTCTCTGTTCTTTTGTGCATATGTTTGATGTTCTGCTACACAACACCTACAGAACCAGAAAATAATGGCTTTGCTCTCAGATACGTAATACAAAAATGACTAAGCACTGAGTTCTTTTTTCTCCATATATTTGCCTGACATTTTGCTCTCTTCCAGCACAATGGGACACAACCTCAAGTAGTATAAAGTGATCTCATATGAATAAGTTCATCACCAAAGTGGCGATTCCTAGCTGCAGGCACAGCCACCTGTGACCTAAAGAGGAAACAAACATTGCTATATATGAATGCCACTGTCAGTAAATTATTTTGGTTCCTGAACTTATACTTCCAAAAGCTTCTGTGCATTAATCCATCTGTGATGCTGCAGCTGTACAGACCGCCACATGTTAAAGATCTCCTGTGTTATTGTAGGCTGGTACAAGATGAAGCAGCAGCATCTTAAGAGAAGACTGAAGCCTCAGAAGATACTGCAGCCCTACGTTAAGTCAGATTTAGTACACTTTGCAGCCTCAAGGAACGTCAAATCAAGCTTGGACCTGATGATCTTTCAGAGGTCTGATCCAATGAGGGCCATTCAATGATTCCATGAAAATATTCTGTACTATTAACACGATTCCATGAAAATAGTCTGCACTATTAGCACGATTCCATATAAATGAACTTCTAGCTCCTCTTTCTTTCAGGAAAGGAGGAAGAACTTTTTGCCAAGGTTGATTTGAAAATAAAAGCAGCAGCATAGCAAAGGAGAAGTACAGCGCTCATTTCTGGTGCACGTTACCTTCTGAAGAAGGCACAGAATACTGTTCCTTTAATAATGCCATCATTCGAAGAATGTAGTTTGTATAAATGTGGATTCTCATTTTTTTCACAAGTGAAAAACAAACCTTTTTGATGGCTGCCAAATGAATGACTTTTAACACCCTCACAAGCACAGAAAATGTTGCAGTTTTGTCTTCAACTTTGCTTTAAAGTGCTGTGGTTCACCCAGCCCCACCTCAAGCATCCTCTGCCAGGCTCAGAGGTGGATGGAGAGACTCTCTGCATCTGACTTTTGTCCGTTGCCACGGGGCTGAACAGCTGGAACCATTTCGCAGCACCATGCCTACAAAGCACATGGTGTTTTCTGATGATAGTGGATATGGAAGGGCCACTTGGATCACACCGTATTGCTCAGGATTTCCCTTCCCAAGAAGGATGAGAAAAGATGCCAGAACAGTCCTCTTGCACGAGGAACACCTCTGGTGCAGAGAAAGAGGCTTAATTCAAACCATGGAGCTCAGTACTGGGCTCACAGCATATGGTAACAGAGATAAGAGCAATTCTGAGCAGTTCAGCCTCAAGTTCTTAGCCAGAAAAGAGATGTGGGCTTAGAAAAAGCCTGAAAGTGGACTTGTGCTGCAGTCCTGCTCAGTCCCCAGAGCCATGAGCATAGCTGGGCTCAGCCTGTGTTTGCTGTAATTTATCTGTAAATAAACAAAACAACAAAAACACCCCTGAAAAGTCAATCTCAGCGAGACCAACTTGTTCACTCCAACAGCCGGGCAGCCCAGGTACTCACCTCAGTACCTGTGAATGCTGCCCACAGTCATTCACATTCGGCTGCTTTCTGCCGGCACTCCTCTGCCCAGAGGAGATTCTCCTTTGGAAGGAGCCGTGATGCAGGGATGACTCGGAGCATCCCATCCCTCATCAGACAGCAATGACGGTATTAGGAATTACGGTTCCTTCCCTCCCCAGCGTGCCGTGTTACGGCACCATTTCAAACAGAAGAGTTATGTTACATTTCTACGGAGAGCCGCTTATCAGTAATAAACCCCTGAGAAACCTTCGCGTTCCGTTCGGGTGTTGTCCTCGGGCCGAGCCGCGCACCGCCTGCACTGAGCGAACCGCAGTTGCGGAGCGCCCTCTTGCGCTGCGGAGGGAGAACGGCTGCGGAGCAGCGCCACAGCATTCAGATCACTGCCTCCCAGCAGCGCAAATCACGAGCAAGATACGGCTCTCCTCTATTTTAGATTTGGGAAAGTAAATGTTAGGTTTTACCTTTATCCACCAGTTTTAACAGTTCTGTGCTTCTCGATTCTGTTTCCCATCCTGTACAGCAGCATCTAACAGCATAGCAGCACCCAGCAGTCCCATCACACCAGACTGTACAAATGAAGACCCCACAGTATTTATATGTTAGTCTGAAATAAAATGAGGGGGCATTCAAGTAAAAAAATACGATCGGGGCTTTAAATATGAAGTTGCTTTATGAAACAATAAAGCATTAGATGCTGTTAGCACAGGAGTGGGGACTGCTTGGCTGCATGAAGCTGACTCTCCTTCCATAACAAACCTGTCTGCTCCTTCTGGGGAACTTCCCTCAGTGTTGAGAAGGTTTTTGGCTTTTATTGGCAACCATATGCTTTGATATTAGCCCAGGATTCAGGGCAAGGTTAGAGTTTGGAGGGCTGTGAAAGGCAAAGGTTGCAGATGCAAAATGGCAGCGGCATTTTCCATGTCCTGGGGAAACCATGAAGGCTGAGAAGAGTAGCTTGGAAGTTATCTGTCTTTATGGTTCAAAACACATCCCCAGAAGGATGGGAGCTTCATGGCTGCGTTAGGGCAGCACTGCAGGTGGAGGAGGAGCTGCGATGGGAACACAGCACAGCGCCCAGCATTTCCCAGAAGCTCAGATGGGGTTGGAACAGGCACATCTTTGATAAAATGCTACATAAATGTCGGTTTTCTTTCATTCTAGTCCAACTCTAGCCCTGTGTTTTCTGCAGGCACTCTGCCTTACAACACTACCACCTCTCTTCTATTTCACACTCTTTGAAACGTGGTGGGAATGACCCGAAGTTACATCATAACTCATCAGCTACAATCAGGATACATTAAAAGCATGGATTACCACTTTTGTGCTATAGAAGCATAGCGGTGGCTGATGCAATTTTATTATTATCTATTCCCTTTGTTCTGTCTCCTACAGGTGGATGCCTGCACACAGTGCCCATGGGCTCACCCACCCTACCATTAGACCCAGCAGTGCAGACACTCAGCCATGTCTGAGATGACTTTTGACAGCCCAGAAATCACTGGATTTTAAGGCAGTTTATGAATCTGTGAACTGCATGAAAAAACAAACAATTCACAGAACACATGTCTTGAGATATGAATAATTCAGATACCTCTCTCTGCTTCAGAGATGATTTTTCCCCTTCTGAAGTTCCAGCCCGTTTGTGTTAGCATTCAAAATATACTCCCCGTGAAAAAGGTTTTATAACCTGCTCACAAGGTCAGCATAATTAATAAGTGGTTGATAAGAATTCATTAATTAACCTGCCTTATATTTTATTGACTTCCCTGTTATTTCTGGGAGGTAGTGGGGGGAAACGCTTTCTTCTGATGACAGAGCATCATGTGAGCATCATATTCTATAATTATGGCTGCTGCATGTGACTGATTTTAGTACTATTGACTTCAAGACTATAATTACCAGGTTTCTTTATGGATGAGTCAGTCATCCAGCCAAGTGATTTAATTTGATTGATCACCACGCTGTAACGTTCGCAAATCAAGCACTGTAGGGCAGACATTTTCTAGTTACACCCACATATCTGTGTTACTTCTAGGGCACACACTTTGTTAAAATCCCCATAGTGACAATATTTGTGTATACATCCAGAGAACCTATGGAAGCCATCAGTTAAGTTGTTGGGGGTGGGGATGGAGGAGGGAAAACGGAGATGGAGCACCGTTCCCAATGTTTATCAAAATCGACTTTTTAGATCAGTGATGATTTCCTTGTTCTCCTGAATCCACCAACTTCAATGCTATAGAAAAGTGCAAGGAAAAAAAAAAAAAAGACTTTGCTCTTCAAAACTGTTACTGCACTTGACTCACCATGCAAAGGGCAGAAGCAAACTATTTGCTAGCCAGGGACTGAGGGAAAGCCCCACAGGATGCACAGGGCTTTGGGTCCTGCTTCATAATGAAGCAGAGCAGGAAGAACATACTTAATGACCAGCACCAGAGAGCCTCAGCCCAGCACTGAGGAATGTACATTGCAAATATTCCTTCTGGCTGGGCCAAAACTTGGCTGCAACAGCAACACTGCACAGGTCCGAGTCAGCACAAAGTGACAGCCTTGAAAAATAGCTCACAAAACCGATGGCATCATTTTACTAGAGCAATTGCTTTTGTATATTTACAGAGCTTGCTTTCTCTATGACAAGGAAATGCTTGAATGACTGATTTTGCTATATTTTTCCTTCTTCCCCAGTTTCTACATATAAATTTACAATCTTTTGCACTTTTTCACTACCCTTTCTATGTACAGTTTAGTTGTGGTCATCTCTGTTACAGTGTACATTTGCTTTTCAATGAGGCTTATTTTCCTTCTGCTGCAACTCTGGCCAAAGAGTAAAATAAACTAAAATAATCTATTACTATGTAGTATAGGTACAGTAAGGAGCGTAGAACAGTAAAGTGCTGAACAAGCCTTGTCAGACACATGCAATAAGCTACAGATTTCCTCAGGTTTTCTTTACACAAAACAGAGCTATTTAAGCATCAGAAAGGTCTCTCATTTACACATCCCTTGTGTTATTGCAGGTATGCATTATACCTTCTTTGCACTATCACTGGTCACTGCCTAACTTAGCATGACCCTTGATCTCAACAACACACTGTATCAAACTGAAGAGCAAAAAAAGATTTACATTCTGCTTTCTTGCCATCATACTGCTTCCCAATCTCTGTACCTGACCAAAATCTTTCAAAATACCAACCACAGATTTTTGGCCACAGTCAAGAGTTACTCTTTTATGGAAAAAGTTAATGAAAATGGCATTGGTTACATTTATTTCTGAGGAGAGGCTGATTTAGCTTTGGTATATTCTCAAAGGTAAAGCTCCCAATGAACACTACACTGGCTGGCTAAATTCACAGAGTTATCACTCTGAACCATATATGAGATGCAGCTAAATAATTCACTAAGCGTGAGGGCTGCTTGGAAAGTCAATGTGATGAAAAACTCAGGAATAAGTGGAAGGTTTTTTGTGATCTGCAAGCTTTTGTCAGGCATACCATTGGTAACACGTGACTGTACAATCATGAAGACTGCTTCCATAATTAAAGCGATCAGGGAAAGTCCTCAGCATCAAAGCTAATCGTAATTAGGGTAGGCAAAATTAGAACCTGTCTTTAAGAAGCAGCAAGAAGTTTGCTACTCAGCCCATAAAAGTTAAAGTTTCATCTTCAGGTCGCCCCACTGCTCCCATCTGGCAGCGCCAAGCTCAACAAGGAGCACAGTAGAGCCAACAAGGGCTGTAGAAGACCAGGAACATTAGTTTGGCTGGAGACAGGAGGAAAGAGGGCTGATGAGACCAGTTCCCGTGCCTCCATACCACAGAAAGTCAAGCAGAATAGTAGACTTAAGAGGCATTGATAACCTGACTTGGAGATGATGGTACATTCTGCCCAATTACTGTGATTAGAGAGAATTAGGGAGAAATTACCCTGTATAAGACTGTTATTTGTAAAGGTACAAATAACAAGATAGTAATTTTTATTGCAAAAGTTAAGTAACACTGATGTTCCACCCATCATTATTACATTCCTTGCTATTATCTAAAGGTAGACTGGAAATAATTACTGAGTGCACACACTTCACTGAGTAGATTACGCTTGTGCATAACTTGAAAAACAAAATAATATGACTTCTGCTGTAACTTGAAATTAAACAGAAAAAGCAAAAAACATTACATTCTGATTACCTGAAACATACAAAGACTTGAGTAGCCTTGCAATTATGTGAGCTGAAAATAAAGAAGAGAGATCAATTGCTTCATCAAGTTTTAAGTTATGAAAGAAAATGGTTTTTATTACCTGCCTCTGTTACCTCGATAATAGTAACAAAAACACAGGGAAATGCTCCTACCAAAACCCAACCCCAGAAACAGGCTTGATACTAATTTCACTTTCTAGATACACTGAGATGAACATAGAAATTTTACTGCTGATAGGATCTTGTGGTCCCTCTGTAAGCATTTCTCCCAGCATCCTTTCAAGGAGAACTGAGCTAAACAATTCCCAACATAATTCAAACCAAAACAAATAGCAGCACAATAAAGCAATAATTGTAAAGATATTTAAATATCTATGGCTTTCTGGCCTAGAAGGGTGGGCACAGTGACATGAATGCTTTCAGGGATCATTTATATGTCCACAAATGGAGCATGTGGTCAGGAAGCTATGCTATCCCTTCTGCATTTGACTCTGTATGTGCTCTGAAGCATGTATGATGGAGATCAAGATTAAAAGTTAAAACGCTTGGCAGCACTGAAACAGATATAATTACTGGCTAATTATAGCAGTGGCATCTGAGAAAAAAATAAGGCACATAAACAGTCTTGTTCTGGACAGCACTCACAATTATCACCCAATTATAGAAGCACTGCTGCTCTCAAGACCTTTAAAATAACTCCATAGAAAATACATCCCTCCACCTCTCATTAAAACCTTTTGCTCAATTACAGAAGCATCCTCCCTGCTGTAACAGAGATGTCTTCTTCATTTTCCACCTCTCACAGTGAGATGTAACAGGAGAAAATGGCCTGCAGTCAATTAGAGACTTTGTGCTTTTCTAGAATAGAGTCTAAGTTTCACTATTCAAATTCACTGGAGAATGAATAAAGCTAGGGGTCGTGAAATTAATGTGAGGCAAAACTCAGTACTATTACGCTTGCAGACATTTTTCATCTAAAAGGAGCCATTAATGCACAGTACAAGACAAGTTATCAAGGAGAACTCAAAACAAGTTGGATTCCAGCTTTACATATAATAAAAAAGACAAAAAGGAGAACACGGTTTGAATTTAATCAGCAACGTGTGATAAGAACCAAAGGAAAGTAAAGTGATAAATCCCTGGTCCTGGGAAAGATCCATAGGCAAGGAACGCTTCCCACACAGCACAATTGCAGCAAAGTAAAATTCACACTCCCAACTGCTCTACAGGGCACATGTAGAAGGGCAATTGGTCACCATACAGGCACACAAGAAGGGGTTCATACCTCCCAGATTCTGCCCTCATTGCTGCACAGAAGCAAAGCTTGCTCTTTTTTGCCTTTGAAAGAAAAGAGACTCTTGCATGAGCAATTAACATTACAAATCTAAGACAGACAATCTTCTCCTTCCTCCAATTATATTGAGGAGGTTATAATGAACCTACATGAGCTTGTCATGTAATCATAAGCAGTTAAAAGATAAAGAAACTCCCAATACCAAATGCTTTCTTATTGAAGCTGTTGCCCTGGCTTTTTGAGGAGTAACACACCTGCAGAGATGGAGCTGCCAAAGCCATTTAACAGCCGGCTGAAAGCAATATGGCTTGAAAGATTGAGGAGTAAAGAATAGATCCATTGATTTCTTATGGGATGGATTGAGGCAAAGGGAAGGACAGCAGCATCCATAGCTCCAATCTGATTAGAATAAACCTACTTCTAGACAGTAGAAATTCATCACTAGGCACTGGGCTAAACTAACAGGCAAGCATCAATACAACATAGACTTTCAAAACCCTGAATTGCAGGAATCCTTTGCAGGATATATTGATCCTGCCTTGTCACAGCAGGGAAGGAGCTGATGAACACCTTACCAATGCTTTGCATCCTTCTCTGGGGTGTATGCTCCAAACCAGCCCTCCTGAATCCCCTCCCTGCATGCAGCACCCAGAGCCCTTCCCAAACCCTCATGGTGCTCATCAGCACCAGTCAAGCTCTGCAGTTATCATGGGGTTCAAGGATATTTCAGGGAGTACTTTCTTTAAAAAGAAAATGTTACACCCCTTTTCTTGTAACAAATTCAATATTCACAGCAATACTCGGCTAAAAGTGACCTCAGTATTAAAGGAATATTTTCACCTTGTTTTTACATATCCCTTTGGACTGTAGGCAGTCCAAAAGGATCAGTTCTGGTATTAAATATGAGAGGAAGTGAAGTGTTTGCTTCCAAGTTGCATGCATGTGAGGCATAAAAAATACCAAGTTCTGACAGCTGGACCATAAAGAAAAATTTACATTATGCAGTCGTGAAGCCATGCATTGTCCAATGTCTGCTAAGAGAGCTCATCAAAAATATAGATATAAACCATATACCTTGCTTTTGTCTCAGTACATTGCAAGATTTTTATCTCCTATCCATAAATAATGGAAGAATCAGCACATTTGACTGTGCACAATAACAAATCCCATCCTCTTGGTAATTGTAAACACACTGAAGCTTGTTATTGACCTTGTATAAAATACTGACACGGGAAAAAATGGAAAAGCAAAAAAACAACCAACACAAAAGAAAGGTCTTTTCTGCCTCCACAACCATTACATCCATAGCAAACCAAGAACTAAAACACAGCTGAATTTATAATCTGTGATGTGGAAGAAATGAACGATCATAAAAAAATGAGCCGAAAATTAAAGTGTGCAGCAAATCTAAAATCTAAATTTCATCCAGTAAGGTGTATCCATCCACTTAATGACAATTTACATGCATATTTTACTTGATTTAATCAGTCTTAGTTTTAAATCTTAAAATACTGGTCACTGTAATGAAACAGAATTTATTATCAATCTGTACAAATAGCACTGCTGATTTTCATAAGTAATCCATTTATATACTTTTGGACATTTGAATGGCTAAATTCATTAGGCACTCAGCTCTCCCTGACTGCTTGCCTACCTCCTTTACGTCCCTTTGAAATTCCCTACATTAATGCAACGCTGCCAGTACCAAATAAATTATTCATCTGATTTAGTAAGTACATTTCCTGAAAGGTTCTCCAACTTGGATGAATGTTGGAAAATATATTTTTCTATAATGATAATACAACCATAACATTTTGACATAAAGTATCCTTTCCCACATTATCAGATCTCAAGGACCGTAAAGGATTGCACTTATGTACTCTATTCAAAATGTTCTGAATGAAACAATTCTTCCAGCCTGACTCTAAAAGGTATCAAAGTGCTATATCAGATCAAAGGATGCATCAGTTTAAAAGGACCACAAAACTTTGTGTACAGAAATATTGTGTTTGATGGGCCGTAAGGGATAAATTAAGGGGTCTGAACCATCATAGATCATAACAGGAGACACACAACTTTTCACTGGCAGCAGATGCATGTGAGGCACATTTTAGTGTCTATTACAACACTTTCATGCTCATAACTTTCTAGAGAAATTTTCCATGCCTGGTGCTACTGCAAAGGAAAATCCATTTATGAAAGATCCATATCAAAATCTATTCATCCATTGACAATACTGTTCTGAGGATGTTGGCAATGTAACATATACACACACCTATTCACTTCCTCACGTACTCCTTTTTCCTACACAAAGGGAAACACTTTCAGAAATGAAGGTGAGTTACTCCATGGTTCTCTTAACTTTGCTCCAGTTCCTCCTGATCCCTCTTCACTCCTCTTCAAGCACAAGGAGAGTATCTTGCTTGAGATCTCTTTTTTTTTTCCTCTCCTTTTTTTCTTTTTCCAACAATTACAACCTGTATTTTATGTTCCCCAGGATTTCACTTTGAAGCGGATAAGCCCTAATTTCCTTGGCACCAGAGGTCTTCACGGGGGAATAAATGAAAGTGTGTCTATTTCTTTTGATCACTGCTCAAGACATTTCTGTGCTGGTGCTGAGTGGTCAACAACAAGCACAGTGAGCTGGACACAACATGATTAATATTGAAGGTTGGGTGGCCAATGCTGCCACAATGAGCTGCAGTGAGGCAGGAGGACAGGTGTGCATAGCCCTGAGCAGTAGGGCTGCTAATTGTAGGGCTGGAGCTAAAGCAAGTGGAGAAGAAATAATCAACATTAACAACACATTGTAAGGAGTCTGTTCCAATGGTCCATATGTTGTAATTCCATAATAACCACCCCACCCGCCCCCTACCCCTTGTGGATGGATCTTCCTCCAGCTCTGCACCATGTTTCAAACTACCAGAAACATCAAATACAATTGCAGTATAATACAACTGAACAATTAAACCTCATACATTTATTTCCATGGACAGGTTTGTACTGAAGTAAGTGTGGTGTTTGTAATACTCATATATTCAAGAATCATTCAACAACTGTAATGTAAGTTTACATTCACGGCTTGACTTTATTAAAGACTAAAGCATACTTCAATTTTACACACAGGTTGGCTGACCTGAGATGCAGAAGTCTTCACTGGAAGTCAGAAGAAATGAGACATCACAGGTCTGGCAGCACTGGCTGCTATGAGAAAATATCAGAGCAATTTAATATGGGTTTTATGCTGGGATGGCTTAGGAATCAAGTTTGGACTGTGGCGTTCATCTTTTCTTCAAAATACACTCCTCACTTTGAAATTATTCCCCATTTGGGATATCATTGTGGAAACTAAGTATCACAAATTGGGATTGGGCTTCCAAGTAGAAAATTGAACCATGTGATAAGACAAAAGAAAAAGCTGTACTTCTTCACACATCATGAAACCAATAAAATACGAGAAGAGAATGAATTTTGCAATGATATTCACAGATGTGTTTTTAAATGTAATTTTTCCTGAAGATACCAGCTGCTATTTAGATAACCAGTTCAAGAGAAATAGCCGAGTTTATTTTTATGCATTCATAAAGCTGCTTCCACTAAATGTGCAGTGAAGTATCAGACAGTAAACTCCGAAAAACAGAACCATAAAACTAAAAAGTAAACATGGGAAGAATATACAGTCTTTTTAAGGAGATACACTAAAATAAACTTCTCCCTCTTTTGGACCACTCTGATAAGTGTATTTATTTCTACGCAGTTCAGAGCATAAAAAAAACACATATAAGATAGAGAAAATCTATGGATATTAAAAGTATGCAGTGAATTCAATCTCCGGTGTGATTTAGGGGCTGCTCGTAAGTAAAAATTGAACAGCCTATTAGATTTAAAAAGGTCTGCTTAAACATAAAGATTTCTACCAATTAAAAACTAAAACTTTGCTGTCCTAACCAAAGGCACTGCTTGATATCAACTGCAGAAACAAGGCTGAATCCATGCGCAGCTAACTGCTAGTGTTTAACTTTGGGATTCCTGTGATATTAACAGGGGGGACTGTAATTATGTGAGCTGCACTATACGGGGTACAAAAGAGCAATGCAAAGCACATCAAAATGAAAAGGCTAGGAAAGCTTGTCATATTTTTCAAAATTAATTAGACCCGGGCTTTATACGGTGTAATTGCTCACTGGCATAACTTTCCAACAAGCACAGAAAAGAAGCAAATGTTCCCCGTAAATGGATATAATGGAGAAATGTAACATTTTATGGATTTACTTTCATTAATTTAAGCTCAAACAATCATGAGTCTGACAGAAGTTTCATTTCTGTAAAACAAAGAAAATTACTAGAGGTTCTCAATCAGAAGCTGCTTTCAAATGGAACACCATGGGGTCATTTTCCTCTTCCAGGACATTCCCTCAATAAGTCGCTTAAACAAAGTTTCCTTAATAGTGAAATGTATCTGTAGCAAACATCGCTCATATTAAAATCCAGTGGGACATAAATGCAAATATTACTTTAGACCTTCCCAACGCTGGTGATTTGAAGTGCAGAATAACTGCTAGCTATTCAAGTATGAGGGATGGCAAAATTGGTCTGTTTGTTTCATTTTTTGCAATTGATCCAAAGCCAGCACAGACATGAGGTATGCAAGAAGGAGATGACAAGATCGTGGCCTTTTCATGTCCAAGTGATACAACCTCATGCTCTAAAAGAAAGATTAATTTCAGATAGGCAGCCTGAAGTGCAGATGTTCATCAGAGCCTCTGAACTATTTTCTGCTATCTGAAGTGCCCAGGTCTCATGCACAGTGTAAGCAATTACAACACGGAGCGGAACAGATGAGCAACACCAAAATTTCTTCCAGAGAGACAGCTTATCACCCTCTGCTGCGGGCCCAGGTCTTCCTTGCTCTGAAAATTGAGTGAGGATCAAACAGATCTGGCAGTTCTCAGTTTAAGCTGCCTGGATGTTACCAGACACTCGGGCTGAGGCTGATGAGGCCATAAAAATGGATTTAGGCTTTAGTACCGGATCTAAATCATCAAAGCAAGATGATGGGGAGTGCTGATCTTGGTGCTCAGTCCTGCTCCAAAAAAAAAATTAACTTTTTAAAGGCAGAATTCATATTCAGTCCCACACAGCAGCCAGCTCATTTTCATACATTCATAGAGGCATAAAGGTACTCTGCTAGCCTGAAAGGAATACGGCTGCACACACATCTGATCCAACCCAAAGCTGTGCTTCCCGATATCCAGACAAGTGCAGATGCAGAACTGACTGTAAGGCAGCACTCCACATGTCACTGTCATATATTTTATACAGCTTACCAGCAGACAACTTATTGTCATGTTTTGCCAGGCACCTCTGCAGCCCTGTAGCTCGACCTCAACCCCAAACACCTCACGTTGGCAGTTCTGCCACTGTTGTCTGGCTTTCTGTTTTCAGCATAGTATAAATTGCCTTGTGTATTTAGATTTCTAATCAACGTGGTGGAAATATTGTACACTTACACAATTTATGGGGCTTCCTGTAATGGGAAAAGCAAATTACACAATTTAATTAAATTTTAGTGCTGTCAAAGCTGACCTATAGCATTAATTTATTTCTAGGTACTCCAAACCAAAGCCGAACATCCAGCAGTGGAACTACTTTTCCCTCACAAAACCTCATTATACTTTTGAATTGTGTCATAAACTCATAAACTTTGTGATGATTAGACCTAATTTCACTCATGCTCAAAGAAGTACACAATCTAACTATGGGTCATCTTCAAATGCTTCTGTTCAGTAACATATTTTCATTACATGACCAATAAGTAACTCTAAGATGGAAATGTTAGCAAACATTTCTTAGTTGAAATGGAGCATCTTAGTCAGAAAAGATAACTGAGTGTCAAAGATGCTCGTAGAAGGGTCGTGCTGAATGGCTTTTGCTCATAGGAGTGCTGAATGGCTTTGCAAGGCAGTTCAAACAATCAATCTTTGGCAAATAACCGATTCTAGTCTTTCAACTTAAAAGCTGAAATCCTGCTTCTCTTGACTTTTCTAACTCCCTGAGGTGTAAATGCCAACTCCCCATCTTTTGGAGCTGACTTTTGACTCTGACATGCAATGTAAATTTAACAGTCCATACCAGCATGAATCTAAATAGAAATGCATAAAAGGCAGCTGAGAGGAGGAGGAGGTGTTGATGACAGGCCTAGCATTTTTAACGTTGCACAACTCATTTTTCAGCTGAATTTTTATTTTCTACAATGTAGTGATATACCATAAAGCATTTTTTGTTTTGTTTTGTTTTGTTTTTGTTTTAATGTCTGACTAGGTATAAATCTAGCCCAAGTCTAGCTTTGGACATTCACAATCACCAGAGTAGAATAAATTTATAACAGAGACTGACTTTAACAGCCTTCTTTTTCAGAACTTCAAAGCATTCTTTATCCATTTACAAACTTCACAAAGTTTGCAAAAAAACTTTGCAAAACACAAAGCAAAGTGGAACAGTAATTTCTTCCAGCTTGTGCTAGATTTCCTGTTCTGCACTGGTGGCACATCAAGAGTAACACTGATGCCACAGTATTTAAGGATATTTCCACAGACTCTGCTTCCAAAATCACATTGGGCAGCAATCATTTTCTTTGGAGGCAAGTTTCTGTCAGACCCTGTGGATGGTACCTTGAAAAACATGCGTTGGGTAGGTGGCTTTGTGGGTACCAGCATGAGCTTTTCCAAGGGGACCAGAGCAAGCAGCTCTTCCTTCCCATCCTATGTGATTCAGTGCTGGAAGTGCATTTCCACTTGTTCTAGATTAAGATTTCACCCACAAGCACATGGAATGCTTCCCTGTTAGCAAATGTACCAGCACAATGAATGCAATGACACAGGATTACTGCACACTTTCTGCTCAAATATTATAATCTATCTACTGACCCAACTGAAAATTCTAATGACAGATGTGTCTCCTTCAGCAGAACTGCCGCAATCTCACCCCTTCCCTTTTTCTCCCTCTTTTTCACTCAGGATGCTGACACAGTGGCTTCTGCACATGAGAAGGAAGAAAGACATCCCTCCCAGGTCCATCCCTTCAGAGCAGGATCAGAAGTCCAGTTGAAAGTATATCTACAAACATTTCCCTTCCCTAAAGCCTTCATAATTCGTGAGCCTGATCCGTGCAGTGCAGTGGTGTCACTGCAATGCTTTTCAAAAGCACTGCTGTTGTTGGTAAATCTCAGCACGTTGGCTTTCCAGCACTTACAAGGAATAACTGAATCTGCAGACTGCAATGCTGAACTCACTTGACATTTGTTCTGCCAGGGTTCCATTTTGCTCTTAGTGACATGGGCACAGGTCCCACCAAACTGCAGCAACAGATATTTAGCAGAGGGCAGGACCTTTGTAGATTTAATCCATTAATAGACTACATGCTGTCAGCTTTGCAGGCTCTCCAAGTCAATCAATTCTTATAATGAATCAGGAACTGGAAAGGCAGAATGCATTTATCTTTACTTAGAGATAATTTTAGAGCCTTTTTTTTTGGTCACAGAAGATGAATCAGAATCAGTTTTCAAATTAACTTTTTTGAGTTCAATCACTTAAATAGGCAAAAATTTAAAAATTCCAAAAATGACCCAGGGCTCAAATCAGCAGGTAGCATCCTCCTGTGCAAATGAGAGCACTGTGCCCGAAGGGATGGGGGCAGATCTGAAGGTGTTTGTGGAAAAGAAACTTCTTGATGTGGAAAAATAAAAGAAATCAAGAGAAATTTCTCAAGGGTATTACTGGAGCTCAAGTATCCCACCAGAGCACTTTCTTAGCTGGATGTGAAATAAAAGATTGATTAAATGTCTTTGTTAATTCCCAAAGAAGAAGCCGAACAAATCTTATTGAAATAGAACACCACATCCCATACAAGCAGAGGTTCTGCTGACAGGGAGAGAATGGCTCTGTGCACCTGGTGGGGGGTTTCTCTATGCGAGCAGTGCTTGCTGTGATGGAGCAGCAGGGAGCTCAGCAGGGCTGCTCCTGGGTACAGGAAGGAGCAGCTTTCAGACTCTACTCCTGGCAGATCACATCCCCTCAAACAGGTTAGGAATTAAATAAAAAAATAAATAAATAGCAAAGAAACAGAAATAATACATTAAAAATCTAATGAAAATAACATTAAAGAAATAAAATAAAATACAGTCTTTTATATTCAGTACTGTCCAAATGTTCAAGTCTGACTTGGTTTTAAGGAAAAAGCTGTGCTCCACAAAAGCTGGGCACACCAGAAGTAACTCAACGCCTGATTCAGGTGCTAGCAGGCCCCAGTCAATTAATCAGCTTCACATCTATCTATGCGTACTAAGAAATCAATTAATAATAATCATTTACCCATTATACAATTACTTATGGAAATTCTTCCCAAACAGTGAAATAAATAGTATTTTTTAAAAATCTTGACATCATCACTCAGATATTTCTCCCCCCTTTGGCTTTGCGTGCTTTGCAGCACGAGCCTTGCTGCCTACTGGGGAACACTTCTCTTTGCTGACCCATGAAATGTGATAGAAAATAGCACAAGTCACCATGTTACTGAACTCAAACACAACCCTATATTGCAAATGTCTGAAAGACACAGAATCTCTCTCTACAGTTCACCCATCCTCGTGTGAACTAGTTCTAATTTTGCTTCTCACATTCCTGTCAGCAATTTCTAATATCTGAGACACTCCTGGAAAGCAGACATATAAAACACAAGTGTGTCCAAAGCAAATTGATTTTAGTATTACAAGGAAATATTAACTCAGTTTTCCTGAGCAACATTTAGCAGTGTGATGAACTGTGCAACAGGAGAGGTGAATTACAGAGAAGTATTCCATAGAACAATTATGTACACACACACATGTATGTATGCAAATATGTGTATATACATATGTGTGTGTATATAAATGAGAGGACATGTTTATGTATAGCTCTACATCTATATCCTCAGCTGCCATCTGAAGCTGAAGAGGAGCCTTCCATAAAACACCATGATGGAGATGGTTTACCAGGTTTTAAGATGATGATGATTTGGTATGGGCAACATCTGGGGACATTGTTAGTATTAACATACATGAATAGATAAGACAGGATGGTTTTTCCCAAAATTTCCCAATATTCAGGGAAGCATGATATTTGTTACAAATAGATGTGTAGCTATGGTATGTTCAGCCTTTATTTGATGCAGCTGGTGCTTCTGCACAATACTTTTCCTTTGAAATATTCCATGATTTTTATCTGTGTGTACTCCACTAAACTTGAGCAGTGTCAGTACTTTGATTCTGATACATTTATTTTCCCATTTAAAATCAGGTTTCTAAATTTAGATAATCTATTTGACTTCCATTTTGTCAAATTTGTCCCCAATTAATAGGGCACTTCAGGCTTGCAAAATGCAACCATATGCTAACAAACCTGGGTCTTTCTGTCACAACATCAATTAGAGAAAGTATTTCTCTTTCAAAAATAAATATGTATGTTCTTCTGTTCTTCTTGCAAAGCAATCTTATCAGAGTTGCTAGCAGAAAAGGACCTTGAATGTTGAAGAACAAAGGAAAACAGATAAATATGGAAATTGTAGGGAAAAAGTGTAAAGACTTTGTCTTGTTTTGAAGTTCAACTCTTCTAAAACTTTTTAGTTCACTTTCCCTGCCGACAGTGTTTTGAGATTCTTTGTTAAAACATCGATATGTGAGAGCTGGTGCCAGTTTCCTAACACAGATGTTTTGCTTGGAACCAACAAGTCAAAAATAAGGAAAATGAATGATTTCAATGGAATAGGACAGCCTGCAAGAGACCTAAACAGAATCATGGAATCATGAGCAGCTTGAGCCAATGTCACACTTCTCTTTCTGAGAAGAAATGTTCTGTACCAGGACCAGTTGCTATGAGCTATTCAATGCATCAAACAAAACATAGCTTGAATTAACACAACCCACAGTATTAATAACGGTATTCCTCACAACACCTCTACCTAGTGACAGTAGGGTCATTTTCCATCAGCATGTCAGGAAGCCTTCTGCTTATCTGAATTTTAAATTCTCGTTCATCCATTCAACAAGTACCACCTTCAACATTAATATCTGTCTTATACAAGATTCCGAAAAGTATCTCTGAGGGATAAAATAAGGATAACTTCCTTGTTCACTTATCATAAGAGAATCTCAGTGATTTAGGCCATAAATACTTTTGAGAGGTGAAAATGGCTGTGGGTGTCTTTGGTGCAGAAAGCATGGAGTTGGAAGCTTAAAGTCATACTAATACGAAGCAGGAATTACACACAATTATAAAAGTCCAGACAAGTTGGAATAAACCACCAATTCCACTTCTGCACGTAGAGTGAAATGAGATGAATATAACTGGTGACTGTGTTTCTGCTCCCAAAGTCCAGCTGAAGTTTCACATGGAAGAAAACAGCAGGTTTTTGTTTCACTGCCATCTGGGGAATATCTCCCCTAAGTTTGGTGACACATCCCAGAGCAAGTCCCCTGAAATCATAACTTCAGATGCAATAGTGAACAAGGAACGTAGGAAAAGTGCTAAAATGAATCTTATATCAAAATATTCTCTCTCCAGAAAAAGGGAACAACTACTGTTGTTAAATATTCTCTGCAAAGGTGACCTTCACAATTCTTGATGATTCTCTCCATTCACCTCATTGCATGTGCTGAAGTCTAATGAACATACAGAAGCAGGTATAAAGGAGAGGGTAAAGGAAATAAGAAATATCTCCTTAACACAGGAATCCCTAAAGCTGCTGAAAAAAACAGTTATCATAGAAAATACCTTCCACATAAAGCTTTGAAAGACATTTTTTTCTAAGCTCAGCATTTGGTCTCATCAGTTTCTACCCACTCACAATCTTTATCGTTATCTCTATTTCTATACTGTCATTTAACACAAAGAACACTTACAAGCATTTCAGCTGAAAAATAATTTTTCCCATTTTTTTTAATGCTTGTTTGCAGTGACATTTACATAACTCTGGAATAATACACCCAGTCCATGTAAAATGCAGCTTTGGAAACCAGGCAACAGCCTGACTGAGACAAATTCTGCTCTTAAAGCCCATGTATATTACAGACTTTCTACACCATTCAGACAGCAAGAAAACCAGACCTCATGAGAAGTATACAAACATGTCAATGCTATGTTTAAAGCAGATAGCAAAACAAAACTCTGCATATGCATTGACTTTTGGCACCACCTAGGAAGCAGTACATCAAGGCAAGAAATTTTCCTGAATCCCATTCCAAACTCATGGCTCAGTAATAGAATAGATCACATACCTGAACCAGGATGTATGTGCCCTAACCTGTCCTGTCCCTTCTGCAAGGGATTCTAATACAATGGAACAGTCATAAATAGAGAGCAATGCCATTGCTGTTGATTACCATTTTGTCATAAAAATCATTCACATAGATTTTTATCCTTTGTGTGGTCTTTTTTATTGGGAGGAGCTTTATATGTTATCACATCAACCTCTTTTTCACCTCTCTTTCTCAGAGAAAACATCCTCTGGCTGAGTGATTGCATTAGCACGCATACTGAGAGTACACACTCACTTGGCCCAGTCATGCTGGGGAAAGAGTAAAACCACAGAATTTAGCAACCCTAAAAATAAAGCAAACTGAAACCCTGCTTAGCACCAGCAGTTACAATTAACCAGGCTGAAAGAAGCAGCCTTGTCTCAGAATTATCTGAAGCCATTCAACGTTTTATATCACTGATCCAAGACATCAAATTTTAGTCTTTCCATTACAGCTTCTGCATAACATTCATGTGCCCTGTGGTTTATGGTTCTCCTCTGAACAGATGTTTTGCAAATCATAAATTAAAACATAGCTTTATTGCCTCTCATTTCTCTGACATTATTGGCCTTGTCATGGGGCCCAGACACAGAACTTTATGGCATGTACTAAGTCCCTGTTGGTTATTTGTTACACATAACTTCAGCTTAATAGCTTTGTCACCAATAACTTTTTCTTTTTTTTTTTCTTAACAAATTACAAAATTTCCCAGGGCTTACACCTGCAAAGCTAATTTATTAGCTCTTCTGAATAGCAGCAAAGTTCTCATTTGAATGCTTCTTGCTCGTGCCCATATTACTTTTAGATTTCACTCTCATGAAGAAATTCACTTTTCTGAGGACCACAACCTGCCTGCTTCCAAGCTACCTGTCAGGGTTCTCACTGAGTCTGCTTATTGCTTTCAATGCATTACATGTGTATTCCTCCTTATTAATACACCAAGTGAAATGTTTGAACTAGCTTGATCTTCTTGATTTAAGCAGCTACACAGGTTTTAGTATGTTCTCCCAGTTCAACTCCAACTGCTTGATCCTGTAGAGATATGCCAACAGCTAAAGATCAGACAGTGTCTTCAGACACTACTCACCTGGTACTGATTTCTGAGTCAAAAAATTGTGCATTCACATATGTACAGGCAGTTGAATTATTTGGTCTCTACTCTTATCATCCCTAGCTGACACTGGCTTAGATTAGCCATAAACAGACCAGGCATCTAACACATTGCCCAGTGTACCCCTCCAGGGTTGGAATGGGCAGCAAGGCCACAAGGAGACTGGAAACAGTGAGAAAGAAGTGAAAGGAAACAATTCCTCAAACCTTGCCAGTCAAAAGATACACGCAATAACTGATTTTATAGGGATGAAATCAACATATTTGTACTGAATCTAGTCTCTTATGTAAATGTCATTTCAGTGAGCCATTCCTTGTGCAGGAACAAAGTGTTAAACGCAGGGAAGGAGTGAAACTGGTTGGTTATGAGAGCAAATACTTTGTAGGAGAGAGATGTCCCTACCTCCGATTTCTTCTTTAAATTACTTTCCTTCAGCAGAAAAATATATGATATATATGATATATTCTATATCATAGAAAACTGCTGAAAGTTTTCCACACCTAGTTATGCAAGCTCTGCTTAATGTAAATAACTCACCCTACTTTTCACACCCATCTCAACAGGAATCTCTACAGAGAGAACAACACTTCAGATTCAAGTGTATTAGCTTCCTTGATCTAACTAGAATCATAGGTCAAGAATGAACACAAGAGGGAGAACAAACCACACATTTGCAATGTTTGCAGCATCACATATCTGCAGCAGGCTGAGGTAATCCATGAGGCATGCTACAAAGAGCAGGGCTGAGACTGCATAAATTCAGATGATCAAAGCCAAGTAGAGGTATTTTGGTTTTTGTTTCCACTTCCTATCTGATTCTGAAAATACGAGTGATTGATTCTTATCCTTCTTGCATTTAAATCAAACACAGATCTCTAAAACTAAGATTTTACTCAGAAGTTCCTCAGCCAACTAGCATAAAAAGAAAAGAAATGTGGTCTACCAATCCACCTTAAATCAACAACTCCAATTCTTATTTTACAAAACGTGTCCAGATTATGACTTGAAGTAAATCAGATATAAATCTATTGCGAAGTCATATCTTCAGATGTCAGGATGGTTCAGCTACTGTAACTGAACTTTAAATTGCACTGTTCTGATCTGAACCAGAACTGTGTGCAAGCAGAACCTCTCAAAGGCATGATCATCCTGGAAGTATTTGCTCTAGCACATCTTTCACATTTCCATGCAGTCATACAGAGGCATCTGTTCTTAACTCAGTCCTTCCCAAACAGCGATGCACACAGATGAAGATGAATTCAACTTCACTAACATACCTCTTGAAAGTCATGCTTAGCTACTAAGTGTCTACAAGGTACAGTTCTACTGTTCTACAGTTCAACTATTCCTAGCTTATATAGCTTATTTTAGTACTGATTTATAACCACACGTGTTACTATCTTAAAAAAAAATTATACTATTGCAAAAACCACAAATGAATTGAAATGAAAAATGACACGCAAAACCAGAAGATAGTATCAGCTCTGCAGCTGTTATGTTAATATGATTGAAATTCAAAACCATTCTGCCATGGCATTAATATTGGTTGGTCTTCATTTCCGGTGTGATTGGTCCCTGACCGTGAAAGATTTTTATTATGAGAGCTTTAATTATAGTATAAAACAAATATAAGAGAGCTTATCTTAGCCTAGCCAATGACTACCATATTTCACCCCTTAAGTGTAGGCTAAAGTCTTATTTATTTGACCTAGCTCATTCCTACTTATCCAAGATACTAATTTTATCATCCTTTAAAGTGCTTTGGGATGTATTGCATGAAGGGCAAAAGGGGAGTTTGATTTTGATTGATTACATGTTAATTTGCATAATCCCCATAATGCAAATCAGTAAAATTTTCATTGGAGATAATAGATGTTAAGCACATTATGCAAGGTTTATATTTTTTAAAATTGCTTGTAAAAATTATTTATGGCATCATAAAATAGGACAGATAAAATTGGCACCTTGCTGTAGAAACAGCTCGAGCCTACTCAATTTTGCAGTTTTCAAGAGCATACCATGTAATAATGCATGAAACACGCACAGGACAAAAAAATAAATTACATTAAAATGTGCACTACAGTAATTTTTCATTTCTTACAACTGTATTTATTGCCATTTTTTTTCTCAGGCTGAAGACCTGTCTGTTCTACCCCTGGCACAGGGGTGGACAGATAAGACCGGCTTTGAACAAGTTGCAGTATTTACTGCAGATAGTTCACATGTGCTCTGCATTCTCCCTTTATGAAACCATAATATACTCACAAAATACAAGAAGAATGGATGGCCAGAGAGCAGTTCCAAAAATGTGGTGGCTTCACTTATTCACTCTGCAGAACAAGTGAAGATTTAGAAACATTTTGGTTAAAAAAAAGAAAACAATCAGTCCAAAGCCTGGCAGATCCTGAGCCACTCTTCCATTCACTCATGGCTGGTCACCAAGCTATATTTCTCTTTGTCCCTGTGTACTTTTCCCTGCTAATCAAAACCTGCAACCCTGTCTATTTTATCCACTGATTATAAATTTTAAGCAAGTTCTCGGCTGTGCTAGGTAATCTACATTTCTAGACCAAAGCAGAAAGCTGAATCAGGAATGCTTCAATGCAATCATTTGCTACAATGCGCATCAATGGACTTCATTATCTGTATGCATTCAAATCTTCATATTGAGATTGAGTATCAGGCTTTGTAGGCAGGAGGGTTTAAACTACAACCTCTAGCAGGAGAAATTTCTTTCATTTTCATCTGAGCAGCACAAACCTGGTGTAAACAACAAATTGTACAAATGCCCTTGAGTAAAGGAGAGAACAACACGGACAGCAAAATGCTCTCCTTTACAGTCAGACGTAGTGTGAACGATGCGAGTAATCAGGGGTATAAAGAAATAGAGATCAATCACGACTCTTACAGAAACACAGCTAATAAATGCACACTTGGAATTCATGCTGATCTCTTTGAAAATATGTGAAAATATTGACAGAAAAGATACAAACTTTAAGCCAGTCCAAATATTAGTATTGTGCTCCTTTCTCCGTGTGCTGTAACAGACCAGGATCAAACCTCCTCCTGAGTTCTGCCAGAGCTGGAATTCATACAGAAGTGAATTTTACTTCTTTTTTAATTCCTGGACTTTCTTGCTTAGGTACAGCTTTATGTTACACAGTATTATGTCACCGTTGGGAACAATACTGCCACTTGAATTAGTACCACAGAGTTACTGAGAGGCCCTCACTAACTGCTCCTGTTATACGTTCATTTGCATTTTGCTGAACTTAAACCTCAAAGTACATAATTCAGCTGAAGTACATAAAAATTAATCTCCTGATTATCAGCTTTCAAGAAACACAGGTGTACAAGTACCGGTGGAGCATATCATGGGAAAGTAACCAAATGCACGCAAAATAATACAATATACAGAACTTGGCTTCTATGCCCCATTTCAATTCAACTTTTATAAGTAAAAATTATTTGGATAACTATCACTCAAATTTGCATATTTTTGTTTATTTGGAGAAAGTCTGCTTAAGGGGGCCCATTTTGTTTTGTAAATGTATATATATGTGTATATATATATATACAGCTGTACATATAGATATATATCACAGAGAATACCTCTCAACACAGAGAACTTTTTACTTCCATGAGTTTTGGAGCAGTTCTATCATATCACATATATCTGGATTCTAACATTCATATGTATCCATTTTATCTTAAATGCCCCCCCAAAAAATAGAAGTGTATAAAAATATTCTCTTCCAGCAGTGCCAGCTAAACTCATTAAAACTGATGGTAACATTTCTAGTTCTTTACTGTCAAGCAATAGGATGTGCAGATAAATTGCGGTTCTGGAAAGTTTTTGTTGTCACTTCTTTTCAGGCAATATTTAATGGATTTATGTTTCTACTTACTGAAAGTTACTTTCTAATTGATTATAACCAGGTAAGCTATTTCAGGCAGGCCATTCCTCCAACTTTTTAGAAAGAGTATGAAAATTACTCAGTAGCTGAGAGTTACAACATTTTGCATATCCTGTAGCTGAAATAAAGAAAGAAAAAGGACTAATTTGACAACGGCAAAACCTGTGATATTATTTAAGAAGCTCATTATATAAAGCATTCAACTTGCTCTTTGAGCTCAGCCGAAGCTTTCTGCTGGCTTCCCGCACTTGTTAAGGCTTTTTGCTACAAACTAAAGAGCTGGCTGTCTAATCAGTTATTAATAAGGCTGTTCTCAGCTTATTTGGCAACTCTATATAGACGGCAGCATAAAAACAAAAAGAAGATTTCAGTTAAAAAATCACCGTGTTTTCTGAGAAGAAAAAAAAAGTTTATCAGTTTCATTTCGAGAACTTAATATTTATGAGTTTAAATTAAGATTTTTCTACATACATTTCCACACACAAAAAATACTTCCAAGCAAACTATGAATGAAAAAAAAAGGTCAGAGCACTCAAAAGATTGTTCTAATCTTTCTCTTCGTGTCACTGGATTTTGAATAAACGCATGTGTGTTCATGCTGATGCCACTAAGCAAAGGAATTGCATCTGTGCAAATGACTCATGTCAAGGGCATGACTACTTGCTACCTTACTCAGGACTGAAAGTATCTGCAAGCTATGCTCAGAAACCACCAACAGAGTTACCCACCTGCATGGGGCTCCTAGGGGAGGATGCTCTAAAACATGGCACAGGGATGTGATTTCTTTTGAAGTCAGGGGCGTTTTGCCACAGACTTCAGAAAGTAAAGGATTGAAAAAGCTTTAGAGAAGATAATTCTTATTATTTTCTGAAATCCCACCTGCATCGCCAAAGATCCGTTGTGACAGTTGAAAACTAACCATCATGTTGATAAAAGCTTTCCTGGAGACGTTATCTTTCAAAATGCCTTTCCTCCCATTTGCAGCAATTTCCCTTATTTCACAGCTCCAGCACAAGGCTCTGTGGGGATCTCATATCTCTCCCCAACTCTCTTCCCTCTCTCATGTTCATTACTCCTCAAAACCTTAAAAATGCATTAAGTCCACTTTACAAAAGCGCTTATAAAAAAAAAGTTAGAAATCTCCTATATCTGAATGTTTGCAATCGAATTATGATGAATTTTGGTAAAATATATACAGTGAGAGAAAACACGTCAATCAGCTCTCATTTTCCAGAATCAGTGCTTCTGATGCTTGTAATTCCTGATGGAATTATCATGGGACTCGGGCACCAAGATGGCATTGGTCTGGATTGATCATTACAGTACCCTTACTCTGATCTAACCATTCAGATACTCTTTCCTAATGACTGATAGATTTAGTTAATGTTGTCTTAAACATAAGCCACAGAATCCTGATCTTAATGTTAAAATGTATTGTAAGTTCTGAAGCTGAGCTTGATGCAGAAGCACAGGTCAAGTTTCATTTGTCTTCTGACTGAAAATCTTGGGAAGCGAGGAGGGCCTCCTTTATGAAGAAATTAGAGAATTTCAATACAGATATTATAACACTAAATGGATTTTACCAGAATACATTACAGTCATTAAATAAATCACTGTTAAACAGAGAAAAAAAAGGAGACTTTGAAAAGAAATGTAATTCAATGCAACTTCATGACAGAATCAATTAATCAACTGACTGTAATTTCAGACACTTGTTATAAAGCCCATACGGGAGGAAGAAGACACAGATCCATGAAATATTTCATCATTATGTGAGAGTGTGGAGAATAAATTTTGCAAAGAAAGATCATTAGCTTGGGAATTGTCCATATCAAATATCCAATTAAACATGGCAAAAGTACAGAGGAGGAGAGGGCTCTTTCTGAAGTTCACTCCAACCCACATTATGCATGTGTGCAATCACCTTGAGTCACACTTAGAGGAGAATGAGGAGAAATGTAGAAACGTATAGAAAGTCTGATTTCTGAGGGGAAAAAAAAGAATGCTTATTGTGAGCACTGAAAAGAGCAAATCTCATCCTACACCTCAGTCTTCACTGTAGCTTACATTGTACTCCTTTCACTATTGGAGTTGCCTTTCATGCTTTTAGATTCATAAAGAAATAGACCACTTCATGAATGTTCATGAGTCAAAGGTGGAAATAAAGCCGCAGGCAGAATCTCTCAATATGGGCAGGCCTCTTTAGTGCTACTGGTGTGTTTTTTTAATCTTGCGAAATAGTTTGTGAAACCAACTGTACAGTAAGTCAATAAGATGACATAAAATGTTGTTGGGTGTAAATATGTAAAAGCAAGCATGGCTCAAAAACACATCGATGTGCAAAACACAGCAAAGAGACTCTGAAATTATCAAGTAAAAGGATATAATGTGAGACTTCTCCAAAGCCATGGGATGAGAAGAAACCTACTGGACATGAAAGAAAATTTGCCTTCTGGAGTTTCCTGAGTCAGGACCCGCTGAATTATTGCCTTTTCTTTTTCTGCAAAGTATCGTGTTCATATTTAATCACAGCTATGGTCTTGGATAAATCACAGCTCTATGGTTTTGCTTCCTATCCCAGCTGTACTTTTCATCTAGATTGTTTTTTCATTTTCTTGTTTAATTACATCTTTTTTAAAAGTGAGGAAGGAAAAACCATCACAGTTCAAAAAAGCATTGATAACAGAAGAACTGGCTTGTGGCAGAAGCTGAGTAGGTGCAAAGGCACATAGTTCTTAAGCTGTGTATGTAATTCCTCTTCAAAATGTTCACTCATATAATTTCATGGACAATGCATATGTCCCCTATCAAACTGAAGCATTTCAGTTTCTAAAGCATCTGCAAAAAAGTGCTACCATTCCACAATAAACAAATAAAAAATAATAATCAAATGAGGTTATTCCTTGCTAAATTTATCTTCAGTTTTCTAATGAAAATTTCTTATGATCTCCGAGTCCTAGAAATACAGACTGATAATAACGTTAGGCATGACGTTAAAAAATTTCCTTCTGAGACACAGGCAATTTTAAAAGTATTTTCCTAAGGTGAAATCAAATGTTAGCTATGGAAGAGGAAATTTATCCATTTGGCTAGGAAATCAGCTTTTACTTTGGCAGCCTGCTTTGTGCTGCTTTCTAAACACTAGCATCTGGAACATAAAGAGAAGAGACTGGAAAAGATAAATAGGGTAGAAACAGCTTAAGGTCTTTGTAAAGATTAACAAAAGATTTATTTCTTGAGGGTAATGTTCCTCTTTCTTTTACTGAAACAAGAGTTTGATAACCTCTCATTGTGCATTTGATAAATTACATCTTACAGTCATAACTAAAACGAGTAAGTGAAAAATATAAAAGGCTAAAGTAAGGTCTACTTGTCTGAGTGTTCAATATGAAATATCTCAAAGACACTCACGAAGTAGCATCTTAAGTATTTTTAATTATGGAAGTGAGGATGAACTGTGATACAGTGATGTTATAACAACAGAAGAGAAAGATTCTGCTGCCCCTTTCAATGGAAAGTATCTATCATATGATGAAGCCCAATCCTTCTGACACGGATTATTTCATTCTACAAAATTCATCCCAATTCTATATCAACATAGAGGTAATGTCCATCAGGCTGTGATGCTTCCATGCTCTATGGAGCAGAGATGCCCACTCACCCCGATGTCACTGGAACAGGTTCTGCATGTTCATTGCAAGGGAGTTGGAGTAGATGACATTTAAAGGTCCCTTCCTGCACCAAGGGTTATCTGATTCTGTATTCTGTATTTCTGAGGGACACACAGGGGCCCTGGGGTTGTAATGCTCAGCCCACACCCAACAGAGCTCTTCATTTCAACTTCTGACTACACAGTATTGTTCTTATATGTAAAACCCCTATTTACAGCAGATTATTAGAAGAGTATTTGTTGCAGAAGTCACAGAGGCTTTGCACTTGCTCACAGCACAGCCAAGAATATCTGCACAGAAACTGCAGTCTACAGTTCTCTACTTAGTTTCAGAACTCTTACTATATATCTATATACTTGAGGCATATAAACGTCAAACCCTGACGGAGAAACTCCATGGTTCATGGAGCCGTAAGTAAGAGATATGCTTTTGTACTTTAGCTTTTTCTTTTAATGGTCCATATACCAAAAGGGGTCCAACTGCAAGGAAGTTCTATAAAGGCAGACAATGATTCTGTTATATGTGTGAATCAATCTTTGTTTTATTTATTTTATTTTATTTTATTTTATTTTATTTTATTTTATTTTATTTATTTTTATTTATTTTTAGAGGTTGCACGTCTGCTTTGTTTAGTTATTTATCTTCTTCCAGGTAGAAAAGTTACTGTAACATCTGGAGGGAACTATCTCATCTGCTCAGCAAATGGCAGGTCATGTAAAGCTTGGGCCCAAAGAACAAGGTGTAAGGATTCGGTGGGCTCTGAGGAACCTGGGCTTCTAAATTTCTTCTCAGTTCACATTTCCTTCACATCTCTACATTCTCTGTAAAACCTAATCAGTTGCAAGAGCCGAAACAGCGTATTTTTTAAAGGTATATCAATATGAATTTTATTCAATGCTGTGAGGCTATGAATTATTAAAGCTGTAGACCTGCAGTCTAATTCTCTTCCAGAACAGTTTATCCCTCATTCTGTACTTAACACCATTATAGGTAATAAAAGCAATTTAAATTTCTCAAATTGAAGAGAACAGGGAAATCTCACTGGGTCACTTATGGATATGTTCAAAGTAGAAGGCCCTTTATGAGGCACACTGAGACCTTTGGAGCTCAACAAAATTGATCCCGTATCACAAACACTTTAAATTGATGTATCTCCTGCTACCCACTTTTAATGAAGTAATTGTAAAAAGGGCATCCTACTTTATTAAGCATTAACCTTGTTCACTGTTAGCTAAATCGTGAGATCAAGGAACTTGAAGATATACAAAGCAAAACGTATTGCTTTAAGAAATGACGTGTGATTGTTTCATTACCTAAATTGACATTATTACAAAAACAAACAAACATCTTCACAAAAAGACAGTCTGTTTTTTTCTGTCTTCTTCAGGAGTGTAAAACAAGAGCACAAAGTAAAATGTCTGCAGCTACTTTGCAAAAGCCTCTACAGAACAGATGTTCAGTGCTTTCTTTGTAGATCTTGCATCCATACTTCAAGAATACTGCAGGAAGGGATTGATAACATTTATATAACAATAATATTATCGCTGAACCAAAAAATAAATTCACTTACTAGATTTTAACTCTGGTAAAATATAAGCAAAAGAAAATAAAAGAGCATAAAAAAATTTACATGGGACACGCAGCAGATAATGAAGTAGCAACAGCAAGAGAGGAAGGAACAGATCCTGGAATCTAAACTATGGGCGTTGGAGTTCCTTGGATATATTTTGATGCCTTGAGTTATATTCTCCTTGAGATATCAATCAAAAGAGAATCCACACTATAGATCCTAGAGGCACAACTCCAACTACGGATTCACATACTTGTCATCATAATTATGTCAGTACCTTTAGAGGTTGTAAGTTCATCAAGAGAATATAATACATTTAATAAACAAAATTTGCATATGTATCATAGATGATTCATTTGGATGCTGCAAAAAAAGCTGAAGACTCTGTCTATGGATGTCTCTATTTCTGAACAAAGAGGTTGATGATTGCTTTCTCATTGCATGCCTACTTCTCCATTTCTTTATATGAGTTCTTTTACAAATGAGATCAATGTCACTCTGCACCTCAGCCACCACTTGTTGACAAGTAGAAATAAACCCATGTAAAATACAGAAAGAAAAATAAGGTATTAATGTTAATGTATTCAGGACAAAGCTGTCATAATTCATGAGACGGTTTTTTAGCTAAGTTTTGTATTTAATAATAGTATCAGAAAACATTAATTCCAGAGAAGCAAAATAAGAAGCAAAGGGAAAAAACAGAGAAAGTGACAATCTCATTATTATTTAAAGCAGATTTTATTTTGACAAGAAAAAACTCCCATCATCCCTACCAGTATTAACCACAAATTTACATATAAATGTGTCAAGCAACAAATCATCTTGATTAAGAGCAACACAGAAAAACTTAGTAAAGAATTAGATCCTTCTTATTCTTTTAGAAAGCAGTTAAAATTATGTATCCCTTAAAACATTCTGGCTTCTAACAAGTTTATTTTAAATAATAAAATAAACAATTAACTTTGTGTTAAGTATCAAGTCAGTTTCTACGCTTCTATACGCTTCTTGGCTTGTATCCAACTAACAAAAATGTAGGAATAATATGAAAGTCATTTACATTCCTTTGTGAGACAAATAACTAAGTCACAGCTTAGGGTAATGGTTACTCTTCAGGGCACACGAGATATCTGAGGCAGGCAGAAAATGAGAGCTCTGACTCTCCCCATGCCCATGGAAACCTTTGGTAAGTGCTTTCCCTCTCAGCCAGGTCATATACCCCTGAGCTGTAACACAAGATACTAGCACCATATTTCCTTTCCATTTCCTACATTTCTAGTTTTTGGGGGGAAACCCTGCAGGCATGTAAAAAGTCACACTTAACAGGAGCACATTTTGATGCCTTTAAGAAGATCCACAGAATGCCAGATATTGTTTCCTTTTCATCTAATGCTCATTATGTCGAGCTAACAGTAACATGCAGTCTGTAAGTGAGCTGCCACAGAACTGCAGCCCTTCACTGCAGACCTATTTTCTTGCATAAAGAAAAAATCTGCTGGTTCAAATGTTCACAAAATACAAAGAGGGGGGATTTTACATAAGCACAGCACACTTCCCCTCATCTTTCTATTACAGCACAACATTGCACTGGGTTTTTCTTTTATAGAAAGATTATAATTCACGTGTAGGACAAGGCTATGAAAACACAATCCACCATCCTTATTAGTGTTATGAAAGGGAAAGGCATATTTTCTTAGCATAGAGTGTGCTCTGGAATAGCTATCGATTCCTTTATTGCTTATCTGCTTGTTACTAAGTAATGATTCTCGTACAATGGGATTATGGAACCCACTGAACCTTGACGAGATTTCTAAATATTTTTGACAGATTATTTGTAAATCAGAATCAGCAGCAAATAGGTTGTCACAATGCAGAATGATATCTGCAGTAATGATGTCATGAAAGAGGAGTGTTCAGATCCCCCTTTCCCCTGGCTGTTGTTCAGCACTGCTGCATAACCCAGGCCCTGGTTCACAAGGAGATTACTGACTCTTGAGAAAGAGCCATGGGAAAGTTCAGGGCAGAGCCATGGAGCTGGGAGAGAAGGAATACTGATGGAAAAGTCATTGGGATGGAATAATCAGCCACTCCAGGACTCAAAATAAATAAACAAATAAAAAGATAGTTGGAAAGAGAGCATGAAGAAAAAGTCAGCAACACAAAGTGAGCCTGCTCTAAAATGATCTCCATCCCTACTTGGCTCACCTCTGACTGCCAGCAAGGATGGCATGGGTGCCCTCCTGGAGGAGGTAAGCATTCCAGACTCAGCCCAGCAGCCCATTAGTCTCAGCTCTGCTGCGTGGATCAGTCAGTAAACCCCGGCCCTGCACTCTCAAGTTGTGCACAATTTCCTAAGCCATTTTTAGTGTTAATTTCTGAAACCATTTTTCAGTCTGATATTGTAAATATCAGATCTGATCAGCACTTACAGACCAGTGGCATTCTCTGTTAGGGTTGTATAGAGCCTAATAGTCCTGGTGGGGCTGGGAGGTCTGTGTATGTCATGCCAAAGCTCTCCCCAGTATCAGAAATACCTCTACAGATGGGGATGAGTTCACAGGCACAGTTGCCACTTACTTATGCAGACGCATAACCCCATGTATAATTAAGAGAAGAGAATTACAATCTACATCATTCATGAGAAGGAATGGAGAAGAAAAAAATTAAGATTTTTAAAATGCATCTTGAAAGAGTTACAACTTCGTTAAGAGTTTGTAAGTCAGATGAAAACATTTGTAACTTCTCCTTTCCAGAATTACAGTACACAAGTGCCAGATTTACTTCACATTTTCAGTCCACTGGTGCATGAATTATGCTCATTAATCTTCAATCTGAGAGCTTTATTACTGTTTGTTAGATGGGAACTGAAACTTAAAGATGCTATAAATTAGAGTACAGCAATGGTTCGTAATTGTTGCTTGTATTTGGTCTAAAACTAAGTCACATTCAACATCTGCAGAAGTATCTGCATTAATGTGCCAGGACTCTTCTTTGTCAGATACAGTGTAAGCAATATTTGAGGCTTAATGTAAGTAGTCGTGTCCAAAATTTAGGGCTGTTTTCTTGCCAGAGGCGACAAACACAGGATGTTCTACCAGTGATTGTAAGCAGTGAAGATACTCCAAGTATGTGTATCTGGAAAAAAGTATCTATAACAACTTATCTACTTTTGCTGAAGAAAACTAAGGTTTGCATTTGTGTTGCAGTGATGTTACCCACCAAGGGTTGCCAAGAACTGCTCACATGGGCACACATAGGTACAGATGCCATCCTCAGGCTTTGCCTGCTACATGTTGAACAGTGTGTTTATGAGTCTGTTAACTTGAAACTATATAGATAAAAAAGTAAAGAGATATGAATTAATTCTTTGTTAAAACTGATGAGTACTTCTACTTGTGTCGTGAAATATCTTCTATCCAGAATGAACTAAAGGGTATGGTATTAAAGCACAGAGCATTCTTTCAGAGGACTACTGATCTGTGCCTGTTAATTTTGCTAAGGAAAAACACATAAGTGGTTCCCTTCTGAGGACAAAGCTAAATCAAGTCATCTCCGGAGCAGTAGAGTTATGTAGTTTTCCTTTTTTCATATGTAAATCATAGAGATAAAAAAAAAAACAATAATGTTTATAGTTTCCATTGTGCTCCCCTGGCATGGTAATCGTCCTACCATTACAGAGAACAGTTTAACTTCCTTATTTCCAACTTTGTGTTCTAATTCATAGCATGAGCTTTCTATTCATTCATTTTATGAATTTTCTTACCCTGATTGTTTTTGAGTGGGTGTTATTTCACTGATCATTATAATCTATCTGAACGTGACATTCAACTGAAATCTACTTTTACTGGAAGAACAATTTATACCCATACTGAAAAAGCTCAGTATATGGAGAAAGCAATGGTTAAAAGAAAAGTGATTGTCTGAGACTTTCCAGGAATGGACTGTTCCTTAGACTAATTTATGGGATAGCAATAGCAACATGATCTTTATCCATTTCAGCCTGTTGCAGTACCAGTTTCTAATATTCTCAAAGCTTCAGGGATTTTATTCTTCAATAAATCTTAAATTTTTTGAAAGATTATGTCCTGGGTTCTAATCATTGGATTTGATAGCCAGTTTGATTACTCTGCCTGGCTGAGGTGATCGCATGAGAGGTCTGATGATGAGACTGGTACATCTCTAGGTAGGTGTTACTGAAAGTGCTACCTATTTATGCCATCTCCTTGAAAAATGTGAACTGGTCACATTTATTCAAGGAAAAGGCATAAATGGGTAATAAAATCAAAAGAAATATTGTTTCAGTAACTACAGAAGATGATCAGCTTTTTAGAGCAACACGTCTAACAAAGAAATACAGTTTCCTGCTGGCAACCTTGCACTTGCAGTTTTCAAGGACAAAATTCAAGTAGCTCATCTACAGATTTAAGTCATTAATCAGAGAGATATGATTTTATGGAAGACGTAGTCTATACATTGACAATTTTCTTCCTGTTGGCACAATGATGAAACAGTAGATTTAAAAATATAAAAGCTGCATTCTTCATAAATAAAACTTGACTAAACCAACTGTTCAGTGATTCAAGCCAGGTAGTCTTTATATTACCTACATTAGAGAAATGCACACTCTCTTTATCTCTCAGCTGCAAAAAAAAAATCTGATTTTTTCACTGTATGGATTAACCATTCCAGACAACCACAGAGTCAGACAATGATTTCAGTTTCAAGATTTGATATACTATAAAACAGCAAGAGATTTCTTGTCTGTTCATTTTGTTTAAAAACAAAAACAAAACAAAACAGGCTCTGCTGTACAGAATGCTATTCCCAGTCTGAACTGATTCTTCTTAAAGTGCAAGCAAAGCTGTGGTTTCCTTGCATTGCTGACTTCCCTGCAAACTTAGTGATACCATTTAGAAAACAAAACAACAACATTTCACACTCTCAGCAGAAAATGAAGCAGAAGATGAAGAATAAGTGCCAGGAGATTTTGGAAGGTTAAAAGAATGAGTGTTACTGCCCTCCTGCCTAGAAATAGTCAGGATATAACCTGCATAACTTGCTCCAATAACCAATGCTATTTTATAAAATAGCAGATGATCGGTTATAGTCATCTCAGAAACATGTACAAAAGGAGCTCAGTAAGAACTGAATAGATCATTATCAGTACATAGTGTTTTACTACCTACATAGAATGCTCTCAGCTAAAAGACACCCAGTTTAAGACAAAAGAGCTCTAAAATGTTTCAGCGCTGAAGCAAACTCACACTCTAGGACAGTGGAGAGATAGGACAGCCCTGTGAATGGCCCGGGGCAGCAAACCTCACTGAGCCCATCCCCCAACTCCAACCCACCCCTACAGCGGGCTCCAGGCTCCAAGTCTGAATTTGCTCACTGGGATCACCCAGAAAGCATTTATCCAGGTTTGGACATAAAGCTTCCCTAGGAACATCACTGCCCCGTGGAAAAACTATGTTTGCCACCTTGACTGGCTCTGCAGAATGAGTATTGGCTGTGTCAGAAACACTAAGTCACAGATACAGGTAGAAAATGATTACATAAAATTCATCTGATAAAAATGAATTTTAAGTATAACCATCAGTGCTTAAATCAATGTATAAAACAAGAACTTCCTGAGGAGGTTTTTAAGAATTAGATTTTGGATCAGAACTACAGCAGAGAATGAAGAGAGAAAGTGATTCAGGAAGAAGTGACAAAAGGAAAGTCCAGTCTAAAACAAGAGGCAAAGGATGACATTTGGATTTCCTCTATCTGGCTGAATGAGAAAAGCAAAGAGCTGGGCTACATTAAAATTGAAATTAAAGCTCGGAAATCTGCATTCCTGTTCTGGAAAAAGCAGATCTCTAAACACCTGTAACATAATATTACTTTTCCGTTTCTATTCAGAAGCCAAATAATTTTCTCATTTATATAGATGAGTCCATGACAGATTTTAAACTATACCTCCTATATTTTCAAGATATATTTAATAATTAAAATATGACTGTATGCTACTAAATGTGCTTTCTCATTCCTTAACATCTCCTTTGGCAACTGGCAGTAAATTTCCAAAGAGCATTCATTTATGAAATACGACATTAACTATGCTGCCTGAATATGTGATCACCACACACCTTCATTTCTTTCTGGAGTGGAGCTTTGCACACATTTTAAGAAGATGTCTAGTTACAAATCTGTTAACTAAAGAACGCTTCCTGACACAGCTGATTTCCCAAAAGAATTATGATTGTTTGAAAGTGAATTGAGCTTGTGCGTAACTTTCAGTGTAAGAATTCATATTGTCAAATCACATGGCTGGGGGAAAAGAAAATAAGGTTAAGAAAAAAGACAGTCACACATTCAGATTTGCCTTCTGACTCCACCTCTTGAGAAACACTTCAACACATTCTCTACAGTCACCCATCACTCTCTCGGTTACTCTGTGGCAACTGATCAGCACATGAATAGAATAAAAGGTACAGTAGGTGTCAAAACAAACTCCAACAGAGCTAAATTAATCTAAAAAAACAGCTTTTTTGTTATTATTTTTTATGTTTGTTCATTGCCAGAAGGCTGTAAGTGTGCATACCATATCTGAATTCTGCTCTTCGAACGACCAAGAGCAAAGCTACATACTTGACCGTTGGTTCAGAGTCTCTAACAAAGGTATCAGAGGTGAGGTAACAAATGTCTGTCTGACAATGTTATAAAACCTTTTACATTTTCTTGAACCACAAAAAGGCTCTCCTGAGAATTGTATTCATTATGCTGAGAGAATTTTCTGTCCAACTTCAGGTTGTATTCTGTTATTGGATCAGGTCAAGCTGAATGCAAGTTTTGGTTTTCAATCATCCAAGTTTCCATGAATTATACCATTTATATCATTCTTTTAATTTTCCAATGAAAGAAGGTGTAAGCAATGCACAAAGCTGTGCCATAGAATTTATATTTCTCTGCTCATTTCTAAGTCTCCTTTTCTCTTTCCTTAAAACTAAATAAATAATCAGATTTGTCATATCAATTAACACTAATTGATTGTGTGCCCCGGTGGCGCAGCGGTAGAATTGCCGCTTGTAACACCAGAGGGCCCGGGTTCGAATCCCCCCTGTGGCACAAGGGGTAGAAGTGCCGCTCTGCTACACAGAGGGCTCGAATTCCGGGAGTTGGACTCGATGATCTCTAAGGTCCCTTCCAATTCGCACAATACTAAGATACTATGATGATACTTATCACATACATCAGAAATCCAGAACTTAAATGGAAAACTTTCTTGAACTAAACCCCTATTGAATATATATTACTGTTAGCACAAGATAAACTTTAAAATGGTCAAAGAGTTGAAACAGTGCTATTAAAATCAGAAGTGTATTTCCCACTTTTCCTTATACAAATAGATACATTTAATACACAGAGGAACAATTCCAGTTCTAGAACAAACCGCCTATCCTTCCCATTAAGGGTAAGTGGGGAGAATTTCTGAATGTTTCAAGTCTGAGCTTCACAACATCAAATTTTCATTTCTTCAATGCAGTTTATTTATATTTAGTTTTATTATATCTTTAGGGCCTGATCAAAGTTAAATAAAAAAATAAACAAGTAGTGCATAGCATCCAATTACGGCTCTTCAAAGGCCTGTTAAAGTTCCATGGCGCTTTTAGTTATTTCAAGGTGATCAAAGTTATCATAACATTTCAGAATTCTTTATAATTTGGGTTTAAATTAAATAGAATAGGGTATAATAGCGGTGGATGGAATGTGATTGCAGATTATCGTTAAAGATCCACCAAGTCATAAAGGCAACCACAAAGTAAATGTGGAATTACGCGAATTGTGCAGAATACCCAAGTTGATGGGTAAGGCCTTCTCCCAAAGGTCGACAGATGTCCCTTTTACGTCAAAAAATGGATTTAACCACCTTACATGTTTAAAATGTATTGTGGATGCAGCACCATCAGAAGAACAAAGCAAAAGGAAAACAGTATCTTCTATTTTTAAGACATTCCAAGTTTTCTGACATTGGGAACTAGTTGTGAAGATTGCTTACTAATCTTTTGATCAGAGCAAATCTGATAGGAAAGCCAATTTTCTATCCCTTGAGAAACTTTTAATGATTTTTTGCAGCTTGCCAGTTTGGATATGACAACCTTATTTCCATTGTTCCTTGTTTAACAACATACTCATTGCCTGCTTAGAGATCCTGCTGCATTGTAATGGCTATCAATTTTGATACTGATGTAAACCTAGAAAATCTGTAAATTGTTCTTGCAGTGAAAAGCATATCGAACAAATCACCACACATCTTTTTCTTTCCTTTTTTCCTTCTTTTTTTTTTTGACAGTGTCAGTCTGTAATCATTGTGATACTAACAGTCATGAAGTAAATGCTTGCACATCAAGCACAGAATTTATCTGTAGTGCCTCCTAACAGGTTTATAATGGCAGCTATGACAGAGCCTGCCTAAGTCTGGCATTACAAACATCCGCAGTGTAATAATTCTGCTGTGTGCTGACACTTCTGAAAGCCAGTACCTACCACACAGATTTGTATCTCCCAGTTTTGGTTTTTTTTTGCCCAAATGTTAAGTATCTCACACTGCAAAAACATCACCTCAATTGCATGAGCTATAATTTTATGAGGGAGTCTGTCATCAGACAGAGCTACAGAAAAAGCATCAGAAAAAAAGAAGGCAATTTGATGTTATTGACAACCAGATGTTATGGATTATGCAAAACTCTATGATGCAAAGTATGGGTAATGTTCTGTTATGCACAGCAGCACCTCCATCTAAGCAAAGTTTAAGAGCGAGACTGTGACTTCACACACATGCCTGCCAAAGGCAGCAGTGAGCCAAATGAACAAGGTCAGGAGCAGCCTGCAATGAAATTACATCTCCTAACAAGGTTTGCACAGATTTGTACCGAGCTTTTCCTTGCTCTAAATACAGGGGAGCATTTTCCTTCTGATCAAACTACTCTTGCCAGAAAGTAAAAGTACTTCAGTGACTCCCAGACTATTGCCATGTGGCCCGCACAGACAGCTAGAATCAAGCGGTCTCAGGACACTCTATGCATAAAGTCTAGGTCTAAAATCACACCATCTAGGTTTTGGGGAAAGAAACAGCACTTCTTGGCTCACAGCACAAAGAAAAGGAACATCACAAGTTTCTGATGTATGGGGTAGCTGCTGCTGCTGAAGGGAGGCAACTCTCTTGCTGGTGTCCCACACCAAAGTTACAGAAGCATATATTATCTGTCTTCTCTGAGGTCCTCCTTGGCTAATTATTATTGTTTCAAGCTGTTTCAGTCTGACAAGAAACTCATGGAAAATAAAATGTTACGAGTTGCAGTTATAGGCCAATTATTAATTGCTCAGTCTTCAGGACTTTGGTCTTTATTCTTAATACATTCCCTTCTCATTTCAAGAAGAGATGTGCTGATGTGAGGAATATTTTCTCTCTTTTCATTAAAACCAAATTCTAAAACAGTTCTAACATTGCTTCTATAATACATCCTGTATGCTAGCCATCATAAGAATGACATCCTTTCTCCATTTATTCAATGAGAGGAAGTAGTATTTCTTAAATATTACAATGCAAATACATCTCCACATTTGGAGACAGTTATTTGTAGTAACAGCTATATATAGCTATATAACATTACCTGGCAAATAAGAAAAACAAATTCATTGTGAACACCAACAGAGTTAAGAAGGCTGCCGGGCACTGCTTTGTAAGAAGCTTTGCCTTTGATTGCTCTCCCAGGGCAGAGCAGGTGCAACCCAATGCAATTCCAATCTTACTCAATTACTTTGCACGCAGTAAATGATGGAATCACGTACCTGAAAAGCAGCATTAAACTGTCCTCTTTAGATGAACAGTACCTCAATGAGGCTGAACAAAATGGCTGAAAAAGTCATAGCAAGGCTTTAAGTTTTGGAGCAAGTTTCAGAAGCCAATGGCTTAAGGCTTATGCCTTAAAACATGTTCAAGCACAGCACATTAAAATGTCTTTTAAGTCTTGCTAGCATACATGACTTTAAAACTTTTTCTACATTTTCCTTCTGTTTTCATCATAGATCACACTCCTTTTACATTCGTTGGGCAGATTTACAACAAATGTAAGTCAGCATCATGCTACTGATGGCAAGAAAAGTGAGAAGATTTACAGCAGCCATGAATCTAGCACTTACTCCTCAGAACAGTTCAGATTTCTCCTGTATCATTCCCCTTCCATTTCATCTATTTTGTTATATGTTCTTCTATATCTCATGATCAGGAAACTTAAATTGTACCCTAAAGAGCATAATTTAAACTGGTGGGAACAATCTTGTCCTTTGGTCTAAAGTAATTTTATTATGGACATGTCCAAGATTTTTGAAGGCTTTGCTGGAGCACTCTGTGAAACAGAGCAAGAATCTCACTAGTATTCAAAACTCCAGCGATGCTGCACATTAAAAAATTATACATGCTGATCAATAAAGTGTGAAAGAGCTGATGAAACAGTCTGCATTTTTCTGGGACAGTAATTTTGTGGCATGAATTATTTATAAGGACTATGAAGCAGAAGAATAGAAAAAAAGAAAAAAAGGGACAAGAAAAAGTAGGAAGCATGCAGCTTACCTTATCACTCATAATCTTGCAAACAGCCACAAAGAAACTATAATCATTTGCTACATGCTGGGACATCAAAGAACAATGTAATATTGTGGCATGTAAAAATGTACTATAATACATTAAAGAAATTAGTCCCTGGTGAGTTTATATGTTTCTGCTTCCTTCCTAAGAGAGAGCTACCATTTCTGCTGACAAAATAAGGGTTTCTTCAGAGCTACTTGTCAAAGCATCAAGGAGAAAGTTTACAGTAAAACAGGAAAGGTTGCTGCAGCAGATGAGGCATTCAAGGCCAGGCTGGATGTGGCTCTGGGTAGCTTGATCTGGTGGTTGACGACCCTGCACATAGCAGGGGGTTGAAACCAGATGTGCATTGTGGTCCTTTTCAACCCAGGCCATTCTGTGATTCTATGATTTCAGATTTGTGATAGGCAAAGAAAGGTGAATTAGAAAATTCCTTTCCAGAACTTGTGAAGTGAGTGTCTATAGCTTATCGTCTTATGGATTATGTATGATAGAAACTGTTACAGAGAATAAAACTAGAACAGTTAGTACGTGGATTTCGTTCATGTTTTTTTAAACAATAATGTGCTTATATATTTCATGCAATAGGAAGGAAAGATGGAAACTGCAAATGGACTGTATGGACTCCTTACCAGTGCCACAGTGATTTCATTTTGGATCAAGAATGTGTTTAGTTTGTGTATTTACTTGCTTGTAATTCAATCAGATATTTAAAAATTCAATCAGATATTTTTTTTTATCTATATGCCCAGGTAAAAGGTACTTTAAAAAACAGCCAATACAAATCAAAGATGTTATGAGTGTGATATAGCTCCATTGTTTGGGATCTAAAATTAACAAGTCTTTAGGTTTGGACTTTGGATTCAATTATTGCAATAAAGCCAATGAATGAACCTGGCCATAAAGGAAAGATTAAAACAGAAAGATTAAAACAAACAAATAAACAAACAAAAAAACCAACAAAGTTGTTTAGTTTGAAAAATGGACAACTGAAAGCAGATTTCATTTCTCTCTTGTTTCAGAAGTTCAGAAAGTCATGTCTTTAGTTCGAACCAAGTAAATGGAAAAATAATACGGAAAACCATTGAACTAAAAGTCCATCCTGAATTAAGGAAGGTTATATTTTCTATGTCGTTTCAGCTTTTCCTCCTGCCTCACAAAGCTGATAGTTGACTGCTTGCAATCAGAAGAGACTAATTAAGATCACCTTGGAAGTACTAAGTGCAAGTTCTGCCCTATTCTGAACTGTGAAGTCAAAACAAAGCTACCTGATTTATTATTTTACAATATCTGTATTTTTTTTTTCTAATTTCCTTTAAAAATTAACCTTTCCTTAAGACCAGTTTCCACAACTTCCTTTTATCTTCAGTGCTCACATTTCCATTGCAATCACCACTTTCTTTTGGCAAGGGCATCATTTTTAAACATACCTTGGTGGAAACACAGCTCTCAAAAGCTGATTATAGCAACTGCTATGGAAAACTTCTCCAACATATTCTGCAGGCTCATCAATCAAACCCAAGACTAGAATAATATCATGTTTAACCTTTCCTTTTCATTATTACATCCAGGCAATATTGTTTGCAGAACTCCTGGTGTCATTTCAATAGGGGCTGTCAGTCTGAGGCACCAAGCAGATTTCTCCCAAAATCTACATGCTGATGCTGCCTCCTTTCTTCAGGATCCCTCCTGAAAAGTTGCTAAGAGATGCTAATTAAGTTACTAAAGGCTCTCATTATGTGTTGATATACATGACAGCAAAATTAGTCTCATGACAACTCAATGTCACAGCACATGAACATGCCATAAATATTTCCCATGTACTCAACTGGAAAAAAAGATATCTCATGAGAAATGCATTTCCAAAGGCAAGAAGCAATAATTCCAAGTTAATCTCTATCTAAGTTTCAAAAAGAAGTAAAATATTAAAAAGCCACTGAAAATTGTAGCCACATGCGTGAAAAACACAGACTTGTATCTTAACCAGCAAAAGGACTGTTGTCATCTGCTAACAAACTGCACAACTAAATGAACAGTATGGCTTAGGGGTGTGAAGTGTCCAATGACTTTTGGCTGAACTAGGATAAATGCTTAAGAAAGCCTTAAGAAAGCAAGTGTTGCTTCAGAATTTCTATAGTACACAAATCCAACACTTTATTGGTGTAAAACTTCCTACAATTCCCTTCCCTGCTGCCATTTCACCTGTGGTTGTTGCTTGTTATTGTCACAGATTGTTTGTTTGCACTTCCCTAATCCTGAACAGATATCCAATACACAAAGAATTTATGAACTGTATCCCTGCATCTTTTAAAATCTAATCAGAAATATTCATTCTGTATTTGAATCCTCTGTCAATAAGAAGGCAAGACTATAAACTTATACTTTGATCAATGCTTAATATTTGCTTTTCTTTCCCTATCCGCGGGACTTTGTTAGTGTTACAGCCTGTTTAGGGTTTTGATTTCCATCCCATATTTTTCACCAAGGACTGCAGACCAGTTATTTCTGAAAAATGAGTAACATTTCCCACCGGGTACCTATAAAATGCACTGAGACATATTCTAATTGCCTATGAATATTCAAAACCTCATTATTGTTACTAGTTTATAATTATCGTATTCCCCTGACAAAAACATGCAGCACACAATAAGGAAGGCAATCCATTAAAAATGTTGACATTCATGTTCAACAGTTTCCCTTTTCTTTTTTTTTTTTTCTTATATAACTATTAGGTTTTTTATCTTGGCTACTAAAATCATTTCTGGAACGCACTTTGTTCCATATCTCCCACAGTGTACTCCTCCTGCAATAACATTACAATTAATTGTCTGTATAGTTACTAACAACAGTACTATCTTGCATAGCATACCCCACAGATTAGGCAGTATCATAAAAGTATGTGCAATTATATGAAATATCACTGTAAGGCACAGTTTTTCTCCCAGTGCCAAGCTCCATCCCGCTAGTGTTCACTGAACCACTAGAGTTCAGAATCTGTGCTTTACTTGGAAAATGGGGACCAAGTCTCATATCTGAGATATGCATACAGGACACACTGGGTATCTTTCATCTTACACCCGATAAAGCAGGATGAGTCAAGAAGCTTTTGTCATCTGTACTTTGGTTGCACTTACTTAGGCCATGCAATTGAAGATGGAGCTGCTGAACTCATGGGGTGGTGGTGATATTTATTTCCTACAACTTGGAAAACAAACATTGCGAACAGCTCCCTGTGGCTGCTTCTAAAACCACAAAGGTTTCAAACACGCTGATGCAAAGCAAAAAACAAAGCTTTACTACTTCAGGCGTTCTCCCTTCAAAGTGATTTGGACTCCTCTGACTGCAGTCCCACAGAACACACAGAGGCCTTCTGGCAGCATGCAGAATGCAGCAGGAGCCACAGCCAATGCCACGCCACTGAGATCGAGCATAGTGCAGCTGTTCAGGGTGCTGGGAAGACATCTAGTGAAGCCTGTAATGGATGAGCAGCAAAACACTGCTATCTCATCATCACACCCATCCTCTGCTCTTCTTACTTTGCACCTGGACCAAGCCTTATCTATGCTATAAGACAAGAATACATTCATTCATTATTTTTTGGGCCTCTGTCTGCTGTATCTGTGCAAACAGATGGTTGGGCATTACCTAAAGAAACAAGCAATCTAAAGCAGAAAAGGATAAAGCAGGAAAAAAACCCACAACAAAACAGCACAATGCAGAACAAACTTAACAAAACCAACAGATGGCTGCAGACACAACTAATGGCATTTCATTCCAACACCAAGTTTGGTTATTGTAAGGATCTGATTGACAGAGCAGTTGATATGTGACCCATTTGCTTCTAAATTACCTTGTCGGCAGCTGCCACACACAGACACACAGACATCTCTTTCAGCCACTCCAAAGGAATGATCAGAGTGCAGGGATACCCCAGGCACAGAGCAAAGGGCACCTGGAAGGACAGTTCTTGCTCTATGTTAAGTTATCCCTGAAGAACTGTCTGTAGACACTCTGGTAGTGGAAAGAATCCTCAGAGAAAAGATTTTGTTTCTACTCTGCATCACAAGAATGTTGGTTAAAACTGAAAAAAATAAATACAAAGATGCTGCATAAAATATGTGCAGGAGGTATTTCACTCTAAACATAAAACAACTGAGATACCTAAAGTTTTCAGTAGGGGAAAAAGATAAACAACAAAAAACAAACGTTGCCATTGAAAATGCTTTGCGTTCGCCTTTTGAAAGGTTAACTTGTCAGAAAGGTCAGAACTTTTCAGGTTGGATTTTCAGAGAACTGAAGTCAGCATATTGATCTGCTCTGTGCTAGCAGCAACCCCATGCCCACAGCCAGGGAGAAACTGTAGGCTGGTTTTCCTCAATGGAAGGTATGGATGTATCAAGACAGTGCTTGGGCAAAAACATCCATCTTTTCTTTAAATTTGGTGTCCTTGGTTAGGGGATGTGTGTCCATATATACGTGTACAAGAGAAATACAAAGAGAATAAAGGATGGCTGTCGGAAAAGCTATAGGATCAAGATTAGATTTGACACTGTACACTGACCAAGTGAGGAAAGCAATGCACGTGGTTTAGGCAGGAGCTCAGATCCAGAAAGGAGGCACAGCTCTGCAGTTCCTATAGCAGGACCTTTAAAAGAGCTCAATCTAAGCACAGTCTATCTTCTGCCTCCTGAGATACGAACACTTCTTTTGATTCTAAGTAGGAGCATAGATGGTTTAAAACAACAACAAAATCCACCAGGAATGTCCCATTTTGCAACTGGGCTTGGGGAAAAAACAGTATCCATTTCAGTTATGTATTCTTTCCCAGGTCTATCTGTCTGTCTTTTCTCCTAATACCTCCGCTGACTGCTGCTATGGAAGTATATTTCTCAGGGCTGAAATATTAAGCAATATTACAAAAGATTCCTGTGGTTTCTTTAAGAGGGTGTTCTGAATACATATGGAACAAATTGCTTCTTGCTTTAGGGAGAGAAAAAGTCAAAACAAGTGCAACTCCCTAATGATATAACAGTCACTTCCAAAGGATGGCATTTCCCACATCATCTTGTCTGCAATACTCAGGAGTTCAGAACAAGAAGCAAATCTGCCATGATGCCACTAGACAGAAACTGCTGTGAAACACCGGCTTGAATTGGAGCTACAAACATGAAAGCAGCACAGAACTTTTTTTTATCTCATGGCACATCTGCCTCATGGGGTTGGGAGCGCTCTGTGTCCTCCTCCATCACTGTAGGTACACAAGTCCTCGCCCAACTGTACAGCAGCAATGGGGCAAAATGGATTTCAGGCTGAATTCTCAGGCTGGTGTCTCTGCACGTATCTAAGCACGTGTCCACACGCACACTTACATGTTTTTTCTGCCAAGACACATAGCTCAGCAGGCATTTTGTGTTTTTCTTCACATCTGGGGGAGTACTGGTCATGGCTCATTCGTATCTAACATACACTAGGGCTGTAATAGAGATGTTATAATCTATAGAGGGCCAAAGCACCTTTTTTTTTCTGTGGCATGTAAATACCCCTCGGGAATAAGAATAAGAAGACTGGAGTTGGAAGGCGGGGAATTCTGCATGGTTCTCCTGCTCTTATTGCTGAATAAAATCACCATTTCTGTTTGAACATTCCAAATAACGGAGGTAAAACTGGAATGAGAGAACAGACAGCCTTGGTGTGGAGCTGTGAGAGAAATATCTGAGCTCCTGGAAAAACAGATGGTTTCCTAAATACACTTCCTTTGTTTAGCGTTCAGATTTTGCTTTCAAAAGATGGCGATATTTATCAAACACCTTGATTGCTACATTGGCAAGCTTCTGTTACCTCCCTTAAGTGGATGAAAGCATTATGTTTCTGCAAGGTCTGTGCATGCTTGCTTATTCATAACACATGCTGTAGCAACTGGAGGTGCAAAATAATTGCAATTAAACTTAAGGTACATCAAAGCATGTAACATTAAAAGAAAATCCTGTTGTGGTCAGAGCATGGCAATCGGACGATGAAAGGAAGCAGTTCTGCCACATGAGCAGTGGAATAACCTGGGCATGTTATTCCACTGTAGAACCTGGAATTTCAGCTGGAACGATGAGGTTGTAGGATAAAGAGTAGACAAGGTATTTCTATTGCACAGAAAATGAGTTGTTCCAAAATGAAATTAAGTTCACAATTTGAAAATGCTAGACATGGTTAATGTAATATCTCTCAGATCCAATTTAGAATGCATAAGTTCAAGCAGTGCACCCTGTAGCTTCAGTTTAGACATAAATCAGACTGCAGCCATTATTTCCTGTCCAATAAGGTGGATCAAATCATGCCAGAATAATAAACTGTTTAATGAAAAAGGATGCAGAGTCAGACAATGATCCATACTTAGCACTGATGAACAAGAGGATGATACCAGTAGAGCATGAATTAACACCTGCGGCATTTTAGTTAACAGAAAATGGAAAATTAGAATCCTTGTTTTGTGAAAGTGAAAACAGAAATATAAAGGAGATGTGGGTTAAGAAACAAGAAGCCCCTACATGGTAGATAGAAATAGACTGAGCAAAATCCTCTATAAAGCAGTTTATGAAAAAAATACTGGACATTTTCTTAACTGTTACACGACACAGAAGACTTCCATAGTCCTTCTGAGGTTTCTTTTTGCTTAGGATTAGAACAGTTTAGAGCTGCTTTGCAGCTGCTATGCAAAAAGATCTCCACTTATTTCAAAGGACCTTCCTTTTCCTGGGATGGATGCTTCACTCAGAGATCAGTTTGCAATACTTAGTCTGTATGTAATTCTTCTGCATCTAGCCATCTTTAAATATTGTTCTTTTCCAGCTTTCACCCAACAACCACTCTGCAACACCTGAACTCTATCAGCCATTTCTGAGTTAGTACAAATGTAATGACACTTGTGACAATTACATTCTCTGCTATTTAGCTGCTAACTTTCTCTTTATAAGGCAATAATTCTCATTAAGTGCTCCTTGAGCAATCAATTGATTCATTAACTTGTAATAAATGCTTTTAAAATGCAAATTAAAGACTAACCTGCAACACCTATTTAAAACGCTACCAATGTTTTACAGGTAGCGGTGTACACAGTTTGCATTGCTGTGCTATATGTGGGCCCAAGAAATGACCCTTCCATGCAACACTTCCTATAAAACAGCCTTAGCTCACCCAAGAACCTGTCTCAGGCAAAACATTTTCTGGCCATAAAGATAAATGCCATGGCAAGGCATGGTTGTATTATAGTATATGGGATGTCCATAATTAGAGAACAGGTACTGCATGTTTATTCAGCGTATGGATTTGCCATATAAGCACAAGGAGTACAACCTAAACGCATCTCACCTCTTGACACTGTCAGGATATTGATCATTAAATACAGCTTGAGGTAATAAAAAAAAAGGGAAAAAGATTAAAAAAAAAAAAAAAAAAAGGGAAAAAAGTTCTCAGTATAGCAAATGGAAAGGGGTAAGCTGAAGCGAGATCCTAACTGCAGTTGCACTGGTCACCAACTGGCACTGTCCATGTTTCAAATACAGGCTGTAACAGCAGGGTTCTATAAAGCTGGTCCCAGAGCTGAAATCTGCGGGTCGTTCATAGGATTTCCCACCTTCTACGAACAGAAATCTATGGAAAGATCAAATTTCTCTTCGCAGTTCAGTGCCCATGGAACTGCAGGAGCATGAAGCCAATGAACTGTAAGCAATGCAGCTCAGCTGCATCCCACCACAAAGAATCCACACATCTCCCAGACCAAGATGAGCAGTTATCACAGGGCAATCTCTGATTGTAACCATTTAAATCTGAGAAAGTCTTAAATCAGAGCTGCTGAAATGAGTCGTATTTATATGAATAATTTCTTCCCCACTAGCGATCTCATAAATTTTTTGACAATAATGTTTTCATGCAACTTTGCTGGTGCTCAGACTTCCAAATACTTCACACCGAGTAAATTATTTACAATTTTTCAGCAGCTAGTGAATAATTTCTTTGTGAGCAGCTTGCATGAATTGGTCTGCTCTGTTCTGAGCCAAGGTTCTGCATTGCCCACACCCAAAAATACTTTTTTTTTTAGTCATTTTGGAGAAGCTGACTTGGGGAATGACACAGCCTCCACAGTTAATACAGATTATTATCTTCCTGTGATTTTATCAGTTATTTTTATAGAACTGGTTACTGACTGGCTTGTTTGACATTGCCAAAACCAAAATCAACTGTTGATTCAGAAAGCCATTAAAAATCAAATCAATGAGCATCAGGTGTGTCACTCCCTGAATGAATCACTGTCTTTACCAGCCACATCTCTATGTAATCCTTCAACTTTTAAGACAAATGCAGACAAAGAATGGGCAAGTGGGAGAGTTGAACTTCCTTCCACAGTTTCAAATGCAAAAAAAATAGGAACATCTATAGCAGAATTCTACATCCCACTGGTTGACCTGGGCATGTTGTGCAGGAAATCATTTATTAAGGACAAAAAATATAAAGATTCATGGGACTTCCTAATAAATTTGCCCAGCAGCTCAGAAGCAGTCGCAAGACATCGCTCTGTAACACTGATGCAGATAAATGCTGACGGACTCCTGGTTCATGAATTATTGGAATGCACTGGGACAGTTGTAGCACATCCAGAGCATTTGGAATTAACTCTGGAAGCTGCGCTTTTGCACCCAGACCATTTTAGTGTGGAAGAAAGGTCTGCCCATTCAGAACGTAACCAAGTGAATTTTGTATCCCTCATTAGCACAGCATCACTTTGTCAGTTTTAATACATAAGAAATGAAAAACAACAACAACAACAACAACAAAAACTGAATAATATAGTATATCATCTCTTTTTCTCAACTTGAGTTATTTTGCTGACATCACATAATCACCTTCTAGTAAAAAGATCAAAGAAACCATATTCCATCCTGGCCAAATTATCCAAAACAAAGGAATCCCAGAAGGAGGCATGGATTCCAAGATCTGCAAATGCACTTTGATATAAGATTGCCCTTACCAGCAAATTGTTTTGCTTAGCTTTTCTGGAGTAAATCTCATTGCAAAAGCCAGTAGATATGTTTGCCATTATTTCTATAAAGCAATCAACTTCATTTGCCAGGAAAAAATGACTGTTGCTCTCTGCTGCAGGACTAAAGAGGGAGCTATTGACTAAGAATGGTGCGAATATGTCAGCGTAGATAAAGATATTCTCGTTGCTGAGGGGAAGCTCTTTTTATCTGCTGACACAGTCTGTGGTATTATTGATATGTGATAAAATACGTGATGATCCTGTGGTGCTGCTGCATCCAGGAGTTGCATTTTGCAAGTCAGATGCCTTGTAAACATTGTCAGTAAAACCATCTTTAAATAAGTCAAAACATGTTTTGGGGTTGGTTTAAGCTATTCAGTCCTGTTTAGCACAGTTGTTGGTGAACTTAATTTGTGCAAATGCTTAATCAAAACAAAGGTATTAAACTGAAGGCACACTGAAAGCATGTGCATTGAGAAGGCAGTATCCTTCTCAGGGTTTACTCAGTAACAGTGAATTCTCTACCTGTTGTGTGCTGCTGTAGCGGGTTGGAATGCAGTGTGGAAAGATGTGGTTGGTGTCGTTTTGGTGACTCATCAGTATCTGTAGCATCTGTGAAGTGTTTTCATTATGGCTCATCATCAGCCAAGTGTTATTTGGGAGATGGTTTCAGGTGCTGCAGAATGATGGGATGAGCTACCATCAGGCAGACCTGAACTGCTGCTGTCCTTGCACAGTCTGACCTGCAACAGTTCTCTCTACTTATCCCAGACAAAACTAACTCTATAGTCACATCCACACAACCTACCAGACATTTTTCTTCTAGGATTTTCTGATTGCTTGAATGAAATTCTTCCAAGACAGCTGTGGGTACGTTCCTTCCCTTCTTACAGAAATATGTCTTAAAACAAGAAAAGACTGTGCATACACTGTGCACAAGCACTAGGTAGTTTGGATGAATACCTTCACAATAGAAAGCAACTGTCTTTGTGCTCTTTGATTAAAGCATAAGAAATGATCACACGAGTGTTCCATGGGACTGCACACTGTCAATGGCCAGTGACGAAGCATTTCTAATTGTTTATAGAAATATAAGTGAAGACTGGGCAAATTTCAATGAGGCTTCCTCCCCATCAAATCCTGAAATAGGATTTTTCCACATCTGGGTAGGTTTATGAATTTTAATAGAAATTTTGCAAGCCAATTCCTTTCTATTGACAGTGATTAAGCTACATTTATTTTGCTGAATAAATTGCATTTGTATGTGTTGCATTTATCTCAGGACTAGCAAAAGGATCCAAAAAAATTCACAGCTACGTACATATTGCTCAGTACAGCGGCCCTTCCTGGAATAACACTGCATTGCTGGATTAAGACATGAAAGTCTCCCGAAGTGTTGTCTGACCGCCAGAGGGAGGTCACATTGTTTCACAAACAGACCGACACCACGGAGAGTGATTGGGGAAAGCTAATTAAAATGAAAAACTAATTCGGAAATAAATAAATAATTGTAAAAGTTTCTGAGCAAAGAGTTCCTCCATATCACGAAATTAAATTTTGTAAGGAACTAAAGAAACACCAAACAGATAAAACAAACAAAACACACCCACACCCAACAACACATAAAATCAATTACACTTTCAGTTTTGAAGCTGTGATAATGAAGTTCCTGACCACTTCATAGCAGCATTTCTTTCTTTATGGAATATGTATCTATCTGAAATTTGCTGCAAGTTTACGTTGTGATCTGATCCTACCTACTACTTAACATTCTCAGCCTTATCTTCAGCTTTATATGCTGATATAAACACACCATTTTCAATAGAACTTCAATTTTTCCTCTTCTGAGCTTCGGGACTCATCCTTGGGGGTTGGTCCCTGACAGCCTTTAATGCACATTATTTATGTGGCAGTCCCAGCAGACACAAAGGCATACCGTTTGAACACAGAGTTCACATATTTCACAAGACTGAAAACCAAACACTAGAGAGTAGGAGCAGGGGACAAGAAAAAGCAGAGAACTGTGTGGAGGACACTGGGTAGGAGTTAATTCCTGCTTCTCTTGCAGCAATAGCTAAGCCTATTTTCTTTGGGCGGGCGCTCGAGTGGTATGTTCTCATATATATAAAAGGCAGGATGCAGAAGAATATGGAAATAGATTTCTGTTAGAATATTATGCCTGAAAGAATGAGTAACCCCTATGATCCAAACTAAAAACCAATTAAAATCTTTATACCACAGTACACCATCATGTATTATGGATATGCCATACATTTAGCTGAAAAGCTATTTCAGAAGTGGTTTTAAAAGTTTAAGAATATCACCAGTATGAACAACTCAATATACGCAGCTTTATGGGTATATTAATAAAAGATAATTCCTTTATACATAGAGAGATCAAGCCTTCTGAAAAATTATATTAAAGAAACTAGAATTAAGATATGGGAATTTTGTGTAGTATCTCAAGGGGAAAAGTTTTCTGATTTAATATCTCCTTTTTTAATTTCATGTCTGTTCTTGAGCTCCCTCTCCTTGTGCCAATGGTCTTTAGGATACCAAATAAATATGCGCCAAGTCCTAAAACATACAAATAGGAAAATAACTTCATGTCCTAATGCTATCTGCAGCTTGTTATTCAGGGCTACATGGAAAAAAAATAGCAAGAGAAAATCTAGAAGTTAGTTATTTGTTATAACAAGAAGATAGATGCATCCCCACAGCCACAGAAGGTAGAACAGACACAGAACTACAGAGGAAACAGAGAATAAAATAGAATTTAAGATGCTTCCTGCAATTAGTATATCTATTTCCATATCTATAGTTCTCTATCTAACCCCAAAATAATACAAAGAAAAGACAATTAATAGGCATTTATTTTAAGGATTCTCAAAATACTTATGCACTGGTTCCAGTGACATTTTCTGTTAAATCCACTGATATCTTTTGCAGTGGTTATAAATTCCCATAATAATTTTAGTATCAAACAAGAACTGTGATAAACTGATGAAAGCTCATTTATTCTGTTCTGTTATGCTTGTTTTTTGACTTGGATCCAAGAAAAAGTTTATAGTTTTCCTTTATCATTGCAGTTTGATTTCTGGGAGTTTTCTGTTTGTTTTGTGATTGTTTTACAGACCATCACTGCCTTCTGACCAACTCTCAGTTCCACAGCTACTGATGCAGAATATGTTTTCTCAATTTCTCAGTATTCTCACCGAGCATGAAATCCATTGAGTAATTTTCCAGCCTTCAAAAGAAAGTGTTTCTATGTCTCAAGTTTAACCTCTGAACAATGCAAATGTTTTAAAGCACTATGGTATGGTTTGTATCCTTGCTCCTGTCCCTGCAATGTGGCTAGTAGAGGCAAAGGGGCACAGAATAACCCACAGTCACAGGGACTGCTCCCTTTGGACCCATGACCCAAAGGGTTCCATCTTGTTTTTCAGTTCACCCTTCCAGCCACATCAGTGCATCAGTGATAAACTTGGGATGTAACTCACAGTCCCAGTCCTGTCAGCACTCAGAGCTGGGGGCTGTACAGTTTCAAATTGTCTGTTTGACAGTGAAAGAAGGAACAATTCTAAGCCTTCAAAAGTAATAAATTATAGCTGTCTGAAACCTCCCAGTTATTGGAACTGATAGTTGAGATGACTGAGTCAATGGGTGAACTGCCAGTTCTTTGAATGCTGCATCAAACTCAAGAGAGGATATCCATCACACATCAGAAAATTGTTCATCTTTATACTGTAACACTTTTAAATGCCTGTATCAAACACTGGTATGAATTTGCCACATAAATGAAAGCTTCAGAAAAAAGTAGATCCTTTTAGTCCCGAAGTCTATACTCCTATCAGAAATGTTCAAGAACTCTCTCTCATAAGGAATGGCTGGCAAATTATTAGTTTTAGCCCTAAATGGCTTTTGGCTTTCTAATACCAGCCATTCTTTGAAGTCTTAGTCAAAATATTTTGCTAACCTACCCAAATACATTAAGAAATAATTAGCATAGTCATAGGTCAAATTCATGCCTCATGGTTTGAAACTTGGATCGAAATATTGATCAATGGGGTGGTAACATAGTGTTACTGTATTTCATGACACAGGTGCCAACCACATGGAAGAAAAAAATCAATGTGAGCAATGATTCATTTTTCAATCTCCAGTTTGATTCGGAGATCACTGATTAGTTCAACAAGGTGCTACGAATCAAAGCTAAGACAATGATTCTGACCAGTTTGCCAGGCTTCAGGAAAGTTTATATCATGTGGGATTAGTGCTCTGTAAAAAGCTCACCCTTCTTTCACTTCTCTAGTAAAGACAGGTATATTCTCCAGAAATATTTGAATTATCTCTCCTACACTTTTATGCCTGATTGCAGTGCTGACATATTATGAGGAGAAGGAAGGCTGAGTTTTACACTGCTACAAAACCCTGCCTGCAGCTTCTGATGGACTGAGGGTCAGCATAAAGCCTATAGAATTCTTTGTCCATCCAGGCCACTTGCACACAGAACAGTGCAGAAGAGTTCTTGGCAAAAGGAAAAATGGCAGCTTTAATTACTCAGTCACATGGAAAGCATATCAAAGTTTTTAACATGTTGTAATGAGATTGAATGCAAAAGCAGAATCATGTGTAAATGTGAAGTTATTTATACCATGAGCACGTTGAAAAGATAGGTGCAAATAAACTGCTAAGCTGGATGCTGCACTGCTGGCTTTTCCCATTCACATTCAAAGCTTGGTAACTCCTCTCTCTCTCTCACACAAACACATAAATAAATAAAATAAAATCTGAAGATTAGAAATACAAACCAGGACGACATAAAGAACATCCATCATATGAGGACAACACTTAGGTTGTTTGGCACCCACTGGGCCTTCCCATAAACCCTAGAGAAAGACCTCTTGGTCATATGCACAGCACACTAAGATACTTAGGCAAAAAAAGTTCTACTGCTGTAACTGCCCTTAGGTACCAATATTAGTGAGAGCATTTGGTTATGTTAGCTAGAAAAAGTCTTAGCATCTTGAAAAGTATTTCTTCAACTGCAATGATAAAAAGATATAACATTAAATATTGAAGTAATAAAATATCAAAATAATTTTCACTTCATGGAATATTAATAATATTTCATTTAATTAATAGATGTAGGAATGAATGCAGTGAGATTTCCACATGAAAGACCCGCCATAAGATTTGATCATGGCCAGGGATGGGAACACAAGTCTCTTGTGTGAGTTAGGGCACACAGTACCACCTAAGCTTTGCATTGCCATGGTATTCTGTCCTGCCATTGAGATAATGACCTGTTGAGATAATGACCTGTTGCTTGATTTGGGAGGACCAGATGATACTTGAAGCAGCCTCTATCATCTGAACATACAGCATGTTATCCCAGTGCTCCCTGGGCAGCTTGGGACCACGTCCACTGTTCTGGGGAGCTGTTCCATACTCACCACCCTCTGGGGCAGACCCTTTCCCTCTGCCCCTGCTCCCCTTGTGAAATCTCAAAGCCATCGCACAAGTGACAATGCAGTTCAAAATAGAGCCCAGAGAAATAGACAGGCTAGAATACAGTTCCACATTTCCTCATTCCATAGGAACTGCACAGCATGGCATTGAACACCTGGATTCAGATACACAAACTTCCTGTACAGTTAATAGGAATTTGTCATGGGGATGCTTTATGAAATTTCAATTCACTGGGATGAAAACCAGCAAAAAATAACTGATGAATTGCATGTCTTCCAAATATAAAGACTGCTAAAATGTCTTATCTTGCAGTACAAATGTAGACATCTGGTCATCAGCTGTTTATATTCATATTGTTGCTAATAAATACATGTTGAGTGGGTGGCAGTTGCCAGCTGTTTGTTTGTTTTTTTTTATATAGAATTGTTGGACAAATTGTCTGCAAACAGGTGATGGAGCATCATCTCAAGACTAACAACAGCACTTCCCCCCAACCCCCCCAGAGAAATAATGTTTTAGCAAAAATACATTTTCAGCTTCATAAACCTGCATATTTATGGGTTGAATTTTCTTGCGGAGAAACAAGGCAAAATAAGAAGAAATTATTTCTTTATTTTAGGTGTAGTAAAAATGAATCATTTCAACTTAATTTTGAAAAGGTATTAAATTTGAATATTTTATGTTAGATATTTTATATGTTAATGAAAAAAAAAAAAGAAATATTTAGGGCTACATTTTAAAAAAATAAACTGAATTCTTTGGGTTCTAATATTCTCAGGAGAGAAAACAGAGCTGATATGCTTTCTGGAGAGGAAAGTGAGGCCAATAGAGCTCAGCGAACCATGTAGGGCAGGATAATATTCAAGTACCCTTTGGATACTGAACATTACATCAATGAATAGATTATGCCTTCTCCCCACAGAGGGGAGCAGTTGGCTAAAAACACTGCCACACCACCATCAGAATCCTTAATTACCATCTCCATAAGTTTATTAGGGTTGACTAGGTCTGGCAGAAAGTTTTCCATCAAGCACTGAAGGACTAGGAAGGAAATCTAGGGAGAGTCCTGTGCGCCAAGTTCTAGCCTGGAGCAGATTGTAACAGCTAAGTGGAGATAACTCACAAATAAATCTATTAAAGGCAAAATTTATATCAGAAACACTGACAAGCTCATCAGCTCTAACTGTAGTAGTGGTCACAGCTGTTATGAAGTGATGGTGTTAATTTAGAAAGAGGATATTGCCTCAAATCTGAAGTGATGAGTGGTGTCTGTAAGGCAGCATCACTTTGCTGTCAGTGCTGGCCACACATACAGCTGTGGGTAAGCACATTTCTAGCCTGTTCTATTGGTGTAAGATATGAATTCAACTAATCAAAGGCAATAAAATAAGAACAGGGCTATTCTACTGTACAGTGTGACAGCTGCAGTTAATGCTTGCATATTAAGTACCATATCTGAGCACTTCAGATCTCCACTATTTTAATATCCATTAGACAGAAAGCCGGCATTGGCCCTGCTCACTCTTCCTCTCCAGACACCCTTACAGTGAGCATGCAGCCTATCCCATCTGCCTTTCTCCATCCACAGCTCTTTCCTCACTCTCAACACCCACCTCGCTCCCTCCAAAAGCAACTTAGGGCACGGCTGGCAGAACCAGGTCCTCCCCTTCCATCCTTGGCAGTGAGTACCAACCCTCAGCACCAGGCTGGGCTCCCTGCACGTGTAGTGCTATAGGACTGCTGAACCCTGTGCTGCTGGGCACTTAGCATGCAGGCTGGGAGCAGAGCTGGATACCAGTAGTCTGCAATGCAGTCTCCTCGTCAATAACTTCTTGAACACAAAAAGATGCCTTTTTCATTTGCAGATATGTAGGGAAAAATAAGCCCAAATACTGCAACAACCTAAAAGATCACTTTGTACCCTGAATTTGGCTGAAATAAAGCTCAGAATAGTCTGGACTGGCCAATTAAAGAAGAAACTATTCAACCATTAAGTATTCCACATAAATGGAAATATTTACTAGTCCAGCTATATGCAATTACCCTAGGTTAGACCACTGACAAAGCACACAGGGGCTATATTTTATGCCCACCCAGCTTGGCTACTCATCTGATTCCTGGAAATCATTCCTTTAGCCTAACAACTTTCCACACAACTCTGAGTCCCGGCAAGCTCCAGGACTGCTATCATTGGTGGACAGTACTGAAACGAAACTTCTGCCTCAATTGACAACTACTGAACTCTTACAGATCAAACTCTGACTTTCAGATTATTCTTTCATATAACTGACTCTCAGCAGAAAAGGGATATGCAAGACTTCGAAGGTCCATGTGTTCCTTTTGGGCAGGATTCAAACACAGTTTAAAATTAGCCTGAAAATATCCATGTTATTATCTATCCTCATTAAGGTTTGTTTGAAAAGTTCTCACTCAACCATTTATACAGCATCTTTTTTTTCATTAATATGCATGTATTTCCTTTCATCCATTTAAGAATGTGATAAACAAGTTACGCTTCTCACTGATGAAGAACTGAACACTGGTTTGAAACACCACTTATTTGAAATTCATAAATCACTCTCAGTGTAACTCATTCTCCGTTTTCCATCCCTCACCCCACCTCTGCTGTCACTCAGGAAGCAGCACCCAGCCAGCAGCTCACTGTGTGGCACTTTGTGCTCATTCATGTATCAGTCCACAGGAGTTCTGAGAGTTCACTTTCATCAAAATAGCTCCTCTCTTAATAAGGTCTACCAGGGTAGTAAACATGGGGATCAGTGTTTCTATTCATTACAGCTGTTAATTCTGCTTTTAATAATTGACAAATTGAGCACTAATATACTCTGAGAGTTTGTAATAGTCTTGTTTCTTAAATCTATTACAACTGTTCACAAGAATAGCAGTTCTTCAAGATTATGTTCACATGTAAAGCAGAGCAGAAACAAGACAAGGAGCTATCACTCTATCACCAAAGCAGCTAAGTCAGTGAAACCTGACTGATCTAGTGGCCTTCTGTGATGGTATGATTGCATCAGTCATCAAGGGAAGACTGACTGATGTCATCTACTTGGACTTCCATAAGTTCAGGGGGCCATGACTGTCTGCAGATGGAGGGTTTGGAACTAAATGGTCTTTAAGATCCTTTCCAACACAAGCCCTTCCGTGATCTGAAAAATCTTACATGTGGCTGTGGCTCCACAGTCTCTCAGTGTTCGTGTCAGAGAAAGGTAGATTTTCTTGATTCCCGAGATGTGCTTTCATGCAGGCAGTATGAGAGGTGTTCAGCTTCTACTGACACTCCTAATTAAAATGAGTGGTACACTTCTGGGAAAGCACAATTAAAGCCAACGACTGGTTTTGGTTCATTTTCAGTATGTCAAGAAGTAGTACACTGCAGCTATGGAGAGACCCTGCTACTCATAACCTCTGATGCAGAACTAATAATTTCACCCACATGCAAAAACATGGTTTGTCTAGGAGTAAAAATGCTCAAAAAACAGATTTCATATAAGACATCTACAACAAAAACAGCTGCAACTGATACAAACAAAATCCTTTCAAGATCTTTACATGTGCACACTACAGCTTTTAACTACTTTCAACATGTACTTTGATGGAAAAGCTTTCAGGCTCATTTCCATAGCAGAATTGGAATCACAGTATCAATCAGGGCTGAATTACAATAACTGTCATTTGCAGACAAAAACAAAATGACATATTTGGCCTCCTCGTTTATATTTTGTGGTACTAATTTCATCCCTAATCCTCTCATCATTTCAATAAAGGGATTAATTAATTTATTTCACATTAACATAAAGCAGATTGACTCCGTCAGTGGTGGATTGTGAAGGGGACCTCAGTTGTGTCTTTCCATAGGTCCCAACAGAGAGTTTTCTGAGACACATATCCTTCTGCCACAAAATCAGCATATTTTCAAGTTTCCAGTTATTTAGAAAAGGTAATTCAATTCCTTTCTTTTCTATTTCATTCTCTTTCCCTCAAGAAGGATACCAAAAAGAATACTAATTTGAGAGAGAGACTGATCCTTTGAAGAGAAGTGCTTACAGGGCATTTTAAAGACAATTTTGGTCAGGTACCTTAGACACCTTCTTCATTGTTCACCCACAGTGAACCACAGTACCCAGAACACACTGCTTTGTTGCTAAGGTTATTAAGACCATTGGTTACAATGAGAGCTAAGAAATGTGACAGGGCCATGAAGATGAAGCAGCATTGGAACACATGCTTGCAAACTCATCTCTCCTGAAGCACCACAGAGCACCTTGGATCAATTTTAAGGAAATCATAAATATTTCATGCACTTTTCTTCAAGAAACCTCACTACCAGCTATTGTATAACTGAAGAAACATATGGAATGACATGACTTTCTTCAGTATTAACTGCAATATTACTTAAGAGACTTAATTTATAAGGATGTAAGGACATGTTTTGAATGACAACAAATGTTGGCTCAGAAGCTGGCCATTTGATTTCAACTGACCAACAAGCAAGGAAACCTGTCCCCTTGGTGGCTGTGATAGGACAGCAGCAATTTCCAAGAGCAAACAGGTCCCAGCTATAACAACAGCATGGACAGTCACTGAATAGAGCGACGAGATTGATTTCACTTTATCTAAATTCAGTGTCTCTACATTCTAGATGATTTCTGCAGAGCTCGAATAAAGGAAAATATACAGCAAAACAAATCAAACAATTACAATTCCCCTACAGTGTCATCATGATTTTTTTTCTTGCAGCATTGACTGGTTTCCTGAAAACCATGAAACAAAAATACAAAAAAAAACCCCACTAGTCTACTATCACTAACGTTCAACTTCAGTGATGTACAGCTCAAATGCTACCTCTCTTCCCACCTGCCTGTGTCTGGTAACCCAGAGCCCAGCCTGGGGACTCACAACCCAACCAGACCTTGCACTTGACTTGCCAGGTGATCACTGAACTCTCTGACACTCATTATCATCACTCGGCCTGATCTAATCACTACAGGCCCATCTGAGGGTCAGGACTTTTCACTGTCCCTGCTGGCACCCCCAGCACTACCCCACATGGAGCCATGCCTGGCACTGGGTTCCTGCTGCTGAGGGAGCACACAGCCCTGCCTGCTCCCTGACACCTCAGTTATAAATTTTCATTTGCTTTCAAGCTACCAGAAATAAGAGCAAACACAATCCTTGGAAGAGCTGCACAAAAATTACATGACTAGGTGCACATCTCCTTTGCAACCTCCCCAACCTCTGTGGCAGTGTAATATATAGTCCTTACTGACTTTGTTGCTGTACCATCACGGACAAATAAATGAATACACTGCTAGTCTTGTGTCAATGTTTCCTAATGAGAGTTTTGTTTGAGTTTCTCTTTTCAAGTATGTGCAAAATAAAGGATAGACGGCAGTGAAATATGTCCCTCATATTCTTTGATGGAAATCATAAACTCTGACTACAGAGCTCCAATGATTTAGAGCACTTCCAAAGTGCAGAGTAAAATTCATTCTGTGCAAGACACTGCTGCACCTCTCATTTGTAGGGTTTTTTTTTTTTCCCTTAAAAATGCAATATATAGATTCATACACATTTTATATAAATGAAATATATATACAAGCTTTTCACCTGGCCATGCAATTATGCAGAAGGAAATGTGAATATTTTATCTATGGCACTCACACTAGCTTAATGAAAACCCTATTCCCTTAAGTAGGAGAATTAATACTTTTGGATCTGAAGAGCACTGGTTTAAGTCTTTAAAAGGATTTATTTCTTATAACATAATGAAAGCTTGTTCATCTAAACTAATCATAGACAAAAGCTAAGCTTCATGAGTAGTGTTTACATTTTTTGGCAAACATGTAATGATTCCACATAAACTTGTTTTTCCAAGTTACCAGAGAGGATCATTTTGTGAATTGCCACTGAGTAGTCAGAGAAAACTGCAGCAAGGTTACCCATTATTCCAACTGGACATTCATGATCAAAGTGCAGTCAAAAGAGTTATTATTAACAGAAAACATAGAAGTCTTTCAACAGTGTCAACCTACCTAAATTTTGCAAGTTCACATTTATATAAATATTATTCCTCTGGTAGACTTTGCTATTTAATTTATCTTGTGAAACAAGTAGGACAGATGTATGCATCAGTAGTCTGTAAAAACACACCATTAAATATCAAAATGTTCATTTATCTTGCTCTACCAAGCACATTCAATGGAATTTATACTCAGATTAGGGCACATCTTCTAAATCTTAATTATTTTTAACCCTGATTTCACACAAGATTCGAGAGGAAGGGAGCTGAAGAATTAGGAGTGTCAGGTGGAAAAGGCAAAAAGAATGTAGAGAGGAAAGTCATAACCTAAGTAAATGAAACATATGTATACACCTTATCAAACTCTATGGCAATGAAGGTAGTTTTCTGATTTCAGTAAGCTTTGAGCAGGCTTTTAACAAAAACTCATACGCAGTTGTCATCAGAACAGTGAAGACTTTGATTCATATTTTACTGGCTAAGACAAATATCAGTTATGTGGACATATTGCACAGGTTTCCAAGATGTGACCTTATACAGGATCTGGATCAGAAACAGTGATGCTAAGAGATGATTCTACTTAAATAAAGACAACTTTAACAGATTGTTTTTTGGAGTTAAACACTCTTGAGGCAATATCAAAGTGCAGATATATTACAAAACGGACATGTGTGCAAAATCATGCTTGACTTCTAAACACACCATTTTACACAGGTAAACACAGTCACTTTAAGTCTATATTCCATACCGAGATCTGTCAATTTATATGTATATATAACTGTTATAAATAGATAAATGAAAGCCAATGAGCAATGGAAATTAAATAAAACAAATGAAATAAAGTTTTATCCTAACTTACACACTCTTGGTTTGCCACTGAGTTTGATGAAGGGAGACATTTACCTGCAGCCCTAATAAGAGGGGTTTGAGAGATTCAATGTCTTAAATTTATTACAGTGCTATCTACGTACATCCAGAGAAGAGAAGAGGAATCCTATTTGCTCATATCCTTTTTTTAACTATGAATGTGAAAGGGAAATCTGAATAGCTATATTTCTTCCTAAGCTTTCTCAGAAGCCTACATCAAATGTGGATCCAACGGTATTAGAAAGATAGAAAATGTAAAGAAAGACATTTGTATTCATATGCAAAAACATAACTTCAAAAGCATGCTTTCTCTACAAAGGTGTTTATTAAATGGCGAGAAGAGAGCTCAATGGGTTATCCTTTACTCCAGAACAATCTTTCTCCCTATCCAAATCCTTCTAAAGAAATCTTCCAAACAGTTCATCACATTCTTTCACTAGTGACACTCTACACTTCTCCAGCTATTATGCGGATCTAAACACAGTGCTTTCCTGAAAGCTAGAGCTGTCAAAGACTTCAGAGAAACGGCCTTATTTTTGTTTAGTTTCTGACAATTTGTATCCTGCTTCAAAATTTATAACTCCCAATGTTTGTCAGCCTTTTCTTATTGTTGACAATGTGTCATATAATACTTTGTTTTCATGCAGTGACCTGCTTGTTCTGTAGTAATTTATAGCCACCATACAGACAAGAATTAAGATGTAGAGAATTGAGATTTTTGCTTTAAATTCAGTAAATCAGACCATAGGATCAGATCTCGCTTCTGACTTGCTCTTTTTGTTTCTTCCTATTAACAAAATAACCATTTTCTGTGTTCCTGGCAATTTACACACAGCTCCCATAAAATGAATTGCAGGGATTTTTAAATATTAAACCTTGCAAATATTCCAAGCAGACATTTTCAAGCCTGGTAGTTCTAACTGTGTAAAAGCACACTGTGATGTGACTTATGACTCAGATACAATATTTGTATTTCTTCTTGGCTTTCTCCAAAAGAAACAAATCATTTATGACTGTTAACAAAGGGTGGATATCCATAATGCAGTCAATTAGATTGAGCCTTTAGGCTTCTTAAAACTGTGTTTGGTTGTACAATTGGAATTTAGACAGCTGTTTTTTCTTGATCTGTTCACAAACCATAGGAGGTGGAGGAAAAAAAGAGATACAGCACAGAAAACAAGATCCCATTTTAGTTGTCATTTTATGAAATTAATGTTGCTTGTGGCTTTTCTATCCCTTCTATACTTTATAGATCTATGAAATCTTGTTTCTTATGGCAACCACAGCTGACAACTGTTGAATCATTATTCACACTTCAGTAGAATCCGATGGGGGTGTTTAGCTTATTTTTAAATGGACTGTAATTTATTTGCTTTTATGCAGAACAATGATTCAGACTGCATGGGGTAAATTTTCTAGGTGGTGAGTAGAAGGCACAGCATAAGCACAAATCCTGTTATTTGTTTATAGGATTTATCTGCATCCTTCTGTTTCTTGCTTTGAAAATGCATCACTGTATTTCATTTACAGTGGCTATTCTATTGGCATTGCCATCAACTCCAAATAAACCTGGTCACATGTATAGCTCCACATTTGGCACCATAAAGCAAAAGCTCCTGAGCAGGACACAAACTTGGGATTAAACTTCTTTGCAACTAACAAATACCCCTTTTCACTTAGATGAGCCCAATGTTACTGCTTTTCCTTAGTACATTCAAACACAGCACTGATAGCAAAGAGATAGGTAAAAAGACACAAAACATAGTTGTACATCAGTAATGGATTGTGTACAGTTGGGAAAATACAACGGCATAGTTATAATTATAAATAGATAGCCAGAGGATATCTAAGGGAAGACTCATCAATGCTGAGACTTTCAGTTGAGATGGATGCTTGCCGGTGCTGACGCTCACCACAAAAACTCCACAAAGGAGTAATCTCCAGAAAGAGATGCTACCTTAGTGGTGGTCAGCCCTTAAATGGGATCCAGGAGAGGTGCAGTCAAGCTCCACCCCCTTCCTGTAGCACAGCTGAATTACCTTCACCTGTTCTCCCACAGCTGACTTATCACTTGCCTCAGATGGTTAATCAGAGGTTCAGGCTGAGATCAACAGTTTCCCTTACACATTGAAGGCTCCTGAGCAAAATGTTGGGGTAGGAGAGTTTCCTCATCCACTGTACACTGGTGTTAAGATGGACAGTTGGCAATGCCCTGATATTATTTGAACACATTGCACAACCAATTTTGAGTTGTATTAAAGTCTCATTTCCTGCAACTATGGCTTATAACCAAATCTCCTCTGCCTTTTCAATTAAAAATTTGTATTTCTAACCTGGAGAACTGTGGGGAGGAAAGAAAGACCTAAAAAGCTGCTTAAAATAAAATAAAATAAAATAAAATAAAATAAAATAAAATAAAATAAATCTTTAAAAATTGCCTTTGAAAGTTTCATGAATTTATGCTAATCTAAGCAATATCAGTGTGAAGTTCTTCTGGTTGGGAATAATTCAGTATCATGAAGATAATGTCCCAGCAGTAATCTGTTAAAAGGACTGGAATTAGGCAGCCAAAAGCTTTTTGTTTTTGTTATTAATTTATTTTTGAACCATTTAGCAATGGGAAAGTAAGGAAAACAAGAAGTTCTCTTTAACGCTTTCTGACAAAATCTTTACTCATTTGTCATCATGGCATCAGTTTGCTAAGGAATCAATAAAAGCACAGTAATAGAATACCCTGCTATTTAATAACGCCACAAATGAACACATTTCCATTAAATAATTTTAGGTATATCTCCATGAAAGCTTTGAAACACCTACAAAGCAGAGTGTCACGCTGGAGAGGTGAGTGTGTTAATGTTAAGGACCTGTTTCCTTCTCTATGAATACCAATATTTTTTTCTTTCAACACTGTGGTGATATTTGTAATGAGAGCACCACCATCCATAAATTGAGGAGATAGCCAGGCTTTATAAATCCAGTGCCAGTGGTGAAGTCTGTGAGTGGGAATAATGGAGCCGTTAGTGTTTTTGGCCAGCTCTGATTTCTTCAGAATTGAGAAAAATTCTTCGGAATAAAGAATTGTGTATTTTATGTTCTTCCACATAATTACAAGAGGAAAAAAATATATAGTTAAAAACTAAAAAATCGTGAGTAAATATTTTTATCACCAAAAGTTAAAGAAAAGGGTGACTTCATATTAAACAGATTTACAAACATATATGCTTTCTAATGTTTTTCTCCTGCCCAGAATGACATAGTTCTCTTTTACTAAATAAGATACACATAAAATGTATTTAATGCTTTCAGCTCTTATTCTGAATGTTGTCATCTTGCTGCATTTTTAAAAAGGGAAATCATGCCAAAAATATTAACAATCATATTTAAATAAGGCTAATAACTCACTCTTCACATGCGCCTTTTCTTCCATTACCCTTAGTCCATTAGTTCATCCATTTTTAAAAGGTTTAATTTCCATTTGGATCATTCACTGACTGCTTTTGTAGCAGGTTCTCTTTCCATTGTGAGCTTATAAGGCAAATAGCATTGCCAGTGAGCACAGATGAGTGTTTTCACTGAAAGCTTGTAAATCATTTTTGCATACAAGTAAGATGAAGGTATTAAGGTATGCCAAGGCTTTCTTAACACTTCTGATACAGACTGCTCCTCAGCTATCACAATAATTCCAATGGCCATCAAGGTAGACAGAAAGTATACAGAATGTTATATGCAAAGTGTTGCAAGTGTTTCCTGTCACTGTTTAAAGCCACTACCACATGCTGCTGTGCAGTGACTAATTTAAGACTGCTACCACAATGTGAGCTGGACCTTCAGGGAAATTTTTCTGTTAAATTTTCCCTCTACATCATTTTAATGGTAGTTTTTGCAGGTGATTAATTCTGGAGATGGAGCAAATGAGAGAAACTGAGGTAGCTGAGAAACTGTGTCAGTGTTTTAAACGTGTTATCACTGGTTCAGTATCTTTTGAAGACATCTGGAGATGCTGCCAGTCTGTGCTGCACAAGAGGGCATAGAATCATACAGGCTCACACCCTGAGAAAATCAGGAAAGCAAATCCAAGACGATAGAACAAGTTGAAGTTATAAGTTTCTACTTGTAGTAATATGTGTTTGAGTCTAGCTTAAAGAATAGATAAGGCAAATGTATCAATACATATACACTAGTGTAAAACAACATGAATATCTGTGAGTTTTATACACATTAAGATCTCCAGAGAGTGTAGGCTCTTTACAGACTCTTCTTGGCCAAGGTCACTTTAGAAAGTAGGAAAAAAAGTGGCATGTGACCCGCAATATTTTGGATCATCATTTAATGCAGGATTATATACACAGAAAATAGAAGATACCTCTTTATTCTAATCATAATTCGAAACATATATCCTAAAAGATGAATGTGATTTTGGTAATAACAGTTTTTACCACAGAATTGCTGCACATGTCAGATGCTGTGCATTGAGCTTTGAGAAGGATGAGGTAAATAACATAGGGGTGGTTAATAACATTAAACAGGGAAGTCACATTCAAATTTACAGTCAGCAGATTAACACTTCAATGAGAATCTGTGCCCAGTGGAATCACCTTCTTGTGACTGAGAAAACACTTCAAGCTGTGGCAAAGAAGAGGGAAATGAGGAACATTTTGTATTCTAGAGCTTTTAACATCAAAGTGCATTGGATTTTGTCAGTAGCATTTGTTTTAGACAAGAAGAAATGAAACCCAAAGCCTGCAGCATCAGGAGCACAGAAGTAAAGCCTTCTATCCACCATCAGCTTCTTTGGAAGAACTTGTGCTCTAGAGCACTTTTCCATCTCTGAGCACTGAACTTCTAAAAGAGTTCAGATACAGCTCCTGCCTCACACAGCTCATAAGCTATTCAAGTAACCAGCTGCAAAAGGATGAAGATGCTGAGGTTGCTGAGTATTCAGAATCCCCTTCTGTGGCAGGAAGCAAGCCAACAGAAACTTACTGATGCTGACATTAGCAGATTGACCTGAAAGCCAGCTGCAGACCCCACTGGTTCCTTAACACAAATGGAATAACACCACAATTTCTCAGCTTGTCCAGAGCTCCCTTCCTGGCAGCCCAGCAAGCATCCTCTGGGTACAGCAATAGGAAGGCTTAGGATTTTGCAAAAGAGGCTGTGTGCTGCAACAGCATGCAGGGTATGCCAGCCTTGCCTTGCACCCAGCTCCCTGGGCAGATACCTCTGCCTCCCTCAGCAGAAATGGTGACCTCACTGGAAAGTCTCATTGACAACAGCACTTAGCATAATGAGAAAAGGAATCCTGTAAAATGAGGATAATTATTTGTAATTCAGATAAGAGGCTAGGTAGGTAGGTTTTATTTAGGTAGGTTTTATTGTTGAATCACTTCATCATAGTAGTACTGAAAATAACAAAGATAGCCAAAATTACAAATAGGCTGTGTTTCTTCCCTCAATTACTCAAATCACAAGCACCAGAATTGTAAGCACTAAAGAAGATTCATACTTATGCATGTATTTGCATAATATTTTTCCTACTCTTTTTCCTGATAGCACGGGCTCACTTGAAATCTGAATTATTTTTCATGGCACTTGGGAAAGGAAAGGGAATTCATTATAAAGACTCTTAGAAATATTTTTAAATGTAACACTGGATCAAATATCCATTCATTTATTTGAACACTGACTGCAAAATGGTGATAAAGACAGTTGTTTAAAGCCTAATATTCTGATAGCGTGGGACTATTGACTTCATGCTCTTCATTAGATGGTTTTACAGGAAACACCAAACAAGTGCCCAGGAAAGATATTTTGTGTGAAAGTAGTGTAATACATTGGTAAAGATGTTAAATACTAACTTTTGAAAATAAAAACATATAGGACCGTTGTTAACTTAGAAGAAAAGCAGACTGATAATTACTTCCTGCATTAAGCACAAGTCTTTAAATAGCCCAACATTACATATACAAAAGGCAGAAGTCATGTGAGTATAACTCAAGGATATGAAAAATGAAAGTGTACAAACCTATAATTTTTCTAAACTGTCAATAATTTAAGGATTTGGATCATTTAGCACAACACGATCAAGCCAAATTCTGACTAAAATACCATTTTAATGTAAATTTCCTTCTTCCCTAAGATAAAGTATCCGCTCCTGCAGAGAGCATGGGGATGCCTGTCTGCAATGTTTATCACTTTTATTTTTTAAACCATTTTTCCAGCTGTATGACACCCTCACCACAAGGCTGGGCACAGCTTACCATACAGACACAGCCCTCATGTGTCCCTATGCAGCCTACAGGCAGCTTCCATTCCTCTTGGGTGATGGTCATGCTACTGATCATGCAACTCATCCCTACGTCAGGTACCACTGCTCTTCAGGGCTTTGCACTAAATAATTCTTCTCAGTGATATGCAATAGATGAGGAAACCAGGCTTCCACAGATGTTGAAATTAGCTTATATGTAGGAGCAGTATAATTTTGTGCATTACTATAGTTGTATTCTTAAAACTTTAAATAATTTTAAGCCAACAGACGCTTCCTGCACTTCTTCTCTGCATGGGCTTGAAGTTAACCTTAGGTGGCTACTTAATTTAGTCCTTTTTATCCTTATTTACAGAACTCAGAGTTACTAAACTAGGACTTAAGTAGACAGAGCAGATGGTGCTGTCTTTTCCTTCAAGGACAAAAAAAAATATGCAGTCAAATCTGGACTCCTTAAGTGAAATGAGATGTGTGGAGCCTCCCAGTGCAATGGTACACCAGAACTGCCCACTGACTAGCTGTCGGAAACACAGTCCATTTTGAAGTCCGGTGATAATGAAGAATTATAGTGCTTATTCTTGCAGCTCACTGAAAAACAACCCTCAGAGAATATTACAGTAAAAATAACTATGTGGAGAACACAGAAAAGGAAGAAAAGTGGAAAAAAAAAAGATTCATAGAAACTGTAGTAGTCCAAGAAGAAACTTACACCCAGAATGGATTAAACAAACAAAACTTGCTTGGTGAGGTTTCCTATATGTATAAATGAGTGCCAGAGAGGCTTAGCTGAGATTAATGTGGAAATAATATAGGAAAAATACAAGAATAAAGACTTGTGAAATATTGTTAGCTTTTTGCTAGTAAACATTTCTCTAAAGTTCTTAGACATTCTTGTCACATTGGTTTTTACTGAAGTTCATAAGTTCTCTATTTACTCCATTAATCACAAATGTAAATATCTACATAAGGAAAAAAAATTAAAATAATAATAATAATAATAATAATAATAATAAAAAGCCCCAAGTCCTTGCAATTATTTTAATACAAGAACAAATGTGATGTTCATTTTTCAGATGAGCACCAGCAGCAATGTTTAACTTCAGAAAACTGTTTGGATGGGAGGGGATTGTCTCAGCCTAAAATTTTCAGTGGCTCAAAGCATTCTCCGAGTTGCAATGTAACTTGGCATCAAACTACAGACAAATGTGTTAAAAAATGCTGATCCAAAACACTAACTTATGTGAGAAGTCTTCAGGGAGTGCATAAACACTGCACACAGTGCAAGGTCTGTAGAATTTCTCCCAGGGCAGTGTTCCTAAGTCTGGATATTTGGCCTGCTTTTTTGTAAATAAAAGCCCTGGTTAGTTGCCAAAAGTAATCTTAATAATTATTGTTCCTGATAGAGAACAATAAAGGAGAGAAGGCTTCTTGAACATCATTTTTTCCTTTCTTTCCCTTAAATGATATAGATAATTATCAGGACAATTTTATATTTTTTGAATGGATTCCCTTAAAATCCAACTGGACTTGATAAGCTTGGCTCCAAAAATGAGCAAGGCCTTCAGAATCGCTTCAATAACTTTCCCCTATCCTGCATTTGTTTTAGCAGATATTTAGATATTTATCTTAATACATAACTCACCCTGAGGGACTGTATCATTAGGCATTTTGAAACCCCTTCTGATTCACTATGAATGTTTGTCTCATTGGTTCATCCTTACTATGCCCTGATGAAAAGCATACATCTTTGGTCAAAAAACAGCTGTATGTTTCCACAAAGACAGAAAAAAATGATTTCAAAACCTTGAAACATATGTGACAATTTTTTTTTGTTTGAAAAATGAAATACTGTAACTATAAATAAGCAGGTGGTTCAAAAAAACAAGAGATTACATCTTTCAGGCACAATATTATGTAAAAACTTGAAGTATTCTATGACTCTGTGATTATGTAGCTGAATACATTACTGACAAGTAAAATAAGGTGGATTTTTCAGTATTGCTAAGACTTATGAGAAAGTACAGTCTCCCATTATCTGCTTCAGTTTGAAGTAGAATCTGCAGTATCTGATCTATGAAAATACTAAAGGTGACTCAGCTTCATTCCAAGAATTACAAAAAAAAAAGAAGAAAAAGAGGATGTAATTCTTCTTGTGCGTTTCTATATCTGTTCATGGTTCGGAAAGCTTTGAAAAAGTACAAAGCCTCAACTGTGTTGGAGCTGTCTGATCTGTTTGTTAAATTTGTAAAGAAGAACAGCATCTTTCAAGAAGTAAAAGCAACTGCATTTTTCTTTTTGCTTGAACTGTAGTGAAATTATTAATGAAAGCCATTTTTCAAGTATTTGTAGCTCTGGAATAAAAGTTGACTTACTTTTCCTTGCAGATAGGACAGTGCATAGAAGGGCGCTATCAGCAGTCTGAGATGGGTGTTGAGAGATGGGAAACAAGGTTAGGGAAAAGGAAAAGCCCTACTCTACTCCTTCCAATCGTCAGTAGGTGGAATGAGACGTGTGTAGCGGGAAACAAATGAAAGCTTCAAAGTTTGAATCAGAGCATTCATCATGACAAGTTGCAACTATGTTCAGAACTCAAGAATGACAATCTCTTTCAATCCCAAATTTCTGTCATAACCTTTCACTCTAGTGCTTATAGTAAGATTAAATCTTGGTGTGCTATGCCACCTAATCAACTTGGCTTAATATGACAATCTTTTACAACTTTTGCTTCCTATGTTACCTTCAACCATTCAGTATGATATATATTTTACCTTAAGGGATATTCTATTCCTTACATAAACTCAGAGTCTGGGTCAACAGTTTTCTAAGTGAGCAGTGATTCCTCTTGGCATCTACACAGTATCTGTTCAAATCTCTGTAGATGTCGAATATGACAGAGCTGCTGATGGTTTCCCAATGCATAACTCTTGAACCTGCATATTTTCCCCTAAATTGATGTTTGCTTGGGACCAGTAGATTGCACTGGAAAACTAGAGAAGGGAAAGCGGGAAGGAGTCTGAGATGGGCAACTAAATAAAGACAAGTCTATTGCCAGTAGTTTTACATTTTTTCTACAGAAGTCTCTAACAGACAATTATTAGGCAACTGTGGAATTTTAGAGGTTTAGATTTTTGAATCCAAGAGGGTTTTTTTCAGAGTAACATCCAAACTAGATTTAAAATAATCACTGGAGAGGATTGCCACAGACTTTGAGTCCAAACATCAATCTGGGGAAAGGATCATGTCTAACTCTTGTGAATTCAGCATCTGCCAAACCATACAGTAAACCTGACAGCCATAAATAATCCCACTGAGATTTGTGATGTGTACAGTGTCCTTACACTTGTGCAGTACCCATGACCAGGGGGCTGCAGTTTTGAGTAAGATTTCCAGTGCTGCAGTACTACAAATCTGAAATACAACAATACACTTTTTTTTGCTTATACAGTCACAAATGACGCTGTGTCATGCAGAACTTTCCAAGACATTCTAAACCGATGAGTATCTCACAGATCTATATTAATTCAGACATCTGAAACTTGGCACCTTGACTTTTTCCTCTAGCTCTGAGTTTTGGGGTAGCATTGTTGTTTTGAAACTGCAAACCTTTGCCCGTGAAATTTTGTTTTAAGATAAACCATTTCTAAAGAATAATTTTTTAATTGAAAAATTCAAGGCTATGCCTAAATGTTACTGCATACATTATACTGAAAAGAACAAACCACCATTCAGTTCTGTAACACTATATTTGCTTAAAATCTACTTTTTTTTAGAGGATGAGCTGTTAGCTTGCTCACCTATCACCAGCTAATTTCTCAGCATCATTTTAATCTATTTGCATTTCAAAACATAAATTTAATATCCACTCTCAGCATTTCCCATGCTTGCATTGGTGGAACCACCTCTTGAAAAGACAGAAGATTCAGGTCTCAAAGATTAAGTGTCCTGAGGTCCAGAGAGACTTTAGAGTATCTTCTGAAGGTCCTGTTTCCATCTGAGACTTCTACTCATCGGTGTGGAGCTCAAAGTAAACATGAAGGAAAAGGTGGCTTACAGTTGTGCGTTTAGCAGAACACCTTTGTGAGAAGTGGCAGGAGGAATCAGAGACATGCAACACTAGATCCAGGCAGGTTCTGGATCCTCTCCCTTTCTAATGGTTTCCTGAATTTAAGTGTCTTCTATGCCACCAAATGCTAATCTGTGTGCTAATCCGTGCCTGTTTTCACCTTTCCTCTCTGCTAAACTTGAGGATAGCAGATGGGCTATGTTTATTGTAGGGATAACCTCATCTGCTGTTTGTAGTGGGGGAAGAAAAAAAGTGCTCACTGATGACTTCCTACTGACACCTCCAGCTGAGGCTGACATTTGTTTTTCTAGCTGTTATTGGTTTCTAATTATGTCTGGATATTCAGAGGATCAGCTAATTTGCTCCATAATTTTTGTAGGAAATTTTTAATTCCCTTTCAAGCTCTTTGCTAATTTCATTGAATTAAATATGCAAATATGGTGGAACGAAACCCATGGGGACTCCCTCGTGATTCGGTTCAGGTGCCTCAGTAGAACTGTCCTCTGCATTGCAAATACAGATCGCCCAGCATGCAAGTAGTTAGGATGAATGGCCAAGAAACACAGGGAGGTTTTCTTCTCCTGTGCTATCCCTTTGACTGCAGTGAGTCAGCACAGGTCAATTCTTGTTGCTGGGCAAAGGAGCCATGGGCAAGAGCAGAGCAGTATGGAGCCTTGAGCAGAAGGTGGATACTGTAAATTGGATTGTAAATTGCAGACAAGGGGACTCTTTTGAACTGATGAGACCACATAAGACACCAATGCTACCAGCATGGAAGGAATGTTGTTATAGTGGTCCGAGTTGTTTTTCACTTTCCACTGCTTCCTAAGAACTTAGCCTCAGATCAAAATAATCTTATCATTAAAATTCAAAATTTATCAGTGAATCAGTGATAATTTTAAAAGAATGGAAAAAATGAATTATTTTGCATTACTTACTGCAAACAATTCAGCATTATTTCAAGAATATTTCAAATAAATGTATGTGGAATTATCCCACAGGGAGAACACTGTACAGAAATACTTTAGTTATGGATTTTATCAATTATTGCATGCATCAGCAAGAATATGGGACCATTTCAAGTTTGTAACACTTCTACATGTTCCTATTTTGTAAGTCTGTTCCACTTTAAAAATAATTGGGATGGTTCGACAGAGTGAACTTAAGACCCATGAACGTTAACTAAGGCCCTATTATCTGCTTCGCATTTGGCTTCATAGCAATGCTAAAATGCAAACATACATTCACGTAACTCACAGACATCAGTTGATGCACTTTATAGTTTCAGACCACATGCATGTTGCATTCACACTGTTCTCCCACTAATTTGTTTAAAGGCTGATATTATCTTTTATAGTTTGCAACAAAAGCCAGTCTTCTCCTGACCACCCCAATCATATCAATACCCTACAGTGAAAATAAATTGAAATAGATCCCTCACTGTTAAGAAAAAAAAAGAAAGAAAAAAAGAAAAAGAAAAAAAAAGAACTTGTTAACTTTCACAGAATTTAAACTGAGTGACTGCAATTGGCACTAGGAATCCAGCAGCATAATTGTTTACTCTTCTTCTTCCTCACCTTCCCTAATGAGCTGACTGGTCATTAGGCTGCTTCTACATTCAAATTCTCATTTGTCTTATTTTCCTGTTGTGTGATATTTATATTTGGAGCAGAAACACTGTTTTTAAGGAATACAAAACATCCTATCATGGCATTAAAAAGCCTTGGTTCCAGCTGAGTCTGCTAACCTCCTCTTTTCAAAGCATCTTTGCCTATCACACATATAGTAGCTAGCATATCAAGCGGTATTTTCTAGAGGTAACTATCATCTGCCGGCCTTGTTGATGAGTGTTTTTCAGGCAATAGTAATTGCTAAATTTGCACTATGCATTTTTGTATTTTTCTGGTTCCTCCTCTTGTAGACATGGATCTCCAAGCTCCAGAAATGTGCACAAACTGGAGAGTCTCAGATATATCAACAGTCCCAGAACACAAATTATCAATAAAAAGGATATTCAATTTTCTGTGAGTGAAGACACCAGTCTGATAACAGGAAAGTGTCATGGGTCTAACAAAGGTAATTGGGCAATTATTTGGATAAAATACAAAAATGGAAGAGAACCATCCAATTTAGGTAATACCCTCCAAAGAAACTGGCTGTAGTCTCATAAAATCAGTGAGAGGGTATCCAAAGCTTATATATGTCTGGATATACTAATATGTGTATATTAAACAACATCTTCTGAGACACAGACAACAAAGCCCTTAAAACTCAGCAGTTCAGGCAGTAGAAACCCATTATTCAGCTCTCTAGTGGCTAGCAGGCCTTTGAAAAGCCTGCACCAGGTGGTCTATACAAAGGCAGTGGGTACAGGTTGTTCTAAGCCTACAGGCTACATAGAAAAAGGAGACAAAAGTACAGGAACCACTCAAGTCTGACAGCTTTCCTGAGAAGTAGAAGAAATAATTAGATTACACTTTTGTAATTTTGAACAGATTCTTGTATGGAGCTGTGACAATAAAGAAGTTTTTCTCCTCTCTTCTAATCTGTCATTGGTGTTCTGCTTTTAATGTATAATTGATCCTTGCTTTTAGCAAATTGCTGTGAGAATATTTGAATTCCTCTTACAGTGACCCTCTCAAAGACGGTAATTGTGTAAATAAAGCAGGTTATAATAAGGTATAATAATGCTGCAGAAATTTTCTCATTCCCATTTACCAAATGAAGACAGAAAGAGCCCCAAGGTCAAGTCAGTAGTATAACAAGAACTGAGTCCTAACTCAGCGCCAGCTCACAGTACAAGGCTTTTTCTCTTACATTACCACTGCTGCTTCCTAAGTACTGAGCTTAACATAGGTGATACTTCTCTAACGTTCTGCAGAGAACATTTTCTCTTTATCCATAGAATAAACAATAGTAGCTCTTGATCTGCACTGTTGTGGGGAGGGGGTTGGTAAAATTGAATAATTTTAAGAGATTATTTGGAGCTGCTTAAAAAAATTTTTTTTAAAAAATTTTTATTTTTTTTTTCAATTCAGTAGCACTTACCAGCTCAGTAAGTGCTGTGCTTTAACCCAGCACGTGGCACAGCACCACATAGTTGTTGGCTCACTCCCCCCTCATTTCCCAGTGGGATGGGAGAAAGAATAGAGAAAAAACAAGGTAGAACTCATGTGTTGAGATAAAACTCTTTACTAAGATAGAGAAAAGGATAATAATTATGAGAATATGTATGTATGAATCTACATAACAAATGATGCACAAAAAATTGCTCACCACCCCCAGACTGATGCCCACTGCTGAAAAGCAATGGAAGAGAGCAAAATGAAATCCCAATCCCTTCAAAAGTCCTTCCACAGGATGTCATATGGTATGGAATGTCCCTCTGGCCAGTTTGAGTCAGCTGTCCTGATTCTGCTCCCTCCCTGCTCCTTGGGCCCTTCACTGCAAGCTCTGTACAATGGGCTCTGTACAACACTGCTTAGCAGCAACTATAAACATCAGTGTGTGTAATCAACATTGGTTTTCTCCTAGAACCAAAACAGAGCATCATACCAGGCACTCTAAAGAAAATGATTCTGTCCCAGATGAAACTAAGACAGTTAGAAAAAGAAATATACTCAAGAGTACCTTCAGATTTTGGATCTGTTGCTTTAAAACATATGTAGTTCACACCACAAGCAGCAAAAAAAGACTCACATCTCCTTGTTCCCCCTTGCCACAGACAGCTGAAAAGAGTCTCACTATTGCAAGAGCAATCATTCTGGAGTACTCAGAAATCAGATTTTATTTCCTCAAGCCAAAAAAGCCTTTCTCTCTGGCAATACTGGAATCATGTAATGGGATGTCAGACAGCAGTTGTGATTAAAGTAATAGGATAATTAAAAAGAGCTAGGTGTGGGCATAAAAAGTGATTTTTTTCAGGGTCTGTGTTCACTGACTGGTGAACAGCTTGCTGCAGATCTTTTGCTGCTTTCAGAGTGGGGTCATGTTTTCTTTAGCTGTCTTTTTTTAAAGCAGATTTTCATCATAAAAGAAAATTTTATTGCCACTGACAACACAGGATATATTCAGGAGGCAACAGAACTCTGTCTGACATCACTGTGACACACAGAGGATGAGTGCCAATCTGAAACCAGTAGAGTGAACCTAGACCTAGCTGATTTCAGAAGCTATTCCTACTTATCTTTAAGAACTTTGGAAGAAATATACAACCTGTTGTGCAGTGTGCTTGCTTTCAACTGCAGAAAAAAAAAACACATTTAAACAGATTATATCTATAGAAAAATATGATAAATTTTATAATATTAAAAATAATTCATTATCAGAGGCTCATTTATGTTACAAAGACCACCTCACATCTTCTAATACAATGACCAAGTCTACACAAAACATTCACTCTAGAACTCTTCGTAACACTTCATGCATGGATATTAACATCATACAGACATGGTTTTGCTGTATTACATCCTATAATAAATAGCACGGAGGCTATAATGGTGTTTGTGCCTATATGCTTTATTTTGTACAAGTAGTGAGCTCTTACTATATAGTGATTTTTGTTGGGAAAAAAATGTTAGAACTTTTTAATATATTTTTTTCAGTTTGAGACATGGGGCATCTTACAGCCTGATGCTCGTTACATCTCCTCCTGATTCCTTGTTATAAGTGGATGCCTATGGGCTTCATGCTCCTTGTCAAATTCTCCCCACCGTCCACTTGTAAGCTGGAACGCTGCTACCTGTGCATTTGGTGCAGTAGTAGGTAGGTCTGGTGGAAACTGGTAACTGGTGTATTACTCTGCGACTTTGTGTCTTCTGGACAACATAATGGCTAAACTACCCCAATCATTCTGCAATGGTAGACTAAGCAGGGCCAATCTACAATATCCCAGTATGTAGTAGTTCCTCACGGCTATTTCAATTTAGAAATATTAAAAAACATTAAAGAATTTAAAATAGTAGACTGAGAAATTAAGCAGTATGTTCATACAGAAAATATATACAGATCACTGTACAGTAACGCACTGTCCATTCTGTTGACAGAGACTATTCTGTCAAATGCAGCTTAACTGAAGAAAACAAAACACAGCATACATGAAGGAAAAATACTTCTGGGCCCACCACTGAAGATTCCAGGTACCAATAAGCACTTAATATGTATAATAGATATAATGGTGGCAGCAGGCTTCATGAAAGATCAGAATTACGTCTCTTCTTGAGGTTTAATACTCATTAGAAAGAAGCAATGAAGATAATCTACATTTCTATACCAAATTACAAATGAAAAATCTTTTGTGAAAATAATAAAACAAGGTTTTGGTGTGTGTACCTAAAAGCAAATTCTGCGTTCTTTGCTGTTGCTCTTATTCCTTTTCTGGTCTTCACTGCCTTCAGAAAGTCAGTTGGCTAATTAGGTTACTTCCAAAGAAAGACCATTAAAATGATATTCACTTTTTCTACTGACAGCAAGGAAAAAAACAAACCACTCCTAGCACTAAATAGAAATACCTAACATTTTTTTCTGTGGCTCTGAATTTTCATCCTTAATGCACACTGTCTATTTGTAGTTAAATATTTATGTAGCTAGGGTATTATTATGAGTGATATAAATGCTGTGTGTAGAATAAAGAGAACATTACATTGTATTTCCTAACATGTAGAGACTGTTGTGCAAAAATACATCCTAAATATTTACATTCAGCAAGAAGAAGCATTTAAGCATAAATTCTATCACACAATTGCAGGACTTATCTCTCCAATATATCCATCAAAGGAGACAGTCTTTCCTCAGACTTAACATGCAACTATAAAAATCCCAACAAAGGCACATTCCCTTCCAACTGTACAGGAATCTATTTCCTGAGTTTGTAGTGGGTTTAAGAGAGAATTCAGGTGCTGTAGTAGTTTCCTTTCCCATCTTCAAGAACACTCATTGTCAAGCAACTGTCTGCCAAGCCAACAAAAGCAGATTGGGAAACTGGTATGCTTTCTGTTTCATTATTTGTTTTCAGCAAATTCACCTCAATTCCAGAATCTGGGCATCTCTGTCAGCTTCTGCAATCATTGCATCGACTGGGATCAGTGTTTGTAACAATGCGGTACAAATTAGCAGAAGACCTGGAAGCCTGAAGCAGGACTGAGGAACAAATAGAATTGTCTCCCATTGTCACATTCGAAAGCATTGCAGACAAAAAAAAACAGCAATGACAGACAAACTTGGAAGCTTGCTTCAGAGCTGATGAGCAAGTAGAACATAATCCTCCCATACAGAAGGCCTATAGTATGTTGCCAGTCTTTTGGGATGGCAACCAGATGGTGGGAAGAACGCAGTGACAGCTTGAGAAGGCTGCACAGCTATCTGTAGATGAAGTTCTTATAGCAACATTAACCCAAGGGTTGTTGGGAAGATAAAAAGCAAAGATCTCTCTTGGAGACTCTGAAAAGCAACACTAGAAAAGCAAAATGTACACGTGTTTGTGAGATGAAAGGACTGTTACTTCTTATCTACGAAGGACAGATAATTCAGTTATATTCTGCAGATGACAGCAGAGGAAAGGTGATACAGGAAAGCTCAGATGTTGCCAGGGAACTTTACTGTTTGCTCTTTTATTTTATTTAAGCTATTGTAAATTTGAGCAAAAATGAGGAACTATTTTTGCCTTACCCAGTGTGTTTCTCCATTATTAATATTTTTAACAGATGGTACTGTTAAACTCAAAGCTAAAAAGGAAAGCAAAACAGCACAGTAAATACTAAATACAAGAAGCTACCATTTTCAGGATCTCTAACCATTTTTCCAAAATAAAAGAATAAAGATACCTCTATTGAAAAAAAAAATATATATATTCTTAAAAAAATATTCCTTTGTCTCTTACCTCTCAAAGGGTCACTGGTATCTTGATGCAAGTATTGGAATTTACCTCCAATTTATGATAAAATGCATTTCTCCACTCTCAAGACTACTACAAAATTAGCAGCTGACTTTATCAGGACTAAGATTTTGCTAAACCCAGCAAAAGTAGGAGTTACGGTCTCAGTGTGGATCACTTCATATTGATACAGATAAGGGATCTTCAAGTCTGTGTTGGTGATGAAGAGTAGAAAGCCTTCATTTTAGCAGTACAAAAGCTCAGTCACATGGAGCTGAATTTGCTTTTATCACAGCATAAGAGCAGCCAGGAGCCTGGACAGGAAAACTGCTAGCTGAGTGATCGAAAGAAAACACACAAATGATAGACCTTGAAAATCAACTAATTCAGAGAACTAACCTTAGTTTTATGGGGTGGCACAAGAGCTCTGCTGCTATGACATTTTGTTCCCAAAAGACACCGGTGCTGCCTCTTGCAGTATTGCTAATGCAGAAGAATTTTCCACAGACCTGTTCAGTGCTCCCATGGAAGCAGCAATGTTGACAAAGACAACCAGACTTTCTCTGCTTTCCATGGGCAAACACGGCTGGAGCATATTATTTTCTGTTTATTTTGAGAACAAGGATGAGAGGCCAGTAAGAGTTCAGAATACATGCATTATTCTCTGTGCAAACATCAGGGGAGATAAATGAAAAAGTGAGAAAGGAAAGAAAAAGCAAGTATTTTATAATTGCTATCAAGTCCTGAATATGAGACGGAGCAGAGGACATTGGAGACTTTGTTCAGCTGCCTTCCTCAGTACGTCGAATGGCTACATGCAAGAGATGAAAACAACCTCCTTTTCTAGGCAAGTAACTATGAGCATACAGTAGGGCATAATTTAGAAACATTATTTCAGCCATGGAGATGCAATCAAAAGAGAAACACATTCCCCCATGGCGTTAAGCCATGTGGTTAATGCAGCTACTAGGGCTCAGCTGAAGCTGCTTCAAGAAGCAATGAGAAATCTCTACCCAAAAATCTGCAGAACTGTTTATCATCATACAGAGCTCAAATGCACACCTTGCAACACAAAGTGGAATCACAGGCAAATGGCCTTAGCAACACAACTTGCTGCCAGCCTGTCTCTGAGCTGTCATGCTTCCCAGCATAAACACAGTGAAGACTGCGTGGAAACATCAATCTAAAGTGATATGAAACAACCTAAAATTCTGGCCAGCCTACCTGTTGCCTTGATTCAAGTTCATACATCATTTGTTACTAATATTTGAATACATACAGAACAGTTGCAATACTGCTTTTGAATTCCAGACTCAAGTTGCTGAATGTACTGCTCCATACCTATATGCAGAAAGGCATTCATTGCTGAGTTCTCTTTGCACAAAACTACCTGCTGAGAGCTGTCATGACCTTCTGTTTGCCCCAGCACACATTTCCTTCTGTATACTCTTCATTACTTCTCTTGTCCTCTGATTACATAGCAAAACTGTTCCTTGTCTGCTCTCTACCTTCAGATCAACTCTAAATATTATACTTGTAACTCAAACAATCACAGTGAACCTATATGCAGGTCAGGGATGCGTAAGAGTCCAGAAAAATTACCCTGAGCTTACACTGTATCAGAGATGCTCCTCTGTCAGCACATCACACTCCTGGATACAGCCATCCTATTTACCATGGATGAAATGCCCACATTAACATCTGGCCTCTGGACTGAGATTCAGAGCTACAGGTTGGCCAGCACACAGCCTTAGACATGTGCCTACTAGGCCCACAGAGACACAGTTACTGGGCATGGTGCTGATGGGGTGATGGTTGGACTAGATGACCATAGTGGTCTTTCCCAATTCCAATGATTTCTATGACTTCCAGATATTGCCCTGATGAGTAGAGTAGACAATAACCTTGGAATGACATACATTGAGTGTATATACTCATATTCAGAAATACAAAACAAGAAGATTAATCACCTGGAACGATGATAACAATATAATTTCCTATGAGAACAATTCTACAAACACACAATTCTGGCCATCTCAGAAACTGTAGACATGAAGTTTGGATGAATCACAGGCTCATGTTTTGCATTTACTACAGAAGCAGGTATAAGTTTTACTGAAGCAGTAACACGTTACATTTTAAATGAAAATCTACCTAACAAATAGAAAAGCCTTTGTAAGGAAGCACAGGAAAATATAATTCTTCCTGAACACTGGCCTCTCTGGGACACAGAAGAACAGTTTGAACGCTTATGGTGGTAAGTCTGTAGCATTCATGGACTCCTTGTTAGGTACTTCCTTGTTCAATTCTTGTATAATTTCAGGAAGGAAAAAGAAAACCATCTGCTTGCATGAACATAATCTCCCTGACTACATTAGTTCTTTAAATAACAAATAACCAAAAAAATAAGTTCTCCCTGCCAGCCACAGGAAAGTATCCAAGAGAAAACTGAAAAGTTTTAATTTCCCAGTGCCCCTATCACACTGCACCTCTACCAGCCCAGTGTCTTCATCAAGATTCATGGCTTTCTTGTACTTTTTCACATTTGATTCCAGAACCTTGCCACAGGTTCTGGAATTTAAAGGCAACCACTGCAGGAAATGCTCACTCTCACGAGTCTCTATTCTAAAATCTTTCTTTAGGAAAAGAAAAAAATCTATGTGCATATTTATAGATGGTAATATCGTGTATTACCCTGGAACTGCAAAGAAAAAAAAAAAACAACTGTTGTGCTTATACTCAAAATAGCTTCAATAAATATAAAAAATATAGCAGTTTAAAATGACAGGAGTTTTAAAAATCTGTAATTTATAAAGGTATCTTTATAATTTTCATATCTAGAAAAGCTGTTTGGGCAGTTTTAGAAGCTCACGGCAAATGCAACTGTAAACATCCAGTTGAAAAGCATAAAGATAAGTTGTTCATTTGCATTTTTATCTGTGTTGTCTTACAACCATTAATTGTGGAAATGAAATAGAGAAATGTGTATTAAACTCCAGGCTACTGGAAATTAATACATATAGGGAATAGAAATATCTGGAAGTTAGGGATGACCTCCATGTTTTACAGGAAGATTAATCAAAGCACAAGTTAAAGTTTGCAATTTAGAGCATGTCCTATTTCATAACTATGCAAGCAATATAACAGTTTCAGCAGAGCTTTTAGATTATCTGATGGTAACAAAACTAATGCCAGTGCTCCCATTTTTCAGTCATGAATCACCGTACATGTACGTTAGAAGTGTGTATGTTTAACTGCAGCCAATTTTAATCATAGGCTATCGAGTGACACATAGACATTTGAACACACCTTTTGCAAAGCTGCTATTTGCATTCACTTTCAAGCCATTCAGAGCTCAACGGGGCAGATCCAAGCTGATGCAAATTGTGATGGCTGCATGAAAGGCAATGAGCCCAGTGCAAACTTACACCAGCTGGGAATGGATCCCCACATCTGGCTATTTAAAGAATCAATCTTAGAAGGCTTACTCACTCAGGTGACTTCTCTGACTTGCAGCCGATGAAGGCCAGATGTGTAAGCAAAGGGAAGGCAGCTTTGAGGAGTTGGGTTGGAGCATCTCACAGCAAAATTTGGCTCCTGGTTCTATCTCCAAGTGGTACCCCTAGAAAGAATGTATTAATTGCAAATGTAATCAGCTTAAGCTCATTGAATAAGCAAGTGAATTCTCTCAAGCCATACGAAGCTACAGTCCCTGTGGAACATAATTTTAATTTAATGTTCTTATGTTAATAACTAAGAAATGTCACGGCATTTAAAGTGCAGGACTGCATTGTAGCCAGCTTCTCATCAAATTGAAGGTTGCACCCCATCACCAGCTGAGGGAAGAACCTGAAATGGGGCAAGCAGAAGGCAGGGGGCCAGAAACTGCTTACCAAGTGAAAGCCCACACTTTTATTCTTAACATGGGAACTCAGAGCTCTAGTTTGACTATGGGCAACCAGCTTTCCTCAGCTGGAAAAAACACTCAAGATGCAGAATACCTATCTAAATGAAAGTGATAGTTTTATGTAAACCAGCTTCTTTTGAGAGTCCAAAAATGCCTTCCCAACTCCCATGTAACAAACAACTGCTAAGATGCAGAATTAAGAGCACAGTGTAAACAAATCAAACTGTTCATTTGAGCATCCTCATCACCTGTTAATTCTGCTGAGGACTCATCAGCATTTTTTTTTAATATTAGTCTTAGTATATAATTAGTGTTAATTATTACTTACTTCTGTGTAGCAGATGTGTTCTGCCTTCTAGATCTCAGGACATATAAAACTTTCAATACAGCAAATTACTGTCCATTAAGAAACAGAGGAATGTGCAGAATAATCTTATTTTCACTACCCAAAAACAACCAGGGAAGTTAAGAAGCACGCCCATAGAACCCACTTCTAGCCATTCTCCAAGTTTACATGTCTTAGCTTAGTCACACACTTGACCTTGGACAAGGCTGCATATATAAAGGCACAAGGCCACTGACATAGCCATGACCCAAGTTAGCTTTGCCAAACACAAGCTTCTCTCCAAATGTTATTCCTATGCTTTAAAAAGGGAGGACTGCATCTCCTTTTTGCATTTTTTCAGAATCACATAGAGACATATGTAACCGAGTTCCTCGTTTCCATCAGTTTTCAGTGGAGCAGTCTCTTGCATTCCTAATGTAGGCAGTTTGAGACTTCTCCCTTGAATCCCCATTTCATCTTCACCCTCTCTAAATACAGTGATCCAAAGCTTCTTACAGGTAATTCTGAGCTTCTTATGCATAAGGGTCACTTCAAAGAAATTATTTAGCCCCAGTCTTCTGAATTTCAAAACCATCAAAAAATGTTCAATGAGGTTTTTGATCAGAAATATAAATTCTAATGAAAATAAAACACTGCTACAGTTGAAAGGAAACTTCACAAGTGTTGAAAAGAACCATTTTGTTCACAATGCAGCTGTACTGCCCATATCCCTTTTTACATCTGGACTCAGGTCCAAAAGTCACCCAGATGGATCTGAAAGAATTGCTCTCCTTTGCACATATTTCTGTACGAGCACACATAATGGAGATGAGTGCAAGTTAAACAACCTGTCTTCAGATAGGGCTGGAAACAGAAAACAGATTTATTTTTTTTTAATCAAGGATCTACAGCTAGATCTATAAAGATCTACAGCTAACTTAATATCCCTAGCACTGCACACAGGTGTTGAACAGTGTGAGGAAGACACCAGCCTTGTGTGTATCTGCAGGTCACCCTTTGGGGTTGCTATCCCTGGAGTTTTTGGGAAGGAGACAGCAGAGCCCCAGAGGGCATTGCATTTAGTGAATGCCTCTCTCCTGCAAGAGATAGGAGACAGAGCCTAGAACAGAGTCTCATTAGTCTGGAACACCTTGGTACTGTTGCAGAGGGAATGACGTAACACCATAGTTAATATATTAAGTAATTAGTTCCCACCTTCTTCAGGTGAACGATTTTCCTGTATAAACAGCAAAGCAATCAGAAAAACACTTGTGTCCATACAGACTGATAATCACAGCTCACCTGGCTGCCAGAGTTAACGAACATTGATCTCTGTTTGAATACCCTTTTGATCCAGCACTTGCTTTTACCCATCAGTTCTGCTTCTTTTAGATTTTCTGTTTTTCCTTCAGGGAGGACAGAGAAAAGCCTCGGTCAGTCTGAGCCCTGTGTGCCACTGAGCACTGCCTGCCTCTGTGCTGCTGCTGCACAGTTGCGAGCGATTGCTCACAACACAAAGATGAGAAAAATAATTGAGAAGGATTGCATAATGATCGATGACATGCACTGATGAATGGCATCTGCTTTTCTATAATTGTAGTTCTCAAAACAGCAGCATTAGGACAGTTATCTGCCTTCAGAAACAAACTGTCAGCTGCAGGATCTCACATTAGCAATATCATTAGCCAGCTCAGTGTTGGATGAAAACCTTATCTTAAACACTCCTACTTATATTGAACTTCACCCACCCGTGCTAGTCATTTAATTTTAATGTTCCATTTCACCCAATGTATTTATCTGTTTTTTACTTCTAAATTTTAATCTAAGTCTCATTTCCCTTTTTAGTGAAAAAGCTGTGTTTAACTTCGCTGTACTTCAGCTCCATGACTCAATACAATGGTTTATGTCGTTTTCTACTGAGCTTTAGAAACATGAGGAAAATACAATGTTGATGAGGACTGTATTGAATAGCTTGCTTCTCATTATCCTAGAGAAGTTCTATTATAATAGAGTACAGAGATTACCTTTGGGCTAATAAGATGAATGAAAAAGCGACCTAAAGCCAGACTTCTGCTCACATTGCCAAGATTACATTTACAGCATGTTTCACCTTAGGCTCTCTGCTCATGTTTACCAAGACTTAAATATCACAACCCCTATGAGAAATTTAAAGCATAAGGAAATTAAATAACTTTTATTATTGAGGACATTAGCAACATTGTTAAGAAATATCAATTCCTTTGTCAATCCAGTGCCGCTCTACCCCATCCAGATGGAGAGGTTGTCATCATTGGCTGGAATCATGTGCACCCAGTCCACGTGACACAGCTACTGAGCTGGGATCCTTTCCCTTCAGCCTCCTCCCATCCTAGATCTTCCCTGTCTTCGCTGTCTCCTTGTGCTACAGCAGCAGAATTTCTAACCAAAGATGACAACAGCACAATATTGCCATACCTCAGCAAATACTTATTAATACATTTAATCTATATGAGGGTAAGGAAGACAACTGCCAGCCAAGAGCCACAGCCCAGATGTGCCATACTCAGTAAACACACAGCTTGATAAGCAGTCCCTTCACTTAAGATCTGAGATTTCCACCAATTCCCATGGAATTTTCTCTACAAAGCACCAGAGTAAATCTTTGTGGTGCCTCAGCAATGTTGTCATCACTATGCTTTTGACAGCTTGGGGAAAAAAATTCCTTTCACGTCTGTAATTTCTATAGCTCTGTATAAAAAGAAAATGGAGCCAAAGGAACAATGTCCAGCAATAAAAAGTACAGATAGTTAGGCCCTATGCCATATATCCTTTTCTTTCACAGTGACCTCTAAGATCTAAAGGAGAAGGCAAAGATCCAGGACTAGGAGTTCGGAGCCAATGTGACCTTTTCTTTAAGCTAGACAATAAACAGTAAAGGGTATTGTTAATACAGTGCACAGGCATTTAGCCACATGTCTCATTAACTTTAATGGGAGTCTCACCTAAATATCTGATCATCGCTTCAAAAGTATACCCTAAAGTACAATGTCTGGGGAAAAAAAATTGTCCAGAGAACACATAAGGAAAAGAAGAGAAATATGAAAGAGCAAAGCCAGATACAGAAGTACACGTGTGTGTGGGAATACATAGGGGTTATGTGCATGTTCTGTGAAAGGAGGCAGCTCACCTCTCAGCCAGGCACGAAGGTGCTTCGAGGCAGTCAATTGAGGTAGAACATAACTAGTAGGGAAATGGTATCAAAGGACTGGTTCCATTAGCAGCAGCAGGGAGAGCTGAAGCAAAAACATAAGGGGAGTCCATGGGGAATATCAATCTGCAAACCCCAGTGTGACAGTTTTATGTTCCACCATAATTTAATATAATAGAGAGATGTAGGCACTAAAGCATTCAGGTTAAAGTATTCATGAATAATAAAATCATCTTCATTTTATCTGGTCACATTCTATTCAAAATTATTTTACTATCTTCCAAAGGGTAAATCTGGCAAGGTTTTTGAACATGTTAAGATAATTTAAAAGTAACTGCTTAAGCTGTTTAAGCCTTTAATGGCTTCCTCCATGTCAGCCTGTGTGAATACTATGAATGGAAGAGGAAGAGGAGAAATACAGCATGAACAGAGAACAGGAGGGGTCAGGTTGTACTCAACGGGATATAAACAACACATCTGCACACAACTAGCATCACATGTAAACACTGAAGTGTTTCTTAAAAATTAGTTTTTTATCAAATCAAATGGCACTCTGAGCAGAGCTGTTCTTCCCCATTTACAGAATTACCACTCTTGGTTTTACTCATACAAACGAGTCTGTAGAACCTAACTGATAAAGCCAGTCTCATTTAGCCTGGTGGTCCTAACCCTTTTGTTCTTTCTGAGCTTTTTGGGCAGGCAGGCAGCACAGCATGCTCACGGAACCATCCTGCCCCAGCCTGGGATCACTCCCTTCAGCACTGCATGCTGCCACAGTGCAACACAGAAACACCCAACTTGATCTCACAAACCAGCACAGGTTTGCAAAGCATGAGCTCCTCAGGCCCCATGTCCTGCCCCAAGGCAAAGTGCCGTCACCCACTGCATCATGCAAGGTCACCATGCACATTGCCTGCCAGGAGTGCTGCTGCTCCACACACCCTCACAGCTCCTTTAAGCTTCTGAGCCCTGTAAATTACAGTGCAATTAAGATATTTTTATTTTGATATTTTACTCCATGAGTTTTGTTCCCCTGTATGCACTAGGCCTGATCCAGAAAAGCTTTTGGGCACATGCTGAAAACACATGAATAACCAAATGGCTTCAAGCTGCTCGGTTCCTCCCTTCCACCCTGGGATTTGGCATGATTTTCCCAGAGCCAAGCAAAGGAAACAGCAAATCATTAACTAAATAATCTTTACCCATGACAAAGACATTAATCAAAATGTCGGCATCCATGTTCCAGAGGGGCATTTAAACCATCATCTATTCATTCCTTCCAATATAACCCAATGTCGCTTCCACTGAGCAGCATTCAGCCTTCCTTCCAAAAGTATCGAAGTATGTAAACTAATTTTAGCTTTATGTAACAATTTCCATGCAAAAATGCAGTATTTATGGGGCTGAGTGAAAGAAAAAATATCAGTTGTGAAAGCCAGTATTGTGTCAAGCAAATAGAAAATATTCCATATCTGAACACATGCAGCCTGCCACCTGGACAAATGCTTTTAATAAAAAATAGCCACTCTTTTCTTCTCAACAGCACAAACCTGATTGTTAAATTCCCATGTGCCCTAGTGCCCCTCCCTTCCATTTCCCAACAATTCAAACGCTTCAGTTTTAAATCCTTCAAGAGCAAATCTTCAACTGTGCATAAAATGTTAATTCAGCGAGCCAAAAAGCCCAAACCAAAACAACCCACCCCCCCTTCTAGCCTGTATCACCACACATTTATTCCTTCTCAAAAAGAAAGCATTTTTGTCATGAGCTACACAAAACACAAGACAATATATCTGCAAATCTTGTTATATTACACAAATTATCTCACAATTGGAAACAAGGCTGTTTTACTTCTCCAGAGAGCAAGAAACCAATGCCAAAAAAACCCAAAAACTTTCCAGAAAATATGTTGTTTCCTTTTTATTTTATTGTTTATTAGAAAACTGAGGAGAAACAAATGGGGCCTATGTTTTATTGTATATCCCTGCTATAATATATAATTGTGGCACTGAATACGCTTTTCCTCTTGGAAAAGGTAATAATCAGTAATTCTGAACAAACGTAAGACCTTGAAAAAAATACAGGATTAAAAATAGTTTTATAAAGTGATGCAATTATCAGAGCTTTTAATGCAAGTCCTCTTAGCTTTGATGAAGCATTTTATCAGCATAGAGTTCTCCTGCAGAGAAGGTAACATGACTGACAGCATGCCCTGATAGGGGGTTGTGTATATCAAGCACTCTTAATACAGTGACTCAGCCAACAAGAAAAGGTTTCCTGAAAAAATGTCACAACTTGGCACGTATCAGAAGTCTCCTTAACAGAGGTTAAGCAAAACCTTGTCATTAAGTCATAAATCTGATGTAATTTAAACCAGCTTCAGTATGACTGAGGAAATTCCACTTCTTTACAAGCTGGAGTCCATGGGATCAGCAGGGGACTTGCACCTCCACCTTAGTACTTGGAATAGAAACCACGAGGACAAATTCAAGTTTGTCTTCAGTGGGTCATAGCTTTGCACACAGCAGGTCTTCTGCAATCTATGTTTTACTTACATGGGTAATAAATTCTAATGCTTTTCATTTTTTATCTTTTTTAAAGATGAATTAAAACAGGTTTACATGAATGAGAATCAAGTAAATGTAAGGAATTTAAAATATACTTCTAGTGGAAAACATGGGTTCGTGGTGAGATTTATTGAGGTTATTTCTCATCCTAGCTTCCTCAATGTTAATAAAGACTATTGCTTATCTAACTGTTCATTATACAACATCGCCATCATGTAAGGTGACCAGGGATTTTGTTCTGACGTTGTATTCCCTTACTGTTTCTATTTCCAGAAAGCAACCAGCAGTAAAAATAACCAAGTATTTTGCTCTTCATTTATGGTTGCTGGAAGATAAAAACATTAAAAGGAAAACCTTCCAAGTATGGAGGTTGAAGTTTGGTCTCCCACCCACATCACAGAGCCTCAGATTCCTGAAATTTGGACAAATTAACCTATTTCTTAGAAGAGCTCATTAACCTGGACCCTCTAACACCCTTGTATGGCTGCATCCACTGTTTCCCAGTCCTTTACAGGATCTGCAATTTGCTGATGGTTCATTCATGTTCTTGCACATCATCATTCATGACCTAAACCCCAGTTCATGCACATGTGCCTCTTCCTTTAGCCAGTCCACTTCCAGCATTGGGCAGATGGAGTAAATAGAGCTAGGTAGGTGCATGCAGAAAACAACTAATTAAAGTACAACACCATTTGGAACTGCTGTAAAATGAAGTGTGGAACCAACGAGTGTGATAAACAGCAGTTTCTTGACACTTGTGAATGTAGGCAGAGGCAACATCTAAGCAGGTCAAGATACCTTTTTTTCCACCATATGTAACTGTAAGCTTCACTAAAATCACCAGTCATCGGCTTTTTATGTTTTTCCTTCCCTTCAGGAAATGTTTTTTTTTTCTCCCTCAAGAACTGTAGCTCCATCAAGTACACTGGAGAGAACAACAGAAAGTGGCTTGTTTCTATGGTCTAAAGACCCAAATCTGTCAGTGATTTACACCTTCTCTTTCATATGCTGTAGTCACAAAAGCAGCTTGCAGAAATTCAGCTAGTGTCTGTCTCATACACCACCTTCAAAGTCTATTTCACCCACTTGTTTCAACATAAGAAGATCTTGAAGACCTAAAATGCACATGACTGACGGGTTCTTTACTGATCTCCATTTCAACCCAAATTTCAGCCTAAAAAAAAAAAATCCTTGAATAGATCAGTTTATAAGTAACATCATTCTCCTATCATTCTGTTTTCTTAGTGATTTAGCCTTTGTAACTGGAACTAGGTGACAAAGTGTAACATTATGAATGGACCAGATGAACTGATGTTGGAGAGAACAGGCTAAAGTAGGGGGATGGGTCAGACAGTAATAGGATCTCTCAGGCTGATTATTTGACTTCTAAAAGGTACCTGCATCTCCACTCTGAGGACTAAGAGTGCCCTTGTTCACACACCAGCTAAGTGCCATTGTTTTGGAGATAAAGGTGTCCGGTTTGTTTTCATTTGCTGTTTTTTTATTTGCAGAAGAACTCATGTGTTGAAAAATACATGGGAAACAAAAACATAAAGTGCTTATCAAGTGTGCCACATTTGAGTCATCGTTTGACAAACAAGTCAAAAGTAAGAAGTTTTCCTCTGAGACTTTAAAAGTTTTTGGTTTTCAATTGAATTTCTTCATTTAAGAAATTTCTAGAACTTCTGCAGAAAAAGCAAACTTTAGCAAAGAAAATATTTGCAGTTAAAAAACAAAACAAAACAAAAGCCTCCCTTCATGCAGAAAACCAATTCAGTTCTCCATTCAATTCTAATTTCTATGTAAACATATTTTTCATTATGAACATAGGAGCTTGATGAGGTCTAAGCTTTGGGCCACCTCAGCTGCAGTATGGCACAATTTCCTGCTCGAGGTGTTCATTATGTCTACAGGCACCAGTCCAGTGGAATAAGTAGGCTAGACATCTATTGCTAGATTTTAAACATAAAAAACATCACAGTAATCCCAACCACCTAGGCCCTACCATAATAGCTCCAAGAATGAGGTTTGTTTGAGTAAGGGCCACCTGGCTGGGAAGTTGCTGGGAAAGGCGTTCCAGCAGGGTAGTGTCATGAACCAAGAGGCAGAGAGTGCAAAGCCATGATTTGTAGATCAGACTTGGAGTTTAGGGAATTTACTGGATGCACAGCTGGCAGCAAGAGCAAAGAGAAAGTTTGTTGGGCCAGAAAGTTTTGGATGAGAAACGTGGCATAACTCTCCCTGCAACTCTGTAATTTTAAAATACAGCAGTGAGCCCCACTTGAGGCAGCCCTCAGAGGGCATTTGGAAGGCAAGCCAGTGGCCACCTGCCTGCTATGCAGAACTGCTTGTTCACAGCACATGCCATTGCTGTTCTGCTGCACAAACTGGCTGCCTTTGAGCTGCCAGGTGGATCCCAAGCTGTTGTTATTTTTGAAACTCTTCATGGGTTTCAGAAAAGCCTACCAGAAAGGGTCTACCTTCCTCCCAATTCGTGCCATACTGCAATATCTAACATCAGAAGAGATATTCAATGGAGATGTCCCTGGGTGCACATGGATGAAGTGAGGGCAAGTCAAGGACCCTGGAGTAAGAACAGCCAGATGCAGACACAGTGGTGAATAGAGAAGAGGGATTAAGCAGGTACCCTCAGTTAGGTGCACAGTTCCACTAATCTGGAGCAACCATGCAACTGCTTTGCCAGATCTCCAGTAAATTCCCTTATAGAATGTTGCCCTCCTAGTCTGTCCCAAATTTTGTTTGCTAAACCTTGTAATGGGCTGGGGGCAGAAAACTGCAAAGCCAAAGTAAAAAAGATAAATACTGTCTGGGTTCCTGCAGCAAAACACATTGCAGGGCTGGCAATGGATATTAACACTGCAGTTTTAGAAAAGAGTGTTTTGAACATGTGATTCATGTTTCTTCTACCTACAGACATTTTTAAATTAAAATGAAACTAAACCACAAATATTTATGATAGGTCATCAACTTATTGCTAAATGTGTGATAGTATCGTCATTATTCTGGTTCATAGAAATTCGACTCATTGGTTTAAACAAGGTTGTGTCAGGTAATGCTCCAATAAAACAAAAGGACAGTTCCTGCCCTAGACAGCTTACCTGTACAACAGCATATATTGCCTTTGCTACTGCCTCTCTATTTTTACTTGTCATAACAAAGAGAACATCACTGCTGTTGCTGCAAAATAAATTACTGTCCTATGCATGCGTCTTAAATTCCTAAGCTGAATTCTTACTTTCAGCTGATCTTTCTTTGACTTCCACAGGAAGGTTATATATGCTTCTCTTACAGCTCCCCTCCCTCCCTCACACCCTCCCAGTCCCAGATCAGGTTCTTTATGCAGAGTGTTGGGAAAAATTAAGTTGGGTTTATGTTAGGACAAGGGTGTTCTACTTCAGTTATTTATTACTATAATCACCCCACGGAACTGTGCTTTTCTCAAATTGCACATATAAATTATCAGCTATTACTCCCTCCTACAAAGGTTGATGCAACCTCTTGTTTTACAGGTATAGTGAAATGTAGAGGTTAACACATGCTTATGACTTGACTTTTTTCCTGCTTCACCAACTGCAAAGAAACAGAAAAGGAAGCCAACACATTACCATATGAGCAGCTTATATGCTAACTGGAATTATATATAAGCTTTGTGAAGCATTCTGAAATGCTGTACATGAGCTTTGAGAGATCGAGCTTCTCACTCCTATTCATTTTTCAATTTTCAGCTTCAAAGATCTTGGACATTCTCCTCTAGGCTCATCTACAAGCAGGAATCCAAGGTCTAGTCACATTGAATGAGTTTCTCAGACAGAGGATTTGTTGCAGCAGTATTGAGACAAACCAGGAGAAGAAAAAAGGAAGAAAGTTTATGCAATATTAGAGTTGCTTTCATTTATCCCATATGCCATGACAATTCTATTGTCCTTCAGAGATGAAAGTGAATTTACTTTGTGGAATATGACTAAGATTATGTGTTTATGTACTTTATAATCTGCTTTTCACTAAGTCTTTTGTACACTTCCATGCAAAACTGTTCTCTCTGGTTCTTTGTTAGCTATTGTTGCAGATACAAGAGCCCTGCTGACTGCTGACAATCAACACTACTACACAAGGCCGTATTCCAACTAGGGGTTTAGTGAGAGAAGCACGGGAAATGTCATGCCATCTGGTGAAGTCAGTTGCAGGTAGAATTGGAAGATGCCTGGGAAAGCTGATGTCAAATGCTGTCTGCGAAGGAGAAAATGCTTTTAGGGAGGAAGTGTCTGTCAGCAGGAAGGTAAGTGGTATATAATCACCACTTTGACCCTTCCAGGTATTAGAAACGGGTCTCTCAGCTGTGGTCTACTAATGAAACAATGTATGAGGAACCAGTGCTATTCATATGTAAATAATACTGGAAAAAAAAAATAAAAAAATATATGTATATATATATACACACACATATATATATAAAATCATTTAAGCTATAGGTATAAGCATTTTAAACTGCAGGCATTACATACATACCCTAAAGAGCCAGGCACATGGCTGTCGGTCTTAAACACAACTCTGACAACTGCTCTCTACTTCTGCTCTCTCTACTTCTTACTGCCATACTTCTCAAGCATTTTTTAGCCTGTTTTCTCCCCATAGGCTATTTACTGTGTTCTCCAAAAATCTGTGGTTTTCAGGTTTGCAACGCTCATTCCCCTTACAGCCATATAGGTAACATATGTACACCTCAGCAAGGAAGAAAGGCTCCCAAGCCTGCTGATAGCCAAGACCATGCTTTCTTGAATTCCCTCTCACCTTTTCCTTTCCAGTCAGCATCAATTTAAGCATACACTCTCCCTCTCTCCCCAGTGTGGGTAAGACACTTACCTCTGTCTGTTGACACAGCTGTTGTGGCCTCTAGCAGCATGGGTCAGAGAATCAGCATGGCATATATCTTCTCTTCTGCAGACAGTTCCATCTCAGTGCAGGTCCCTCCAACATGTGAGAAGCCATTCAGAGTGTAATGGTACAGGATTGCCCTGCACTATCCCATGGGCCCTGGGGGAACATTCCAGCCCAGGCCTGAGTTCTTGGCTCTGTGCTAACACGGGGCTGGAGCTCCTCACACAGGCCACAGTCCCACAGCAGCCGAACACAGCAGGCAGGGCAGGCCCGGAGATGGCAGCAAACTTCAGCCAGGACTCCAGATCATGAGGTACGTTTGTGACAATAACACGTGTACAAAACACAGCCAAGAGAGCAACTACCAAGTCACAGTGGAGATGAGCTCAGCCCACAGCCTGCCACAACTCGACAAGGCAGTGAGGGCCTGTATGTCCTGCAGCTGAGGCCTGTCAGGATCCCCAGCTCAGCAAATGATATTTAAAAATCATCCAGGTGGAGGTGCTACTGAGAGACAGAGGGATGCTTTTATACCTTGATATTCAGTTCAGCAAGGCTGTGGTGCTGAGTTTTGCTGGGAGCTGGGAGCTTTTATGCCTTGATATTCAGTTCAGCAAGGCTGTGGTTCTGAGTTTTGTTGGGAGCTGTATCAGTGAGCAGCAGCGCAGGGTCCACCACATGACTGCTTGTACAGCACATCACACTGACCACTCCTTTTATTCATATCAGCATTTAAATAAGTTCTTACTAGGAAAAAGTAACTAGAACTGAAAAAAAAGAAGGAGCAAGGTAAGGCAAGGACAAATACATAATTATCCTGAATGTAGGAAAAAAAAAAAAAGGTGGTGCAGCAGAAGTTCATGTTCTCCTGTGTGGAACACAGCCCAGTTAATGTACAATTTAGATGCAATAATTTTCTCTGGCTGGGAAATCCGTTTGATTTTTTTTTTTTCCCCCAGCTTATCCTTTAGAAATTTTCCTGAAGAAAAGAATGGCAATAGAACTGAATTCCTTCAGCAGGCTGCACATATTCATTAGTGACATTATCAAAATAATGATTTCAAGCATGTGTCAGCACAGGCAACAGCACTGCATTTTTAGCGAGAGTTATCCAGCATTCCACTTTTCTGCCATAATGTGAACACACAGCTTTGCCATTCCCACTGCAAGAAATATCAGGCTCTTAAAAAGCTATATTTGCCATGTTCCTACACATGCTCTCCTCGTAATTTCAGATATCAGGGCTTGAACTGGTAATCAACCAGTTTCTTTTGCCTTCCAGAAAGTGTTTTAAGAAGGAGTAACATCTTCTAATGTTATTCAATAGTCTTTCAAAAATCAGTTATGAAAATGAGCAAGCCATATGTTTCTTCCCCCACTAATTAGGCATCCTGAGTCAGACCCACAGCTCATCTGAAGTAAGGTGTAGGGTGAAGGAGGCTCTACACTATTTGTGTTCCTGTGGAATCTGGCGCATCCAGTGTGCAAGGCAGTTTAGCACCCCTCCTTACTGCTCAGAAAGCACAGCTTGACCATCCCAGGCATTTCCATATCTATTCTGGAGCACTACAGCAGCAAAATATGTATGGAATTTGGATGGAAAATGGTGCCTTTGCCTGAAATTGAATGTTACTTGCCCACCAACAGACTGTAACTTGGAGAATATTTTAAAAGATGAGGAAAGAAATTGCTATATTGAATGAGGAGAAGGCAAACTGAAAATTGCCATTGCAGTTGGGGGTGGCAGCAGCATGCAGCAATTTAAGGCAGTATGGCTACCCTCAGGGCATATGCATTTTATCAAACTCTATCTAATATGAAGCTTTTAGACTGAATATTTGCTCACCTAGACTGGCTGGCTGCTTACAACAAACCTCCATCCCTTTTTTTTATCTTTGTCAGTGTTAAACTCCTGTGAGAGTAATGCCCTGCCACCCATTAAAAGGATTGAAATTATAAACAAAAGCACAGGAATAAAAGGATGTCTGCAGGATCACATTGCTCCCTCTGTGTGTCTTTCCTTGTCCCAGCCTCAACAATTTCTGCTTAGTTTGTATTTAGATTTTCCTGCTGTTCCCTCTTCTCAGCTAGTTTCTGTGCTCCAGGTCTCTTTTTCCCATTTTTACTGTGCCCAAGACAATCAGTCCTATTTTTAGCTAGCACTGTTGTTATACATGATTTATTTATTATAATGAAGTTAATGATTCAAGATTACATTGGAGAAGATATTGGAAGAGCCCAGTGAAGGAACAAACCATATAATAATATCAATCTGCCCACTAACCCTTCAGAATGGTCTACAAAATGAGCCTTCCAGTGCAGTGGAGCTAACCAAACAACTGGTAACACTGAAGTTGCATATATAAATAATAATAATTAATAAAGCTTTGGAGGTTTTTTTAGAGCTTTCTTCACAAGTTTTGCTGATGCATTGAGAAAGTTCCCAAAGGAAAATGGGAAATTATAACAAGTGGTGATGACAGCAGTGTCATCCACTAAAAGAACCTGATTCTGACCTATATTATGAGGGTTATTCACAGTAATTCCACTAACATCATATAGAACCAGAGCAAGAAAAAGACAGAATCAGTCCTTAGGTGCCTACCAAAGAATCTTACTAGTGTACACAAAAGCAAAAGGGGAAATCTGAATAAATATTCTTATAATTAAAAGAATGTTTAAGCAAGGCTATTTTTTTTCCTAAATTGGAAGCTGATTTAATGACATGCAGAAAGCTAATCTCTGGAAGATCTGTTGCAACTAAACTGCAACTATAAACTGGCAACGCAATGATAATCTACATATGTGACTGTAGTATTTATTGCCCAAATAAAGGAAGAAAGAGCAATGATAATACAAAGCCTTTCTTTCTCTAATGGAAGCAGATGCTTTGTAGGCTGAAGGAATCTGACAGGATTATTGTTGAGACCAAATCATACAAAGTCTGGATTAGGCTGTAATTAACTGAAATTAGGATTTTAATTAGAAAAATATTCTCATGAATCATATCCAGGTCAAAGAATTTAAGGATGGAGGGGGGAAAAAATCAGAAATGGAGGATGGGATCTAGTGGAAGGGCTACACCTGTGCTATTAGACCAGATTATGAAGTTTCAGTGGTTTCCTGCCTCTAGTTTTTGTGTATCTTCAGTTCAGTGGAGAAGTTTTTAGGCTGCTACAATTGTACTCTAGGAGAAAGCTGCTGCAGTCCCTTGGGATGCTTTATAAGTAGCAAGAACTGGGATATGGGCACTCTCTCATGTAATCCTTACAGAAGAAAGCCTTCATGAAGGAGAGCTTTGAGGAGTCTGTACCAGAGTTGTACACGCAGGTATGCCTTGTACTTGACACATAAAGAGCACTGGAGCTCCTTGGGAGGAAGGGTGCTGTTAGAAGCGTTCTCCCTAACAGAATCAATATTGGCAATGTGTGTGTTTTATGGTCCTTCCTTGAAAGTGTGGTTTATCTTTCTAAACTGCAAGTTACTTTTTCTATTAAACACATAAACTATGCTCACACTATGTATGTCAGAGTCCTGAGGAAAAAAAAGAAAGCATCTGTTTTCTTGATCCTCGGAAAAGTGATTTGAGGTACAGAAAGAGGGCACAGGGGGAATAAAATTGATGCTGGGTGGCAAGGTATCTACATCTTTTATATGAGTGAAACAGAAAGATGAACAAGGCCAGTGGGCCACATTCATTATTTGAACCCAGAAAAAAGCAGCTGTGGTCCCTCTTAACTGAATTCATGTTTGTTGGGTATAAGTTGATGGGCTCAGAGGCAGAGGTGTCTAACTCTCATGTTGAGAAAACATAAATTAAATCTGAGACTAGAAATTAAATTGTTGCACAAGTGAAGTATGGGTACCTCTGAGTTAGTCTTAGCTAAATATCTGGCAAGAGGTGCAAAACCTTTAGATGCTGGCCTATCTCCACTGCTGTTTTGACTAGAAGTAGCTTGCTGGGCCTTGCTAAGATGCATTTGTAATGGGTAACATACTTGTGTCAAGGTTGACTTTTGAGTAGTGAATTGAGGAGAGTGATTAACTGCAGTTCTGTGAAGAACTGTTTTTGTGTGGCTGTGTTACTGCTTCTCAAGAGGCAAGTCTTGGTACCGTGAATTCTTTCCCATGGACTTGCTCACACATATTGCTCTTCCATTCTAGACATTTCTTCTCCCTTGAAGCTGTCAAAGTATATTTGTCAACTAACATGAATAGAACCAGTCATTGCTTTCTGTTTAAAAAAAAAACAAAACCAAAAACTATATAAAAAATCATTCCAGGTTTATAAGAAAGGAGAGGATGGGGGAAAAACCTTTTTTAATAAACTCACTATTTGAATTACTATTTAAGTTACCTCTTCTTTCAAGAACTAATCTTCAGACTTGATTAATTTGTAAGCTCCATTTTTCCTGTTAAAGTTTTAAGTCCTTAGTCATTTTCTTTCAAGTGATTTTATTTTAGAAGACATTCTTCTCTGTCCTGGGCTCTGGATACAATAATTTCATGAGAAGAAAAAAAGAACAATCCCAATTCTTATGCTCATAGCAAACAATTGCATTAGCTGATCTAAAAATAAAATCAAAGTAAAAAAGAAACACCCTCTGAGGCAAGTTTCAGCAAGTGCTCATGTCCAGACTAATCTAATAAATGTTTAAATTGAAGTTTGATGTTGTAGGAGGTAGTAGAAATGAATGACCTGTCTACAAAGATTTACCTCTGCTCTTTCCACTGAGAGGAATTGGCTTAAAATTCCTTTCTTGCAACTATGACTGTGAGGATCCCATTCTCTGACCTCTCCATTTTTTTTTGTTATCTGCCTTTTTCTGCTGTCTTAGTGCCTTTCGCCTTTCAGCCTCCCCTCCTTGACTCTTCTGAGAGGTGGTAGGTTCTCTACTCCCCACTTTTCCCACTATCACTGCTATTCCTCTCTGTATACAAAGGTGGTGAATGATTTCCCCAAACACTCCACTGGCAAATATTCCAGTGTGTTAACCTGCTATTTCGTTGAGTAAAACAGTAATATGTCTTTGTCAGTTCATTCTTGAACATATGGTGGTATTTTAGTTGTGCATAATTTCTTTAATCTCCACCAGGAGGTAGGGAAGAACAAGGAAACTATTCTTTCACCCTTGGTACCTGATCCAAAGCTCCTTGGAGATATTTGGTGTTTGTTAAATGAGTAGGGATGTCATCTCTTGGAATAAATAGCTCTTTAGTCACTCACTGCAGAAATCCTTTGCTGTGTGATATAGTGCTTTGGTTTTTTTTCCTTCTTGTGTTCAGCTGTGTGTTGCTGAGTCTTCTCATCTGTGTGTCCTTCCAATAGTGGTTCGCTTTGCAAAAACATCTGTATACACCACTACATCTTTGATTTCTCCAGACCAGTTTAGCAATGGGATTGTTGTCATCAGCAGTAATGAGGCCATGACCCAATAAAGGTGAAAGTGGAGGTGCAATAGCACAATGATGCTCCTCTATACTTAGTATTTGATTGTGCTCAAGTGAAGAATACTGCAGGAATACTCTATTTTATGTCAAATAATGTCTAATTTGCCAAAGCGTAGCATTTTAACTTGAAAATTGTTTTTAAGGGAAAATAAGCATGTTGAAGGTCATGCTTCTGTGTCCCATATGATTCAAAGTGAAATAAACTAAGCCTTCCCAGGTGAGCACCCTATAAAAGGAAGCTCCTTTCAAATGAAGAGAAATATCAACATTTTTACTTTTCTGCTTTGCAGTTGTTAAGTAGAAGTTACCAGAAAAACTTGATGTAAAAGGAGTGCAAACTGTATCAGAAACACTTTACTTAACAGTCTGTTATTTAGTGCACTTACTAAGGAAATGGCCCCCAGAAGAGCTCCCGCAGAAGGTAACAGATGTTGTCCTCTGATTAACCAGGAATGGTGAGAGTTTAACGTGTGCCAAATCCTGAAGTCCTTACTCAGGAAAAAAAAAAAAAAAAAAAATAAAAAAAAAAAAAAAAAAATCCAACCCTTGCATTAATGCATTAATTATGCCCAAAGAATGTGATAGAAGTATCAAAATGTAAAATAAAATCCATTCAAAAATACAGTGTCAAACAGCTCAAGCCTTGTCTGAGTTGTGCTGTGTATTCTGTTGGCCTCAGATATACTGTCTTTGGTCACAGGAAAGGTTTCCTTCCCTGGTAGGGCAAGAGGGAAGTTCATGAACTCCTGAGTTGATGAATGATACTAAAAGGAAGAATCCTAGTTCTTAACATCTCAGCTTGCATCCAAGACAAATTAGACATTGGGAAACACACAGAATGAAAAGTTTCTTTCCAATAAACAGTAAATAAATAAATAAATAAATCCAAAGAGATGACATAAAAGGACACTGGCACTGAAGTATATAATGAGTCTGGACCTATGCTACTGCATTTATATAGGCTTTCCAGCAATAAAGTAGGTTAAAAGACAAATTAATTGTATGCTTCCTCTTCATGAGAAAGAGACCGATGGTAGTTACTATGGCAACTACTTGCAATTCATCCTATTAACTTTCTCATTGCAGGAACAATCAATAATGATACAGATTGCTTTAGGATAAAATATACATGAAGATTTTTTAAAAATATGTATTGTTTGCTCTACTTTCAGATACAATCTGATACGTTCTTAAAAATAAAAGACAATGTTAGACAGAAGCAAAACTTTGTTTTGCCTGAAGGGAGAAAATGGTGAATCAAGTTTGTACCAAAAATCGATCTTTTCTTAGCAACTTCAGCAAACTGTTCAGATTAATTTCTTCTGAAATGTTTTGACATTTGTGTTCACTTTCATTGTGAAGGTTATTCCTTATTTAAAGGCATAATACTGCATGCTGATATCTCTCCTTAAACTAGTCTTGGTTACTTACACTCTTTAGGAGGACTAGGTAACCTCTCTGAAAAACCTTTTGGAAGTGCAGAATTCTCTTAAATGACTACTGCAGATCATGTACTGTGCTTCACACTACTTTCTAGACATGGAACAGCAAGAGGAACCCTATCAGGTACCTCCTGATTCCTGTGGTTCAGGCAGCAATGACAGAAATGCTTTGTCTATCTTCTAAGGAAGGTGTACTTTTCAGTGGGGTGTATCAGATACTCAGACTCTACCTATTTCTGTTTTCGTGGTTGCTAGGAGACACAAATAGACTGAGGTTTGCATCCCATCTGTATGTTTGTATCTTGTTCTCAAGGCTCCGCTGATTTCAGAGGTACTCACCACTAGCAGGAAGGTATCCCATATGCAAATGAATATAATTAGTGAGTGTTCCAAAGTAGGAAACTTAAAGAACAACTCTGGGTTGCATGATTTGTCCGTGGCAGCATGCTGTGTACTTCTGGCACTTCTGACCGAGCAATGGATCTTTAGTTCAGAATAGTGGTTAGGACAGTGGGTTGGTCTTGAGAAATCTTTCTCAACTCAGCTGAGATCTTCCTGTGAGGTTTTACAAGAGTTACTTTGTGTCTCTTTCCCCACCTCACACATGGATGGTACTCTGCTCCCCTGCACATACTTGTGACTCCAAGGTACCTGGATGTGACAGTGATGAGATTGATGTAATCTAGAAGTTGTGCCTGTGCAGGGACTTCAGCATGAAAATACCAATTTCAAGCATTTCTTTCCCAGGTCTGGCAGAGTCTTTCCATTTCTTACAGTGATAGCTGGATTGAACTAGCTGCCTGCAAATGGAACAGAGATCTATTCCAGTCCCCGGTATTTATCAATCTAAGTCACTGCTCTATGTTCCTTGTCACTGAATATGTCCCTATTATATCAGCAGTGGATGACTCAAGCTCTGTTTATGTGCATATGATTGTAAATATGTGAGGCTTTAACATCATCCAGTTTATAATACTTGCAAAGCCAAATATGGTTTACTGCTATTTTACTTAGAGGTGTGAATCATAATATGTTATAGCAAATTTAAGGTAGTAGCCCTGTGTGGATAGCTGAGGGCCTTCTCTCGTGAATGTGTCAGTTTCTGACTGCAGAATTTTCTGAAGATGCATGGCTGTTTTACTAGATCAAAGGCATAAATCTGAGCTGCCTGAGGAGTACTGGAACAGGAATGTTTCTGTATCATGGATAAATTTGTACACCCTAACTTTACATCTGCTGTCACTTCACAGTCTACAGTTTGACTTGTGTTTCCCTTGATGGTCCCTTCCACAGAATTCCTGTGCTCAAAGCAAGAATTACAAAATACTCATACTAGAAAATTTGAAGATAATAAACAGATTATTTCAACAGAAGCTGCTGATCTGCTGTTAGAAATTTCATCACACTTCATTAATATAAAAATGACCCAAACAGTAACATCTTAACTTTCTTCTCCTGTCCTCTTCTACCACTAAGTTATTTAACTTTTCTTCCCGTGACTTGGATTCTTGAGCTACAAGTCATCTTTGTTTCTTCCCCTTATTTCTTTGAGCTCTGTGTCTTTTGAATATTTCTCTTACCCAAACCCTCAAATACCTTTTCCTTTCGGCCACCCAAAAAACATCCCAAACTCTTACCTCAGAAGCATGTATTCTTCTGCTTATTTCTCTTTTTCAGGCCCAATGAAGATAAGCTATATACAAATGTACCTTTAATTACTTGATTAGTCTTTTGATATTTTTCCCCTGTTCCACCCCTATTTTTAAAAGTATAAAATCAATGATTATCCACATTATTAAGCAGTTTAAATGCAGGCTTACAATAGCTGCCACCCTTTGCCTCTCCCCTCCCCCCAACCAAAGAAAAACAGGAAAGCAAACCAAGCAATAAAATAAATAATTAAAAAATAATCAGAGTATCTTAGGCTGTTCTTGTATAACCTCAATAAAAGAAGACCTGGCAATCAATCTGCCAGTTTGGTGCTCTCGTATAAAAAGATGAACAGCAACTCTCAGAGGATGCATTTAAAAGCTCTGCACAACTGCTCTCTTTGAGACTTAGTTTCTCCTGCCCTTTTAGTCTTTGGTTTTGTTTTTTTCTCCTACTCATTCTTAAAAAATAAAAAATAATAATAAATAAATAAATAAAAAGCAAAAGAAAAAGTTAGGAGAAAGCTGTCACAACATATTTGTAAAGTACTCTGTGAAATATGAAGGCTCTTCCAAGACCAATAATGCTGTGCATACTGGGACTCTTCATCCAAAGAGTTTGGTTAAATAATACACCAAATCAAGATGTCGTAAATCAAAATAACATCATCCTAAAATGGATTTCGGGACAGATTGGAGCATGAAAGCAATAACGGAGATTTCACAAGGAGAGCTTCTCTGCTGTTAGAGCAACCTGTACAATCTATCTGTGAAATGGTGCAGCGGGGATCCTTACTAGCAGGTGGCACCGGGAGCTGAGAGTACAGTGCCAGCAGAGATTAAAAAAAGAAAACAAGACCTGGCAAGAAAAGTCAAAGCAACATGATGCCATCAATTTAGGTTCTTGCTGCCTCAGTTGCCATAGCTTGTGTTCATGGATGAGAGCTGTGACTGAGCGACACAAAAGTAAAGAGAGGAGACTGAGCAGTCACTTGGAAAATAACTGAACATGCTTCAGTGTTTGTTGCAATTCTTTTCTTTCTTCTTAAGAGAAGAACTTAATCTTGAACTCCTTGCTCTCTGAGGTAACACTGATTCTGTAGACTTGCTCTATTTGAGATCACAAGGACTAAAAAAGTTCTTGCTTTTAAAATCCCCGTGTAGACATATTATATGGCAGAAACTGCTATTTGCATTTGTAGTCTTTCAGCACATCTTGCACATTAGTGCAAGAAAAAGCCTTTGTGTGTGCGCATGCATGCACACTGCAAGAAACTTTTTCAAGTCCTAGTACTGCTGTTTAGCATTATTAACTCCCCAAAATATCCCTGGTATGTACCCTTCCCATGAGGTAATATGGGAGAAGAAGCAAGCCTTCTCCCTTCTACGGGGAATTTGCATTTCAGATTTCTTTCAGCCTCATAGGGAGTCCATGTGGAATATTTATTTTGCCTTTTGATCAATAGCCACTGTACCAATTCCTCTTATCTATAATTCTGTCAGTCACTTTTTTTTTTTCTTTTTTCAATTTTTTTTTTTTTTTAAGTTAAAAGCATGAAGAAATGATTTTAAAACATCCGGACTGGACGCTGTTATGCAGCTTCCAAATTCTTTAATGTCAGTTGAAATCAAGCTCATCATTTTGGTAGACTTTGCATTAGACACAGACTTTGACATTACCTATCTCAGTATTATGCGACTTGTATTTCTCTACTTAATTTGTGTTACTCTTTGGCATACAACAACAGAAAAATGCTGTAGTCACTATGATATGTGAGATGCAGCCATCTCTTTCTTCTCTATTTTCTTGAAGTTACTTATGTGTTTAAATAATGTCAGTTTTAACTGGGTTTGAGAAAAAGGTAGAAAACTAAGGGATTGACTCTCTGGTCTCATGGCTAATGCACTCTGATTTGGGATAAGAAGTGTCAGGTTCAATTCTCTGCTTCAAATAAGGAGGATGGATCTGAACCTAAATATTCTGTATTCCCAAGATTAACTTTGGGCAGCTGAATGAAAGGCTCTACTTCTTTTGGTTATGCTTTTATCCAATCAGGAAAACATTCTGATCCATGTTATGAATGTGGCATGTTGCCTTGAGCCACAAGATCACCGAATCATAGGGGCTAAGAGAAACATGTAGGGATCATCAAATCCAGCAATAAGCATTTTCTCTCTTAAAGAGAAATGACTGAAACCACAACACATTCCTCAGCATTTCAGTATTGCCATCAGGGAAACATAAGTGTTGCCACTGTAAGCAGGTTGGCTTTTATTTGGGTACACACAACCACTGAATTATTCTAAAGAGCAAGGTGAGAATCCAGCCAAGATGCTGCCCCCAGGGGTGGGAAAGCAGAGCTAAGCTGGCTACCATTTAGCAGATCTACACCTTTATACAACTTCTGTTACGTGAGAGAGGGATCTTTTTTCCTCACTAATATACGAGGGACTTATGTCTCCATTGGAGCTTTAGATATAAAGCACACCAAGAACTTCAAAGAAACACAACATTAATAGTATGTAGATTTCTTTTCCTTGATGGTATCAAGAGCTCCCAGTGACAGCAGTTAGTAGCATCCTGCCTGCCTCCAATACAAGAATTCTATTCTTCAAGAAAGTAGAAACAATGTGAGAAGGTCAGAGGGTACTTCAGCATGAAAGCTGTCAGCATCCATCAAGAACACACCACAGATTCTGCAGGCAGCATGATTTGCATGCTTAAGTACTACTCAATGCCTAGTACACAAGCATCTGATTTTAATTTGCTATGAATTGTTTTTAAAGGGAACCTGACTTATTTGCTGCTTTGATGCTTTTGCTGGGGAAAGAAAACAAAACATACAAGGGTTAAAAATGAGGTGGGATAAATAAAGTCTGTTTGATAGGATAATGATCTGAGACCAGCTGTTGCTGAACAAACATTTATTATTATAAATCATCAGAGGCCTAATAAAATATAGACTTACCATAATAACACCAAACAAAAATGCTTATGTAATTATTAAATATGCAAAATTCAAAGCTCCCTAGAAAATTAATTTTTGTGGGGATAGGCCAAAGTCTATTTCTCTTGCATGCACATCACTCAGACACCGGTGCAGAAAATCCTATGCCTTCGCTGAGATTTACTTTATCATTTAAAGCATGATTTACACTGAGACAAAGAAGACATAATTGTGAAATACCTCTGGTTATGACATATCACAGCTAGAGAACTCCAAATAAATGTTCATGCTCTGGCATTCTTTCTTTTGGGGAAGAAGTGGAATGTATTAAAAATGCCAGACATGACAAGCTATACTAACTTGAGTGCTTGAGTACGTTTCTTTCCATAATTTATATGCCTTATATGTATTGACATATAACAATAAAACACACCAATGTGTTGACGGTTTCCAAAAGCTGAAGGGTTAGAAAGCTGTGAACAGTAAGCAGTGCTGGTGTAGCTCAAGGTAGGAAAGTTTGCTTGTACATGTTACAAGGCATCACTTGTATTTACACTATCTTCATTCTCTTTCCTTTAAATCTCTTGAGTTCCTGCACAGATAAGACTGCCTGAGCACACTTAGCCTATCGAAGCTTTGTGGTACTGCAGTGCTACCCTGAAAGGGAACCTTTTCCAATACTTGGCTTTTGACAGTGGCATCCAAAATGACAACCCCTGTTCTGCTTGGATGTATCAGCAGCCTTTTGGTGTCTCTTCCTGCCACACTGGGTACTCACCATCTGTGTTGGATGGAACGCAAAAAATGCTGTCAAGCTGCAGAGTAAAACAGTTATTACACTTTACTTTGTGACAAGATCTTTGACTGGCATGGGGTTAAGCTGAGCAGGTACTGAGTGGGTTGAGAAAAGGAGCTGTAGGTATCAAAGACTCTCAAAATGACATTTTAATCAAGAGTTGCTTGAGCAATTTGCTAATTACATTCAACTGCACTTAAAATTCTGACAACTCCTGTTTTTTTCTTTATAGAGAAAATGCAGAAAATTGTTTTGGGTACACCACTGCTTCTGAGTACCTCAAAGTCACATAATCCAGGAGAGATGGTGGCAAATCCTAGCATAAGTCACATTTGCAATTTCCTTTTCAACACCATTTTGGAGTAAATTTGGTATGAGTATATTCTTCTTTTCTTCTCCTTGCAGTACATTTTTTCTATATTTAAGTATGTATAATGGATCTGCTAAAAAACATCAGAGACCATTAAGCCAGAGAAGCATGAAATCAAGTAGAAATTATTATTTTAATTCTATGCACTTGTGCATAACCGTATGAACATGGTGCCAAATAAACATTCATCTGAACTCCAGTTCATACTCAAGGCAGTAATCTGATTTTCAGTTTGGTAGCAGGAAATATGTGCCTGCAAACATTTCAAGAGAATCTTAGCTGCAAAAAAAAAAACCAGCTTGTATATACTCTGAGAGGCAAAAGAAAATGTCAATTACTCAGTAGTAATTTTATTGTTTGAAAATCCTCTTCAAATGGAAGCACTGGGGCTTGACAGACAAGTACCAATCTGTAAATTTTGTTAATTATGTGCAATATAGCAGCATAAGCTCAGTGTTCGTGGACTGCACAACCTTGACTCGTTGTGAGTGGGCTGAGTTCCAGCCTCATGCACAGTTTCCAAGGGGAGCCTCCGGTTTGACTTGGGCTAGTTTGAGAAAGAGATCATTGGGCCATTACAGATGTTGGAAACTGCAGTAACTAACATTTTTTTTAATGATTATTTATGTATAGTAAGCAATATTTGTCTACTAAGCCTCATAATGAGGACAAATTATCTTAATCTGGAAAATCATATTTGGAGTAAGACCAAAACATCTTAATCCCTTTTTTCCCTTAATATAACAACAGCTATTCAGTTATTTCATTTTAAAGATCTCTTTTTCCATTGAGGAACTTTTAGAACTTTCAGAAAGATGAGTAGAGTGATGCTTTGTTATGACCACCATAACTAGTCCTATGCATCTGTGTTGGAATGCCATCATTACAGAGCAGTTCAGAGACAGAAGAGGTCTCATGTCCTCTAGAAGGGGATTGAAATCCAGAGGAAAAGGGCACTTCCCTAAGGTCTCAAGAGAACTAGCCAAGGAGAGTCTCTAGTGTGGTCTCCCTGAATCCCACGTTAGTATTTGAGGCATTTAACAATCCTTTTTCATTAGTCTCACTGCATCTTAAAAGTGTTCTGAGCTCATGGGTAATTCCTGGGCATGTCAGCAGCATACTTGCAGCTTTTAATAAATTCAGAACATGAAAGATGAAGGAAAGGTGGGATAATAGAGTGGAGCATCAAAGCTTGAGTTGAGAGAGGAAGAAAATATGTAGTGGAAGCAACTGAAAAGGAAAGTCTTCTCAGGTATCTCATGTCATTTGAATGTGATAGTAATGAGTATCCTTGAAAACTGGCAGTCTAACAGGAAGAAATCTGCAGGCCCTGCTTACCCAAATAACTTGCCTGCTACATCAGATTATTTATAATTGAAAGCTGAATCTTTCAACAGCTCTTCTCACTTTCCAGCTGTAGGTTGGTTTAACAGCTGTGGTTTAATGCCATCAGACTGGAACCGCACTGGGCCATTCCCCTTCGGTGACAAATGCAGACGAGCTCCCAGAGTTCCTGTCTAAAATGCAAAGTAAGGCATCTCAGCCCACATGCTGCCTTTCAGCATGGAAATAAGTGGCTGTAACAAAAGGATGAAACAACATTTCCCTGCTTTCTGTGCATTTCTGGCTTCTTGATGTTGTCTGTGCTGCCCTTTGCTCTGTCATCTCTCTCCCCAGCTCTTAGAACAAGGAGGTTACTGTGGCATACTAAAAGAGCTGGAGGCAGTTAATGAATAACAAAATGGAGAGTGCACTTTCACAGACTCCGTAATTTCAGAAAGTGCCTTGTTGAATGGTAAGGCATCTGAAATCCCTGAAGTTTCAAAGAGGGGAAAGAGGAATGCATCTTCTCAGTGTGTGCTGTGTGAGAAGGAGCTGTGAGCTTTAGAGGGTCTCCTGCTGGCATCCCAGGGGTGACATCTTCCACTGCCCTCGGGGTAAAAGCTTTCACATCTGCCCTTTCACTCTTAAGAGTACTTAGGTCCTTTAAGGCAGCTCAAACTGGGGCCCTATAACCTTTCTGGTTTAGATTCCTGACCCTGAAAAGAAGATGCAGCTCCTGCACGTGCATCGAAATTCTTTTGCTGCACATGGGAGGGCCAAAATGCCTCAGTAAAGTAAGTCAGAAAATCCACAGCTGTGTGGAAAATCACCCAGAGGAGCTTCCTAGCACTTCAAATGCCAAAACAACTAAGGCCCCTTCTGCAACTCCAATCCTGTGGGCTGCTCTACCTGTACCCCAGCTCAAGAGGGCAGAGTTTCTAGCAAAAGGAGTATTCAGCTGATCAGAGGAGATGATACAAATATCAAAGAAACTATGCTCCAGCCAAAGAGGCATGTGTCTGACGAGAAACTTGACAGACAGAAGCCAGCAACTGCATGGATTTTTCTCAATACTTTTCATGTAGGATAAGACATCTCACAGCTTTGGTTGAACATTTTCTCCAGTTAACCCCATTCAGTTTAGTCCTGCAGAGTTGCTTTAATACTGAAGTGGCAAAGAATAATCTGCAGTTGTGTAAGTCTCTCATGGCTGAGCACAGTGCTCCTCACCAGCAGGTTTCTCTGTAGGTTCCAGCAGCTCCACTGTTTCTCCCCTTGCAATGTTTCTTTGCTACTTGAATGCAGGAACATTGGCCTGCATACCTTTCACATCTGCACACATACTGCAAAATATTAATTTAATCTATCAGGGAAGAAGCTTTGAGCTGGTCAAAGGACAGCAATGCAGCTAACCATTCTGTCCTTTATCTGCAGCAGCTTTTTCTGTGTAATATTTGCATAGGTTCAGAAAAGAACTGACTCTGCATGAATTATTGTCTTCATATTTTTCTGCCTGGAACGTGTTATCTTCCCATTGTGGTTTGCTGTGACTTAGAGGACGGCAAAGAGCAGAAGTAAAGTAATTTCAAAGTGCCTGATTTATCTGGAGCTTTTCAAACAGTTTGAAACAATGGTGAATATCCTCATGTTCCTCCTTTGTTGCCATGGATTAGGAGTGTTCAGTACTCCTGCTTAATCCTGGTGCTTCTTAACTCTTAGCTGGACAGGTAAAAGCAGTGGAAGAAATGTTTTGGCAGTGAATGCTGGGATTTAGGATCTTGTGAGCTGACTATAAACTTCATTTTAGTCCTGATGTAACAGAGCCATCCAAGTGAAGTATTGATTAAACTGCAACACCAGGCAGACTGGAAAATTCTGTTTCTAGGTAAGGCTCTGACTATTCTTCACAGCAAACAAGAGCTCCTGACAGCACTCTGCCTCCCGTCAGGGGTCCGGTGACATGCCCCAACCTCTGCACAGAAATCCTGTGGGCTGGCAGCAGCATGTGAGTTGATGGCAGCCCAGGTTCAGGCTGCCGTGCTGCCTGTTGCATGCCATCAGCTTAATTACAATGAAGGCCTGCAATCACTCAAACGCTGAGACGTTTTGTGCTGCTTTTGTCTTCCACGTGGCTGGCAGCAGCTCCACTTCCCTTCTAACTCATTCCCTGGATAATTCAGATTGCAATCTTTCGCTGCTTGTTTCTGTTGTGGTCTCTTAATTTCCTGAATTTCTGACACTTCTTATTTCTTGCTGACGTGTTGGAAAGAATAATGCAAAAGAGAAATCAACAGAAATGTGGTGCTGCAACTCTGCTTGTCTGTTGGCATTATCCCCCAGTCTCAGTGCTTGTTGCAGGGGAGAACAGAATTAGTCCCAAGTGAGGCATTGCCCACAGCCCAGATTTTCTATCTCTGTTTCTTTTTTGTGACCCTGGAATTACTCAGCAGGTAGCAGCGAGAACAATAGCTGGATTAACACAGACCTCTTCTGCCTAACATCTTGTGAGAGAAGGGATACAAATCCCTGTGAAGCATCATTGGAGGTTTTCATTTCTTTTTAAATGTGATTTTAACATTTTTTATAATCTTAATAGCTAGCAATATGGGGCCAAGGGGAGAGCAGATTCTGAAGCTTTTGTTGTTGTTTTGTAAAGAAAGTATGTAATATCTTCTTTATTGAACAAAAGCCAGTTTAATTTTTATACCTATGGTAGGAGGGGCATGTGTGAAGCTGCAGGGAGGAGCTGGGCACTGAAGTGATGAATGCCATCGTGGTCCTATGAAAACTCCAGCTGCAGTGCTCAGCTCAGCACTGCACCATTTGTTCTTAGCAGGGCTTTATTTAAGATGTAATCTAAAGGCATACGAGTGGATAAGAAATGTGATTGATTGCAATGTTATTACTAATAATTCTCCATGTTAAGTTGCATTCTTTTTATCTGCCCTATGTCGTTGTATGCTCCTGTTCATAAATTTTAAGCCTAGCTTTATATTTCATGGAGAATTTTAAATAGTCTGGTTCAGTAGTAAAATCTATTGGAACCAAGTTTAATCTGTGGTGGTCTTTGAGGTATAACACACTAAAACTACCTGAAGTGATAACAAGGCTGTGCCACAAGAAAACTTACCTAGAATACACAGAAACCGCACCATTTGTCTACCTCATACCCCAATTAGTACATGTAAAATATCTTTGCTGTTTAGTATTACAAATGCTACATATCATATTTTACTTAGTTATTCTAATTTAATACAGATTTATTCCTAAGTAGTTCTTACATGATCAACTAATTTCAATTTCTATTCAAGAAAGCCACATAAATAGATATTAGAAAACACAAGCAGTGTTGTGAGATGGCAATAGAAATTGTGGTGGTGGAAACATAAATTCTGTCTAATTTTATTGTAATTCTGCAGGAATACTTTTTTTCAAAGCACTGCATCAATTTCCAAATCCATTTGTTATACATTTTATCAGAGAAAAATGAAATCATTTAATACGCTATAGTCTGTCATATGTACTTCTCTTGGTGTTTCATTTTAATTTAGCAATACTTAGTAGACACTTAACTGATTGCCATTCTTAAATTTAATAGGCAAAATCTATCTTTATCTTGTTCTCTTCTATAGATTAATATTAATCTTATTCTAAGATAAGTTTCTACCATTAAAACAAAAAGGATTTCTTGAAAAAAAAATCTTTTCTAGCAGATTTATCTAGATCATATACTTTCTTGCTGGAAAAGGTCTGAATGCTTAAAGAAATCCTCCAGACTCCTGGACTGGTATTGCTTGATAAGCGACAAAATGAGGTGGGGAAAATGGGGCTATTCAGACCACCCTAAGTCCAGGTTAAGTTAATAACTGATGGAGAAGAGGGTCAAAAAAGAAGGAATCAGTCCTTGAAAGATGAGAAAATACAGGCAGTATTAGCTTTTGTACTCATCACATCTCTAAAGCTTCCTTAGAAGTGAGGTTTGGACTGAGCATAGAAAAAGTGAAATATGAGAAACAAAGTGGGTTCAAAATACCTTGGAGATCATGGACTTGTCCGTTCTTTTAATACTGACGTGGTCTCTGGGCTGCCTCCATGAGAGAGGCCAGCAGTTGAGCCCACGCTTTGGGCATCACCAGGGCTAGAACCAAACACCAGCAGATTTTCCCTAGGCCTTGGCATGGCCATATGGTTCCTCCCCTGGGCTGGAGAGGGGACATACAGAGATATACACCCTCAGCAGGGCAGGGGATATGAAACACAGGGCTTGCTCTCAACTCTGCTTTGTAAATCTTTTTCCTTTTTTTAAATTTTTTTTCTTCTTTCTCTTTTCCTTCTGCTTAATAAGAGCCTGGCTTAATCAGCCAAGCCTGCATCTTCTGTAACACTGCTGTGAGTCTGTGACCAATGAGACAGCTAAAGGCAATGCCCTGAGCAGCCCAGTGCTGCTCAAAGTTTGCCAAGTCTTGCAGTGGCTGATAAGAGCATGTGCTGAGCACAAGCTGCTCCAGCTGCTATTGTGCATTTTTTAAATGAGTTTAGGAGTGGTGGGGGAGTTCCAGGAGGCTGGGAAAAGCAAATGTTGTTCCAGTATTTAAGAGAGTAAAATGAGATGACCCCAGTAATTACAGGTTTGTCAGATTGGCTGCTGGTCCTGGAATGTCTGATGTAGAATTTGATTAATAAAGGATTAACAGTAGAAATCTAATTAATGCCAATCAGCAGGGGCTTAGAGAAAGCAGATCCTGTCAAAATTACTTTTTTGTGAATGAGATTACAAATTTTGTTGATAACCATAATAATCATCTAATAGCATTCTATAAAGTATTTGATTTGGTACTGCATGATACGGATTAAAAAAAAAAACAACAAAACAGAAATAAAAAGTTGATGTAAAAATTGTCGGCCTGAGCTCAAAACAAACACTGATAGGGGATCTTGAATAGCCATACACCACTTTTACTGACAGGTTCCATTAATTTTTATTTCTTTCATATTTTAGACTCTTTTTATAACATTCTTGTTGTAACCATGCAAGCCTGTTAGTGACTGGCTTTGGAGGAATGCTTTAAAAGAGGAGGATTAGTTACTGATACAAAACATGGACCACATGTTTGCATTCAGATTAAGAAACAGGCATTTTAGTGCAACTACATGTTCTGCCATAGTTAGAAACAAGGGTCTTCATCTGAGTTCAGCTCAGGGAAACTAATACTGAAGAATGCCCTTGGGGTCATAGTGGCTAACCATGATGAACTCCCAACATAGTAATGGGCAAGAGTGTACTCCATACAATTTAGTACAGATGACTCTGCTGTGTTACTAATATAAATTGCATTAACATATAGTAGCAAAACTCATCAGCATTGTATTCCACACTGGCTAATAAATGTCAAACCCTTGGCAGGGTTTCAACTCAGCTTACATTCCCCTAGTACTCTTGTTCTGGTTTAACCAAAGGTTCTAACTATTTATATACTGATACTCCTCGTATCAGAGCTTATGACTGCCTGACTGCTGGGAGAATTGTATGAGCTAGGATTGTGGGGAGAATGGACAGGTTTCTACTGTAAGATGTGTGATGTATGGACCAGAGAAACTGGAATGGAGTTAAGGGGTTATTCTTGACACTAAAATAGTTAATAGTTTCAGAATTTTCCAACTCGACAAAGGGAAAGATGTCAGTAGTGACATCTGGGTATAAAGATTTGAGAACCGGAGGGTTTAAACTGTCTACCAACTTCTAGCATGCTAGCAAGTCCCAGCTTATCTCATTTATCGTGGCTTTTAATCCCTTGGTCTGCTTGGCATGTTGTTGGTAGCTCTTGGAGGAGTGGGTTGCCAGCATTTTAACTTCATATTTGGATAAAGGAAGTAATGTTGGTGTATGGTTGATGATCGCAGTAGATGATTTTAGAGGTCTTTTCCAACCTTAATGATTCTGTGATTCTGTGGTGTGTTTTTTTTCAAAGAAATATGTAGTCCTTAAAATGGAACAATTTTGGATAATCATGCAAGAATTCTTTAAAGATTTAATCACTTTTGTGGTTGGGGAACACAGCTAAAAAGTACATCCTCCTTGTTTAGTAGCAGTTAGGAGTTTAAATCAGCCTAGAAATATTGTCATTGCTGGTAGTTAAGGTGATTAACTGTTGGAGAATAGGTTGTGTCAAACTCAAGCCTAGAGGTTTTCCCAGATGGTCTGCTCTAGTTCTCTCAAGAATTAATTCAGGAGAGTCTCATGGTTTGTATTAGGCAAAGCACTGTACATGCCCTCCAGCCTTTCAATCTCGATCTGAAGTGAGGATGCAGAAGAAAATCCATACCAATTAGAGAAGCAATATTTGTGATGTGTCCTGTTTATTGGTTTCACTGGGGCTTTAGGAGGTTGGGGTTGTTATTTGTTATATTTACGTTTAATATTCTCTTCAGTACATTCTGTTGAATTCTTTTACTTCCAAGATTTAGGTTCAGTAGCAAATAGAAGAACTATTAAAAATATATATTTTTATATCTTTCATAATTTATATATATTTCTATTTTATATACATGAAAAAATACAGCCAGAGTTGTCTTTATAAATATTTCTTGAGCCTCAGGTAAAGGAAATACGACACTTGATGTGTACTCCAATTAACTGCTGCTTTGATATTTGTATGTTCTAATAAAATATTTCTTCATTTTAGTAATCTTTAGAGATATGTTTGAGGTGGTTATTGCAGTGAGATTAAGGCTGAGGTCCTTGAAACCCCCTAAGGATCTTTTACTTTTTATTAGATACTATTCTGCTCTAATAATGTTAAAACCTTTTAATTCAGTGAAATGAATTTACTCAAATTTGATACAACAGAACTGTCACTTATCCTTTACCCACAAGAGATGAAATTAAAGCCCAAGTTTCCAGAGGACCTTACTCTAATGCTGAAACTCTTTTGAAACTTTGGTCAAGAATATCTTAAAGATAACTTAGCTTTCTTTCAAAGATTAAAATTTGGGATTGCATTGACTTCAGTGATAAAAAATGTATAATAATACAGGATGAAAACCCAGCCTTGTAGAAAATGGTAGGTCTGGTGTTCTCAGTGCAATTTGCTCTCCCTCTGAGATGGGGATGCGACACACACCAGGTGAACTTTGGAGTTTGCAGATTTGCTGGATATACTTGTCTTTTCTTAATAATTCTGCTGCTGCAAACTTCCTTAAACAATGTCCTCTGCCTTGTGACCATCATAGCCACCTCTCAAGAAGGACTCTCCATCAATAAAAGGACTCAGAGTTCTTGATAAAAGAATTGATTGCAAAGTACTTTATGTAAACATTGCGATTAACATTTAGCAGACCAGAATTAGCTGAAGTAAAAGCCAACTTTTGATGCCACTTAACAATCTGAGGGATCAAGTAGAAGAGCTCTGGCATAAGGTCAGTGATAAATGATGCAGTGAGTAGAAGTGGCTCAATGACTTTGAGAACACTATTGCTCCCAGGAGCCTTTGATGTTGAAGGAAAAGAATTTGTGAGTGTGGTCCAAGTGATAAAATCCACATATCAAACTGCAAATTATTGCCTGTTTTTGTCTTGAATTATTCACACTATGATTCCCAAACTAGCATTTTTCTTGGTGGTTTAATTGTTGTCTCAGTCAACTCCTCTAAAGTCTCATTTGAGGCTTTTCAGCCTGGGAAACTATTTATTTATTTATTTATTAAATAAATAAATCAGAATGCAAGCCTTTTTTTTCTGGACTGATTTCTCAGGTACTTCAAACACCAGTGATAAAGTCCATCTGCAGCAAATGTGAATTCAGCCCAAATCCAGGATAAACACAAAGCCCATTTGGAATCTGATGTAAAAAGTGACACTCTGAAAGTCAGGCTGGACTCCGCTTTGTAAACTTTCTGTGTGTGAGAATCTGCACCTTCAATCAGGGATGTCTGATGGGACACGAGCAACATGGTGTCTGTGCTTCCTGCAAGAGCTCTGCTCACAACCTGCCAGCACTTCTGCTGCTGTAGCTTGGAGAGCAGCCATACTGCTTCCTGCTAGCACGTTCAGATTGCATTGGAGCAGAGTCATGCAATCCCCCTTGCTTTCAACAGAAGTTGTACCGTTTAAATTAATGTCAACAGGGGATATGCACAGGCATCATGGGAAGAATAGACTTCATAGTGTGCTAATTAAAATATATTCCCCTATTGTACTTTTCCCTAGCACCCCACTCTTATAACCAATTTACTCTGCAGAACTGATTATCATGCTAATAGCATTCCCTCCAGTTCTCAAATAGGACTCCAGTTGAGAATATCCATTAAATGTAAAGTTATATAACCTGTGAGGTGCAATATGGGAACTAAAAACTTGTTAAAGGCTTTCTTTGGTATGAGTTTACTTTGTTATGGCTTTCTGCTTTTTAGCTTTATTTTTGAATGTTCACATAACAATTTCCAGGTGCAGATTGGTTGTTGATTCTATAGCTGAGGAGGAACGCCAAATAAGTTTTCCTTCATGCACTTCCTTACTCATTTTTTCAGTTTCTTTTAGACTTTGGTTTTACCTGATTCCCCTTCACTTTCTCATGCTGTTGTTTTGAAGCCTTTCCCTTCTCCCTTTATTGTTATCTTTAGTTCTCCTGTTTTCTTGAGATGTAAAGCTGTCTGTCATTCCTTCATCCCTTTCACGCAGCCATACTCTGTCTTTAGGTTCAGTGGATCTCAGCATGTACTCAGTCCTGCAAGTGTTATCAACAGAGAGCTGAGAAATGAAGAAAAGAAAATAGGTCAGGGTGAAACTTCATCATCAGTGCTGCTTTTCAAGGAACACCTGCGTTTTCTTTGTTTTTCACACAAACTACTGTTCATGAGTCATTAACTTTCATTTAAAATTAAAAAACAACAACAACAACAGAAAAAAACCCATTAGCAGAACTCTTCCATAACTGGGCTTTAAACGATTTCTATTTTGATATAGATGTACTCCAATTACTTTCAAGCTACAGTTTTCCCAAATCTTAGTTTTTTCCACTAAGGCTTAACTGGGATTTCAATAGCAGCAGAATTCCCCTCTATGTCTTTCATGAAATTCTCCACAAGAGAGCAAAGCTGAGGAAAATAGATGAGCTACAGGAACAGGCATCTTTCTTGGAGACTGTAGATAAGGCACTCAGTCATGACAGCTTTTTTGGTTTACAAAAGAGTGCTTTCCTGTGCAGCAATAACCCTTTTCTAAACAGGTGGCAAGCAGTTGGAGCACTCCTCAATGTGCCCACTCTGTGGAGTGTTAAGTCTTTCTGCCTTTGGCAGCTGACCTCCATGCTTTTGACATTAGCTAGGTACATGCAGGTGGAAAAACACAGTTAGCACAAAATGATATATATATCTTGAGGGAGCATCATGTCTGTGAGCAGACTAAAATGGGCTCATGTGTATGTCTTTGTGATGATCTTCTAGAGTCCTCACCAACAAATGATCTGATCTTTTTTGAAAAGATACAGTGATAGACCTCCCTAGCAAAGCAGTTGCTATGAAAGTGATTGAATAGGGCAGGTGCATGTAAGGAAGCCAGGTTCAACAAGAGAACCATTTCTGTTCTTTCACATGCAAGTTAGATAGATAAGACAAGGCTGTCCCAAGAAGTATGAAAAATCAAGAGATTATTTTCAGGCCAAGGCATGATGATTAAGACAGGGATGACTGAAAAGCTGGATGGTCAAAAGATAATGGCAGTGGCAGCTTCCTTTGACAAGGATAGAGCAGACATATAAGACAGGCACAAATGTTCATAGGGATCATCTAAGAACCAGCTCAGTGCCATGATGGCAATTTCTTATTGCTTATAGTGAATAGCAGCATTAACATACCATCTTGCCAAATTACATAAATAGCATGAATATAGAAAATTTACAACAGACTCAAGCTTGAAAATGCCCAGGTCCCAAACCCTTAAATCCTTTCATCTTGATGCAGTGCTGCTTTCATAAACCCATGCAGCACTGATGTTTGCTATGGGGGCTAATATAGAAATAATCTACCTGTAATTAAAAAAGATAGATATCTTCCAGCTCAAAGATTACAGCTCATTACTTTCCTTGGTCTCATGTGAAAAGTGGTCTCATCTATCTTGTCAAAAATGTAATCCAGGAGTCTTGCCCATCTGAAAAGCATAAAGGTTTTATAGAAGGACGCTCAGTAGAAGTGCTTGTATTTGATATGGAGAAAGGTATGGGAAGAAGTTATGGCCTTCAGTATGCTGTAACATTACAGCCAATCGGTCATGGCTCAGACTGATTGCAAGGAAGCAGATGATTGCAGTTGCTTTGCCATTAGTCCGATCTGTGTTGCTCTGCAGAACATTTTAATAGCTGATACGATTCCTAATGAATGCAAGCAAAAGTAGCAGCTGAAGAGAATTCATAACTGCCTGTTTGAATAGCCGCTGTGTCTTTTAGTGCCCTGAGTTCCTTGACTGAAAGAGCCAGAAGAGGACAAGGCATGGACAGACATTCCTCTGCAGAAAACAGGTGGCACAGCAGCACTCTGCTATACCTGGAGGGTAGAGACAAGATGTGATGAGATAGTCTGAAAGAGCTCACGGTGTGCATTTTGTGTTGTAGGTTGTTATGGTGAGAAACCCAAATTGCTTCAGTATCTCATGGAATTGCATCTCCCTGCAAGTGCTAGGAGGGCACACAGGGAGTTTGCTTTGAAACTTACCTGGAGCTTTCTTTAGGTAATATTTCCTTTAAATGTGGTACAGTCACTGATAGGTTATTGAGAAGTTCAGTGTATGAAGTGGCTCTTAGTCCAGCCTGGAGGCTGTGTAATGAATATATCAATGCATGCAGCATTGTATAACCTGTGGCTTAGCTATTGTTTCTGAACCAAACATCTGCAAAATACTCAACTTGTAGGATTCATACATGGTGCACAGTCCCACTTAAAAGAAACACATACATTAAATGGATAGAGAGCTCCCCTGTAACCTGTTCACATGCTGGCAGTTTATTATAAGGAAACACTTAAACATTGAAACTAGTCACTAGGGCCAGGGCAAAAAAGGCAAATAGCTTGGCAACTAAGGACTGGAATTGAGTCTCCAAAATGATGATGATGAAGATACAAATAAAGAAAGGAGCCCAAAACTGAAGAATATCCTACTCACCTGATGATCCCACATCCCTGAGGAAGTGTGGGGGGTGGAAATGTGAAACTCTTACTAGAATATAGCAGTTCAGACTAAAATAGAGAATGTGTCTATTCTTTTACATACAAAGGCATCTTTTTTCTCTAGCTTGTAAAGCTCTGATCGATGTGTTGGTCTTCTACTCATCCTTGCTGTGCTATGCTGGCATATCATATTGGATTTAGCATAATTGGAGATATTTGAGCCTATTTTGAGCATCTTTAGTGCTGTAGAATATATGAGGAAATAAAGCAAGTAGAGCTAAGGGAAGAACAGTTGCACGTGAGATGCTCAAGAATTATATCCCTGTTAAGGTCTTGTGTAAGCTAGGGCAAAAGGTTGCAGTGGAATATGTGAAGTAAACCTACTGGAAACGTCTCCTGGGCCCAAGGCACTTTAATGTGAACAGCTTAATGCGCATAAAAAGCTGCGTGCTCTTAGAGGCTCCTTAAACTGTTACCAGTCTTTAAATCTTGGGCTAGATAGTGCCCGAGTGATCAATTCTTAAGTATACAGCTTGCTAGCCTCTAATAGGGGAGAGCAGAAAATGCGTTGAAATGCAAATCCTCCTGCTTCCAGTGAGGGCTGAGGTAAGGTGGCTTTTAATTTCTGATCTCAGCAGTATTTGTCCTCCATTCAGCCTAATGTTGGGGATGTGATTTAGAAGGCATTACAAAAATGGAAGATTTATTAGGGAAACAGATCTGTTTATTAAGGTATGTTTGTAATGAAAGATCTTAAGTAATGAAGAGATACAATGACAGCTCTGAGCAAGCAGCATGGCAGATCTAAGAATGTGAAATGAATTTCCACTGAAATCTTGGTAAACCTCCTTGAAATATGTTTAAGTGTATCTATCTTGCATGATAACTGTTGCTTATTAACACTGTAGAGAAGTCTTCCACAAGAAGATGAAGTTGAAAGTTTAGTCACCCAAATTTTCAGCCCAATTGTTAATAATTACTTGGATCTCCAAGAATTATGGTGTTTTTCATTTCATGCTAAAATAAAGTTACAAATGTAGAAAAGAATTATTTGTGTTGGAAATGTGCATGTAGGCTACACAGTGAAATGCAGAGTACACAGTGCTAGCAGAATCATAAAACCTGAATCTTGTGCATGATGACTAGTGAGAGCAGAAATTTTTGTTGCTTTACCTAATAATAAAACACTTGATGTGGAACTAAAAAGCCATACTGAAATCAATGTTTTGATTATCTTAATTCCCAACCAGCTACTTGATCCAGTATGTTTTAGTTTAGTAAGAGGCTATCCATCAGCATCAACTTTCAGTCTCGAATGAAAAGCCCAAGATGTGAGTTTGAAATGCAGCCAGCCAGACCTCATAGTTTGTTGTCATGCCAAGCTGAAACATATTTCAGGGGAAAAAAAAGGCTGAAACGCTGTTTTCAAATCTGTTTTGTCCTTTATACTATGAAATGTTCAATGACATATCCATAATGGCAGCAAACAATATGCCATTTTATATATTGAGAAGTTGACATATTTCATGCCATCTTTTGTCACAATCCAAAGAATTTCATGTATTCTTTTGTCGCTTGATTTCTTTAGAAATTACCATAAAGTAATTAGTACTCCTTCTTGGTAGGAGTAAAACATTTTATGTGCCAACACATTTCTGATTTGTACTGTAATTAAAGAAAAATTGACTAGAACAAGAAGATAAGCAACGAATGTACTAAGTGGGGAGCAGCTGTTATCAATATCTTCTGTTTTCAAAGACAGGGAAGCACCACATAGCAGCAAGGTGATTACAATAAGCAGTTGTAGAAGTGCATTACCTGTCGAGTTGGGTTGGCAGTGTGGGAAAAGTGAGCTTTTGGTACGTTCTGTGGGTACTTGTACAGAGATCACTGGAGGAGGCAGGTGCTGCTGGCTGGGACTTACCATGCCTTGGAGTAATGCTCCTCCTCTGCCCTTGTCTGATAGAGAATTTTTTGAAGGGAAAAGAAAATGTTGCAAAGTAATGATTTGAAACAATCAGAAAGATCCCTTACTGTTGCACAGAACTTCTGCATTAAATGTGCAGCTTGTTTGGCGGCAAGCAGAGCAACACAGGCTGTGGTTCTTTCCATGTCAGCTGGTGAGTCTCAGTAGTAGAGAGAGAAGTTAAATGATCTCTTGAGCTATTCCAAGCCAAAGCAAATTTTTTTTTTACTCATTAGAAACACACTATACAACATGCATTATGAATTTTGTGTAACAGTGTTCTTAAACTCCTTTAACATTGTCAGTCTGCAGATCTGAGGAAACAATGAACTGCACTTAGATTCCTGCCTTCATTTCCATAAAGGTGATAATAAAGGTAAACCTTGCAGTTGAACAGAGAATGTTCACAATCTCTCCAAAATAAAGGTTTATCAAGTACAGAAAAGTACATTTTTTGAGAGGAAAAGGTGATTGTTTTGATAGCATACTGAGCTCAAACCTTACCAAATAATAACCTATAGTTGTTTCCACAGATATATAAAGCTAAATATCTACAAGGCAATACTCCATATAATCTAGCTTGTTGATAATTTTTTCAGGCAGTATTCCAGTTAGAAAAGATAGTATTCTAACACATTTGAATACTTAAGCTATCCTATACTAATACACACATTTTATTTAGAGATCATAAAACTTTTTATGTTAGAAAACTCTTAAGATGTGCTAGTGGAGGTACATGGCCCTCCTAGCAGTAACTATAAATGAAGGACAAAGTTCCACAAACTGAAAAAGGTGGAAGTTCTGTTAACAGCATCTGACATCAACATGATTGAAATTACCATGCAAAGTAGAGCATTAGTTTCCAAGATGCAATTAATGCTTTGCTATTTTCTGTGTAGACATAATAAAGAAGGCTGCATCCTCCCTGTAAGATTTACCTAATTGTAATATTTTCTCATCTGTTTTTCTCGAATTTGGCTGCTTTCATATTTCAGTGTGCAACTTTGAGGCAAACAGTATATAAACTGCATATGGAAGTAGTGATAATAAGTAAGCATGCTGCTTGCAGAGAATAATCCCTGCTGAATTATCACCATATACCTTTGATTAGAAAGGCAGACTCTGCTGGATGAAATACACAGAAAGCATGTACTGTCGGATGGATGAGGATACATGTGATGCTTTTGAGACATCTCTCCCAGATAATATGCTTAAGTACAAGATTGTATTGCCACACTAGAAAACGGCAAGTGTTTGCATAAAGAACACAAACTCAGCAATTAATTATTTTGGACCAGACTATGCACTAGATTTACCCTCTGTTAACAGGCTTTGCAATCAGTAGCTCTGCTCTCTGAATACAAGAGCCCACCATTGGACAAAGTGTGGGGTGGAACAGCCTTTCCTCCACAGTTCTGACAGGGAATGGACGGGTGTTTTCTCCTCTGAGCAATGCTGCTACATCTTGTACTTGGGGTTTGCAGTGGGCAACCTCTCTACTATCCAACACTCCAGGCTAATAAAATGCAATGTTCTTCACCTCAGATGATATTCAGAGCAGTGTTTTTAGCTTCTCAGCATGAACTCATGTAGTTACACTGTGCTTCAGTCACATCTAAATAGGAATTTCCTATTAGAAGGCCAACAGGCAGATGGCCTGGGCTACAGGGATGCTCCTTGGACAGGTGACAAAGCAGCAAAGGCTTAAGCACCTTCTGCTCTTCCCCTCCTTCTCTCCTACTTCCTCCCGACTCCTTCTTCCTCCCACAGCTAATTCCTGCCTTGGTTCTATTCCCAACTGTTAACAAGAATTAAAAAAACAAAAACAAAAACAAAAACATTGTTTTAAAGTAGCCAAGAAATGTGTTAAGCATTTGTTTGGGAGTGACTCCAGTCTTTTTGTTACAGCTGCTAAATGAGAAAACAAAAAAAGGTCACTTTGCCAACTGGTGGCTGGAGAGTTTAGCCAAAACCTGGCACTGTTCAGTAAGGCAAGAAGGATTGATATATACATATGCATACATATATATATATATTTAAATTCATGAATTTTCTCTCCCATTGCACGAGCCCTGAATGCAGATTTGATTCATTGGCCATTTCACAGCTGTTGGTTAAAATAGTTCATTACAAAACTGCAAATGTGTTTATTTGGAGGAGTTTCACATAAAAGAATAGTCCAGTCCTCCCCAAAGTCAACTCCTGACAATAGAAAAGGAATTAAATGACTCAGTGGTCAATTAAAATAACACACATGCAAACTTCTTCTCAATATACAGACAGGGAAGCAAATGAATAGAGCGGTTAAAATGTTAATTAAAGGTCGAGTCATATGTCTCATAAAACATCAGGCATAAGAAAAGCAACAAAAAGCTTACAGAATAAAGGAAAAGAATAGCATAAAATTAACGATAAAAGCAAAAGTAGAAAAAGAAAGGAATCTTGCAGTAGATATTAATATGAATAATAAAACATGTTTCAAATGTATGCGGAAGGAGAACTTAATAAAGTAGAAAGCCAGGCCTTCAGGAGACAGCAAAATGAATTTATTGACTGAGGAAGCAGCCCTTGATAAATAATTAAAGAAATTATTTGCTTCATTGTTCTCTGGGGAGCTCAAGGGACAGATGCTGGCAGCTGCTATATATCTTCATGGATGCTGAAGGCAGCGTGTCACGAAGGACCTACAGTACCCATAGGGTGGAAGCAATGCAGCTGCAGTCAGGCATAGCTCCTGTACCAGAACAGAAAGAGGTACAAGGAGAAAAAGAGGGAAAGAGCTGTATGTCCATAATCTGAGGCTCTTCTATAGGCTTCTGGCTGTGTACTTAGCACATGGATGTAGTAGTACAGTTTTTGAGTAGTACAGTTCAAGTAAGACAAGTCAATTGAGATTTACATCACAGAGAAAAGAAATCCTTTCTCCATTTGCGTGAGCTAACAAGAAGAAATATGAAAAATAAAATCCATGAGGACTGAAGAACCTCACCATTTTTATCTAGATAGGTAGCTTACGGTAAACATGAGGACCCTTCTTAGCCATTCTTAATCAGCTAACTTTGAATTAAACCACATTTTGCTGTCACTGTGATTTCATTTTGTTAGTGGGCTCAAGATTTAAAAATGCGCAATTCTTTTTCCCTGGTGAAAATACAGCTCGTGACAGGAACCTGGGCTTCAGCTCAGTTGCTTAACATGTTAATAGCAAAGTCTACACTATACTGACTTTTCCTACTTCGTGGAGAGTACTTGTTCAAAGACAATCTATTATATTCCAGTCTGAAAAGCCTTTGAAAGACAGGAAATAATGTACTGCTAGCAGAGCTGGGTTTTCAAGATGTATTGAATTTGCTGTGTAAATGCACAGTCTTATTAGCTCCAAAAGAGAAATAGGAGAGAGACTTTCATTGACAAATGGTATCTTAGGTCATGAGTCAAGGATGCCTTTAAGAATGTATCTAACTTGAAGCACACGAGTTGTTCTTGGGAAGAAACATTATATTTTCATCAAAAGAAACCTCACTGCCTGCACTTCAGTCTGCAGGAAGACATGGAACTGGCACAGGAGGAAAACAGAAACGTTAGGAAATGGAAAAGACTTTTTTTATTGCCTTTGTATGGACAAGTTAGGTTGTAGTATTCAAGTCTGTCTTCTCAATCTCTTTCTCTCAAAATACTGCGTATTACTGCACTTATGCCTGATGGGGAAAACTGATACTGGATCAAACAGTCAAGTCCAGCTGTACTGAAACATTGACACTGAGAACGTACTCAGAATCCTTGTCTGTCCATACTTGTACACAGACAGAATACATAAACTCACTGTGAACCAAATAAATAGCTTTCACTACTGAAGGGTGAGCATGCAACTCATGAGTGCTGGAGCATGACACCAAGGTGAGGCAGGCATATGTGATCATCTTCAGCACTGGAATGCTGAAGATGCTAAACTGATCCTGAACTTTTCACTGTGTCTGCTGTATTTCCCACTTCATCCATCTGAGTATTTACATTTACATGACATGGGGACATACAATAGTCCTGGATCTCTGGATCATGTAAAATTATGATCCTTGATAATCAAACACATCTGTTGCCTCAGGTAGGTGTTCCTCCAGTGCCAGGAAGTCCCCCATGTCACATACAAAGACTGTCTTCTGGTTCCTGCAGTATCCTGGCTGGGATACACCAATGGAAAAGCTAAAAGCCAAGTGATTGTTTTGTCCTGCAAGAGTGCAGTGTTTTGCCATTTGCTTTCATTTCATTGTGAGATGAAAGAAAGACACATCCTCTTGCTTTGGAAATGCCCTTTGTCACATGAAGCTGAAGATGCCAAGGTGGAGGAGAGAGTGAAGCCCCAGGTGTTTTGCCTGGAGCAAACAAGTTTGAACAGGACTAAACCTCACCAGGGACACAATGACAAATGGCTTGAGATAATAAAGACAAGAAAAACATCGGTTTTGTTTTTTTCTGAAGAAAAGAAAAATGTTTAATGTGTATCCTCAGAGGCTCATAGATGTTGCCAGCCTCAGGAGCCACCTGAGGTGAAGTTTCCATCCCACTTCCACATCTCACTTAAGATCTCTCTGTAATGAAGGGAAAAGAAACTCCAGGAGCCTATTGGTCCCTGAGGAGCACTCCTCCCTCTCATTGACTTATTGCCAATGAATTTAGGTTAAACAGTTCCTTTTCATTTTCTTCTCTCTCATGTCTGATCCAACCCAATATCTGCTATTTAATTTTAACAGCCTCAAAGGCTATATAACTTTTCCTTTTAAAAAGATTGTTTTCTTGCAGAACATTTCATTATGAGGTCTGAATCATTCAATCCTTTCATTTTGTGTCTTTTGCACTGCCTTTGCCTCTTCCCTTCTCTCCTGGATTGATACTAGAGAATAGAAAAGACATAACACACACAAATATTAAAACAGAAATACTTCTTCCATTTGTGCCTCACTCAGGGCAATGCAGCTTCTTATTCCTTCTTCTGTGAAGTGTCCAGATGTCAGCTGAAAAACCAGAAGTATAAAGAAGCTGTAGAGCTACTTTTCAGGCATTCTTGAAACAGGTGAGCTGTGAGCCCAGAAAAGCTGTAAACATCTGTATTGAAACTTGTGATCCACAATTCTGCTACTGCTGATTTTACTTTAAAGCTAGAGAAAGCCAGAGAGGATGACTTCTTTTTCCTGGGAAATACTGGGAGAATTCTCCTCTCTGTCACAGAGCTGTTCAGCTACTTCAGTGACGAGCTCTGCACTAAACAGATGAAATAGAAATGCTGGCATTGGAGCACTGTGTTAAACAAGCTCTCTGATAACACTCAGCAAAGGCCCTTTGAATTGAATGGAAAACTTTATATTGATGGGATGCCTGATTAATAGGGTTTTATAATAGAAGCTCTGTTAATGTCACAAATATATAATTCTCATGTACCTGTATGTGATGACATGTCTTTACCAGCTTACTTTCAGTTGATTAAGTAGTGAATTCTAGAGCGGGAAGCTTTACTGAACAAAAACTCAATGGCCGCGCAAAGAACGCTGCACCACAATTTGCACCTTTGTTAAATAGTTACTTTAAAAGTCCTTCAGATAAATAGCAGCTGCAGGAGAAATCAGTTAAAACACTTGTATATCCTCAGCATTGGAAAAATTCAGAATTAGCAGCTTCACTAATAGCTTACAGTTACAAAGGGTTTCCTCCTGACGTTAATGCAGTCAGCCTGATTCTGTAATTTCAGCCTGAGTCTGTAAAGCCAGCTCAGGACATGACACAGTGTAAACTGTGAAGTTCTTATGTCTTTTCTCTACTTTTTCTGTAAGTGCATGCTGCCAAAGTTAAATGCTTCTTTTTTAGCCACAGCGCCACCCTAGTGCTTGTATCCAAGATATACACATAGGAAAGCAAATTCAACACTGAGTGAAAATTAACTGTTTCATTTTCTATTCCTTCCTGCCCTCTAGACCTTAAAGTCAGTCTACTTTTATGAGGCTTACTAGAGCTCCTCTGCTTTGTGCCCCAAATAGGTGTACCCACAGGTATTTGAAAATACAGCTGACAGAATTCCAATGGAAAAAAAGAAAAAAGAGAAAAATCACGTGTAAATTAGTCAGGTTTTCAATATTCAACTAATTACATATTTTATTGATAGGAACAGAAGGAATCTATGTTCCTGTTAAAGCTTTTTGGTCTGGTATATTGGGGTATTGATCAAAGTTGCTGAGAGAAATGGTTGCCTTTGTGGAAGATTGCCTGAATAAAGATTTCAGTACTGGGCTTTCCAGCACTTAAAATGTTTCATTACTCAGGATCCTGGAGTATGAAGATTCTTTCCGTAGATACGTTTTGCGCTGAAATGTAATTGAAACATATATCCTGTGCAAGAGATGCCTTATGCTACAATGAAATAAATACATTACAAGTTAGACACCGTTCATGTTGAAATAGGCAAATGGCTTGACTATTAAAACACGACATATTAAATCAGGCACATCACTTGGAGCCCAAAGATTTAGGCACTGCATTGTCATAAATTTCTTTTAAAAAGACAATTTTGCACTGCAAAAAATAAAGCTGAAGTATTACTTACATTAGATACAGCATTTGGGGCATAGCATGACAGAACTGCCAAAGTGGATTCCTTCTAAATTACTGTATTCCTTCATTAGGGTTGAGTCTACATTAGTGTTTTTTTGGTGAGACAGTTTTGTGTGTGAAGCACGTAAGTGTAAGTCACGGTGTAGGAGGAAAAAGGGGTGATGGGGAATGAAATAAAGAAGGAAATGAATTCTCAATCACAAACTGAGTTTCATTAGTGAAAATATCTGTAGATTGTATTTTGGCATTTAGGTCCATTCTTAGAAAGCTTCATTTATTTCACTTTTGTAGTTCTTTATAATTGTAGAAAAAATGTTAAAAAAAAAAAAAAAAGCTTCTGTAATTAATACAGGCACAAAAGAGAAGGTGCTGTCTTAAAAAACTAAACTCTCATATTTACTTCAAATGCTGATGTCTTAAAATCTTTCTGCACAAATCTGCAGACACCTTTTATGTTCGAGCTTTTAACAGTACAGATAACTGTCTAAATTAATATCCATTATTTCTTTTAAGTACCGCTTAAATGAGGTTGAGAGCAGTCTTAGGCAAACAGTTGATTAAAATGGCTGTCTCCATGTCAGTCAAGGCTAGTGTGTTTGCAAAGAGATGAAGCAGCACGCTGATTTATTCACAAATATATCACAACAATCTTTTTTTCTTTTCTTTTTCCATTACTAGATAGTAGCGCAGTGCAATATTTTGTATGTCAAAATAAGAAAATGTTCTATCCACATTCCCTTCCCCAGGGTTTGAGTTTGCCTGTCAACAGACCAGAAGACAGAGCTGATAATGGTAAAGACAGAATTCACTTCTCTGAAAATAACTGCATATGAATTCTTCATGGGAACAGTCCTCAAAATACCTGCAGGCTGGGACCCCAGCCCAGCCCCGTACTTGGCAGTCTGGGTTTGACTTGCAGTTGCACCTTTGTTTCACTAGCCTCACTCATTAAAAAGAAAAAAAATGTAGATTCGTTTTCTTTCTAAAATCCATAGACATGCAGCTCATAAAATTTCAAACACAGATTATTTTTATCTGTGCCAGTGAAAACAGAAAGAGGTGCTGTTTTCTCTTTTAGCTGTTGGTTGTGTTTGGGTTATTTTGGCTTTGGAAAGCAAATGGTGTTCCAGCTGGACAAGGGATCAGTAAGGTCAGCAAGATCACTGCTCACTTCTCCCCTGACCATGGTTCCTGCATAGCCACACCACCACCTCCCCACCATGTCATGCAGGGCAAGTCTTCATGCTGTGGGCATAGTATTGTTTGCAATTGCAAAGACCTTTCCTTTCCATTTAAGGCCTCATTTGAGAAAGAGTATTTTTGTTTCATTGTATAATTTCAAAGCAACCCTAAATCCAGAGAGAAATGGTAGTCTGGTGTAAGGAAGCTTTTGGAGAATCTAACAGTCCCTAAGTACAGTGTTTTTTGATGTCTTCCCTGATGATTAGGGTCTGGTTTTGTGAGCAAAACAGTGTGTGTTTGACCCAGAGCTTCATGTTTGGATTTTCCCAAATACTTGCCTGGGTCCTGCATTGTAAGACAGATGCTAGATGTCATGGAGAGAAATTCATGGCACTCAGAGAAAGCATCTGAATCATGAAAGCCAGTGTTTGGATCTAATATTTATGTCCCCAGTGGGGGCTGTTTCTCTTGGAGCATTGCAAGCAGAGCACAATAGTGAGGTGAATTTGGGATAATGAGACAAGAAGAGTGCCTTCTGTCCCCTCTTGTGCGTTTGGTTGGCCCTTCTTTGCCACATAAATAAAGTGTGCTAGTGGAGTTACAAGGCCAGAGGGATTGAACCTGGAGAGGTGGACTGCTGGTGGTGTCCCTCAACAAATATAGTGATGAAGGGCTGCAGCCTATCTGAGTAATTGCACAGAGTTCCCAAAGATGTGTAATTAATAATGATGATCAGTCAACTTGGTTTCTTTATATTTTGTCTTTCTTTCCACATGTCCACAATAATGACATAATGAACCATTAAATAATATTAATTATTAATTAATATTATTAATTAAATAAATAATAACCGTATCCTAGGACAGATTTATATTGGGTCAGATTATCATAGCTCCACCATAAATATTGGCTCTGTGTCAGCGGGGGCTTCTTACACTATCTTACAGGCTCACATTTCTCATGCCTGTCTAAGAGCAAGTTCTCCTTCAGTGATGGATTACGAAATTGTGACGGTAAACAACTCTTTGATCTAGCAGGAAAAAAGATATTAAAAAGATCTTGCTGAAGTGAGGCTAATTCAGATTTGAAATTAACATTTTCAGCCATTAAAATAACTTATCTTGGAATTAAACTGACTTTCTTCTCTGTTATACCCTTGAATCAAAAGCAGTCAACTTTGAGAAAGTACAGCCAAAGAGAATGGGCTTGATGAACAAATTACTGAGCGAGGCTGCTCAGCCCACATTATCCAGTGCGACAGACAGTGATTATAGTGGTTTGATCTGAAAATCAGGGGGTTTTATTATTCTCATGTATATTCTGTAATTTTGAAATTAGTTTTGGAGATGTTTAAAAGGGAAGTTACAACATGAATTTAAATATTATGTTTGAAATAAGCAGCAACTGGTCTTTGCTATGCTTTAGCATGTTAAGAAGAGAATAAGAACTGTTTTTACTCCATTTTCAGTATCTGGAGATAATGTGGAGGACAGTTAGGAAGAAAATGGTGATCTGAGAAAGAGAAATGATGGAAGTTTTCTTTGGGGAAGAAAACAGGAAGAAAAATACTAAAAGAAAATGGAAAAGAAACAGTAATGGGTAGTGCAGTGGCATGACAGAATGGTCTGCTGGTTTTAGTGATTTCAAATTTTGCTGTAGTTTCATGCCTGAGAAGTCTTGAAATTTTTGTTCCATGTTCAGTTTTGTTTTTCATCATTAACACTGAAGGATAATTCCTGTCTTTATTTTGTAAAGAGAGTTAAGAAAAACTCTATAGCTCATGCTGGCTGAAAATCAATGACAGTTTTACTGCTGATTTCACTGGAAGTGGGATCAAAGTCTATAATTTATTTTTTTATTCATCTATTTTTTTTTTTTCTGCAGCAAGATCCCTAAAATAGGCTAGGGAAGAATTTAGGGAAGGTAACATTGCCCTGCTCCCCCTATGAAGTTGTAATAACAAGGCAGGAGGTATGAAAAGGTACAGCACAATTTTGGTGCAAGTAACCATGATGCTGATAATTATCAACAACAGAAAGCAAGGCAGCCCACTCGCCTGTTGCTGCCAGTGCCTTCAGGGAGACCATTCAAAAAAGAACAGTCCACCAGTGCAAAAATACATAGTTGTGGTAATATAATGTCAGGATTGTATGAGTAAGACTGAGTAATCTGCTGTCTGGCTGGCTCTAGCCCCTAAGTTAGAGCTTACTGACTGCTTTAACTTGCACATCGAATTCTTTTCCCTAGGCTTGCTGGAAGCATTATACATGCAACTCATGCCACTGGTCTGGCTCTGGGTTTTCTTTTCCTTCTACTGCATCATTTCTCATATTCTTGGGAAGATTATTTTGAGATCCAAAACACATGACAGAAATCATTGTATGTTTCCCCCAGTCAGAATAAGTGCCATCCTCTAGCACTAACACGTATTCAGTGTTTAAGCTTGTTTTTTTGCTCTACAAACTGGTGGAAATACCTGGGGGAGGTAATGCTGTTCTGTAATCATCAAGGTTGCTCGGAGACATAGTGGTTGGGCAGCCAGCACTCCCTCCTGGGATTCTTCTTTACTGCTCTTGATGTCCCCAGACAGAAACATCGCTTTCCATCGCTTTCTTCTTATTATTCAGTGGGCATCTTTTCAGGTACGAAATGCAAAGGGAATGCTTCTGTAGCTTATAACTCACTCCCAGACACAAAATTCTGTTTTGAACAGAATAGCTGTGAGATCCGTACAGTTTTATATGTGCCGTGCAGATGTCAGACTCTTCATTATTTGTCATGCATGTTTAAATTCCTCTATTAAGTCCATCGCCAGAAGGACATGCTGTCACCAGCCGAATTCACTGAACTTTCAGTTTTTACCAGAATTTCTCTGAAGTTTGGGTCAGCTTCATTTTAGATCAGGATTTAACAGCTCTTTCCTAACCTGAACTTACCTCTGTGTAATTGTAAGTTGTGGCTGTTTGAAGTACTCAGGAAATTATTTATGCTCAATAGCCGGGATTTCCTAAGAAACCGAAGAAAGGTGGGCATTAAAATCTAATCAGACTTTAATGGGAACCAGGTACTTCAACACAATGAATAGAAACGCTTACAGAAAATCCTACAGACTGCAAACTAGGCTAACAGCTACAAAATGCGTGCATGGAGACTTCCGTATCTTTCTGCAGATGCCATTGAAAAGATTGAGGTTGTTTTCCAAAATACACAGTGGAGGAAAACAAGCGTATAAACATAATAATGGCAGTCTATGAAAAATATAGCAAGGGAAATTTCTTTTCACTTTATTCCCAGCAAATGGAGAGAGCATCAGTCGCTTTTCCTGCAGCCCTTTGGGATGGAAATTTTGCAGAGCTTTTTTCAAAATGTTCTATTCTTTGGTCCTGAAGGAATTCTTAATCAAGCAAAAATGACACCTGGATTTACAGCTACTTCCCTCCCTCTTCCAGCCGCACTCGCTCTTCTTCCACTTTTTTTGTTAATGCTGAATTCATTCTGAGAAGCCTTAGAAGCAGAACTGTGCCTGATATTGGGATTTTTGTGGGTTTTCATAAAGCATACATTTTCCGAGTGTTAAGGAAGCACCGTCATGTTTGCTTGCATCTACAGCCAAGATGTATACAAAAATTAATCAAAATGGAAAGTATGACACATGCTGATGGTGATGGCAGCAGAAAGCTAAGGTCACTGAAGTCAGTTAGCAGAATGGCTGTATTTTTTGATTACCCTTAGAGTGAGGTATCATCTTAATTTCAAATGTGAAAGAGCAAACAGCAGTTACTGTGAAGGGTCTAATTCTTGCTTGGTTAATGTCACTCCTTTGTTGACTGAAATCGGTTGATAATCTAGCTTGGGGATTCAGGGGAGAGATTCCCAATTTATATTAATTTAAATGAGAGGAGAATCATGCTCAAAGAGTGTTTGTGCAGCAAACGGTTTCTACAGATATATTTCTATTAATTTTGCTTGGAAGAAGTGCTTGTGTGATAAAACATTGCTAGGGAGCTTTACTCACCTGCACATCATTTCAGGGTTTGAAAAATAGTACCCTTCTATTTTCAAACAATATGCAGTAGTTCAATGGCAAAGACAAATGCATGCTGCAATGTTTAGACTTAAATTATATGATTCTGGAGGTCTAAATGGAGGGAACATGCAGCATATTTCTCATTCATTGGAGATACAATCTGTGTGCATCCGTGCTGAATCTCTCATGAGCTTTTACTCACACCCTCCTGCCAGAGCATATTTTTACAGTAGGTTGGGTTAAGCCTTTGAACAAATTTTGTCTAAATCCTCCAATGAGGATTTTGATGCCCACTGAGGTGCTGCTGGAGGCAGAGATGGCGCTTTGGAGCAGCATACCCTGAAAGTAGAGACCTTGCCGCACCAAATCTCTCCATGGTGCCGTTCAGTACAGCTGCATGTAGGCACCCTGATTTGTGCCAGCTCAAGACATCACATTTTAGTGCTCCTGACACTGGCCAAAAGCAAAGGCAGCCTCACGTGCCCCCTTCTCAGCTCAGATTCCTTGGTGGTCCTTTCCTGCTTTTAAATAGACTGCTCATTTTTTGTTTGTTTCCTGAGGATGAGAGAAGCATCCATTTCCTTACACATGAAACATCCCAAGCACACCCCTAGGTCCCTTTCTGAGGCACTCACTCAGTGCCTGCGCTCCTGGGTGCACCATGGGACTATAAGACGAGAAAGCACAGAGCAAAATACAGAAAATGGCTCATGTGTGTCTGGGCAGGAATTGCAGGTGTGCACCCTGGTGTCATCTGTTTCCTTCCTCTGTTCTGCTGAGTGTGATACTGCAGGTGCTGAAATATCATCAACTTCGCACCCATTAACTGGTCTCCAAAATAACCAGTGAATTGTTTTGTTGTTGTTGTTGTTTTTAAAGACAACAGCAACTTGTATAGACTTTCTAACTGCGAAACCCAAATGCATTAACTCATTGGAGAAACTGGAATTATACACGTTCATTGCAGAACCCTTAAACGCCGCTTCTAATTTCATTCCAAATGTGTGTCTTCAAGTGCAATGCACAGCTTATGTAGTGCAAATACACAATATCGCAAAATGATGTTTATTTCCATAGTCCCCAGTCTGCAAACACTTACAAATACATTCAAGCTCAAATCTATGACTACTCCCACCGGTTTGTAAAATTAAGCGCACACATAAACTCTCCCAACATCAGAGCCTTAATTTGTGTTCCCTTTAACTGGCAAGGGGCCCATATTCTATGTAACTTTAATTCCACCAGACAGTTTCTGCGCGCAGAGAAACGCATTTTAAAAATGGAGTGTCTGTATTAACAAGCACTTCTATGAGCAATGAAACTAATGAAGCCTGCTTTCTTATGGTTTTGTGTCTTGTAGTTGGATTCTCTGGTGCCCAATAAAGTGAGAGCTCCATCTGAAGTTTTTCACACAGCGGACCTATTCATAACGTCTTCCTGTACGGGAGAAAAGGGACAGGACAGATGAAGGTATTTTGCCTCTTCTTTATTAAAACAACTAAAACATGCAAACAATGTGTGTTTCTAATGCTGACTTTTCTTCATTTTTATTTGTGTGGAACTTGGAGAAATGTCATATTTTTGAGATGAATATTGGTGAAAATTGGTCATGTAGTTCAGAAGCTATGGGGAGGAGGAAAGGGCAGCACGATGAAGTTGATTCAACGGGTCTTGTATTTTCCTAGGCAAATGGGACTATAATTTTTAAATTCTAAAACACCGGTTCCAAGGTGTACTAAGATGACAGTTATGCATGAAAAGAACTATTCTATTACAGTATCAGTAATGTACAGTTCTCACCTAAAATGAGAGTAAGCAAAGGAAAGAACTAACAGCCTTTTTTAAGCATCATATCTAGATATTTCATATCAAAGTTTACTTTGGGTCATACAAAACTAAACTCTTGTGTTTTCTTTGTGGACAAGCTGAACTTCTTGGTTCCTTTCTCTGGTTATTCCCTTGGGGGAGAAGTGTATATTATGAAAACACATGATTACAGAAAGCTGGAAAGGATTTTCAAATGGAGAATGCCCATATCGCTTGAGATTTCTGTTTCAAAATGCTCAGCAATAAGCCAAGACTGTTTGAGGTTGAAAAATGCTATTAGGCATATTCAATATTAACATCTCAGGCTCCGGCAGGAAGCCTACCATTGATAAATAGACACTTCATTTGAACTTGGCACAACCTTCAGTCAGCTCTGCGTAACTCTGGATGGTATAACAGATTGTGAACAGAGCAGAATACATTAAAGACGGATCAGGTGATAGCAATTCAGCAACTTGCTAATTTCAATATAAAATATTTCCCCACATACATGAGAGCATGTTTGCTCCAGAGATAAGTGCCATACCTGGAGGTTTTGTTATGTTTAAAGAGGCAATCAAAATGTAACCAAAGATCTCCCTGAAAAGAAGATATCTAAACCTTGTTTCTCCCCTTCCTGTAATATCTGTTAATACTACATTTCAAAATCTTCCAATGTTTCTTATCTTCTTTACTTTGAAGGCTCTGTATGTCACAGAAAAGTTCTCTCCTTGTACAAGTTAAAATGTATGATGTATTTTAACTGTTGCAGTTATAGTTTAACACAAAGGCCAGTGAAATCTTCCAGGCTGTATTGTAAAATGAATACTATTATTTAACATGCATATTTTAATAGCAGTGCAAAGGCATCTGAGAGAAGCTAATAGGAAGTAACAGCTTAAGCATAGTTTCAAAACCCTGGATTTGCATCTTCTCTTAAATCAGATTTCTTCAAACTAAGCTGTAATTTTATTTCTAACCCAAGTCTGGTGGCTATAACATCTCACCTGTCTCTTTATTATTAAGATATTACACACTTGAAAAGCCAGTTTCATATCATGTTGTAGCATATGGGAAAATGGAGAGGAATGCATAGGCCTTTTAATAGATGCAGAGAGGAGAGGTTGTAAAAGGTGATGTTATCTATTAGAAGAACAAAGGAGGAGTGATAGCCCTGAGATGGCTGATGGAAAATCAATCCTGTAACATGCCATTAGTCTGTTAATATCAGACAACTTAAGCCTGGAATCCTTGCTGTGGGTATAATGCAATATTCAGCATTTGGAATACACCTATGCAGAAAGTAAATTAACTCACTTTTTTTCTATGTATATAAAAAAAGAATATAGGATATACAGCCTCAGTGTCAGCTGACCTCTCTATTGCAGTCTGGGCACATCTTTCCCACATTTTCAGAAACAAGGTACACAAAGGCAGAAGAATTTCTTAGACCGCATAGTCCATGTTCCAGATTAGCAAGCATGTGGTAGAGAAAGGACTTCATGGCAGACATATCTGTTGGTCTGTCAACAGACACTCAAAGCCATGAGTAGACCACTCCTGACACAGGTGACTATAAATCTTTGTTAGCAAAAATATTTCTGGATGGGAGAAATAAACCCTCCCAGACCTCCATAAAGCACACAGTTCAACCTCTACTCACTTGCTGCTCACTTACAGTTTTAGCAGACCTAAATGCAATCTGTGGATGACAGTATCTATAGTGGCAAAATATGGCTCTAATAACACTTGTAGCAGACAGACTGTACCCCACAGCCCCAGTAGCCAAGAACCCTCAAATCTTCCCAAACATTCCCAAAACCGCAGGGAAGTCCCAGTTTGAAACCTGTTGCCTATCTCCAGCAATGTTCCAACACAGACCAGCCAAAAAAACTGGCTCCTTCTTGATGGCCTTTCCAGTAAACACTTCTTTAATATAACCTGTGGCTTTCAAGCCTGGGCTGTCTTGACTTCATCTCTCACTGCCACCCCCACACCTCTCTGTGTATTGCAATAAGTTTCATTTTTCCATCCTTCCCCACATCTCTCCAGAAAGGCAATTCATTTCCCAGGAACAAGTAATGGCTCTCTGAGCCCCAACACACACCAGCTGCTTGGAAAAATAGTCAAAATTGTGACAAGTGAGCACCAAAATGGATGAAGGGTGATGCATCTTCTTTATGATGGAGATTAACATTCAGTCTGTCCCACATATACCATGTTTTCAAGAAGTCTACTGTGTGCAGTATCTCTATGAGACTCTTTCAAATGCATGTGCATGAAGCCAAATTGAATGTGTGGTGGTTCCTTCTGGTAAGTAGATTCTATAGATTTCCCAGTAGAGCATCAAATTTGTCTTCCAGAAAAACAAGCATTTTCTTAAGCTTCCTATATTTTAGCTAGAATGGCAAATTCTTCATCCTGCAGTTATAATATCACACAGGGCCCTACCGGAAAGTTTTGCTTCTTTTTTTCCTCTTTCTTCTTTCTTTTTTTTTATTTCTTTTTTTTTCTGGGGCAGTAGAAAAGTAATTATGTTTTAGTGACCAAAAAGAGTATTTTTTTCATACGGTTTGTAAGTTCATGGAGGCACTGACAGAAGCAGGGATGAAGTGCCTGGGAAAGGTCTGCCACAGTTCCGAGGGGACTCCATCAGGGTCTGTTTTTATTAAGTTTAACACCAACTATATTTCTTATGGAGTTATTTCCCTCTCTGAGGATAATTTGTCAGAATCAGACAGGCTATTCGTTTCTCCCCGCTTGTAAATACCTGGTGTGTGCTCCATCACCTGCACACTGTTCCAAACTACAAGGGGACTCATAAAAACATGCAAAGGTCTTATTAATAACTACAGAATACTGAGTTCAAGGTATTTCATACTAATTTTGAAATGAAAATTATTGGCTTTCTCTTTTTTTCTGCCATGCAAAGCATTTTCATGCCCAGTCATGCACTTTGTATGGCCCAATAATCTTCTGGATGCTCGGCAACAATCCAAGAAAGCCTACCAACTGGTTTGCATCTTCTATTTCTCAATGCATTTTACTACCCAAGAGATTTAGTCAAAACATTCTGGGAACACCAAATGTTCCTGCCCTCCAAGCAGGAATTAACATGCTCTTGACTTAAGCTGATAAATAACATACACATCTACCATTCAGGCTTGTGTCTGTGGTTAGAACAGTGCTCTCTGCTGATGGAGACCACTGAGCTGTACTCCTGTAATGAACTGCCACCAATTTATGCTTGCCCAGACTGTGGCTGAACAAAAAGAATTGGTATTTAATTTGATGTAATACTTGAGGTGAAATGCTGGTTGTGAATGCATAAGAAACAACGTTGGTGAATGGTAGATTTTAAAAAATAAATCTTTAGTATTCAACTAAATTTGCTTTTACTATTAGTAGAAGGAGAGGCCAGTCTTCATTTACAGAAAGCAAAGCTAAACAAAATTCCTTTACCTCAAAATTCATTGAAAACATTGCTGTGGGATATAATTAAGCTTCTATACTTCAACTTTCAATACAGCCACATTTCTCAAGGCTTCAGTCCCACAGAAAATTTGTTCCTTCTTGGCTTTATGTAATGGATTGTTTGCTTGTCCTCATAAAAAAAAAAAAAGAGAGAGAGATTGAGAGAGAAAAGAAAAATACCCTTTGCTTTCATTGAGTGTAATATTCACCTCTGCCTGCAAAGGAATGAGAAGTAAAAATGTGCATGTTTGTTTATGTCTTTGCGATATCACTTTGAACCGGGTGAACATCAGATCTAGAGCTGCAAATGATTGCTGTTATGATTAAAATTCCTTTTATGAACAGGATTGCTTCAAACCAAGGCAACTGTTAGATTTGGGCCATATCTTTATTAACGTGGGCTTAAATTGTCAGGGTCAAACAACTCACATTTCTGCTGTTCATTTCCCTCTATCTCAACCCATCCTCTGGTGGAAAGGAAAGGACAGCTTTCCAGGCGACTTTTTTTCAGAAAGAAACAAAAATAATTTTTAATCCTCTGCATAAAACTTACCCTTGAAAAATCAGAGCTGGGTACATCAGTGTAAGGCAGCTTGGAAGCCAGGAGATTAATCTGGACTGTAGATGTAGCCACGTGCTGGGATGCTAGGAATAAAGTTGATGAGACAACAGTAATTGTTTTTCTCAATTATAGGGGAGATCCGCCATTGAACTCAGTGTACTCTGAAATCCACCCTAAATTTGCAACACAACACAGGATATAGACGGTACAATATTAAAATGTCAGAACACAGGTTTGATTTGAATGCTCAGTCCCTTCGTTTGTCCATCTAGGTAAACTGTAGCATTGAGGAAATAAATTATAAATTATGAAAATTAATAATTGATTGTATTTCTTGATCTCACCGTTTCACATTCAGCGACCTACCTGGCCTCCTCTAAGACTACAAAGATTACCTGTCAGCAAATATCTTCTAATGGCTGCTTTTACCTCTTGTTTACTGCCATTGTTGACCCCATTCACATCCTATAATGTAATTTTAATGGTGCCTTTGTAATCAAGGAGTGCATGTGTCTAAAGGAACTGTAGCTAAGATTCAGAACAACTCCAAAGCTTACACAGCAGCTTTGCCTGAATGCATCCTTTTTCCCCTTACATTAGGAGTACAAGTGGATTTAATATTAGTTGAAGTAGTAAACATGTTAAGCATACGGGGGTCATTGATTTCAATGGAATTCACAGTAATTCAATACCACTCTGGAAATTTACCCATATGTGCCTAGAAACTGGTTTACAGGAGGAACCTTGTTCTGCTGCTGTGATGGGTGCAGGAGACATAATGGGCTAGGCACCCAAGCTGCACACCCACTGAGTCCACACCTGCCCTTAGGACATGGCTTAGGCACACAGATCAAATAGCCAAGGCACATAGGATTGAGTTCAGAGATTTTTAGAAGAAAGTCAGTAAGTAGCAAAGAAGGGAACAAGAAAAACTTGTGTCATTTTCTTTTAAATAGCTCACAAAATTATCTCCAAAGTCAGTACACTGCAGCAATAAGCTCTTCTGAAATTAAATGATAGTCACTAAGAGAGAAATCTGCAGTAAAAACTACCCAGAAAGAAATTGATTCTGTATTTGACGTGAAATTGCATTTGTGAATTTAATATTGCTGATAACATCTATTATGCTTGACAACTTGCTATGGTTCTTATAAAAATACAGTTAAGGGAAAATTTATAAGAAAACAAATACTGTGCATATTAGCAAACTGAAGCAAACTTTCTTGTGAAAGGAAATGTGTGTTCTCATATATATCTGTACATATAGAAGTGCACACATTGCTCATGTGCCCCATCTGCATCCATGTAGCTAACTCGATTATTTATGCACGTATATCCTGAGCTTTTGCAAAAATGGAAGCCCATGGATTGTAGCAGATTCACCACTGCTTAATGGATCTCCCTGATTAAAGGAAAAGGAGAAATCAGGAGGAGGAGGCTCCGAGGGGGGGATTACCCAAAGCTACATCGTTGCATAAAGATATTAACAAAGCTGGCAAAATTGGTTTCCAAATTCAAATGGCACCACAGGCCTGCAGAGTGGGGCTGACAGTGTTACATATGGGGTGTTCCATGTTAATCATCTCAACACAATGTCCAACAACATCCACTTCTACAGATGTGTAGATAACTATCTGGAAAATGATATTGGTATTTTGGGAAGAATTGAATTATCTTGAGTATATGACCAGCGTAATCAGTGAATATACCAATGTATAATAGGAAATATACAGAAGAGTTAGGCTAAACAAGTTGTTACTTGTTTAGGAAAGAACAAAAAGAGCTTACTCTCATCCTGAGTTCACTGAAAGTCTCCACGAGGAGCGATCTCCAAAGAGATCCTTCCCCAGTGCTAGTTGGCTCTTAAATGGGGTCTAGGAGAGGTGGAGCTGGGCTTCACCCCTTCCAGTAGCACAGGAGAATTGCCTTCACCTGTGCTCCCAGGGCTGACTTATTGCTCACCTCAGGTGGTTAGTCAGAGGTTTAGGCCATGATTCAGTAGTTCTCATACATAATCCCACAGAAGGAACTGCAAGGCTGAAATGAGGAAGCTCAGTTTTCTCCTAGCTCAGGGGTGTCTGAAATAGAGCTACAACCCCCAGTGTGTAATGATAGAAGCATCCACTTCTGCAGTGCCTCACAGGCTTTGTTGCAGATCTTCTAATACAAACTTCTGCAATTTAAGCTTTTGAACTGCTAGCAATTAAAGAGAGTCAAAGAGAAAACAGCCATTTCCTTCTGCTGCTCATCATGCTGACCATCACTGTCTCATGGTTCCTTGGAAAAGCTCTGAATCCATTCCTGCATCTGCTTGTGTTGAATGGTTTTCCATTTCCTAGCACAATGCCAATGAACAGTAAAAAAGAAAACTGAGCAATAGAGCACCACCATCTCTGGTAAAAAGGGATCAAGGAACATTGCCTTTTAACTACCTGCTTAGAGATTAGCAGAAATATTTGCCTTTTCACTTGGAGGTTCAGCAGCTTCTAGAGCCTTCTAGCTCAGCTCCAGATGGATGAAGTGAGCAATAGTCACTCTCAGGAGCACTCCTTGGTCTGCAGTGACTGCGGTCTGCTTTGGGAAGCATGCCCAGGTCCCCCAGCAACGTGATCTAGCAGTTGGGAATGCGGTGCACACAATCTCTGCAGTTTAATTACAGTCAAATTAGTTAATTAATCAGGATATCAGCTTAAAAAAAAAAAAAAAAAAAAAAAAAAAGCTGAAAAGCTGCATTTTCCTCTTGTCTCTACACCTCAAGACTCAACTGATGAATGCATAAAGTAGCAAGGTGATAATAGCTGTTAGCTCCTGCTGTGCACAGGCTTCATTAAGCTTTCCCTGAACTCTGTTGGTAAATCCCTTCATCCCATTCATCAGCAGATAGTATGAATCTGGCCTAGCTATTGATCAGCCCGTTACTCTGGTAGCTGAGCTAGTCAAAATCCCGGATATTCATCCTCACCATAGGCCAGTGAAGGAAATAAGGGCTTTTCTACTTTCTTGCAGAACTGCTGAGCCAGAGACTTGCTGGCTTCTGATTCCAATCTGGTTACCTGAACATCACAGGAGACACAGGTGAAGACCAATGTCTGAAGTCAGATGTGCAGTTTATGATGGACTAGGGAAGAAACACAATCTTACTAGTCTCAGACCTGCATCCCAACCAGTGACCTGCCCTTCCCTCCTGCTCAGGAGAGCAAAGTTTTAGCATGGAGATAAGGATGTTCTTCTGTTTTAGCCTCAGGGTCATAAATCACTGAAGCAGTTTGGAATGAACCAGTAACCCAAACAAAATTCAACATTTTATTTTCAATAACTTTCAAGCTAAAGAAGCTGAGCTGCAACTCAGTTACAGAGCAAACTCCCCCTGACTCACACAGAGATACTGTTCAGCTAACGCTTGTCCTACACTGGCCTTCAGCATCCCCAGAGGAAAGATTTCTTCCCTTTTTCACTAATCATGTTTGACGTGAAGTTGGCCAAGTGAGCTCTGTGACCATGTCAGGGGTATTCTGAATCAGCCTCTCCACATGCAGAGAAAAACAGATGGAGACCCAAAGACCTTCCTGCCTCAAGTAGTTGGTTGTTTGTGCTTCTGTTCTGTGCCTACAAAATGCTACCCTTCTGAGGCAGGTGTATTATTAAACACAATTTTCACAGGTGCAAATGATCATAGAAAGTGCAAAGCAGTGCCTGCATTTGTAGCTGAACCTGCTCTGGCTTGCTGCTGCTCAGAGGTAGAATATATGTTTCCTGCTTGACTTTATTACCTAAATTGCTTCCTCAGGTGAACCAAAACACAAAGGAGAGAAAAAAAATAGATCAGGTCAAAATGATTTATTTTCATCTTTACTATTTCCCACCAAGGTGAAACACCCAGCCCAATTCACTTGTACGATGTGCTTTGGAGAGGTAACACCTGCAGTGTGTGCTCTAGGAAGCATAACTGCTCTTCTCTTCTCCCTGGTCTCTGTTTAAGCTGTAGTTCAGCAGTTGCTTATGCAGAATAAGGAGAAACAAATTTTCAATTTCTTTTCCTCTCTGAAGAAATTTAAATCCAATCTCATGTCTGAGATTTCCCTAATCACCACCATCTGTGTCTCTCCAGTGCTTCCCTACTCTGTTTCTGCTCTTGATAATTAGGTAAATGGAGGCCATAATAGCAGTTGGAACCAGGTGGTGCACTCCTGATGGGGAAGTTGTACAGAAAAAATGAGGCAGTGGTCCACATGCAGCCTGCTGGGCACTTCTCCCTGCCTGCTGCCCTGTACACAGACAAGAGAGCATTTTCTTCATTAATGGCAACATCAGCAGCTTCTCTTAACCAGAATCACCTTCCTGCCACCTTATTCCCTGCTCCCATTCTCTTTGGGCAGCATTCTGGTTCGGCACTGAGGCTGCCTGCATTTGGGCAAAGCCCGGGCAGCAAGTACTTGGCAGGCAGCTGGGAGAGGACTACTCCTAAACACACCACAGCTGTGGGAACAGCTAAGCAGGAATGATCACATGGGTGTGCTCCAGTACCTGATTACAGACTCCTGAGAAATAGTAAGGTGAAAATGAGGTTGGGGTGTGATTGAAGACTGCTGTGTTGGAGCAGAGTAGACTCAGTGCTGAGCCATGTGGCAGGTTGAATGGAGTCCTTCAGCAGTTTAGCACAAATCTTACTGTGATAGGATGAGATAATGGATTAAGAGAACCTAATTTACCCACTTTGCTTTTGGTGAAGCAGTCATGGATATGCTTGTGTAACTTCATGTGCCAAGCAGAACGCAGAGGTACTTCTGAAAAGGTAAGTCTAACTAAGGCAATCTGGATCCCCTTGGGTTTTGTTGTTCGGGTTTTTTTGTGGTTTTGGCCTTATTTCAAAAACTGTGTTATGAGCTCTATTGATTTCAGGAGCTCTTTGCAAACTGATCAGATCTCTGCTAGTGCTGCTGGGGTATGCTTGAGCTTGGCCCAGTCTGTGCTGGAGGAGCTGCACTTGGTGCTGCTGGTGGGCAGATCTGAGTAGTTGGGCCTGTGGTGGGAGCTAGTGTTAAGTCTGTTATGCCTCTGGCTTCTTTCCTTATCTGCTGCATGGTGGGAAATGTGCTATATCCTGCTGGTTTGGTATTATAGCTGTTTTATGCCTCTTTTAGTTTTGCATTGCTCTTATGCCTGTCTTGACCACAGCAAAAGATATTGAGCAATGATAGCGTGCAAAGGGCCTCCAGAAGCACAGGTGGAGGGCTTCTGCTGAACTGAGGAGAATTTTAATTAGCATTTCTTTCTGATTTTTTTGGTACTGTGTATGTAAATTTTTGCCTGAGGAATCACACTGAGATCTCTCTGTGGTGACAGTGAACTCTCATCTTCCGAAGATGTGACACAGAGACAAAACACAAAGCAAAAATCACTTGTCTGTTATCTGGTGTTTTGTTGTTTTTTTTTTTTCCCAGCCCTCTGGTAAGAGAAAGATAAACTGTACTTTTCTGTGTTGTGGAGTGATAGGAGAGAGTGGTCATAATAAGCAGAAGGAACTGTGCAGCTTCCGTGCCATGGGAATGCTGCCCATGTCCCTGGATGGTGCTGCTGGAGACCAGAGCCAGCCATCTCCTGAGGCACAGCTGCAGTCATGTTATCTGTTCCAATCTTGAAAAATCTATTATTTCTCGGTCTTGTTTTGTGGTACTCAGCTACTGCATATATTCTGTCCTTTTACTCCTGTTTTTATGTCATGTAGGCTTAAAAAATAAGTTACTGTGTAGCCAATATGGCCATTAAAGGTTGCACAGCAGCAGGAAGTGAGAAAGGAGAACAATGGGAACACTAGAAAGGTATCAGCACCTGAGAGGCTATGCTGTTGTCTTCCTCTTTTTTGCCCTGTTTTCTGTCTTCTTTTCAATCCTGAGAACTGTGTCCAGGACCAGAATGAACCCTGTAATTTCCCAACCCAGTTGCACAGATAGTGGCTGGAGCCTGGAGATGATGCTTGACTTTGTCCATGGGGTTAGCATTTGTTTCTATGAATCCTGGAGTTCTGTTCTGTTTCTTTAGCTGGCTAACCAGCTTTTCTCTAACATTTGACTTCAGAATCTCAGCAGTATTTTTTACTTATTTCCACTGTGACTGTGGCCATGTACTGCTGTCCCTTGGAGCTGTCTTCTTCTTCACTGGGAGCCAGGCTGAAAAAAGTGTGTTCCCATGGTGTTCATCTGTACAAACTGAACCTTTCCAGTGCAGGGATGCCCAGACATTCTCCCCTGCTTGGCAGCCACACGCACTTCTAGAGGGGTAGCTATGAAACATCACCAGCTGGCTTAATTGACAAGGTTAATCCTTTGTTTCAATGTACCTTTAGATTCAAAAACATTATGTAGATCTTCTTACTACACAGAAAAAGAAGTAGTAGTTTGCATGAACTAAACTGTATTTTTTCTAATGAACAGTGACAGTATGTATGAACTAGTAGCTCCAACAACAGATGAGAACAAACAATACATGTGTTTTGCCTGAGAAATAAGTATGGGACAGATACAATCAAAACATACTGAACAGTATATGAATTTACCTGGAAAAGCTTTGTTGTAGGGTTGGGACAAAGGATAGGTGACGTCTCCTAAATATAAAGTAACAATTTGATGGAAGTTCTGGTTAAGTCTCCCCATGCTCCCTCATGGGGACTTCCAGCTCTGGTGCTTAGTGTGCTGTAACAAGGCAAACAGCTGAGCTATCGGATTAAGAATTCAAGGCCAGTTGGTCTAATGTTACTAGATCCCATTCAGCACAGGTCTTCTCCATGCTAGTACATATATCAAAGGCCCAGTCATGAAATCCTCTCCTCTTCTGAAACCAGGAAACATTACACAGGAGCTGAGCAGTGATGGGGTGTCCTGGCTCTGTGCTGTGTGGAGATGGGTTCACCCCACGTGGGGAAGTTATTGACAGCAGACTGTCCAAGGAACACAGATATGAAGGAAAACACATTATTTAAGTGAGTGTGCGGGCATTCTTGTGGGATATTTTTGAGGAGCCTTTGGTAATTCATAGACAGATGCAGTTGTCCAGGTAAGTTTCAAACTTGTCTGGTAAACTGGAACACCTTTTTCAACATTCTGAATCTACTTCTTCAGCAGCTGCTGTTTGGTGAGCATCTGACAGACAGAGGACCTCTATTAGAACCAAAAGTTCTTCCTGCTTTAGCTCAAGAGAGCCGTTCTCAGTTCTCCATGTGCTGGCCATCTGGATGGCAGCTGCCATACCCAGGCCTTACTTTCGTCCATTATCTTACACCTTACAATAAATATTTGCTGTATATTTGCCATTATTTTGTATATCTTCCCATATTTTACAATGTAAGTTTTCCATTGGCTGGGTCTTCACTGTAAACACATTAATCATCCTAAATTCTTCACGGATCTAATTGCTGGGTATACGCTATTTTCTGGAATTAATGTGTATTCAGATATAGAAGTAGGGGGAAAAAAAGTAAAAAACGTTTAACTTTGATTAATTAAACTGTGTTAATTTAACAGATGGCGTGTTCTGACACCCACCAGGCTTAGGCTTAGATTTGTGGTACTTTAAAGAGGGATCTCTGCCCCTATTATTATATGAATTCTGAATCTCTACACAGCCCACAGATGTTCAGCTCAGGCTGGTTTTTGTTTTGCTGGCTTGTTTTTGTCTTAAGCTCATGGCTGGTAATGATCGATTCAGTTCCGGGTCTCACAGAGGTTTTATATTGCTGCCTTATAAATTGAATCCTTGCTATGGTACCACTGTATTGTTGTATTCAGGCAGATCTTGTTTTTAAGTACCATTATAGAAGAACTTAGTATTGAATCACCTTTCTACCAGTAAAGAATTAATTAGCCTGGTGAACCCCTGCTATACTTGGATTATTTTGAGAAGAACCTTTAGAGAGTTCAGACAAATTACAAAATTAATTTAGAAAGACGCAAGACTTTACAGGTTTTCTAGCTGGACTCTCCTAACAGCTGTTTTCTGCATGCTGCTCACGCTGACCGACCCCTATGCTTATGTTCTCCAATACTGTGGGGGTAAATCATTTTACTTACAGGTGTATGCTTTTAATTATGTCCTATGCAAAAACAGCTGGTGTTGGACTCCCCTAGAGTGCATTACTACACTAATACCCATATTCCTCATGGCCCATGCAGCATTATTAAAAATGAGCATGTCCCCAGGTTTTGTTTACTTCTAAGTCACTCCTACTTTTCCAGTTGTTGTAGAACTATCTAGGAGCTGCCAATAATTGCACGCTGTCAAGACTATGCTTATATGGTCTGGAAATGCCAAAACAATCACCAGGGTTTCCTGGAAGCAGATTTGTAAGACAACATGTTCCTTGCATGCTTTCTGGCCCACCCCTGACTAATGGATTCATTACCCATTTGTGTATATGTGACAGAAAAACAAATAATGAAATAACTTCATCACAAGGGAGAATGTAAGGGTAATGTAATGCATTTGCTTAAAACGATGGATTTGCAGTGAACAATGTTATACAAAGCAAAAATACATCAGGGACTCTCTCGAGCTTGCAGCTGTGAGCCTGCAAAGCTTTCTCTGTACTGACACTGCTGTAGAGGGGCTGGTGTGACCTGCTCCTTGCTTGTCCACTTGGACACATCACAGCCCTACCTCCCCCCTGCCTTCCTTCTCCTCCCAGCTGGGGTCCCTGGGACAGTCTGTGAACTGTCCTTACTCTGGAGAAGTCTGTCTGTCAGCCCCATTAATTAGTCCTCTTCTACTCATAGGCTCCAGGCTGCTTCCCTTTGTTTTCTGGAGCTCTGAAAACTGGGTAGTGCTCTCAATACCTCTCATGATACATAAATTATATAAGCAGTACCAGCTTCTTTCAAGATTTATGACATTGAGCTTGCTTTGAGCTCTTTGCAGAGTTTACAAATGACATAAACACAACAAAAGAGAGATTTGTGAGCTGGGTTGTGCAATGCTCTACACATGCTCCTTTATATTTAGGAGAGCCCTTCAGGGCCCCCTTCTGTAAGCTGATCTTGTAGGTTGTATAGATCCTGTTGCAGGCAGCAAAGCTGCTGAAATGTAGACTAACCCTGTCCCCCAGAGCTGCTGAATTACTGCGAGTGGTTCCACAGACACAGCCCTGAGTACCGACCTCTGTGTTGAGATAAGCCAAGCTGTAACTCAAAAGCAACGCAGCTTGCAAATCATCTGGGCTCAGCACCGTGCAATAAAGCAGCAAATGTCACTTTTCTTACTTCTGAATTTCAACCAACATTTTGTAACTTATGTTCCGGAATGAATACATTTATGTGCAATAGTGAGGGCCTTTATTTGTTTTAAGCTTATGTTGCTTTGGAAGGCATGTCACAGAACTAAAAATGTTGCCTCTGTAAACCAGATTTACAGCAGGGCAATGGGACTCCGGGCTGCATAACATAAGCTAAATTCACAGAGATGGGATGATGGAGAATATAAATGCATGTATTCAATTTAGACTTTAGTGATTTCTTTTGGTGAAGTTCAAAGGTTGTTATATAGTCTTGAAACCATCTGGTCCTTTTGTATTTGAACCCTTGTAGGGAAGAGGTCAGGGAAAACCAGTGTTGTGACATTGGTGGGATGAGAGGAAAAATATATATGGTGAAGGAAAGATGGGAAAAAGGGATGATTCTTTGCTTTTACCAAAACTAGTACTTGCACCCAAGGTAGATATCAAATGAGGAGGAATTTGTTTTTCTGTAGGTTACTCAAACATATTGTAATTATTGAAAATCAATAAGAAATTGATGTATGATGGAAACTCAGAAGTCTGCATATACATGCTTAAAAATTTAGGTCAGTGAAGCAATAACACTACTTAGGGAAGTTAGCCAGGAAGACTAATAGAAACTACCTCAAATTCTCATGTATTTCTCTAAGGTAGACATAAAACAAGAGCTAATAGTTCACGTGACTCTGGGATAAGTTTGGGAATTGTAATGTCTTTGCTGTGTCCCATTCCATGTAGGTAGCTAAATCCTGCTGTGCTGCTGATAAGCCCTTGTAGCACCATGTTGTTGATTTGAAAAGCAATCCTTGCAGGATGCTCGACTGACAGGGATGCTGTGATGGGTCTGCAAGGGGGAAAAAATGAAACTGTAAAGACTTAATTTAACTCTTTTAAGATGCTGTTTTGCATTACATGCTCTGGAAGGGAGTATGTTTGAACCACTTCCGTGATTTTTATTTTGTTTCTTGTGTCAATATTGCTACTATTCCTGTATTTATTAAGTTGCTCCAGATTTAGAAGGAACACAGATTGTGTATCCCAGATGTATGCATGCCTTTTGAACCAGGATTGTGCTGTGGGTCCACATGTAAATCAGTTTTCCCATGCTGGCTAGACATGTCAGGTCTCACTGAATGTTGGCGCATTCAGCAGTTGTAAGGGAAACTGTTGATCACAGCCTGAACCTCTGATTAACCATCCAAGGCAAGTGACAAGTCAGCTGTGGGAGCACAGGTGAAGGTAATTCTGCTGTGCTCCTGGAAGGGGTGGAGCTTGACTGCACCTCTCCTAGATCCCATTTAAGGACTGACCACCACTAAGGTAGCATCTCTTTCTGGAGATTACTCCTTTGTGGAATTTTTGTGGCAAGCCTAGACATCGGTCAGCATCCATCTCAACTGAAAGCCTCAGCACTGGTGAGTCTTTCTTTCTGGCTATTTACTCTGTATTTACAACTATATACTTCTATAATTCCAACTATACAGCAGTTGTGGCATTTGGGGCTCCTTTTTGTTGGGTTCTTTTTAATCATCAAGAACATACTGAACATGATAGTCTGTGCTGTGGCAATGCAGTTTTGAGCTAGGGAGGCTTCATCACTATATCACTACACAAAAGCTTGGTTTTAGCAGTTCTCTTAGTACAGCTATTATTTTGTCTCTGGTATTTACATGGTATTGCAATGTAAGCCCATAAAACTTCCACAATACGGATATAAAACCCTTGATTGCAAGGATTCTAAGCCAAGTTCCTGTTTGGCTAATGCATTCTGACTGTTTAAAATTCACACTTCAGTTTCCAGTTTGCTGCTGATTGGGCTCTTTGCTTTCTTGCACTGAGCCATCTGTGTGTATTTAAGCATCCCCTGTGGCCCCTCCTCCAGAACTGCACTGGAGGGAACTCAGTGTGTTAAGTCAAACTCTGCCCTGCTATCTTGGCAGCCACAGCTCATGAAGTCATTTTGTCTGGTCCTGAGCCATGGTGGGTTGTATTGCTCCTGTTGCTCCTACTGCAAAGCTTTTCCAATCTCTCACTACTTTTGTGATGCAAACTGACCTCTGAAGGATTGACTTGGTAAAGAGCTTGCTTGCTTTTGGACCATCTCCACTTCTGTATTTTAATATTCCGGTAAAGCGTGCTTGACATGCATGTGAACTTTGCCACAAAAGCAGTGCACAGTTCAAATGTCCCAGGCAGTGGGGTGAAAAGGTCCCTCAATACTCAGAGAAGGAAGTCGTTAAGATACAGATTTTTCCTTTATCCTGAACTTTCCATGGAACTGTCAGCAAATGCTTTCCTCCATGCGATTCATTACATACAGGGGGGGAGTAAAATACAGTATCTACTTCTTGCTGAATATGTTACTGACAAATAGTTTCTGTAAAGCTCCCATGCATGATTGCAAGAAGACACTGTCTTGGAGCTAACTGTAATTCATGTTCTGCCCTCATGGTAAATCTCTAGGAGTACTGTTTGAGTTTTTCTTTCCCTTGCATGCTGGTGATGCTTGCTAAGCATGGAGGAGAAATCCTCCTATATAAACTCTTCTGTATACTCTTCTTTATTGTAATTAACCCAAGTCAACAATACTGGTAGGACCTACTCAAGCCACTCCTTACATGTTTAACTTTATTGATGTTGTCGCAATTTGAAGTCCTTTCTAAACAGAAGATAATTATCCAGAAAACAAACAGAACTAGAAATCACAACGTTCTGCCCCTGTTACCCAGCAGTCTCTGCTGGCCATCTGAAAGCTGCATCCCAGCTCTGGCCTTCAAGTCTTCTGCTGCAGAATATGGTTCCCTCCCTGTTTTGCATCTCCAACAGCTTCCTTAGTGCTGAGCGAGTTGCCCACAATAAATGTCTTTCTCCTCCAGCTACACAGCTTATATTCTTAGATTAGATTAAAGCTAGCTCAGATATATTAGGTAGTTAATAAGAATGTAATTCATCATATGTAAGCTTCATTTGTGTTTAAAAATTGGCTCGGAATACTCTCTAATAGCAGAGTCTGTTTAGCAATCGAAGTGCTACAGTGTTTAAATCTTATAGTGTACATAATTCACTGGTTTTCAAGTTCTTATTTAAAGAAGTGATCTAAATGAGGAATAGAAAGTAATACAATTAATTTCATGAGAAATTTAGAAACATAGTCTGAAACAAAGCATCACTTATTTTATCTCAGTAATAACAGGTGTGACACTGTCGGTGTCCTCTTTGTGATACCTGCGGAAGCAAGTGACATTCATAGCCAACTGTCAGCTCTCCTTTCCAGGACAGGTACTTGTTACCTGCTTTGACAGCATTTCTAGAAATAAATGAGTTTATGTATGAAAGAATGGTGAAGATGCAAAACAAAAAAACACCTCAAAAGCAGAAAGGGAAGTAAGGATGACAAGCAGACCAGGAAAAACTGCTGTTAATAGATTTAGCAACCAGTTTGTTGATGAAGGAAGTTTCTAATCTCTTATCTCAACAGTGGAATTCAAAATGAGTATCACACCTTAGGAGCAGGTCAGTGTGGAGGGTGAGGGCCAGCTGTCTATGCGAGCAGTTGAGATGGTTTTTATTGCTATTTTGTTAATTCTTGTATTGCCCTCATGTGTGCAACATGCAATGCTTTTGCAACCATGAGGAGGCTACTGAGAGGTTGCCAGTGTTATCTGGAGGTGGTGGTCCTGCTGGAGCTGCTGCTCTGTGCTGCAATAGAACCTGACCTCTTGTAAATGGATTTATAATCGGGTAGAGAATTACCACAAGACAGCTGGGGGAGGAAAATACAGTTGTGAAATGTGTGAGATTATCCCTGAAGTTTAGTTTTGCTCATTTAAGGAAAATAATAATGGGGGGAAAGGAGTGCAATTAATGGCTATGCAATAGTTCATTTAAGCTGAGGCAAGCCAAGAAATAACTGAGGAGAAAATGAAAGCTGGATTACTGTATGATCAGTACTTTGGTGCAAGGTAGAAGTGTAATTAATGCCATTGCTAACTATCTGAAGTGTCATTTGGTGTCTTTTGCTGTGAACAAAACCCTTGAAAGACAATTCAAATGTTTGATGTAGGAGACAATCATAATTTCATCTGTAGGCACAGTTAATAGTTTGCAGTGATTGTATGCATCTCTACAGTGATGAGAATGCTTGCACAGTGCATACAGCCATTATAAAACCCAGGTAGTAAGTGGAGGTTTGTTTGCAGTTGCAAAATGGCAACTCTTATTTGCTAAAGTGGCCAGAACAGACAATGCCATTTATGAAATCTGACCTGTCTGCACAAATGGTCTCATAGCTGGTGCACACTTTTGGGGAGCCTGCAGAGAACTTGGAGGGGAAGGTGGCTGGGGGTTGAAAAAGGAGAGTATATTTGGCATCAGTGACGCACTGGATTAAATTCTGTAAGGTTTAAATGCTGTTACCACTTTTTAAAGAGAATATCACTCCAGAGATGTGTAAATAAAGAGAAAACTTCAGTTACTGCAAGGACAGTCTGAAATATTTAGTCAGCCAAGGAGCTAAGATAAAAGCAAATTACTCATTTGGTAATACTCATAGCTGAAATAAATAAAGTAGTTCTTAAAAACCATGTGGACAAATTCCTAAAAATAAAAGCAACAACGTGCTGAAAGCATTTATTCAATATGTTATGTCAGAAAGCTTTTCAGAGACTGAATGCTTGTAGGTGGGTTGATGTGGAAGATTGTTGCTCTCTATTTTGAGCCTCCCCATAGCAAAAACACCAGTGAAGTAGAAAGAGACCAACAATAGCTAACAGTAGTTGGGTTTTCTTTCTGGTAGATTTGGTTTGGAGCGCACACTGTGCAAACATCCAAACTACATCATGTGTTTATGGATAACTCTAATCTTATGAATAACAGCACTGATCTGTAAGCATAAACATACTTGGAAAAGTTTCACTTCCATTTGCCTATTTTGGTATGTAGACTACACAAATAAAATAGGTGTGTGCTCATCCCTTACCCAAACTTAGCATCTCTTCCATGAGAATGGTGGCTAAGTTGTCTTATGCAGCAACAGGGACTCTTCACCTAGCACTTATCTCTTCTTCCTATCTCGTTTTTTATGAAGTTGCTTTTTCATGAGAGTGGAGGCAATGGAATATGTCAAAAAGAGGACTGGTCCTGTTGTAAGTCCTGTTGCTTGGTTTTACAACATCAACATGGAAGGAAATTTCCTTTTAAAAGTTCTTTTTTATTATGAGGAAGATCAGAGTATTGGAAATCTCTTGGTATTGTCAGTGCTCAATCCCATTGAATGGACCCTACAGACTTCTCTAATTATTCACAAAACATTTTGAGCAGATGTCCATAAAATGAATTATCTGCTGTCTGCCAAAAACTACTTCTGCCAGGCAGCATTGCAGGTAAATAAAAAGAGAGGTTGAAAGCATGAATAAAACATGAATAGAAGAGCTTAGGGCATTTTGATCCTTATGAATTCAAAAGCACCAGTGGAATCCATAGGGGTGTAGTAGGGAGCCTCCTGTAGGAAAATATGTAGAAAGGACACCACCTTGGAGGAAACGCTCTTAGTAATTACTTCATCCTCTTGGTGGAAGCACTACTATGCCAGGTAACAGACAGCACTTTCAGGTATGGGATGGCAGTAGTTTTCTGTGCCTACCATGGGACACCAAGAGCCCGAACTTCCAGCATCAGTCTGAGTCCTGTGACTCACTTGGGCCAGCAGCTTGGGTCACTAAATTTAGTAAAAGTTGCAAATTCTTGTAATTCTTCCTATTCAGTTGTTTGCAATGACATCCCTGTGTAATTTAGCCTTCGTTTCAGTAACCAATTAAAAAACTAAATCTCCAGAGTGTAATACTTTCCTAATTAAGGCAAGCTGTTTTGTGTTGTTAGGATCACAAAATTGGAGTGTCTGCCTTATGAATAAGTTGAACACCGCAGCTACTAAAAAATCTGTGAATAGAAACACCTTTAAAGAGGGGTATTTAAAGGAATCAACCTTATGCTAGCATGTAAGGTTCTTAGATAGCATGATTTCAGACAGGTTATATATAGAATATAGCCAAAGAAAACATCAAATATTTGAGAGGAAGGCAGTTTCCAAAGGCTTAGTATCAAATTAAAAAGTACTGCATTCTGTACTGCTTCACAGAATAATAAAATAAGTAAAAAGCATTGTAGTACTTCAGGAACAAGTAGTGTCCTACATCCAAATCAAAATCTTGTCATGTTGGACAAAGTGGTCTGGTTTTTTTGTTTAATATGTTGGAGGCTCATTAGCAAAGAAAGTAAATACAGGCATAAGATGTGAATGAATAATTCTGGCATATGGGAAAAGTTTCCACATAAGAAAGTGGAAGAAGGAAGCATGAGAGGACAGAATGACTCAAATACTGTGAAAAGAAATAATAAGTAGGCAGGTAACTTCATAAATAACCGATCAGACGGGGTAATGGTGGTGCCTTTAAAAGCAGTGATAAATTAATGCCATGCAGAAGCCTGTTTCTTTGCAATACTTCTGACCTATTCAGTGGAGCCATTGTACTTCCTAATTCATACAGGATTATACATAATTGGGATGTGCAATTATAACAGTTGGGGTTCAGAAATGACAACATTCTCTTTCCTTCGGGGATCTGTAATTTATTCCATCACCTTGAACTTACGTTATACAATATGCCAAAACAAAACCTGCAAATGTTCTCCTAAATCCTGCTATCTTTGGTTCATACCGGATATGTAACAGAAACATGTTGAGAAGATTAAAAATATGGGGAAGAATTACCATTTTAATACTTGTCCGTAAGGAGACAATAGAAGGTTTTCAGCCTCAGTAAATCCACTTTAATTTATGTAAATAGTTCAGGCAAAAACGATTCTTTTGCATTGTCTTTGTGAAAGCAATAGCAGCAAGAAAGGGCTAAAAAGGTCAAATTCTATTTATTTACCAAAATGGATCTGGTATAAGGCAAGACAGATAGTATGAAAAATCATGGGGGTTGTGTTTTGTAGGGATGTCTTACAATTCTTATCCACCAAAATATTTCCTTACAGTGTTAACTCATGGAGAGTCTTATGCAAAAACTGCTAGGAGAAATATCTGTGCTTGCAGTAGTGTGGCTGCTGCTGTTTCCCTGAGCTTTGAAATTTCCAACTTAGAGACCAATCTTAAATTTGACTAATGGTTTTTCTCTTTGTGTTGTCTCTCCAAGCTGCTGAGATATTCTTTTCTTCAAACACTTATCCTAATAATCTATTTATACAGAATAAATAACGTGTTGCCATGGGCAACCTGAAGCTCTCAAAAGGAGGTTTCCTAAAATAGGAATTTCTGGGGCAGAGAGCAGCTTGTACAGGTTTGGTTCTTTCCAACTGTTCCTTTGTCACTGTCTTTGCTCGTGGCACTCCTCCCTATGTGATTCAAGGGAGGAATACTTTTCATATAGGTCTTCTGCTGCTATTAAAGGAGCAGAAACTGGAAAAATGCCTTGCTGGGGTGTTCCCTGAATGTTACAGAAGTTGGGCAAGAGCCATGTGAGCATAACATGAGAATCCAACTTATGTGAGAAGGTAACTCTAGAGTTAGCTTGTGCCTGATGACATTAAAGCATGCTGGAGAGTTTTGTACAGGAGTGTTCAAGCTATGTGGTTACACAGCTATCTTAAAGAGAAGAAAATAGGAGGAAGATGATCTGGCTGGCTTGTTGGAAAATAGAGGAGGAAAATTTTGTTTGTTTTCCCAAATAGCTTTATTTTCAGTACAACATTGCATGTGTTTCTTTGTGCTTGAATGGTTTCGGCTACAGAGCATGCAGGTATGCACATCTTATATGCTTTTCCAGGATTAGGAGAGAGTACTAGTATATGTAATATATGACACCGTTGTCTTCTGATGCTACAATGAGCAGTACCAATTTCACATAAGGACCAAAGTGGCACTGGGGTGCTTTCCTGCTGAGTTATGCAGGATTCCTCGCATAGGACCTGCCAGCCTTTAGTTTTTGTTCTGGTACTTTCTATCTTCCAACAAAGGCAACTTTGCTCTGCTTTAGCCCAGTGCAAGGACATGGCTTGCGCTGCTGTGTTTTTTGTATGTCAAAAACCAAAGGTGTCAACTGCTAAGTCACTGGTTTGCCACTTTTTTTTCTCCATCTGAATTCACTTTACAACAAAATGGAACAAAGCCAAAGATAACCTTGAATGTCAAAAATTGTATTTTTAAAGTGATTCTGGATGCATGGGCAGACAAAGAAGTTCCTCCCCTCTTCAAAGTCATGATGGGGAGTGTGGCAATGTAGTTTGCATCGATTTGCTACCAGTTACTGACAGCTAGCAGGACTGTTTATTTATATATATATTTTTAAAAGATTTTCCACAGTACTTGAAGAATAAAAAGTTCTCTACATTAAAATAAAAAAAGTTGTATTCTCATGCAGATGATCTGTCCTAAAAGTAGTATCCATGTTGTGTGTGTGTGGAAAAACTCAGTTTTGTATGCTTTAGGATTGTAGCAAAAATGAAACTTACACATAAGCACATACACAATGCCACAGATTCTGATGCATGCTTAGGTGCTTCCTGGTTACTCTTTACTAATTAATTTATTATAGAGAAGCAGCAGAAATGCTGACTTGCAATGTGATGACAGTAAGGTTGCTCTAGTTCCGAACTATCCTTGTGTTGGACTGGTGTGCAGGTGTATGATGAATGAGAGTTGACAAGCTTCTACAATGAATACTTGAAATACCAAAGCAAAGACTACTGAAGCGTAAAAGAAATACTGTACCTGGCTGTAATTCAACCCAGCACTCCATTTACAAATGTAATAAGAGTAATAGAAAAGATTAACTTTCATAGGAAATTACAGTTTGTGCATTTATACACGTTTTTGTTTTTGTTTTGTTTTTTTTTACCAAGTTCAGTTTATTCTGGGCTTTGTTTTTACACTGAAGTTATCTAAATGATTTCAGACCATTGGTAATGCTGTGGAATTCTGTACACGATGTTTATAATGCTGCTTTCTGCTGGGGACTTGGGTTTTGCAGTAATATCTGCCTTTTGGGCTTAACCATAATACAAGCAGTGTAAACTGCAGTGTGTGCTCATACCCTTAACTTCTGTAAAGCCTTTGGGGCTGTGCCTAGACAATAGCTGTAGTCATATGCAGGGATTTGCATGCTAGAGGAATGCTCTCCAAAATCTGGTTCTATATGGAAGTGACTTTGATGCAGTTCACTATTTGCTCAATACCATAACATGAGCTGTCCTCCACAGTCGCTCATTTTATGAGGACTAAGTGATGTAACATGAATCCTCCCCACAGATTGTGTGGTTCACTGCATGAAAGAACTGCTTGCATACTGAAAGGTGTTTCGCTTTCTCAGGCTACAGAAACAAGGGCAAGGACAGCTCACCCTTAGGATCCACTTCCATCCTGTTACCCTGGACTCAAGCTGAACTGATATGCCAATGGTGTGAAGACTGAAGCCCATATGCTCAGAGTCCCTGGGCAGTACTGCAGTCCTTGGGGCTTCCTTTCTTCCTGGCCAAGCCTCACAGCCTTATTGCTCTATCAAAAGACACAAACAAACCCACCAAAACAAGATCAGTGAAGGGGCCGTATTATTCAAATGGTACTTAATCCAATATAACAAAATGTAATTATGAAAGGAAAAGAGAGAAAACTAAATCTTTGTTCTGCTTCTTCCTTCCTCTCAGCTTCTGCTCCATGTTTGAATTCCACAGAGATTTAAAGTAACCCTCATTAAAAAGATACTATCAATCGTATTTCCAACAGCTTCATTATTTTTGTGGTCATAGCCTGTCAAAGCCAGAGCAAAACAGTGTGTGAAATCCCCTTTGTTTCTTGTTGCAGATCCAGGAGCACAAAATACAGCTTGCTCTAGCTATAATTGCTGCCTTGGATTTCAATTGGCCACTTCCTAGCTTTATTCGCAAGACAGCTTTATTGCATTTTGAGATCTGATTATTAACTGTCATGAAAGTCTTGCTGCCAAGGAGGACTGACATCCCCCGTACTAAACATGGGGAAGCTGTCATCCAAAGATGACATAGTTCCCATGCTCAAATATCACAGCTGTTTATAATGCCACTGTGGTGGTCCATGGCCACATCAGAGCTAAGGGATGTCAGAGCCTTGACTGGAGCTGCGTGGCCATGCACCTGCTGGTAAGGTGCCAGAGTGCATCCTTGGAGTAGGTTTAACTAGCTGCTGGCAGGAGAAATGTTAGAGCTGCCTTGTACATCCAACGTGCCTCACAGGAGCTTCCTTGATTTCACATCTTCAGCTTATAGCTGTGTGTGTCCTCATCCTTCATCAGTGGTGAGGAGTATTTTGCCTTGTATCATGTAGCCCATTTAGGACCACAGAAAAATACCAGTACTACCAGTTAAAATAGTTTAGTGTTTCCTCAGACTTTCAAAGTATTTCATACAAGTCTTCCACTGAAAAGAGTGGGTGCATTAAAATTCACATCACCTGCTTAAGGCTCTGTACCTTCCCTAGTTTTCTCCTATGTTTGTTCCTTGTAATGCTCATAATAGGTACTCTGCCTTTTTTTTCCTCCCAAATGGCTCCAGCGATAACTATTTGGAGAGTGATTTTCAACTTTGAGGATAAAGACATTGCAACAGGGCTGGGTTCTCTACCTAACTGCAAAATTGAATGCTTCATTTCCCTATATGTTTGCCATCATTCAGCTCTGTTATAGCTGAGGTGTATTTCAAAACCTGTGGATCTGAGCTTGCAAATATCCTGGTTCTGGAAGTCCAGCTCAGCTCCTGTGTGCTGAGCATGTGCATGATTTACATTCTAAACTGGAGGTCCTTAACACAATGAACCACATCTGTTGGGGTAAAATGAGGTTAAACATTATTGCTAGCCTCTGTGCTAAGTGCATTAACTTTGAGGATATGCTTATTCACAGAATCACAGAATTATCAAGGTTGGAAAAGACCTAAAAGATCATCCAGTCCAACCATCACCAATACTTCCCAGCTAAATCATATCCCTCAACACAACATCCAAATGTTTCTTGAACACTCCCATGGTCGCTGACTCCACCACCTCCCTGGGCAGTGCATTCCAGTGCCTGACTACCCTTTCCGAGAAGTAATACTTCCTAATGTCCAGCCTAAACCTCCCCTGGCACAGATTGAAGCCATTCCCTCTAGTTCTATCAGTGATTACATGAGAAAAGTGGCCAACCCCCAGCTCACCACAACCTCCCTTCATGAAGTTATAGAGAGCTATAAGGTCTCCCCTGAGCCTCCTCTTCTCCAGGCTGAACAATCCCGGTTCCCTCAGCTGCTCCTCACAAGGCCTGTGCTCCAGACCCCTCACCAGCTTCGTAGCCCTCCTCTGAATGCGTTCCAGGGCCTCAATGTCTTTCTTGCAGTGAGGGGCCCAAAGCTGAACACAGTACTCGAGGTGCGGCCTCACCAGTGCTGAGTACAGGGGGACAATTACCTCCCTGTTCCTGCTATTAACACTGTTTTTGATACAAGCCAGGATGCCGTTGGCCTTCTTGGCCACCCGGGCACACTGTGGGCTCATGTTCAGCTGAGCATCAATCAGTACCCCCAGGTCCTTTTCCTCAACAGAGTCCTCCAGCCACTCCGCCCCAAGCCTATACCACTGCCTGGGGTTGTTGTGTCCAAAGTGCAGGACCCAGCATTTGGTCTTGTTGAACCTCATCCCATTGGCTTCAGCCCAGCTCTCCAGCCTGTCCAGATCCCTCTGTAGGGCCTCGCTACCCCCAGGCAGATCCACACTCCCAGCCAATTGAAACGTGGGACAAGCAGCTCCATTTCCAGGGAGGGACATGAAGCCAACCGCTTCATGGCCCTGTGATTGCCAGCCCGAGCCAGGAACGTTTTGAGCAGCTACTGAAAGAGGCAGCACCACTATTCAAATGTTTGTTTTGCTTTTATTTGCAAGACAGAGATGCTAAATGCAACCAAAATACATTTCAATGGGAAATCAAATAGGTGGGATACTGGTCATGACTAAAGACATAGCTTCCTTAGTTCCTCTCTGCAGTCCACAAAAGGGAAAGCACGGCCATGCCTGAAAACTGGACCACGCAGTCTGTGTCCTTTGGTGCACCTCTGAGGAAGCATTCCAAGCGATTCTGCTGTCCTTTGCACCTCACTGCTCAAGCCCTTATCGTTTCTTTTTGCTTTCCTTCTTGGCTTTCTTGCTCAGAAGTGTAGCACTTGCCTTGGGTTTCTTCATCGTCTCCCAAGTCTTAGACTCAAAACCCTCCGAATCCTACAAGAAGCAATTGGGAAACAGTCAGGGAGCTCCCTAACAACTGGCTGACAGCCTGCTTTGTGAGTTCAAGTCACCAGCCTGGGCAGCTTTGGGGGCCAGCACTGGAAATCGCCTTCCTGACCTCAGGGCACATTAGAAACTCCACCTCTGTCTAGTTCCCAAAAATCCCATGCAAACTAGAGCTTAAAGTCGTCTATAGCAAGGTGGTTCTAGGCAAGTGGACCCCCTGCCTGGCAGTTCATAGGGCACAGCAGCAGCTGCAGGATAGGACAAGCTGGCACCTCAAGGCTACTGGAGTGCGGAAGGAAGGACAGAACCAAGTGCAGCACTCTCAGAAGTGCCAGGGCACACTGCTGTAGGCAACAGCTACAGACGGTTCCCTCCCAGCCCACTGCCTGAGCATTGCTATCAGTCTCACACAGCGCTACTTACTGCCTTTAGGGACTTGGAGACTGGCAGGATGATGGTCAGAACACACAGGAGCTGGAAAAGGGCTCCAAACAAGAGTCCGTAGCGCAGCACGTTCTCCATTAGTGTGGGCTCAGGGATCTCAGGTGGCGAGAAATGCAGTTCAGCAGCCATAGTGCAGACAGCCTGCTGCTCCACTGCTCTCACGGAGGCTGCCTGCTGAGAGGGGGAAAAAGGCATTGTTAGTCTCAGGCACTGCGACGGGGTCACTTCCTGCTAGCAAACATTTCCAGGCTAACTTAGAGAGCTGCTCGGAAGAGATCCAGGGCCTACTGACCCGAGAACAAAGAGGGACATCAAACTTGCATTCCAGTTCCCTTTGCCCGCCTGCCTAGGAAAAGAGCCCTCAGCCTTCAGTACTGCTGCACTTGCAGGTGGGGGGAAAAGAAGCAAGAAGGGACGGGTGGACGTCAAATAAGGGAAGAACTTAACAGGCAAGATTAAACCTATCCCTGATCTCCATCACACACGCGTAACCACTGCCTTATTAATATCACAGCAATGTTATTCTTACCATTAAAGTTACCCATGTTCACGTACCTGGTTGTGGACGTGTTCGCGGCCTTGCTGCTGCTGTGCTCTACAACACCAGCCACAGAAATAAAGCGAGCAGAAAGCTGATCTGTTGAAGACATAGGAGTGAGCCGTGCTTATCCAACACTGCTTCAGAGCAAGCTTACAGTAAGGCACACCTACCTTACAATGGCAGCTCCAGACGCAGCTCCAGACTGCTCTCCTGAAGCCCAATTGAATTTCGCAGCCACTCATGGTCTGCCCCTCAACAATCTGCAACAGAAGAGTCACAAGCTGCAAATCCCATCCCTGGGAGATGTCTGCACATCTCCGCATTCATGGAGCAGCACTCACGTCTTCGGGTGAGAAAGCAGGCATGTGCTTACCGAGTGAGCGCTGTTTGCTGCCAGCTGCTGGTAGGAACCCACCTAACTCTAAGTACGAACAGTAACCTAAGCCTAACTCTAAAACAGGAACAAAAACCTACACCTAACAATAAAACACCAACAGTAACCTAAGCCTAACTCTAAAACAGGAACAATCATCTACTCCTAACACTAAAACATGAACAGTAACACCTACTCCTAATCAAAAACACGAACAATAACCTACTCCTAACTCAAAAACATGAACAATAACCTACTCCTAACTCAAAAACATGAACAATAACCTACTCCTAGCCCTACAACTAAATTAACAAGAAAATCAACAGTAGAAACAGGGCTAAGATGGACATAGGAGGGTTAAGATGGGACCGGGGACCCACAGAGGAAGAGCAGATGTTAAATGAAGCCTCCCGGCTAATGCCGGAGGCGGGGGCCGCGCAGATGGTAAGGAGCCTTGCGCCTGGACCAGCGATGCTGCAGCCCTGGTGGTACTGATGTGGGGCCTGGCACGGTGGTGTGGTGCCAGGCCAGCTGTGCCGCGGGCGGACCCACCTCCATGGGCTCGTCCAGAGGTGGATCCACCTCCATGGGCTCGTCCAGAGGTGGATCCACCTCCATTGGCTCCACGGAGGTGGTCACGGGGCTGGTCCAGGTGCAATGGAAACGGGCTCTCTTGCCTGTCTGCTGCCCGATGGTCATGGCAGGCCCCCTCTTCCTCTTCGTTCCTGCGGTCCCCGGCTCCATCTTCCCACCTACATCCTGCCCATCATCCAGCCTCGCTCTCTTAGCTGCCCACATGGCTGTTAACTGCCAGAGCTCTGAGAGGCGAGTGCGTTGCGTGGGGCAACGGTGACCAAGGCGACAGCTGTGACATGGCCAGGGTTCTAAAATGGCGGCCGCACTGCTGGCACTGCTGGCACTGGTGTTCCACATGACATGAGGAGGGGGCTGGAGGGCAGGGCACAGCACAGCAGCCAGAAGGCACTCACTGTGCCCAACGGGCAGCCCTTCTCTCTGGCCAGCAAGAGGGCACAGAGGAGCCGGCCCTGAGCAAAGGGCCCTCGGCCTCCTTCGGCCTCCCGGCCTATTAAGGCAAGGGAGGATATTACTAGAAAGATTCATCCAATAGTCAAGGTTTGGGTTTTTATTCCATTATCTAACTCCTAGATTTCATTATAAACATGAGTACACAGGCAATATACTGCTATTTAGTAGAATTGTGAGTGTTTTGGGCGAGTAACTAAACCAACACAAGAGGAGAGAATCCAAATAGAATTAACTTTCAGTGGAAGATGTGAAAAAGCTAATGAGGGAATTTTGAGAAAAGCTATCAAGGGTTTAATCTGAATATCATGGGTAGGTGCATGAATAAATGAATGAAGAACACATTGCTATCTAGAACTTAAAACCACCTGTCCGCCCTCTCTGTGTTTTGGTTGTTTTGTTTTATCAAGGAAAAAAAATTTAATGTCTGAAGTCAAAGTTAGACTCAATCAATATGTTCAGGGCTCTTGAGAAATTTTGAAAATAGTTTCCTACTTGTAGTGATTTAGGGCAGTCAGGCATGTAAAAAGATCGATTTGGTTGTGAGAAATCAATGACCTCCCCTGCTAAGATTCCCAGCAAAATGAGAACTTGCCAATTACAATGGGAGTTTTGATAAGGCCAGCAGGAGGAGGATGCTCCAGACTCAAAGAAACAGCGCTGCAATGTAATAGCTATTATTTTTTGTGCTGTTAGGGTATGAGACAGAGGCTAAGAATGATATTCTGAGCATCTTATCTCAAAACTCTGCAATCTTTCTCTCGTGGCAGATTAGCAGTGCTGATAGGAAGCAAATAAGCAGAGCTTACACATGCATGTGATAATCACCCTCCACCTACTGGCGATGTCTGCAGACCTCTGCTCAGCAGGTGATGGCAGTGCTTTTTCACTGCAGCCTTTCAAACCTCTCATCAAAACTCCCTCTGGCCATAATGCCACGTAAAATATGATGGATGTGTCTGCCTGTGCTCGGAAACCACTGTTTAACAGGAGTACTGTTACTTTCTTACTCTTCCAGCACTGTGGTCTGTCCTGTGCAGTGCTGAGCACTGCTATGTGCCACCTACTTAAATGCCTGCTGTAAGGATGTTCCAAGGCTGGGCATGAAGTGTTGGTGTAACCAAAGGTGTAACCAAAGGTAGAGCAGTGTGTGGGGACTGAGGACCCACCCCCCAAAACAAACCTGACTGCTGTGGCTTTATGTAGTACTCAGCGATTCAACCAGAAGGGAAAGCCCATTCCTTCATCCTTTTGCCTTCTGTGAGCAGCGTTTGAGAGGAAAGCCAAATAGCTGTGCCTACAGGATCTCACAGAGATTCCTAAAAGCTGATAATAAGGTTTGACAGTCATGTCATAATTGTTAACAATGATATTGGAGATATGCCAGCAACCTCACACTCTTGCTGCTTCTCTGGATGAGAGGAACTGCTTCATAGCTCTAAGTCTGCAAACCAAATTTGACATAGAGGGACATTTCTCACACAGGGAAATACAAAGCAATGCATCATATTGTGCCGGATTGCACAGTAGCTTTTAGGATGAAGTAATGAAGAAGAGACTTCAATGGTACTTCATTACTGTTCTCTATACATAGAAATACATTATACAGTTAAGAAAGCTTTTAGGAGCATGGTAGAATGGTCTGATGAAAGGTTTAGCAGCAGGTATTTGGTATGGTTCACTTATTTACCACCAGTAAGGCCAGGAGTGATTGATACAAGTTTGCTGATGAAATCTTATGCTTTGAAAAGTCATTGCTCATTCTCTGTTGCCAGCACCATGCAGAGAAAAGTTTCTTAAAGCATAGTTGGGTGCTGTTTGTGCTGCTCTCCTGTACTGCCATTTGTCCTGGTTAACATGCACCCAATAATGTAGCTGTCAGAATAAATCACAGCAAACGATACTTTTTCGTATGGGTGTCACGAATTTCAAAGCTCAAGGCTCTGGGATTTTTTCAGGCCAAAGGAGAAGGTTAGTTCCTTCTGAAATTTGTTGACCCTCAGACAGCCATAACTCTTAGCGCTGTTCACTGAAAAAGGAATCAAAATACAAATCAACGCTATAAAAAGTGGCATATGAGAAAATGTCCTTTTTGCCTCTGTTTATAATGCCTTTTCAATGGCTTTATGAGAACTGATATAAGCAAGCTCATGCAGACTTCTGCAAAATTTGTTGATTATTATAGACTGTTGCTTCCCTTATTGTGGAAGCTGTCAGTAGACTTATTTAATGGGTTCTTTGTCCTTGTCACGTGGATTTTTGATGAGCAATTCACCAGGTCACACTCCAAATCCCCGGGGGTCTCAGTAGAATTCTGGAAAATATATAATGCATATGCTTATGTTTTCTCCTAAACTTGGATAATTTCTAGTCAAGAATTATTACATCAATTTTACTGCGCTGCAGATAGAGTTCTGACCACTCCAATTATCTGTCTACTCCTGAATATAGCAGCAGTAACTTCAAGCCATCATAAAAAAAAGTTTATTAATTTAGCTCCACCGAGAGCCAACCGTTTTACTGCAGTGCAACAGAAAGCTATCTACCACCATGTGAGAAACCCTTAGCTATTTGTCTCTAAGCTTGGCTCTCTGAAAGGACTTTCTAAAATTTGCAAGTATGAATAGTGGGACCTATACAGAATCTGCATGAAAGCCTTCCTAAATCCCTGCAAGAACAAACAAGCGTCTAAGGCTAGAAGCTGATATTTTCTTAGTCTCAAAACAGTGCTGGTTGGTTGGGAACTGCAGCAGAGTTTAGCTCTCTTTTTCTCATAATTTCTAAGGGCTTTGAGTTTGTTTGGTTTTTTTTACACTCTTATTGGTGTGTGCTGTTTACCCTTTGAGCAAGTTTTTGCCAGTAACTCTGACAGCAGTAGCAGAATATAAACTTCCAAGTTCACTCTTAACCACCTTCTCAAGACTTTTCCATCTCGGTATCCTGAGCACTAAATGCAGCTTTCTTTCAGGCCACATGCAGCACCAACGCTGGTTGGTATTCCATTATGCTCCCAGGTCATACAGTTAGCAGGGATGCCAGGCAGGCTGGTGGAAGGATTAGGCAGCAGTGACAAGGGTTGCCACCAAGCAGATAAATCTGAGCATAGAATCACCCAGATTGGAAAAGACCTCAAAGATCATCAAGTCCAACCTCAGCCTAACCATAGTACAACAACCTTCTGCTAAATCATATCTCTGAGCACCACATCCAAATGGCTCATAAACACATCCAGGGACGGTGACTTGAGCACCTCCCTGGAGCGCCTATTCCAGTGTTTAACTACCCGTTCTGTAAAGAAGTGTTTCCTAACATCCAACCTACACTTACTTGGCACAACATGAAGCCATTTCCCCTCCTCCTGTCACCACTGAGTGCTTCAAGCACCCTGATGAACTGCTGCAGGTCCAAGATTGACCTGGGTAAGAACAGGAGAGGAAGTTCCTCACTTAGGCAAAATAGGATGCTCACCCCAACGGAAACAAGTATCAGAGGCAGGGGGAGCTCTCAGAAGGCTTAAGTGGACTGAGCTGCCTCCAGTATGGTACTCGTTCTGTGCTTTTCTTATGCCAGAAATCCTACAGGGATTCTCTTTGCTCTGGCAGACAGGTGGGTCTGGAATGTGGTATCCTTTTTTGAAAGGACTGATTTGTTGACAGCAAGATTGATATTTTTCTGCTAGGGATACACTGACCAAAATGTTAAAGTAAAACAAAATTCCCTGGATTATGGAAAGTTGGCTGCAGCAGCAGAAACAGCCATTAAAACTAAGCTTTCTTTATAGTCTGATCCCCCCTAGTTATTTCAAATGTAGAGATTCTGATGTGCTCTTTGAAAATGTTAGTTGTCATGAGTATAGAGATGCAATTATACCAGTAGCTTTTCACTTCACGTTTTTCGCTGGTCCCACATCTGAAACCTGAAATTTGAAGTCTGTCTCTGAATTGTGTAAGACCACAGCCAGAAGTGGCAGCTCCATTGCCACAACTTCACCAGCTATGCCTGGACCAAGGGGAGCACTCCAGGAGTGCAATGCAGGATTGCTGTACCCAGAGCTGTGCTCTTAGGGTCTGCAGATCAACTTAATGTGCCTGCTGAGGCTGCAGAGCCTCATGCAGTGAATGTTGACTAATGAAAGGCAAATGGGGTTTCCTCTACTGTTCTCAGAGGTTATGCATGAACCCCTCTAGCAGCCAGAGAAACAGAACACAAAAGCACTGACACAGATTAGCTGCTCAAAGTGGAAGATGAAAACAAGCAACTCCTGTCCATCACTCCCAATGCTGCTGAAACTGACTTGAGAGAGATGCGTACCCAAGCACATTGCCCAGGGTAAAGGCCATGCTCCATTTCACATTAATATCAAACTTATTTTGAGAAGTCAGAAGGTCTTCCTCTGAAGTGAAGATGAGCTGTTGCAGTGCATGGACTATTACTAGTGCAGATGCTCCAGGTTATAAAAGTGCAAAGACAGATTCCTGGTGTTTAAGTAAAAATATAAGCAATGAGGCAAAATGGAAACTAGAGAGGGGTAAAAACAAACACGTAAGAAGGAACTGATGTGAAGTAACAATCAAAGCCGCTTCAGTCAGTGAGTTTGCATTTTCCACTTGTTTCAGACGTAGGCTTTTAATCAGGGCATTAAAGGAGACAGAAATAGACAAATGGAAATCAAAGGTGTAATCAAAATGTGTGCATTAATTTAGAAATGGGACATAAGATGGACATTCGTAACTTACGTGATGATTAATCGGACACTTTTGAAGATACTTTGAACAACAATCACACTTTAATTAGGAGAGAACATAATAATCTAATAGGCTTCGCAAATTTCTGTAGTAGGCTAACTATAAAATACATCACCCATAAATTAAGGTTCAAAAGGTGACATAGGCTCAGAATATTAAATACCATCATCTTTCCTGTAGTTGATCTACCAGTTATAGCAAAATTTATTGCCAATCTGGCTGCAACATCTGCATAACTGAGGTACTTGTTAAAGAAAAATGAAACTTGTCTTTCTGCCAAAGTTTGGAGAGGCTTAAACAGAAATTAATATCTGTAAGTTTTCCTGGAGCGTTTCTGAGAAATTATCTGGCTGGCAATAGTTGCTGCTTTTTGGAGGGGGTTGAGGAAGGCATATTTCACAGTGGGACTAAACTTGCTGTGTAGAAATGGTGATGCTTTGATATGTTTACTTTCAAAGTTAGGTACTGTCATTAAGGTAAATCTGTGCTAATCAAATACCTTTAACAAAGCCAATCTAACATGTGGTCTATGAATCTATGAAAATGGACTGTAGTCATGGTATTCTCACAAAACCTCTCATGTGTTGACGCTAAATATAAAGCAGGTGGTTGATATTGCAAAGCCCATTGTTATGAGCAAGCATAACGCTGCAATTCAGATAGCTCTCTCCGTTGCATTATACGTTCTCTGTCTGGTGTGGCTATTGGAGAAATACTGCAGGAGTAGGAATACCATAGTTGCGATGGCCTTTGACTGCACATGTGGTGCTTAAACATTAATAATTTGAAAAATCAACTATGACAATGTATGGAGATATTGAATGACTCACACTTTTCTTTCATGCTCCTGTCCATGAGGGGAGAAATGTGTTCGTCTGTGTGCATGGCCCATTTTTAATAGAGACCACTTTTATTAAGAAGAGTCCAGCTTCAGAGGTGGACATTTGTTGAACAGCAAATCCAGAACTCATTGAAGTAGTGAAATGATGAATGTGGCTGAAATTCTGTGTATGCATGATGCCTTAACTTTCACTTCTGAGCATGAAGCAACCTGGACTGAATATGCTAAAATTCCCACCCTAACAGTTAAGCACTTACAGTTTCTTTCAGTAAGATATCCAGCTGCTTATACTTAAACATGCTAATACATCTCTTTCTGAAAATTTGGAACCCTCAAGTTCCTTTTAATTACGAGATTAAAAGAGACAAATAGTGTCAATGTATTTAGTCACTCAGTGGCATGCTGCTTCTCCTTTTATCACTGAAATGTGATGCCTACGGTTTCTACTATTTGTGATACTAGAACGCTGGAAAAGAAAATAATCTTTACTATTAAATTTTGAAGTCCGAATTTGCTATTCTTTTCTCAGTGCTCCTCACTGAGAACTGGGCTGTCCTTCATTAGCCATCAGGAGGCACGCATTGCATTTACTGAGCGATATTAGACTTGCTAAGAGATGTGCCGGAACTCCAAGCTCAGAGTACAGTTTCTGCACTGCACAGACTTTGGAATCTTGAGCTTAAAATTGCAAGGGGCAGAGAAGAAAATCGTTTAGAAGAGAGCAGTCAGTGGTGCGAACTTAGATCCCAGCTGACAGTGCTGGGGATGGTTAAGTGCTGAGATACTGAATTCATGACCTAGAAAAAGAAATGTTGATTAGCTAGTAGTTGGTGGAGCTCCAGCAACCACGTTGCTGAGCACTTTTTTTATTTGATCAAATCATTCCATGGGCTGTAAAAGATAGAGCCGGTAGATGACTTGAATATCTCCAACAGTGTACAGACCACTTTTTGTTCCTGTTCAAACTGTGAGAAACTCGTTCACATAATTTGTGAACAATCAGGACTGTGAACAATGGTTTCCTTTCATAATGCTTTGGTTGTTATGACACCTTCTGGTTGTAAATTTCAGTTAATTAACAGTAATTATTTTATCCAGAGCATCTTTGAGGCCAGTGTGATGCATCAAGTGAAGGTACCATCATCTTCTTCTCATGCAAATCCTTCTGTACATGGCAAATCTGTCATGCCCATGAGGACAGGTCTTTTCTTCCTGACATACTAACATAGAACAGAACCAAGATGCTTTGTGGCTGTGGAGTTTCAAACTTGCACAGTCTTCCAAGTGCCAGTCATGCAACTCCTTCATGCATATTTGATTTCTGCCTTGAGTGGTAATATCCTTGCTTTTAATGTATGTGCACGTTGTGCAGTTGCTGTGGGAACCATATCTTTGAGGCTTCATGATTTAAAAAAAAAAAAAAAAAAAGTATTTATAGGTTCTATTTATTTTGCTTATGAATCAACACGTTAATATTGATGCAATGGAAGAAGAAAGGAAAACAAACTTCTGAACAGAAAGCACAACATCAAACACAGATCTGTTTGTTTTTCTCTACAGCAGAGTTCCCACAACAGGCACAAATGCAGCGACAGAAAGGGAAAAAAATACATATAGAACAAGAGAAGACAAAACAGGATAAAGCAAGCAGCAGATAGCTGAGTAGTTTAATTTAAGTTGTTAAGACCGTGTTTACCAGTCACACGTTATGAGATTGCAAAGTATCATGGCATTTTCTGCTGGTTCTTACTATGGGGCCCCAGGCACTGAAGCTCACTCAAGACATGCGGTCAGTGCAGCAGTCTGCTTGGTGCTGGTGCCATGTTGATCCCTTGGGTGTGGGTGGTCACTGAAGGAAGTTCTGGGGTGGCCATTCAGGCATCAGGTTTTCCTGAGCTCCTCTGAAGGAGGACAGCAGAGGAAGGATCCAGTATGGTCCCTCTATGTATTAGGGTGTGAGGGGAGCTTAGCTGGGCTGGTTTAGCAGTTCCTTCTCAGATGTGCTTTTTCTTTACTGGCATTGTGTGAACTGCAGCTACAGGAGGTGTGTGATTTCAATGAAATGTGAAAGGAAAAGGGTACTTGTGCAGCTGAGGGGGGTTGGGTGCAAGCTTGGCAGGGCTGGGAAGCTACTGGGGGGTGTGAATATGTATGAGACTCTAATTGGCTCCCACATGTAATCAAGGTGCCTACAGTTCCAGGAGCATCACTTAATTGTTGTAACCAGTTAACAAGTTGGAGTCTATTAGATCCACACTGTCCCATGCAATTCATTCCAAGAGCAAGGAGAGGAATTGCCTTTGAGAGCTTTCTGCAGATGGGAGTGTCTGGGGCTCCTGGGCTCGTGGTAAAGAAGGTCACATTGATGTTGTCCCAGCATCGCCTCTTGATTTCCTTCTGGTCACATCCTGGCGTTGTCTCTTGGTGTTCTCATGCTTCAATAGGTTGTGCTTCCCTGGTGCCAGGGTAGGATGGTGTTGCTGTCAGGCCTGGCTGTGTTAGAAAGCACCCTGAGCAGTGATAGTTCATAGAACTATTACTTTTCCTGAGCTTAATGTGTTCATCACTGCAGCATTCATGTGTTTGGCCAGGAAATGGCTGCCACGCTGTGCTGGGGCTCTGTAGGCACGTTAGGCCTGGCAGCACCCAATTCTTTGTAGCATTTGAGCATGCATCCCTCCCCACCTTTCCTCTTCTCCACTGTTGCCAAATATAGGCTTGCTGGGTTTTGAAGTGCACAGTCCCAGTGGTTTTGCCTGCCTCCTTTATTTTAATCATTTCTCACTTTTTTTTTTTTTTTTTTTTTTTTTAGTCCCAATTAAATTTTCCTTGTGGTTTCATGCAGAACATAAGGTTGCTTTTTTTTTCCCTCCCTCTCCCCCCTCCCAGCATTTCAAGCCCCTTCACCTGCCTCTCTGATTGTTTCCCTCTGCCTGGTCCTCCCATTTTCTCCACTGGGCCATTCCCAGTGCCTTTACTCACCCATACTGCTGCATCTTTCCTTTTCAGAGTAATTGAACTTCAAGGCAATAGAAATGGTTTTTATCTTTGACATAATCATACATTTAAAAAAATGTTTTTCACTGATTCAGTGTAAATTTATAGTAGATTTTTAAGTACTCTTTAACATGGAAAATTGAGGGACTTTTTGTTATTTGTCTGGAACAGAAATAGAGCTACGTCTGTTTGGGATGCACAGCAATCCAGGGCAATGCTCATGTCTGACACAATAGTATTTACTTCTATTGTAACAGACAAGTCAGCAGAGAGAACTATTCTGTAAGCACAAGAGCCTACCCTTTGCTTCTGTGTATGATTACAGCTTACAGTGTACTCTGACAACAGAGCACTTAATAGTGGACAAAGATTCCTGAAACCCCATGCTGTTTGTCCCTACCTCATTTCCAGATTCAGTTATTTACGAATAAAGCCAGTTACAGGGTACATTAGAACTTAATTCTATGATTAATGATTTTGCTTCCGCTGGTAAATAAACTCCCTTTCTACTAGAGAGGGACAGTGTTGGAGCCAAAACAAGGGGCAAGAATATGTTGGCCTCTTCATCTGCTGATTATTAAGTTTTCTGGAAGGTAATTATTTTCCTTCCTCTCTGATCTATGTAGTCTGATATCCATTTAATCTGTAGTCTGTAGCTACCACATCCTACAAAAGGCAGAAACACGAGGAACCTGCAACGATGTGTTTTCCCACTGGGGCTCAAAGAAAATTGTGGAGCAGACTTCCAGGCCGCTGCTGTTTTCCACGTGGACGTTACAGCTATTTTTGATAAGAACGTTGTTGCTGCTGCATTGAATGGATTTTATATGATGGTATAAATATGTCAATTAATATTTCAATTAGCATCCATGACTAATCCTGCCCACGCTGGGAAGTTGCAGTATGCAAGTTTCTTACCAAAGGGTATATTTTTGTTCCTTTGTTATTCAACTCCGATGTCAGTTGGTAACTTGAATAGTTGGGGATAGGACAGAAAATTGAGCTGTCTTTTTCATGGGAGGTGAAGGATTGGATAGAAACGTTTCAGGAGAGGGCGAGGTCCCAATTCTCCTGCACTGTATGAAATTCTATGTTCTATTACACATTGTGCATCAACTCCTACAGACTTTCTTTTAGATGGTTGAATGCTCTAAAGTTCCTATGAACTTTGTAAAGGACTCTGTCATACAGCTTTGTTCTCCTGCTCTCTGGCTGATTGCTTAGATCATTATAAGTTTCATTATATTGCTTATTCTTTACGCTGTTGACATACCATCCATGCCATCACCTTCATCTATGGCAAGGCCATTTTGTGTTGGCTTAACAGTATAAATGGTCTTTTTTTAACAGAAAACTTTGTAAGAAATTAATCTGCTGACGTTTCACAGTAAAAACAGCATAGTCTTCAAGTGTAAACAGAGCCAAAGCAATGAAGGGAAACGGGTGTCTATGGAGCTCTGTTCTGATACCCTTGGGAAGAAGGGCCTTCTCATTTTTCATTATTTATATTTTGCCAGTAGAGGGCACAACTGCTTAAATCACACGCACTCTATTTGTGGTGTGCTGTGCTAAAAGCAATTAAAAAACTAAAGACATATACATCTATTTCCAGTAATGAACACATAGGAGAGTTTTTCTGTGTTATCAGGAACTGCTAACAGCACAAAATGTTAAAGGTTTAAAGGATGTTGTGTTCCAGAAGTGCAAGAGTGCTTGGGTTTTGCTGTGGTTTGCTGGCAGAAAGTGACGTTTGGGGCAATGCAATGAAGGGAAAGAAGGATAAAGAGATAGCAGTGCACTGGTTATAATGCAGTCTTACTGTGAAATCATCAAACACAAATTAGCTGCTCATGGACTCTGAGAATTAGAAGGCTGGGGATTTGTGTATTCCAATTTGGCAAATTTTATTTAAAACAACACTTCTGCAATGGGAAATCAATTCTTGGGGTAAATTTTGGTTGTGTTATTCTAGCTGATGTCCATGGAATGGGAATGAGAGAGAAGGAAAAGCAGTGGGCTTAAAAATGACAAAAAGAACAGTTGAGCATTGTATGCACATCTGATGATAGTCTCAGCCCAGTGGGAAGGCTTTGAAAAATCCCCAGTCCAATAGATCAGTGGCTTACCTAGAATTGTCAAGGAACAATTAATTAACAGTAGGACAAAGTTTAACAACATTCAGACACAACTGTAGGTTTCTTCTCCTTTCTGCCCAGTGCCTACAAAGTTTTGAAGGTATCTTGTGCAATATTTAAAACATTTTTGTCTTGTTGCTCGTTTTTGCTGAAGTGCTGCAGCTGAGGAGCAGCTTTCCTTGTGCCTGCAGTTCCTCTTGCAATACTCTGTGTAACTAAATAGAGCAGCAGAATAACTTACAGCTAGCAATTACTTACTTAATAAGCACATGTTCCAACATCTCCAAATCCCTCTCAGTCTTCACATGGGGTGTCTCTATGAGGGAGCACTACAATGACTTTCCAATTGAAAACAAGGAGAAACAGCTGTCTGGGGACCTCTTCCTTCCTGGAACGTGTTTTATCAGTGCAGGGACACAGTGCAAACACAACTTAATGGCTTCGGATGATTAAATATAATGTGAATTAGAAACTGCATTTGTTGGACTTTGTAGCTTGTGTGCATTACATATATGAAAAAAAAATGTTGATAATTTTAGAATAGATAAGCACAAATGCTAATTGAAAGCCCTGATTTCTGTATTTGGAGTTGGATGCCAATGCATGCCTTAAGTATTTCCACTACAATCACCATAACCCCTTTGGGCCCACTAGACAACAAGATGAGCACCTGAATGCCCTCAGGATCTTCCTTTTTGTATTAGAATTTTCTAAGGATCTTTCCCAATTGGTTTCAGTATATACAAGTCTGCAACTGCCCTCATGTTGAGATGCAATGACATTTTGGCTGGAGGTCATTAATAATACTGTTTTCCTTATTGTTTCTGTTCAAAGTACACTTGCACAGAGCTATTTGTATTCATTGCAGATGCAGAGTCTTCCCATCAGGGTATTTATAGATCTCAAAATTATTAGTGCTTGATTTAGGAAAGCATTCTTAAGCCAGACAGGAACTAAAGCATATGTTTTCATAGAGACAGAGGTAAATACTAGCTGAAATACCTCTCTGAATTCAAGTTCCTGGGACACTTTCCATCTAGTTTACTGTTCAGGTATGCTGTTTTTCCTTTCATTTTATTTTTTCATAGGTCTGTAGTATTTATGTTCCTGGTTTTCCCTGCCTGCACTGGATCCTGCTGACAAAGCTTAGCATTAAGTGCACTTACTTATTTTTCTTCAGGCATGTTTGGGATGCCTGAGTAAACTCATGAATGAGACCATGTGATACTAAAACCCAAACTTACTTCATCATGTTAAAATTAGAAGAATCAGATGATTTTCAAGACCTACATAGAGAAGTACACTGCTGGAGCACAGCTCCGTGCTTGCACAGAGGATGCTACACAAGTACCCGATGGGTGATGTGATGAAGATAATTCCTGGTATTTGGGTGTCATGATGACTGCCTTGAACTTCCCAGCTAGAACTGAAAGCTTTGGAGGTGGCTAAAACTCAGCATTGCATTTGGAAATAAATACTGCGTGTTACAGAAGTGAAAATATGTATTCTTGTAACTTGTGCTGAGCGTAATGAAAAATCATTTGTGCTGAGAAGGGAAGGAGGAGTAGCCGACTGTTTCCTCCACTCCTCCAGCATGATCACATTTCAGAATGCTTTTAAGGAGCATTTCTTCACTGCTCAAAAATTTACTAACCACATCTTTACTGGCAAGGGCTGTCTGTGCTTTGGTTTCTGTCTTCCACCCCTTAACAGTAAACTCCAAGTGGTGCTTTGGATGCATTTAAGCACTGGGTGTTCATCTCCCAGCATGAGACTGGAGTGGTTTCCCATCTTGTGAGAGCCCTCGTGCCAGGAGAGCTCCTCGGGATGTTGTGAACAAATATCCCACTTCCCCACTGCGTTCTTGGTGATATTAAAGCATCAGGTTTAGAAAATGTTCTATATTTAGCAAACTGCTGAACAGGGTGTGAGGCAGTTTGTTTGAACAAAGGATGGCAGGGGTTGTGGGAATATAACTTTGCATTTAATTCTATTTGATTAGGAAAGCTACCAGTCTGTCATTTAGCTTTCAGGACGGCCTTAAAACGTCTTTGCCTTCCACTGAGTCGCTACTCAGGCCTCCAGGCATCAGGCTTGTTTCTGCTTAACATTTCAGCTCAAGGTTGTCGGTTAATACATAATGATAAGAACAGATCCATCGCATTTTAATAGATATCACAAAATCAGACAGAAGTACTGTGAGAATAACTTGATATATAGGGAAGTAATTCTATTTTAATGCCTAGTAGCTGGAGATGTTCAGATTACTGTAATGCTATTCAAATGAACAGCTATTAATAAATATTTCAATGACACAAAAATCTGCAACAAAAACAAAACTAAATTACCTGTTTATTGGAATTGGCCTTCAATCATTTACTCATTTCTACCAGGAAAATGCCTGTACGTCTGCAAATATCATGCTCTCACCCTGTCCTCTTTCCCACAATTCACAGATTACTTTTATGCCTCCATCGACCAATATGTAAAATCATTTCACCATTTTAATTTTCTCTCTCTGTGATTTCAAGATATTGTATATCAGTTTGCACTCACTGGGCACTTAACCTTCCTATTATCATTTTCTTTCTGTACTGTGCTCTGTAGTATGATAACACAATTCACTTTCTTTTATCAGTTTTGTGTTAGTCACTGTGGTCTGATCTAGGTTCTGGCTGCATTAAGGAAATTTGCATCCATATAGCAACACCGCTGTGGTTATCACCAGCGTAAACCTTTAATGCATACAGCTGGTGTCAGGGCAAAGCAAGGCTTTCAGTGCTGCCATTTAATCCAGTCACATAATTAATTTCCTTAATACAGACAGGGCTTCTTATTAGCCTCCCCCTCCCAGTCCTTCCCCCTGCTGCTCCAAACACCATTTGCACTCTGTTTATTAGCACCGCCAGGAGCTCATGGAGACAAGGAAATGAAATTTTTAACATACTGGTGATTCGATCAATTGCATTTGATGCCAAAATAAGAGTTACCATTGACTCCACTGAAATCGGGCTAGACTGTTGTGGGATGCTTCTAAAAATACTCCCGGTGCCTCCTAGGCCTGTGGAGAGCAGTGTTATACAAAACAGCGGTAAAATGCAGATGGCTGTGGGTGTGGGGAGCATGTCCAGCACTAGTGTCAGTGTCACACTAATGCTGCAGTGACTGGAGCAAGGACTGAAGGGCATGCAGCTCATGGCCTGGCACAGCCACAGCAGGGAGTTCCTGGGCTGGAGGGGCTCATGGACACCTTGTGACATACAGATCCAAAATAGCATGTAGCTGCTGCATTGATGTTGGCCTTGCAGAAATGTAACATGTATTACTTGTCCCTGGAGAGCAAGTCCTTGGGAAAGCAGGTATCAACGTTGGCTTAGAAAGAGAAACATTTATTATAAGTGAGAATGATTGGATGTGCATTAGGTATGTGAGGTTCTGGGAGTACTGCTGGAGAAAGTAGGTTGTTATCTACCTTCAACTGTATCCAAAGCATCATATATTTTGTGTGTCTGTTATGATCGCTGACATTACTGTGCCTGAAAGTGTGATTGGAAGTTGAAGGCTATAAAAGCTCTTATACCCAGAAAGATGGAAAACTGTGCTTACACCTGCTTATTTAATTCTTAAAACTCTGTTGTCTGGTGGCCACTTCAGACTCAAGGAACTGATCAGTCTGCTTCCAAAGAAACAGCTTAGTGGTGATTCCGGTCAGCAGTGGTTGAAAGCAGAGCATCAGCCTGCTGGCTACACATCCCATGCTGACTATAGAAGTCTTTTGCAAAGCAGTTTGGTTTAAGCTCAGTTTAAGCTTGAGGTGACTTAGATGGTATTTTTGCCAGTGGATAGGAGAGTTTTTGCAAGTGAAGGTGTCTAGGAGACAAGCTATGATTGATTTGTTTCCTGGAGGAAATTCTGGTGGATCCGAGCCTACTTGTTAACTGTGACTAAATTCCCATCTAAAACTTGGAAAAAAAAACAAGGGCTGTCAAAGCACATAGCAGAAAACAGCAGTGCAGGAAGCAATTCTATAGGCAACCTATGTGCTGAAAACACAGGTGGAAAGCATAACCTGAAAGCACACATAGCAACTATGTGTGAGGGCTGCAATCAGCTGAGCAGGTGCTCTGATAGCTGCCACTGGTGCCAGCTGATACCAGGATGGAGTTAATTTGAGTTTCCCAACCAGATTATTAATTATTAACTGGCAAGTTTCTTAGCTGATTTACTTAAATATCATATTCATTTATCTGCTTATATCCATGCCACGCTCATAAATTAAAGTTCTTTTTTTCCATGTTGATCCTTAGGAAGCATTAATTAGACAACACTACAGCAGAAGCATCGCTGTCCTTCTCATGTGATTTCTGTGACATGCTGACAGTGATGCCTGAATGACAGGTGGGAATGAAAATATCATTAGGCTGGAAGTAATGTGAGACATTTAATTAAATTATTATTGAATGTGTGCATTAGAGTAGCATTCTGGAGATGGGGATGGCAGAAGGGCATCGTGGTGTCAGGTACTGTGTGGAAAATGTGCCATCTAGCCCCAGAGTCTTCAGTCTGCAAATTGATTGTCCACACAAGTATATGGTAATGTAGTAAGTTTGCCGTGTTTTCTGAAGTGAGTAATACAGCAAAAAAATACCCATCAAGTGACTATTTCTGACTATTACAAAATAAGTGAGGGGAAGACTGCTCTATTTTCTTCTCTTCCCAAAGGTTGGTCAGTTCTTTGACCTCACAATCTCATAAAGTGCTTGTCTGGCAAACTTCAGAAAACCAGCATCTTTTATATGGAGCAACTTGCTACTTGTGATAGGGATTCGAAGTCCTTCATTTAAATAATTACTGAAACTGAAAAATGTATTAGTTGGCAGAGGCAGCCAAAAGGTGGGGTTGGGTGGGAGGCAGACAAGGGCACTGGGGAAGGCCAACTGCAAAATGCATTCTCAACATTTTCACACTATGTTTGGTCAAGCATAAAAAATAGTGGCATAAAACTCCTGTGCTGACCTGGCACAGCTGATGTTAATATTTCCATGTTGAAAGCCACGCCATAGGTCTGTGACCTTGCCAGCTCTCACATGCCCAGAAGAGCCAGGTGTAATGAATGTGAGCACGCCAGGTGTGCAGAGAGCTGCCCACAGCATTCTGAGCTTTGCTCCTGGTGGACCCACGCACTGCAGAAGTGTTCACAGCTGCCATTGTGCCACCTATGCTGGGGTCTGCTGTAAAGCTAGAGCTTGGCCCTTGTCCTGTCCTGAGCTTAAAAAAGGCAAATCTAGGCAAAAGCCCAAGGTGGATTTTAAGACATAGGATGGAGTTTCCATGCTTTAGGCTCTCAGCTGACAGGTAGTAACAGGCTGAGCTCCTGCTCGGTGCCAAAGCTGTGCTGAGCTGTATTAGTCTGTATCTCAGTGCTCAGCTCATGAGTGGGGAGCTCGTTATATCACAGTTATTCCATCACCTCTATGAGCCCTACGTGACTGCGCTCTGCCCATTAGAAACGTCTGATAGTTTTTCAGAGATAATTTATTTTTTCGACGTCCCTTTCTCAGAGCGGTGCCACGTTTCATTACTGAAGCAATTGCATTTCAGTGTCGGACAGCCCTTAATTACAGATGTAGACGTTCACAGAAAGGTAACGATGGTCTCTTCGGGTCCTTACAATGCATGCGATCCCAGAAGCCATGGCCAGCAGTTAGCACCTTCCACAGAACAGACTTAAGGGGAAGAGGGGGCAGCGTGTGCTTCGCTGCGCCGTGCATCGCCCTGCGCGGGGATCCTGGAAGGTAACGGGGTTTGAGAAACGCACTGCTGGCTGCTGTAAAGGGCTTACAGGAGTTCTGCTTAGCCTCATTACAGCTGCGCAGCTGTAACAGCGCGATCACCTGGAGCCAGGCTCAAGAAAACGCCCACCCGGCTCGTGCGCGGAGACCGACGTGCAGCGTCGTGTCTGTGCTGCCAGCCGGAGATCGGACCAAGTTTTAATACAAGCTCAACACGCGCCGGCCTCGCGCTGCCCCCCCCGCAGCTCCCCCGGGCTCTGCCCGCCTGGCGGCCCCGGGCACGGCGGCGGCAGCGCGTGTGGGCGGGCAGCTCGTGCCGATCCCGCCCCGCGCCTGGAGCTCGGCGCTCCCCGCTCCAGAAGAAGCGTCGGGCGCTGCGGGAGCCGCAGGATTACGGCGGGGCCGCTCGGCGGGTGCGTGGCTTCGCGTTCGGGCTGCGGGCAGAGCGGGTGGGCGGCTCGGTCCGGGAGACCCGGACGCGGTTGTGCGGCTGTCGGCGGCTCCGCTCTCGGCTCCGGGGTTATTCGCTGCGTTTACGGACGAGGAAAGGAGAAGCGGCGGTGCGTGCGCTCGGTGCGTGCCCGGGATCTCTCGCTGCCCGCCGGCTGCGGTCGCCCTTCCCAGCACGGTACGTTCCCCTCCCGCGCGGCTCGCTGCGTTCTAGCGCGTTTCATTTCGGAGATGCCCCCGGGGCGCTGCGTGCGGCTTTTCCCGAGCTCCGCCCGAAGTTCGGAGCGGTTCTGCCTTAGGGCTGTGCTCTCCGGCTTTGCTTTTGCAGGTAACTGTCTGAAATCAAGCGAGAGCGCGCGCTGCTTCTCCTCCTGTCTGGCGTCGGTGTGCAAGCTGGTAGCCCCGCTCTGCTTTTGCATCGCGGAGGGCCGCTCCGTACCCGCTGAATTCCGTCCAGAACTTTTGCAGCGGGTGCAGGAGGGGCTGCTCCGTTCCCGTCCCTGCAGCAGCAGCACGCGGCTCCGCGCTGCCGCCCCGTGCGACTCCCGCCGTGCCGCCCCGCCGCCTCCCGCTGCTCCCCGGGAGCGCTCCGCGTGCTTTGTAGCGTTCGGGGTGCTGAGCAGCGCGAGGTGACCTTGTTGCTGCTCAGCGAGGTGCCTGGCTCTGATTAACCCAAATCCGAGAGCCGACAGCCCGTTTCGGGTGGGAAATGAGGCAGCCCCAGCTTCGGGTGCGGGCTGCTTGATCAAGATTGCTGTGCTAATGGCATTGCTGCTGATGTGTGCATGTCATACGCATTTTAGAGTGCTTGTTTGGCACGAGAGGAAATACCACGGGTCCGGGAGCAGCAAACTCTTTTAAACTATTGACTGATGCATTTTGCACGAGGAACTTGAACTCGCTGGAGCTGCGTGCTGGGTTTGCCCAGAGATGCACTCGTTGCTGCTTTAAACGTTATCTGTGGGAAGTTGTGAACAAGATATTGAAACGAGGAGTGGAAACGCTGGGCTGGCTGTAAATGTCTCAGCCCTCTGTGGGGTTATTCCTGACAAGTTGGCAAGAGACTTTCCACAGTAAGCCATGGCGTTTGGGAGAGGGTTTAAGGGAAAATGGTGCAGTAAACGCGTGTGGCTCTTAGCGGATCGCTGCTGATCTGATGTCAGGACTGCGGTTAGAAGGTGCGTTGTGCTGTAAAGCTCCGCGAGCCCCGTACGACTCCACTGCTCATCGGTCACCTGCGGGCTCCGTAGGGTTTCTGCTTCTCTGCGTTCTCGATCCTAGCGCTGCCTTATGATGGGAGTAAGCTGTGCTGAGCCGAGGGCGTTGCAGCACGCAGCGGTGTAGCGCTGCTGTGGGTGCTGAGGGCTGCAGGACGGCACCGCCGCCTGTGCCTGGGGACGATCGGTCCCTGAGCTGAGTGTTGGGGCGGAGCTGCTCAGTGCAGCTGCGTGCTGTTGGGGCACTGAGGTGGGACGAGCGCTGTGTCTCTGGATCTGTACCTACAGCTCGTGGCCATGCGGTCCCGGGGCTGCACACCCGCACCTGGGGTCTGTGGGCCCGCAGAGCACCTCGTTGTCGGTGCTGGTGGAAAGCAAATTCGCGTAGGCACAAGCAGCATCTACATACGTTGTAGCTACCTCCTGTAACGCTTCTGCAAGGGCTTGTACCCCAAACACACACTGGGGAGCGTTTGTGCAAGTGGAACGTTTGGTTTCTTGGAGCAGAACTTGCTGTGTTTCATACGTTCTGGAGGCAGTGCTGTCATGGGGAGCTCCTGCACTTTGGTTTGAATTTTAGTTTTTTTGTTTGTTTGTTTTTTCCCTTGTGGTAGAAACTGATTCTACAAGTGCCATAAGCCCGTAGTTTTGTATCAGTGTGTAGCTGGTTATTATGTATTATGTGCTACCCACAAACGTGGTTTTCCACTGCTCTGAACCAATGAGAAATGTGGTGTGTTGCTGTTATCGGTGAGGAGCCAGAAAGCCTACTGAGAGAGGGGAGCAATCATCAGTCCTGGGGAATGACTGCACTGGGTTTGCTTCTTGAGTATGGGAAAGACTTTGGATGAATTATTTATAGGATTTACTGGAAATTGGGGAAAAAATGGGTTGTCTGTTCATCTGCTGAGTTTCTTTTTGTCTGTTTTAATTTTTAACCTTCTTGGTGCTGACTTTGGTGTCTGGGACTGTCACGTTCTGATAACAAATATGTTGTCTAATGGTTTGATTTTAGAAATTAACGTGATGCTACAGTCGTGTAAGATGCAAACTTGAATGTGTTCAAACTGAGCACTAGTAAAAGTACAAGTGTCTGTACAGGATGGCTTCTTCAAGAGCCTCTTGTAAATGAATGTGTTACTTGAAGTCGTGTTGTACATGGATGATGCCAAGATGGATTAAATGTCAAGGTACTCCGAAAGCAAGTTTTGCTTAAAGAAGTTTAGAAACTTGTTCTTTCAGGGTGGTTTCCACGGCATGCTCAACCCCTGGAAATAAAGGGGCAGAAGACTCACTTTGGTGCTCATGCTGTGAATGGTTGTGCTGTTGCTGCTGTCTTTAATGAAGCACCTGCAGTGGCAGGAAGTCTTTTCTCAGCTCTTGTTTGCAGATCTACAGCTTAAATTTCTGTCAGAGGCAGCCTCTTGTAGCCAAAACAGGGACAGATCAGTCACTGATTTTGCCAATTAAAAACAATTAAAATGCAGAAGCATGAACTTGATAGAGCTGCAGTCTTGTCTAATGCTAACGTCTTCACTTTTGATTTAGTGAAGCTGTTCAGAGTCACAGCCACTTCTTGATGCAGAATTGAGTATCCAGATTTTATAGCATGTGGTGTAGGAGAATGCATTGGAGGAGGAATTTAATGAATCATTGGTGATGCTTTGTCATGCGCCTTAACTCAGGAAAGGATTAGAGAGAGGCTGCAGGACTGCATGGAGTGAGATACATTCCTGTTTAAAGATCTTGATGTGGTGCTCAGGCAGCCACATCTCTCATGTGTCCATTGACACAGATGAAAATCAGCCTCAAGCTGGTGGTGGTGTTAGATGGCCTTTGCAGCAGGTGTTCTAGGAGGGTTTGGGTAACAAATATTTGACTGCAGTCATACAGTCATTAACAGTCAGAAAGACCATCGGGATCATCTTGTCCAACTGCCAGCCCATCCCCAAGTCAATTAAAATCTGCTATCTGTGGACTTTTCAGTGTGTTGCATGATAGGAAGAGGTCCTGATACAGGCTGAAGGGAAAGGGCAGAAGTTGAGTAATTCCTCCAGATTCTTAGTCTTGTTCTTGGTTGAATGAAGAAAGAGAAGTGTTGGTTTGGAGTAATGAGGATGGTTGGTCCTTTAGTGTCAAACCAAAACGTACAAGTTGAAATTTAGTCTGAGAAAAGGTTGATTAAAATTGAGCTCATAATGTATGTAACGGTGGTTTCATTTGGAATAGCTGTTGATTTTACACTCTCGAAGAAGCACTTTTTAATGTATTAAAGTAAGATGTTATTCTTCAAAATCAGTGAGAGCTTTCATCTTGCATAGCTGATGTGTTGTTGTTTTTTTCCTAGCTATCACTTTTAAGTAATGGTCTCTTGAAGAATAAATAAATGGATCAATGTAAGGAATAATTAGCTGGCAGGGCTGCTGTGTTTCCAGCTGAGTGACGCAGCAGTTGTTGCTGCTGAAGTGCTCAGTGCTGACCCACGTCCCATCTGAAACCTGTTTGTGCTCTCTGGAGAAACTTATCTGGCGAGAATGGATGGTCTTTGAAAACAGCCTGTGTTTATTTTAATATTTCAAAAATCCTGCATGTAGGAAACACTGTTTGCAGCGTTTGCCCTCGTGTGAAGCACAAAACGTTTAAAAGATGAGTTGTGGAACCACCCACATGGTGAGCCCCCCACAAAATAAGTCTGAATGGAGTTCTGAGCTTCAGAGAAGGGAAAGACAAGGAGCAGGGCTGGCTAGGAGGTGCTCCTTGCTTGGCCGTTTGTAGGGTGCTGGATAAGAACGAAATGGAGGGCTCCTCCATGAGGTGGTTGTACTGCAGGCTTCCACCATGAGTGAGTGGTTGTGATGGGCTGGGTGCAGGCGTGAGGATCTAATGAGGGGAAAAGCATAGTGTTTTGTTTAAAAAACAGCTATTCCTGTCTTTGGTGTACTAACTTGTATGTACATATAATGGGCTTTTTTCCTCTTGCTCTGCTGAAATGTCAGTGCCATGTTTGCTGTTAGGGGAGTGTGTTTCAGTTCAGCAGGCCCCTGCAGTTCCAAGCAGTGCTGTCACTCAATGTACTTAGGTCTTTTATGAAATTTAAAATATAATAAATTACGGCTATTTGTAGCTGTAGACCTGTATTTGGAGTAAATTGGTGGGGAATATCAACTATTTTTCCACAGCCTGACTTAATGTAAGGCATGGCCAGTGTCCCTCCTGCTCATGCTGAGGTCAGAACAATCATTTTCAGCCTTTTGCACTGCTTGACTACATAAGGAGCAATCCAGTCTAATCCAATCCAGAGCAGGTCAGTGAATGATAAATGTAGTTTAGCTTACAAGCATACTGATGTTCACAGTTCATTTACAGAAAAATCATGCATCTCTGTTTCTGAAGACTCTCCATTTGTTAAAATCAGCTTCTCTTGGAATTCACAGTACAACGTGAGATGAAAGAAACTGCTTTAATGGCGTGTTATTGTGGAGATATTTTACATGTAAAAACTGGTATATCAGACTGCTGTGATTCACGCAGAAGCTGTAATTACTGAATCTTACCAAGTATTTTAATTTCATCCTGGCTTAAGTAAGGTTTATGCAAATATCTAAATGTGCCTTTTTCCGCACTGATCCTTTCAGTTAGATTGGTCAAACGGGCTGTGTGTGTATCTGTGGGAACACAGTCTGGTCTTTGCTACCTTTTACCCTAGAAGGGCATTAAGGAAATAACAATTAATATAATGATGGAAGAGAGCTGTTGGCCACGGAGTGAGCCCTAGTGGGCTTGGGCTGTGTGTGGGTGCAGGGCAGCAGTGCTTCCTGGGCAATGGGGCTGTGCCATGGTGTAACCTGCATCTGCAGAAAAATGTGCCCAAAGTGCATATGTCCAATGTTTGTGATTCAAAAACCGCCAATATTTACTACAATAGCCACTTTGTTCATTAAATAGTAACTTTTTTGTCACTTCTAAGAGTACAGTGCAGGTCAGCATATGTGCAAATGACTGTTAGGAGAGTTCTCTGCTGCATCCTCAGTTATTTAACGTGTCAGCCAAACGTGTTGATGTAGATTGTAAATGATAATAAAAAGAAAAGGCTGTGCATGCATGTATCTTTTACTAGGGTCATTTGTAAAGCATGGGATTCTGCTAGGTCAGTGCCTGACCACCAGCAGCTCCTCCATGGGAGTGTGCTGAGCTCCTGGAAGGAGCTTCTAGATAGCGAGAGCTCCGAAATCTGCTCTGAAAACTGTATAAACAAAGGTGTATAGAAGCTTAGCAAGCAGGTTGGAAGTGATAGAGAGCTATCAGCGTGTTCTCTCATCTGTGTGTACACACTTGGAGTCTTTCCCTTCTGTTATTAAGATTAGCAAAAGATCTTTTTAAAATCAGAATTTCAAATCTGGACTTTGCTGGCTGTTTGTAGTTACACTGTGCAAAAAATTGTGAATATTAGCATTTTTTAAATGTGTTAATATATGTATATATATAACCCTCAAGGTTATTCCACTGACTTTTCTGTCTATAGTCAACTTTTTGTTGCAGGAAACTCTCAACGTTTCTTACATTATGACCAGAGGGTATATTTAAATAGTTTCAAATAATTGCTGCAATTGATACTCTATTTTAAAACAGCGTGATTTATAAATGTAGTGGTATGAGTCGTGTGGGATGATGATTATACAGATAATTATTGCATGTTATCAAAGCACTGAGGGTTTGAAAGTGGGATTTTTTTCCCCAAGTGTTTCCACAGTTACTGCAAAGATCTATGTTAAGTCTCCCCCACAGCTCCTGCTGGTAGCTGTTCTGACTGTATGTTTCTTCCCAGCCATGCTGGCCATCCAGGAGCCCCTTGACACAGCCCCACATGGCAGCCCTGCTGCAGGCAGATGGGTTCTCAGGGCTGCAGTGAGGGTATTTCCTCTTGCTGTAAAGCAGTTCAATCATATTACACCATTTTCTGTTATTTCCTACCTAGCAGGACACTGGGCTTTCTTAGAACAGCTTCATTAGAAAGTTCATTGTGATATTGTTTATTTCCATTCATCCAGATGATGGTGTTGAGGTCTTTGTTCCAGTAATGCAGTGGCTGTTAAGTCTCTCCATCCTCTCTTTTCCATCCCTTCTCCTCTAAAACGTAGCCCTTTGGAATGCTGCAGGAAAGGGTAGTTGCAGAGAAACCAGAAGTATGTTGGAGGAACAGCTGGTGCTCTTCATTTCTTCTGGTGCTGCCAACCGTGCTCATGAGAAGGACAGGCGAAGGGCACAAGGACTGCTGTGAGTGTTGTGCTTTGTCACAACCTTCAGGCTTCCTCCCTCAGCATCAGAACAGGAGGAGCCCCTGGCCCATAGCTTGGGAGCCATGTGCCCATCTCAAGACCTATTTGCTTGTGTGGAACTGAGGCTGTAGGTAAAGAGAAGAGCTGAGATTTTTCTGGCATTGGTCTTCTCACTGTTGTGGTTCACTGTTGTTTTTGGTTTTGTTTTTCTTCTACAGTGGGGTATGTACCTGAATAGTTGGTAGACCACTGCTCCCATTTTGAATTGTGAATACCTGTCCTTGAAATGCGTGTGAAACTGTTAAACTCTAACAGTGTCTCTGTCACATGAATCTGGGCTTTGTTCATTTCACTGGTCCGTACAGTGCAATTGTTAATGGTATCAGTTGAGTTCTCCTTAACCTTGGGATTTGAGAATAGAGTGCCTCACAGTTATTAAAAGGCAAGCATTGCATTGAAAATTTGTACTGCATCATAGGGGAATTTATTTCAACATTGATTGATTGGAGTTAAAACAAGCGAGCAGCCTTGCTGCCTTTGAGAGATGCCTGTTAAGTGCTGGGTTTGAGCAGTGCTGCTGGCTTCTGGACCATTCAGGTCTGCATCTGGCTTTTTAGGAAAACTCCTAATGTTTTTGTACATGAGCTGGCATTCGTTATATATTAGTGCTGGCTCCAACCCTTTCCTTTCCATCTGTCCTAATTTTTGCTCGTGTTGACTAAATACATTGAGTGTGTGTTTTTTGACTGAAGATGAATGTATGAAAATGAATATCTGCTTTGGATAGTCCACATTGAAAGGATAGACTCTGTAATTTTTCTCTCTTCTTTATTATGAGATTACATGAGAATATGCAGATTGATTAGCATAAGAACTCCTACAGAGTGATGGGTGTAATTTATTTGGGGTTTCCAAGTGTTCTCATGTAGCTGCCTTTCCAATGAAGCAGAAGCTGCAGGATGTGGGGAATTGAAGCTTTCCCCGGGAATGCTGGTCAGACTGGTAGGAGAATATAAATATTGGGTTTTTTCTTCCAAGTGTCTTTTCCAACCTCTGGGTCTTAAGAACTGGACTACTGATTTAATGGCCCAAATCAATGGCAAGTACTGCTGAGCAATACTACTGCAAACTTTAATGGAAGCAAAAGCTGTTTAGCTGTTCTGTAAGTCAGATTAGCAGAGGTATAAAGTCAGTCCTTTTGAGATGTAGTGGAAAGCTGGTGCTTTTCCATTAAAGGCTGCTAGGAATAAGTTGGTCAGATGAGAGCAGTGGAAAGGGAATCAGCAGCCGAGCCAGAAGGTGGATTTCTACCTTGATCTCCCGTGTGGCTGTTCCCCACTTATGACCAGAAATACTTGCTTTGGTAGTTAATGGGTAGATTAACTGTTAGATAAAAGGTCAAATTGTATGGAAGTTGTTTTAAAAGCTATTCACAGTACCATCTGTGCTTAATAATGCCATTCCTTCCTTTTCCTTCTGTTGCCAGTGTCTTTCTAGTTTGCATCACTGAAAACCTCTAAATGGGTCAAATAATGTGGGATCTTCAGGGAGATGATTTGCAAATTGCTCCAGCCTCTCTCTTCAAGTAGATGTGCTTGTTGGATGGGCTGGGTGTGGAATGGAATGGATAACTTCCAGCTGCTTTAAGTTTGGGGCATGACCGGGATAGTATTTGCTACTTAAAAATGAGATTCTGTGTATTAACTTGGGTGTTACTCTTGAGTGGGACTGAGAACCAGAATATGAAAACAGGGAGAAACCTGTGTCACCTGATGAACAAATGCAATGCTGAAAAGAATAACTAAATACTTCAGAATCCCTTTAAACGTTGAGTACTGAAACATGCAAAAGTACTGGAAATGTGCAGGTTGGCAGGTTGGATAAGTGTTCACCATTTGGTCTGTAGAACAGCACTTCCGACAGACTATTTGAAACACATCCCATTACCAGGCTTCCCTGCCATGGAGGGGCAGTGCTGCGGAGATGGTGGGGCTCCCTGCTGAATGTCCTCTGGGGTTTTTTGTTTTCTTTTCCTTTTGAGTTAAAACCTGAAAGCCTTAAAATGGAGAAGTGCTTCTTTGATTCTGTGCTTGAGGAAAGAGAATTGATTCGTTGTGTTTTTTGTTGTTGTTGTTTTTAATCTGTTCTGTAACCTGATTTGGAACAGACAAACTAAACCAACTTTAACAGAGAGGGCTTTTATGTTTATCAGCCATATGCTATACTTTTTATGCATCAGTCTCTAGCTCTCGCATCTTATCTTTAGGATTTTTGTTGTTTTCTTTACCTCTCTTCTGTTAATTCTGAAGCAAGCTGCTGAGGTCAGGTGGTTGCAGATGATGTTTTCATATGAAAAAGGGGATGAGGAAGAGGTCACTGCAGAAATGAGAGTTTTACCTACAAATTTGCAGAATTCATGAGCTGAGGCTGAGTGGTGGAGTTCTTTAACACTCTCAAGCAATACAGAAAACATAAGTTTTTAAGTTTCTTTTATGTGCAGTCATTGCTTTGCAGTTTTCTTTGTATTTCTTTCTTTCCTTTTTTTCTTCTTTTCTTGGATAATAGCTTGGAAACAGCTGAGGAAGACAAAAGGATCCAGTAACTTATTCTCTAACCCTTGAATTTGACCTGCGTCAGCCTTGTGTCTGTTCACTGCCAGGTACAGGGGATGCCAGCTCTGCAGCTGGAGATGTGTTGGTGTGGCTGAAGCCTCCCAATGGTGAATGCTGGGGAAAGCAGAGCTCTAGTTGATAAGGCTTATGGTGCTTTGTGTGGGGTCTCCAGTTGCACAGTCCATAGCATCTGCTTGGGCATTTAAGCTTACATTTTTAAGCAACATGCACCTCCCCTGAATAAAGATTTATTGATTGTACAGGGGTGTTCTGTGTACTCGTTAGGTTTGCGTGCACATTATTAGTAGTATATGAATAGCTTCTATTTGTACACTGAGAGTTTTCCACCAGAGAAGGTATTTGCTTTGTTGCTTTTATCATTCAAGATTTTATTATTCATACTAGGATAATAGTAATGAAGAAGTCATTGTGGACACATCGGATGTAACCAAATGACTTTGTGAGCTCTTGATGAAGGCTACCCTTCCTTTAGGGGCAGGTTGGATGTTGACCAGCCCAGCCCTAAGGGCAATGCACTCGGTGGCCTTCTGGCAAGGTAGCAGGAGGCAGCTGCTCACTGCAATGCTCACTGCCTCGTGCTTGGACACTTACTGTTCAGCCTTATTTCCTAGTACTGACTAAGTAATAGTTAATCTAGCCACTTCTAAGACAAAAGCTAACATGAGAGCTAATTATTTTCCTTTGCCCCTTCTCCCCACTCCTTTGAGATCTGCTGTGTTCTCATTACTGCTTTGTCTCATGTCTTGCTATACTATAAAGTTCTATTGAAATTCTAGTGGGAAGAAGTGTTGACACATTTCAAAGAATTAGCCAATGATTTGTGGAATCAAGTATGTTTACTGAAGTAGTCACGTGTATGCTGTAGTTTTCCTTTCACATCTTCAGGTTCATCTGCTTATGGATCTTCCAGTTCATCAGTTTCTCACTAGAATAGTAACTATTGGAGTTTCAATCTTGCTCTGACCATCTCTGCTGTTGTATTGCTAAAGAAAATATGGATCAGTGTAGTTCTGATGATGAGCTGTGTTTCTAGTGCTTTGAATGATATGGTTTAGTCTACTTGAGAATCCTTATTCCTTGGTAAGCTTAAAATGCAAACAGAAGAGGTTCAGTACTTAACTGTGCTCTTTTTTCGTGGCTATTACATAGTAACAAGTATGAACAAGGCTTCCTTTCCTCTTCTCTGGAGAACAAAATAATGTTGTGGCTCTTGCTTGGCACTTAGTTTCATATAAGCCCTTCTGTACTGTGTAACTGCGGTTGGTGTGCTGGCACTCAGATGCTACATTGTGTATTTCATCAGGCACCCGCACTTGTGCACTGAAAGCCCTTCCGCACATCTGTTCTTCAGTGCTGCTGGCTTTGACTTTGTCCTGTCCCAAGAGTATTTTTTGTCTGAAAATAAACCAAGTAGTTTATCAGAAGTCCATTCTCTGCCTAAAATACTTGGAGTATTTATACTTGTGTTGTTTCTACAAGCATTTCTAGTTGACTGTAAAGCAGTTGCTTCTTAGGCTCTGTGTGGAAAACGTGAAATGATCTCATTTGTAGTCCAAGAAACCAAGCTTATTGTGCAGATACCAATTTGGTAAGAGGGAAACATCAAGGAGAACAAATACAGCACTTATGTCCCCTGCTGAACTGGATCTAAGTGTAAGTGGGTATATGCATAGATATTTTTTTCCCTCCTTTCTTTCTGTGGGGCAAAGTAACCGTACTCGGGAGGCATTGTCCCACATGTAGCTTGGAAGCTGTGTTGGTATCGCTGAATGTGCTTCAGAGTTGGGAAAGTTGCATAAGCTCCTTATCTGAAGCTAAGCAGCTTAAGGTAGTAGCAAAGCTCCACCACCTCGCGTTTCCTGCCTTGAAGCGATTTTAGCATAAAGTCATCTCCTTTTCAAGCATCTGAACATCTCAAGTCCACAGGTTTGGATAATGTGCATAATTAGCTGCTCATGCCTGTCAGTTTTCCTGACAGAATGGAATCCTCACTGACCTTTGGCATAGTAGTGGTTTTTAAAAAGCATCAGTAAAACACGCAAAAAGTGATGGAAAGCAGTATGGAAGGTACTAACCATATCAGGTGAGATTTAACCTGAAACTTACACCAGTTCTCTTTCATTCTGAGATGGATGTGGTTCTTCAGCACAGAGTAGATGTGGGTTCTGTGTCCTTCCATCTGCTTAGCTCACCACCAGTGTCCTGACTGTAGTCTGGTAGTGGAGCAGCGCTGCTCCCTGACACCTCTTCCACTGAGGGAGGTTCAGTCTGGATGTTAGGAAATAATACTTCTCTGAAAGAGTGATCAGGCAGTGGGGTGGGCTGCCCAGGGAGGTGGTGGAGTCACAGACGCTGGAGGTGTTCAAGGAACAACTGGATGTTGTGTTAAGGGATGTGGTTTAGTGAGAACTATTGGTGATGGGTGGATGGTTGGACTGGATGATCCTGTAGGTCTTTTCCAACCATGGCGATTCTGCATAGTGAGAGTTGTATGTAGGCCTCAAGCATAGAAATCATATGTGTACTCTATCTAATCTTGTTTCAAAAATGAGTTATTCATTGATTATTGTATTTGAGTTTTTGTTGTTATTTTTTTTTTTTAATTTATTTTATTTTATAAATTGATGGACAGATCACAAATTTAACAATTGATTTGTTTTCTGTTATACAAGCCTAAGAACAGTAGCAGAGGCCGGAGATTTTGTGTCATGCTGCTGCTTATCTCATGGTTCCCTTCAGCTGAGGGAAAAGTCTCTGTTTCCATCTGATTCTCAGAAAAAGTGGAAGTACGTCATTCTGGGGCTTAGCACTGACAAGAATTATCTGCCTGCACTTCTAATTAGAATCTCATACAAATTCTAAATTCATAAGGATCCACATCCCCTTCTGGCTCACTCTTCCTTTCCAGAAGATTCAACAACTTGTCTACTAAGTCTGATAGTAATGAGCATGTCCCACTCATATTAATTTATAGCTGTCTTTGGGAAGTAGTAGCGTATAACATGATTTGGGTCTACTAAATGGCACCCATGAAAATAAATCTTTTCAAATACAAACAGTTCTGTTTTAAGAACTCTGGACACTTCTACCTAAAAGCTGTTATTTCTAGAAGCAAAATTGCAGCGAGGCTTTGCCATCGATTGCCAAAGTTCTGTTAGGGTGTTCTTCCCCCCCTGCTGTTAAATGTATGTAGATCCAATTAATATAAGAATATGAAAAAAGTCCTGAAAGCTTGCCTTAGCACTAGTCCTGGAAAACTTCCTTTATTCCTTTTGTGTTGGTTGAATTTAATGATCTTGTTGGTCAGAAAAAGGCTTCTAAAGCCTTTGAAGAACTGAAATTGCTTCTTATGACTTGGAAACATGAGCACTGAAGGCATGGTTTCAAATAGTCTTGCGCAAGGCTTTTCCTAGAGCAGCTTATGCCTTGTGTTCTTGCTTTAATAATCCCTCATCAGAGCCATGATCTATCTATTCTTGGGAGTCAGCTTTAAGCTGAGTTTGAGTCTTCTCCCACATCCTATGCAATGGAGGATGCAGAGGCTTCTCAAATACTTGCAGTAATTGCAGCAACTTCCATGCCATGTACTGGGGACCTGACTATTCAGAATTCATATTCAACTCAAAATAACTTGTGTCTAGGAGTAATGGGAAGACCTCACCTGATACATGTTGAGTACACATGTATGCTCTTCATATCAGGTATTTCCTGTTGATGAGAGTGACTACAGAAAACCGAACATTTGGAAAGTGCTAAGGGTTGCTTCCTCTTGATCTTAGGGGTGTAGGGATGTGTTATGCAGAATTATCAAGAAGCCTTTGCTCCGGACACAGGGTGATGCAAGTTCCATCACAGATGGAAGTTGTGTATCATTAGGGATAACTTTTTAAGCTGTATGCCATGTCTCCAGTGTAATTGTCCATTTCTGTTGTCTATGGGCATTTTTCTGATGCATGAGTGTTGTTAAAATACACACACGCATATACATATATGTACACACTATCTAAACTTGTTTCAAAAATGAGTTATTCATTGATTATTGTATTTGGGATTTTATATATATATATTATATATATAGTGGAGTATATATATACACATATATATGAACAATTTCCACTCAGTTCCTAAAATGAAAGGTGGTAGTGAATCATGTGAAAGGAAGTAAAGAAGATTGCCTGCTGGTGAAGCGCTGAGCTTTCTAGTTCAGTGCATTTATTAGTTCTTAAAGAGTTATGAATTTAGTTTGAGGTCATTTTGGAAAGGCACTCTCTCTTGGTCTGCAGTACACGATTAATAGCAAGAGCAGTGCCAAGTACATTAAGACACAAAGTGAACTTTGGAGGGCCATAAGAAAATAGCATCTTGTGACATCAGGAACTTGTTGCTATTTCACTGTTAGATGCTGTGGAAAAGAATGTTTCTTCTCTATGAAGAAAAGGTAAAGTAATGTTTGAGAATCAGAGGAAAAATGTAAGCATTTTAACGAGAAAAGCATCAAGTTTTGTTTTGAGCATAGGTATTTTGTAGCTGCATTTCCAGCTTGTTTGGGCAACCATGAATGATGATTGTAGAACAAGATTATAATTGAGATGAAATAGAACTCCTGAAGCTGAAAAATTAAACCTGGAGTTTTCAAATTCCATGCTCTCTGTCTCCTTGACCTTCCCATGGATTTGTTTTCCTACCAGGATATTTTGTATCCAATAACTCTTAATGCTTTATAAAGCAATTAACCTCCTTCTCCCATCTTCTCCTCCTCCCTTGGTTTTCAGATCCTCTGTCTGCCAGAGATTTCCTAATTTGGTTCCTTAGTCAGGAAATTGATCTCTCAGTACATCACGTGTTCCTAAGTTCATCAGCACAGAATGTTATCTCTGTATGTTCCATTTAGCTCTCTGCTCCTTCCAGGAGGTGTTTTTTTAACCTAAGCTGACAAACTTACCCAGCAAAGCCAGTGCGGTCTTTATCACATTTAACCTTGTGCTGGTATTTAAGGAGATCTTGTTAAGTAATTCACACACTGCTTTTGTCAACCCTTTATTCTCTTTAACATACAAGTGAAGTCTTGTTACCTGAGAAGGACAAAAGAGATGGTTTGCAGTTTAGCATTTACTACTGCTCTTTTTGGCCATTGACCAGATGTGGTTACCATTTATGTGCATTAATCTTGGGACAGACCCTGAAGTTCTTCTCCTAGTGTTAATGGGAGAACAGTCAGTTGAAATTTAATTTCTTGCCTTCTATTTCAAATTATGATTTTATGTTCAGCACCAGTTTCTTTGCTTGGGATGTAAGTAACAGGGATATCTGAGTTAGGATATCTGAACTGTGCAGAAGTGAGGTAGCTGGCTGCCAGTTCGCTGCTGACTGTTTCGTCCTTCCCCCCTTGTACTTTCTGTGATAGGGTATCTGGAGGATGGTGGTGAGTTGTGCTGTGTATGGGGCAAAAAAAGAGAACTAGGAGTGGAGGGGGCAGTGTTCTATTTAAATAAAGTAATAATAATAAAATATCATGTTCTACCATCTTAATAGTAACTGTGCTATGGTTTCATTCTGTTACGCAGTGCACTGTCACCTTCAAGCTAATCAGCCATAGCAACCTACTGAGCATCTGGTAGTGCTTTGTCTTATTCTCCAGTGGGTGACATTGTACCTGTTCATACAGTTTAGTGTGTTTTTCCTGTTAGAATCTCATTTTTGGTTTACTGTCTCTATCACAAGTCTGAAATTTGACTGAAATGCACTATTGAGATTTTCAGGCAATATCTCGTACTTTCTCTTAAAAAAAAAAAAAGCGCATAAAAGTGCATAAAAATAGTTAAGAACTTGATCCATACAAGAGGAAAGTCTCAAACTGAATAACTTTTAAAGTGAAACTTCATAGACATCAGTGCAGATTAAGCTGCCTAGGTCTCAAATAAGAAATGGGGAGCTGGAGGAAGGAACTGAAACGGGTTCAGATATAACCATTCAGCCATGACTTTGAGCTTTTCTTTCCTTTCATATCAGTGCTCTATCCTGCAGGGGATTATTTTCTTGCATGTGACTTCAAGTGTGATAATCACAGACTTAGATTAAGGGTACCTGAGGCAATATCTCCTGGAGCTCAGTTCTGTGCTGAAATTGGTGAATTCTTCCATCAAACTCCTCTGCTCCCAGCCTATGGGTACTTTTAAAGAAAAGACTAGATTGCGTATGAAATGTGTGTTTATATAAGTTTGTGTGTAAATACATTTTTCATAAAAACATAGAATTTTTACTTATTTTGTCCTTGCCCATAATACAAAAGGCTTTACACAAGGTGTTTTAGGGAGTAAGTTTAGGAAATGCTTGGAATGTTTTTGCAGGTGCTTGAGACTGGGCTGCTATTGCTCTCTGGTATTTGTTTGCTTCCTTGGTGCCTCAGTTTGGGTAAGTGGAAGTTCCTGAATTCCAGTTCCCAGCATTTGAAGTCTTTCATGATTGTGACCCTTGCCTGCCCCATCCTATGTCTCTCTGTAGGTGCTGCATCCCATTGGGGTGCTGCAGGGAGACCTGACCATTGCCCATTGCAATCGCCTGCCAGCTGCCAGCAGCACTGGGTACTGGTTCAGTCTGGGACATGATGAGGGGTACAAATAAACTTCATTCAGGTCAAGGAATATCAGATTATGAGATCAGTGCATGCTGTGAAAAACAGTGAGTTATATTTTGCCAGCCATGCAAGATAAGATAAACTATTAAAATAATGATTTGTATGAGATAGAACCAAATATGTTTTGGAAGAAATGCTGTGTTACATGCACCTCACCAGGCAGTATCCTTCATGTGTTAGTACAAAGGCTACTTGTATTTCTGAAGCCTGAAGTACTGGCTCATTGGCAGCATCATTAGCATCCCAAGACTCACACTGCTGGAGGTCAGCGAGAGCTCTGGAGAAGTTACAGTTAGCTTTTGGCAATGGCTGAGTGTGGAAAAAATACAAATGTTTAAAGTTTAATAACACTTTTGGGGGATTTCAGACTTTTCTTTGTGCTGAATAGATGTGATTCCTCATTATTGTAGGTCGAGAACTTTTACAAAGTAATTTCAACCTGAAAGTCGTGATACACTAAAAATGCCATTCTGCCTGCATAAAGTGGAGATATGCTTTTGGTACCAGGGATAGCATTTTACTTGGAAATTCAAAGTGAGATTGACAGTGAGTAGAGCATGGAAAGTCTGTGTGAACACTGCAACAAACCTCCAAGTCTGCTCCTCAGAGCTCCATGGCCAGCATGAGGCAGCAAGGCCAGAATCTCTTCTTTTGTCAGCAGCATGCATGCTTGAAATTGTGCACTTAAGACTGTTGTAGAGTAGGGCACATGCAAGTCTGAATATCTGCTATTTCAACTGTGAGTGGAGATCTTTCTGTTGTTACTCTGCCTCTTCTGTTAACTCAAATACCGTGGAAAGAAAATGTCAGATATTTGTTTTCAATGTTTCTGATTAAACTGGTTGATTACGTGCCATTTCATGGACTGTGCTAGCTTCTGCTGACTTGCTGGACAGAAAAAGGTTGATATCAAGATAGGGTCGAAGGTCCTAGGAGTGAGCAGTGTAAATATGCTTTCTCTTGTCATCCATGAATTGGTAAATATGACTCTGTTTCTCTTCAGTATTATATTGTTTTGATCTGGAAAGATTAACTTGCTACCAGTGTGTAACACTTTCACTGTACCACCACAAAAACAGACAAACCAGGTCTGAATGATAGTAGTTAAACACATTGTCAAACTTGATTTAACTGTGTTCGCAATAACTGTATTTCACGTGAGTTGGGAATGGAATTAATATAGCTTATAATGACTTGCTAATTTGAATTTCTATCACATAATTGATTTAATTGAAATAGTTGAAAAAAATTCTGATAAACATTCTCCTGTACTTAGAGGGAATAAAAGAAAAAGCAAAGCTGGTTCCTTTGTAAAGCTTTCCCATAGGTGTACCAAGTTGATTGAGGCAGGCAGTCTCTGCAGGTGGTCAGACTGTGTGCAAAGCAGAGACCTCTGGCTAGGTTTGAAGAGGCTCTGAAATTGCTGGCACAGAGGTTAACATGCAGAACTGCAGAAGCTAGTGGTCTTAAAATAGTGCAGGTTTTCTGAGGAATTTTAAGATAAATTACGTTCCCTAATTATTTATTTTGCGAGTTTTCTGCTTTTATTGACATGAAATAACTGCCTGTGGTAAAAGGCTCAGCTGAGTTCTGTTCTGTGGTGTTACAGCTCTGCAGGAGCTGGGTTCAGTGAGTGCTGGTGTATTCAGAGAAGACCTCAGTGACAAGAAGAATATGTGAGGTAGAGGTGCACTGTGATGCTGTCTGTGGAGAAGAGATTAGTGTACAGTGAGAAAGGGCATCCAGTTATTACAATTATTCTTTGTTCCACTGTGAAAAGGAAAGGCTAGAAAAAGCATAGGGCTAGGGAAGATGCTCTATAAAGCAGAACCACCCTTGCAGTCCTGTATCCATAAAGCTCTTGATGCTTATATAAAGTACGGAGGATATATGGTCAGCTAAAGCAGGGATTGCAACTGGAAGAGTCGATAAATAGAGTAAGATGAGAAGTTGTGGTAAAAGTGCAGAATGGTTGCTGCTACTTCTAAGCTTTTGTAAATTCATTTTGTTAGAAATGTCTGCGGTGCTTTTAATTAAGTCTCTGCTAATGACGCACTGCAGATGGCTTTAATCCTACCTAGGGCTTGTTAATAGTGGAGTTCCTCTTAAAACTTTCCTGCTCATCTTTCTGTTCTTACAGTCCAGCTTCATCAGGATGATTTGTCTATTGCTGATATCCCTATAGGGACAGGAAGGCTGAGTGAGAGCCACAGGCAGCCTAACAACTGCTATGAGCCTGCAAAGGCTGCTTGCTAATGAGTGGTGCTCCCATGCAGCAGTGGAACCAAGATCTAATGAGCCCCCAAAGGAGCCTGGCCGATCGTGGTTTTCCTTGGAGCACCGTTTTAAATTTTTCTTTGGTACAAGCCATTGTATTGCTTAGTAGGGGTTTTAGCTGTATTTTGTCATACTTCTTAGCTTTTAATTGGTTAATTCCTATGTATCTAGAGTCTAATTGAGGTGTTTCAGATGGATTGGCGTGTGGTGCCAGTAGAGGCTTGATAGCACTTGTACTGTATCTCAGGTTTTCAAAGCCTTGCCATCCTCAACATGAAATTACTCAGAATCACTAAAACTAATGTGGTGTGGGATACAGAATGTGAAAGGAGGAATAATCTTGAGCAGCAAGTGTTCTCATAGTGAGATCTGCTGAGCTGCTGGGTAGCTTTTGTGGTGTTCCACAAGGTGAGGCACTGCTCAGCAGGCTGCCACCAAAATACATCAGCAGGTTTTTGTGAGCTGGCATGGATCTTGCTTATCCTTTCAAATACCGATTGCAAATGCTGTCACTTTCATAAATGATCTTCACAGAAGATTCCCTTCATAGAATCATAGAACGGCTTGGGTTGGAAGGGACCTCAAGGATCATCAAACTCAACCCCCTGCCACAGGCAGGGCTGCCAACCTCCACATTTAATACTAGACCTTGTGTAGCAGAGAAATACAGGGAATGAACTCTGGAACTTCAGCTGCAGATAGAAGCTGCAGTGGATTTCACTGTAGAGGTTGCCAGCTCTGACACTGGATGAGATCCGCTTTAAATTAGTATTTCCACACATGTTCACCATTTTTGTCTCTGGTTTGTCTCAGCAGACTGACCCCAGAGCTCTGGGCTACTCCGGTATCAAAGGAAGGCCTAGGGAGCAGGAATATTGTGGGAAGACTGGCTTGATAAATTATGTACAAATGGAGGGCTTTCATAGCGGCTTTTATTGTATTTCCTTTGTGTTTTAAAAAGACCAAAAATGTTGAATCTTTGAATTCCTGACTTTTTCACTGTGTGTGGTAAATACACCATTACTTTTCCATGGCTACAACACTTCCATCCATCACTGGTTCTTGTCAGGGTTGGAATGTGAGCTACAAGAGGTAGAAACTTGATTAAATGATATGGAAGATTGAGAGCCCACCGTGTGGGTATTTTTCATTGAAACAGAGTGTACTGGTTGATTTTTACCACTAGTAATTGCGTTTTGAGGGAAATGAGAAATGGATATTTTCAATTATTTCTTTTCCAAGTGATGTGGCTACTTGAAATTGCTGAGGGATGGTTCACATTAATCTGTGCCTCTCATTTGTATGATGCTGTGTGGAGATGACTTTAACTAGAATGTTAATCTCACAATTTATCAAGACTTTTCCCTAGTCAAAGATTACAAATTCTTCCTGCTCATAGTTTGTATTGGGCTTCCCAAACAGGTCTGGGGAGGTCAAATACTATATGTAAATAAAAATCCTCCCTTTGGAGAACTACTGCTTTTTGACTGCTGTACTCAGGGTTGTAAGAATTGAGGTCTCTGTATAAGATTACTGACTCCTGAACCTCTTCCAGACTTTGTTTCTGCCAGACATGCTTGTCCATCAATTGCTCTGCTATATGATGTGTAATGTATATGTAATGCAATGTGATATGTATGTAGGTTTTGGAAAGCTAATCTTGAAGGAGGAAAAGCTGAAACTTTCTGTGTATGTTTGTGCTTTCATCTTGTGCCATCTGTTTGGCTGGTCATGTTTTCTTGTTGTCCTGTAATTGGGCTTGTGAGAATTTGCTTGTCTCTGAAAGACAAACAAATGTATAATGAAGAAATCTGTTGTTTTATTTCTAGTATGTTTACACCACTTTCCTAGGTTTGCATTCTTGATGTCTTGAAGTAATCAACTTGTCATGAAGCCAGTGCTCTTACAGGAGGAGAGTTTCTCATTCTCCAAAATAGAGATTTACAGATTTTCTTTGTGTGTTCTTTTGGTAGCGGAGCCAAACATTCAGATTCTGAAGCTGCTGCTTATCTTTGTCCTCCTGGATGATTCCAATACAGTGTGCCAAAGCTCTGCAGAGGTGATTGAAGTCCTGTTAGTTCCAAAAGCACCAGATTGCCTTTGTGGAGTCCAAATGTGCTACAGCCATGTACCTGTTGACCCCAGGGCATGCTGGATAAGAAACAGCTTCCTCTGGAAAGCCCTAGGCAAACACACAGTGCAGTTGGAGCCCAGCAGCTTGTGCTAGCACTGATTCGTCAGTCTATCAGTGTCATTGTGCAGTACTTGTTAACACTAGTCACTAAATTATGGAGGATACTGCAGAAACAGCATGCAGAACACAGCAGTCCTGAGTCTTCCTAGCTCTGATGCTTTGGGATTTCTTTTTGAACTTAGTTCTTGGGTTGTGTAAGGTACTTTTTTCTCAGCAGATTGTGGCCATTTCTTAAACTGTCGTGAGAAAGAGCGGGTGTGAGCTAAACTCTTGTCACACAAGTGCTTCAGGGTTTTGCCTTTAGTACAGAAGAAAAGGAAAAAGCATGTTTGTGTCACACAGCTGTCACTTGAGCGAAACCCGAGCAAAGCCAGGTCCCGGGGGTCGCATCTGCTGGAGGATGCTCCAAGCCAAGTCAGTCCCTGTCAGCCATTGCTCGTTCTGCATGCAGCCTGTCTGCTGTGTGCACTTCTCTACGTGCTGCCAGTGTGAAGTGGGCAGGGGGTGGTGTTGGGCAGTATAAGAACCGCTGTTCCTTGTGCTGTGATGCTGTGGATGGAGGGGAGAGGATGCTATCCTCAGCTGAGAGGATCCTCTGTGTGATTGCCTTTCTGGGGTGCTTAGCTTGCAACTCAAACACTGCGCTCACAGAAGTATGAGAAAATTTTAACTGTAACATGAAACGCGCTGGAGAGGAAAACAAACAACAAAATGTGTTCAGATTTGTGGATTGGCACCTTGAAATTAATGATTGTCTATTTTTGCCCTTAATATTTCAGTGCGCTCATCCATCAGCTCAGTGCCAGGGGGAGTGATTTGATGCAGGTCTGATCTGTGCACTGCACAACCTCCAGCTTTGCCCATTCACTGTTCTTGCAAAAGAAGGGATACTGTGGAAGTGATGCACACGATGTAAAGGCCACAGTTGTCACACAGTTGATAAAAATGTATTACACAGCTTGTGTAGGAAAAAAAACAAAAGCAAAATAAGAACAGTGTGCCCCAGCACGTAGAGCTTGGCAAATCCTTTGTCATTTAGCCAGAAACAAAGGTAGAAATGGAAGCTAACCAATTATTTCACAGCTTATCGCTGCACCTGATGCACTTCAGTGCCACATGCTGAGATTCTATTTTTTAATTCTATTTTTAAATTATTTTTGGTTGCTGCATTTTCCTCTTCAGACTTCTGTAATAGCACTACGTACATCAAGCACAGGTCTGGAATAGCAAAACAGTAAGAGAAAGGGAGAGTGGATGTGACTTCAATTAAATTGGTTACTGCACGTGTTCAGGTTGTTGTTAGTGTGGTGTATACAAAGCGGGGAGGATGAAAGCTGTTCTTGAACAGCTGTTTGACTTCCAACTGCTGTACTGTGTGTGATTGCACCTCATGTATTCTCTCTCCCCTTAAAACTCTATTTCTTACAAATGGATTGATGTCGCAGCTAGAAAATCGGTGTGCCTGTCAGATGTGCTCCTGCTGGATTACCTAACTTGTGACACTCCATATCCATACACGTGTACTTCTCTTTGGGGTTCAGTCACAGGAAAACTGAGGCACTGCAGAGCATCTGTCCATTTTCTATTTGGTAAAACATGCGTTTACAATGCAGGTGGCTCTTAAATTTGAAGTCGATGATCATCCTTGTGTATGTTCTTTCAACAGGTTAAACCTTGCACATGGAAGATTAAATGCGTGGTTCACCTGGGACAGAACCAAAGTTACTGAATTGAGGCAACTGAAGATGCTGCTGCTGTGGAAACAGCTGCTCCTGGTGTCACTCGTTGGCTGTCTTGGAGGTACCAATCTACAGTACTGCATGCTAAACAATGATTTCAAATACTGAGAGTGAATGAATTGAAATAACTTCTCAGAAGTTACTCAACAGAGCCCTGCTTTTAAAGCCACAAGATATTTGATAATATTAGATATACCATCATACATGCATCATGGATACAGTGATGTAATAACTGCAGTATGTGTTTCTGTTTAACTGGAGACTTTAAATTCTTGCTGTTGCTGGGGATGATTGCTACAGCTTTTGTCAAAGCTTCATTTACTGTAGAATGGGTTTATATGTGAGGAGCGCTGCTGTTATCACTGCACCAATCAGCAGTTCACTCTGCCAGACAATTCCCTTCTAGTTCTCAGTGCTGGGAAGCTGTGCTGCCTTTTAGGTCTCCTTATGCCCTGTTGTCTAATTCAGGATATTGCTCTCTAGCTCCCTGAGGTCACTGCTCAGAGCAGCAGGAGATGTCCCAGACTACTGTTGTACTGTGTTCAGCACATGCTCTGCTTGCCCATCTCTAATGATGCCACCATGTGTGTGAGGGGGAAGGAGGAGGTCCCTATGCTGTCCTCAGTGGTGATTTGTGCTCGTGATTTATGTGCATGATGGCACCATCAAGGGTGTGAAGGGCAGACATAACTGATGCGTGTTCTCCAATTAGTCAGTGCCATGTTGATGATTTTATTTCCTGTAATGGTAGCACTTTTCCTGAATGAGGGGAGCTTTTTATTGTTCTAAGTCATCTTGTTTGATAAAGGTCTGGGAAATTCTCGAGCGTGCAATGCAAACAGAAAGAAATTTCCCCTTGGTGCATCTCCTTGCTGCGTAGAAGGGGCAGGCTGTAGGACTGGAGGACAGACTCGAAAGCAGTGATCGGTGCTGTCACAAATGGGTCTGTTCCTTGGGGGATTTTCTCCCTGTGAATGTGGTTATACCTGTTCTTCATCAGGCCTGTGTGGAAGGTTGCTCTGAAGAGCGAGCTGAACTGGCTGTTTGAAGTTGAAGGTGTCCAGGGTGATTTGAGAGGAGGGAGCATAGTATGCATATGTGTGCTTTAATTGAAACAAGCAAATATTGTCCAAAACATAAAATAGTCCATTGTGTGGACTATAATCAGGGTCAGTTGTGAGCAGTTACTTGTTTCTTTGCAACAACTTCAGTGAGGGGATGGAGAGGGTCTGCAGTGCAGTGGGTAGACCATGGTGCAGCAGTGTGCTGCACAGCCTCTTTTCTCACCTCTTCCTCTCCTATCCCTGCACGCTGTGTTCACGTTTTGGCTGCCATCAGTAAGAGTGGTTCCCCATCTTGAACACAACTGAGAAAGATTTACGATTTCATCCTTAGCTGATTGTTCAGAGGGCCAGAACTGGCTGAACAATATGGCATACCTCCCTGAAAGATACTGATATGATCTCCATTAAATCCAAGCAGTTTTTACCAGAAAAATAAAATTCCAATTGTATTTTTTTTTTCTTTTTCTTTTGCTACTTCCCAGTTTGTTTTCTGAAAGAGATATTGGATGTTTCTGACATTGAAACAATCTTATGAGATTTGCACGGAGTTACTGTTTAAAACTGAAGGGTTTTGCTTAACTCTCCTTTGAACTGCTGGGAGCACGTTGTTTTTAAGCCTTGTTGCTGCTCCCAAGCTTTTCCCATGTCTGTATGTCCAGTGCTATGCCAAGCAAAGATCTAGTTCCCTCTGAGCCCACAACAGGGATGGAGAGAGCAGCAGGGGTGTTTTCCCTACAGATCTCTAGGCACTGTTTTATGACATTGCTTCGTGCCACTTGTTCTTCCTGTTCTTCTGCTTTAGCAGTGCATGCATGCAGCAGCAGTCTTGCTCCAGACCAGAAAATGAAGGTTTGTGAGCAACTTGAGTTAGCTAAAAACTGCAGCTATGCTAGCCAAGATTTGGCCTCCCCTTGGGCTGTATCTGGAAATACTTCAGGTTAAAAAATGCGTGTGCGGACTTAGAAACACTCCAAAGCTGCATGTAAGGTTCAGAAATGCATGCATTTATTCTATGAAACCAAACTGTTCGCTGACATTTATAATGTCAAATTGTGCTAATTCAGATGCTGGAGTGGCTAATTGGCCTTACAAGTAATTCCCCGATGATACCAAAGACATAGCAATAGGCATAGCAGATAGTGGATGTACATCCTTCAAATTGTTCTAACTGCTCAGTACAGTCATTATTCAATGCAGATATGTGATTTGTTAGTTAGAATATAGACGAAGCCAAAAGAAATTTCAAGTAATTAGCTGATGTAATGAAGGGTCTGGGGGGTGAGCCTAGAACAACATATAGAATCTGAAGATTAAAACTAATTAGCTATCCAAATATTATTTTAAGAGTAATCTCTCTGGTTTTGACCTGCTAGGTATTGGTTTTTGCTAGGTTTACTGTACTTAAGAGCATGAATATCTTTTGTGCAATACTAGCTTGCATTGGTGACTTAAATCACAAATATCATTTCAAGTAAAACAAATGATTTCATTATCTTCATGGCTGTGTTGATGTTAAATGAGTATTGATACAATAAACAACAACAAAGCCTGGTTTTTAATCTGTTAAAACTATTTATTTTGTTAAGCTTCTCATTTGATAGTAGACTTTTATCTTTCTAACCATACAACCTTATTTTTCTGTAGTTTTTCGTTTATAAAATGTACTACCTATCCTTTGAATTATAACAAATATCTGAAACACAAACAGTATAAAAAGGGAAAACTGAAATCCAATATTTAATTCACAGATAACAGGGAGTAAAGGGCTCTTTTTCAAAAGAACAATCATTTTACTCTAACTAAACTCTTTCTATCTTTAATTGCAAAGCTTGCAAATCTTCTGGATTGTGTCAAATTTAAATATGCTCTGTAATTTTTAATTTAAAAAAATGGAGATGATAAATGAAATCAGCTCAGAGCAAGGAGGATCTGCTGGCCCTTGCTTGGCACAGAGTTTTATTATAGAATTAATAAAGAACAAGCTGTAGGCATTGCTAGTTGGAGCCTTGCAAACAGGCACATGGAGTATGGACTGCAAGGTCTGTGGAACTTCTTGAGCGATGCCCTCAAATCTGCACTGAGATCACTTTGACCTTGGCAGTGGTTTGTGTGCAGGTGTATGTAACCTTCAGAAAGCATGAAAAGTTTTTCTCTCGTCTGTCGAAGGGCTTTTCTGACCTTTAATCTTTCTTATTTATTTTTTATTGTATGTCACCTCAGTTCCTTTCGTTTTAAAGCAACTTAGATAAGAGCAAGTTTTGTTTCTGCTACCCATGAGGTAGTCTTCAAGATACAGAATGAATGGTGGAAGTTTATGTTAAATCACGTTAACACCAGATGTACCAGTTGAGTTCCTGGGAGAGGAAGGAGGGGGTGGGAGGGGAGAGAGTGGGGGGGAAGAAAAACACCACAAAAATAAAGCAGAAGTAAATGTGTGTTTCTGTGTAAGTGTAATTGCAGAAGGGGATGCAGTATGAAAGGAATTTCATTAGCTGCAAATTGTTTTGTTTCCAAATCTCAGGTTGGCACTGAGTATTGTGGAGTTTGCAAAGTGAATGTCAGAGTTAATAGTAAAATGTTTGTTATTGAGATAACTACTCGTAAAATGCAATGACCATTGCAATATCAAGGAAAAAGTTGGCAAATATTTTGAATACTTTGAATGTTGCCTTTTTGCTCAAATTGCTTGAATATTATTAACAGAGCTTTGGAGCAGTAAACTTCTAAAGTCTACCTAAGAATCAAGCAGTTCAGTTGTTTCAGGACCAGTTTCAGTGAGAGCTCTCTGTAAACATGAAGCAAGTTGTAAACAGTTTGGAGGATATTACTTTTAAGCTATCATCAAGACAGATGAGCAGGTATTCTAACTTGCCATAGAAAACAATTTCTCTTACATTCTTCTAAAACCTACCTGCAATTTAATGTTAGGAAATAACAGCTTCAGAAATGGAGATGTTGCTGATCTTGACTTATATAAGTCTTGACGTTCTCTGTCCTTACAGATAACATATTTCAAATTAGATCCTTTATTACTGTGTGCTGTATGGAATTGCTTTCGGTTTATCCTACGTGGATCTTCAGTTTATCAAAGTGGGGATGTTGAGAGTATCTAATGGAAAGGGGGGGTGGGGGGGGAAAGAAATAAGGCCCTTGAGGTTCTGTTTATTGGATTGTGTTTGTATCTGTACAACTAATGATCCTGCAGTCTTTTTGTCTGTGTACCTTAGGGATAAGAAGATGATGATTCAGCATTACACGTGTGTCAGGTTTCAAACAAGGGAGAGGAATGTCTGCCTTTATGTTCCTTCTAACTGAAACCATTCTATTATTCCACAAACTTAAAAAAAAAAAAAAATAAATAAAAAAAAAAATGCTTGGTTATCATTATTAAACTTCTCTGAAGAACAAACTCAAAGATGAGTGGAATACACAAAAGAACAAACAAACAAGAAAAGCACTGAAAACAGACAAGAGCAATTCCCAGAATCACTGAGTGTTTAGACTGAGAGAAGTCTCTGGTGGTTGTCTCATCCGACCAGTGAGAGTGCTGAGCTGAGTGATGCACTGTGGTGAAGCTGTGAATCCTTTCCAGGAGCATTATGGCTTTTCCTGATTCTTCTGTAGGGTTTCCCAATCCTTCCAAGTGAAAGGACCATTTCACTGCTTCTGGTTCAGGGAGGTGGTTCTTCCATTCAGTCCCTTCAGGCATCATTCTCTCAAGCACCTGAATGTACTCAAACACAAAATGGAATGTTTTCTACACAGAGCTACTTTTCTTGCACTAGTAAAGATACAGAGTGCTAAGATGACCGTGTCAGGCAGTCTGTATTCTCCAGTGAAGCACTGGAGCGTTAGGAAAAACAAACCTCTTGTCAGTGGTGATGTGCTACACTCCACTTTGAAACTCCACTGGAAAACTAAATGGGGAAAGATAGAAAGGCAGAATGAAAGTAGAACCAATTAATGTTCTTTCTCTGTCCAGTCTTAAAAATGCCTGGTTGGAGCACTGGTCATGTTGTCCAGATGTTCATGAAGGTCATTCTCAGTGCATCTTAAATAATGATCTGCCAGGAGAAAAAGAGTGTGTAGTTTAATATATAAAAACCATTTGGGCTTTGAAGCCCCTTACAGCATACTCTGTTAACAGGGTTACTTTTTTTTCCTGATAACTCACATCCTATTTGCATTTGAAACCAGATCATATTATTATTGCTTTAATGCCAATTCAGGTGTTTCCACTGTTTTCACTTCCATTTTTCCCATTTCTTTTGTCAGTCTGACTCTTAGAGAAGAACTTGGTTAACCTGTCAGGCCCCACAATGTCATGCATCAGACCCACTGCTCACCTCTTTGTTACTATTAAGCTTAGGAGGCTTAGAAAATTAGGAGGTATGGTTTTCCTTTATTTCCAAGGATAGAAACAAACCTTCTGTTTTCTTCCTAGTGGAGGCTCCTTGGACACAGGCAGAGTGACAGCTACACCTTCCCTGTGCACAGATACGCTTTTCCTTGAAGTTATTAATAACTTCCAGTAATTCTGAGGTGAGAAATCTATTAGGAGAAAAGCCATCATCATTTAATACTGTGACATTCTTATTGTTAGAATTTGGTTTCCATTAAAAATTACAGTAGTCACAGAACCAGCCTATATCTCAATGAACAGATTTTTGCATATTAATAGTAATGTTTTTGTACGTTATACATGTATAGTCATAGGGTTATGAATGCATCTATGCCAGTAGTGACTCAGTGAGTTGTTTATCTTGGAGTCCTTATAAGGGAGGGTTGGTTACATTGATAGGAAATACTTATTTGCTTATTGAATGGAAAAACAAGGAACTAATCTCAGAGTTGTGATTTTCTAAGTTCTGATGTCATGAGCACTTTATACAGATCTGGTAACAGAAAACAGAATTTCTACTGTAAATCTGAAAAGGTCCCACTCTAAATATTTCTTTGCACTTAAAACCAACATACCATCAAGCCTAATTACCCCTCTGTTATGTTGAGCAATGGATCCAGCACGCAGCCTGGCATGTAAATTCCACAGCCAAGATATTTGCCCCACTGCAGGCATTTTGCCTTTCACTTACAGGATGACAGATGGTGGTAGCTTACTGAAGACCTAGTTTTACCTCTTGAGATGAATCAGAGCAGATCTTACTTCTAACTTCCTTCTGCAACTCTTGCTTTTAATACGAATGCAGTCTTGCACACTTTAGTGCTGTGAGCTTCGAGCTTCTTCATTTTTAGCCTAATGATGAAGCACACTCTTGTTAAGGATAACTTTTTAGAGATCTTTTTCATTCTTTGGCCATACTCAAGAAGACAGGGAGCAGTAACAGTGATGCTAAGCCATTCATTTTGAATTAAGTGAGGGAATAAATATATTCTCCTTCATTACAATCATCTTTTTTTTTTTCTTCCTAGCTGTATATAAAATGGGAGCCAGGTCAATGAAAAGGCTGTTGACTTATTGGACTTTGTCTGTGTTCAGTGAGTTTACACAGGTCTGCATTTCAACGGTGAGCATGTTCTGTCAGATACAGGGCATAGTTCCTTAAGAGTAGATAATGTTGTGATGCTGAAACACTTCTCAGACGGAGACCTTAACATTTCTACTTCATGTTCTGAGCTGAAGAACACTTTCTCTTGAAAAACAGCTACTTCTTGCTATTGATACTGTCTGATCTGTTTTAAAGCTGAATCCTCACCTCCAAGCAATTGATACTTCATTTCAACATGACAAATGCTGTTCTTTTAAACGCATTGCAGATTTTTATGATGTTTGATTGGAGAAGTTTTGGTCAGCGGCAGTTTTAAATTTTACATCAATTACTGAAATGTTCAAGTGCTTTATTCTGCAATAGATCATAGAGCATGAAGGCTGCGCATCTGTGTTTATACACTCCTGTCTTGTGCAGTTTTGATACGAGTTGGTGATCGCTTCCATTGCCTTGGTGCTTCTGTTTGCTGTGTCTCTGATGGATAGATCATTATGCTGTGCATGGCTGTCATCTTACTTCAGTCTCGGTTGCCTGGGGAAAGGTAGCTTCTGAAGGTAGATAACCTGTCCTTAAACAGCGTGTGATGTGCTTGTCACGTTTGCTTAATCGTTGTTGGTTAAACAACAGCTGTCATTGGCTGCTGTTGAAGAATAGATGATGACCAGGATGGATGAGTAATCTCGTCTATTTGAGTGATTCCTTGGATTTTGGGTAATACTTTGCTATTTTTTACCTGCAAAACATATCTGGTGGTGCTCCTTGATTTGGGAAGGCTGGAGATCTGCAGATGAGTTAGACTATAGAACTACCAAACCAGAGGAGGGAGGGAGTCCTTTTCTCTACTAATAGAGAGATAGAAGTCAATAGAAAGGGAACACTGAGAAGAAAGACTTCCATTACAAGTTTGTTGTGCTGAATGCAAGCTGTATCAGCCCCTTGGGAAGCTGAGGACGTTGGCAGGGTGATGGGGCAGGAAAACATGTTAGAATAGTTGTGAGTAATGGTTAGGAAAGCTGGGAAGTACTCAGAGTTTGAAATCTAGAGCTGAGTAATTTGACAGATGTTCAGGAAAACAAGCGAGCTGGGAATAAATACTTTTATTATTATAATTATTAGAAAAGCCTTCCAGAAGAAACTGCTGTGATTTTGTGGTCCATAATGACCGTGTTGAAAATTAATGTTTTAGATTTTTATTTTTTTGGTAGGGTTGCATTGCTGCCAGCCTCTTGCTAAAAGCACGATTATTTGGGGGGGTAGGAGGGGAACGTAATTACCCTTGTTGTTTCTTGTTTAATAACAAATGGGATAATGTTAGCCTTTAACTTTTCCAATGCATTCATCAGGGATCAGAACACAATTTACTCTCTTTGTTTATCAGCTAAAATAACAAAGGGTTATAAAGCCAATACCTAACCTCAACCTTATTACAGTACATGCTTGAAGATCTAAGGAAATGAAGACTGATATTATTGTATGATTGGCACCATTAAGAAATGGCAGTTTTGTAGTGGGATGTTGTTTTTTTTTTCTTCCTAGAGAGAACAGTTCTGGCTTCCTTGTCTAATTTTTTGAAGTCTGGAAGTGAAGTCTAAAACATTTCAAACATGCCATTTGGCAGGAAAGTAGACCTTTCTCTACACTGGGGCTGCTTTCTGTCTTGGAAGAGAAGGCAGAACATCATTTTAACATGACACCTAAGTGAATGTATTTCGTGCTCGATTATCCTTTACCCTTTAACAGAGCTTTTGAGGGTCAAACTCTCAGGACCAGCGGTGAAGCTTCTGAATGTAGAGATGGTTCTGTTTGAACCAGTCACTAAAAGTAGCTTTGATGTTTTAAGCCATCAGGGAAGAGATACCCTTAGTAAAGAAAGGGTGGTGTGGAGTAATTTCATGCGGTGGTAACATGATGTTACACTGAAGTTAACTGGATGCTACACTGCAGTGTGAAATGAGCCGCCTGGATTACTGCCTTCTTCTACTGTTAAGAACTGCCCAGGCCCCAAACATCCCTTGGGGGGTGGAGAGTTGTGCCTTGCACCAAGGGCATGAGCTCTGCACATCAGCCTGTGCCTCTTTGGTGGCCTGCAGCAGGAGGCAGAGGATGGCAGAGAGCACTATAGTATTCACTGCCTTTTCTCAGTTGTTGTGCAATGAGAACTTGAATGTTTTAGACCTAAATTAAAAGCAGCTTAATGTGCACAGCCAAGTTCAATTAACAGATATTTTATCATGTTACTCATACGACTGTTTATGACTGGAAGCAAACAGAAAATCCCCAATTAGTTTAGTTTAAGATTCAGTTAAGGATTTTCCCAGGCATCTTGAGGTGGCAAGTCATGCTGTTGCTGTTAGTAAATAACTGAATTGTCAATTCTGCAGTATTGAAAGTAACAGGCAAATAGTGATGCAGTCTTAGTAACAGGCAGAGGATTTGATTCACGTTGATGTGAATGTACCCTGACATAAGTCTTGCAGTGGCAACATAGAGGAGCTTCCAATCTGCTCACTGGGCATTTTAGGAGGCTGTTACGTAGCGAGAAGAGTTACAGTGCAAATAAGAAATGGTCTTTTAAAGCTCTGCTGTATGTTTAGGAAAAGTTTTTCAGCTATTTCACTCCAGATTACTTTCTGGTCTTTATGTTGCTGGGGATCATCCATCAGTAGAGAGACTATGAACTGAGCCTCTTAAGGCTTCATCACATTTCTCATTTTTAAGGTTCACTGTGTAAGGAGATCATTTGCCACGTTATTTAATGAGTCCAGGCAGCTATGGGGATATGTAATGAAAGGAAATGGATTCTCCCCACATTCTACTGAATGTAACGAAGCATTTATCCTGCATCAACTTCAGATGTGTAGTAGCACTCTGTGTGAAGACTGACTTCAGAACTGGGGAAGCTCGTTCCTTTTCATGATATTTCATGCTAAAAATGCTGGGGGAAGGAGGGGGGGAAGGTGGGCCAGCTGTTCCTGCCTTCAAAAATGTATAAGAACGTCTTTTGATTGCCTCTTGGGAAAACAAAATCAAAATTTACTTCCTAACCTGTGCAGAATGTTATTGCAAGCCATAGATAGAAGTTTAAAGACAGAAATTTATGTGGCTGAGCTTACTGTTTATACATGTTTTGTATATAAAACATAAAGATTTGTCTCGCAATCAGGATCTACATCTGTAGCATTGATGCAGAGTGGGCAGATTTCAGCTTTTAGTCTGTAAATGTATAACAGCACACATGCCTTAGAACCATGTTGGAAAATGATAATTCTATTTTTCTTAAGAGTTTTTGCATCTTGATCTGAATTATGTTGTTGTTCTATAAATAGTGTTTGAAGAGAAAATGAAATCTACATAAAAGCGGAGAGTAAATGAGGGAGAGAAAGCAGTTGTTACAGATCGTAACCTTATCAGTTGAGGTGACAGTTTCAATTCCATTGGAGTTCTTTCTAGTTGTCATCTTTTTTTCATGTTGGATTTAGTAACAGTTTTTGTCATTTTATTCCCATAGCAACTTTATTTTTTTAAATGAGAATCTGTTTGTCTCCTCTTATCTTACAAAGCTTGCACATGAATGACTTGTGGAGGAGTATGGTGTGGGGAGAGACTTTCTGGCACAGAAAATAAAGAAAAGAGCATGGTGGATATATAAATAAACGAACTATATGGACTTCATGGTTTGTGTCCAGCACTCCTACCTCAAGCCTTAGCACAGGTGGGCAAGGGAGACTGTGAGCTGCTGAAGGATGGCATCCTGGTGGATGAGCTGATGGCCACCATTTTGGCTGAGAAGGGGAAGAAAATATTCACATTTGAACTTCTTTACTTTGCACTCTGAAAACACGCGCAATGCTGCAGTTGGCACACACGCTTTCTCCTCTCCAGCTCTTCCTTAGAACAAAGGTGGAAATTCCAAGTTGGTCCTTGACCAGTGGCAAACTGCTCTGCAGCTGGGAATGTCCTGAGCTGGGGGGAATCCCTTTTTCCTGTGTATCATGGGAACAAGGCCTAAAATTAGGGAGATAACATCAGCTTGTACAAAATGGTTCCTACCCTTTGTGTGTTAGTTGCTTCTGCTCTCAATCATAAGGCGCTAAATGAGGTTGAAAAAAGAAACTGTAGCTTCATTGCTGTACATCTTCTCATATTAAATATTGCACTTGATTGGACTTAATATGATGAGTGTCTGAACTGAAGTGGCATAGAAGATTGTCAAGTAAATTGATCCAAATCAAAACGTATCTTCCACAGCTATAACAGGGATATTTAATTGTCTGTGGCTGTAAACCCTGAAGGCCACGAGTTGCTCTGAAGCTGTATTTTTGGTTGCACCATGTTGAGAATAACTTGTAAATGTCACAGCTCTGTATTTTCTTACTGTACATGTTCAGGCTCTGATCTGCTGCCAGCCTGCCAACTTTGCCTCCTGACGTTTGCTGTCAGTGCAGCTACTTGCTAAGCAAAGTGGGTATTAACACCAAATGGATGAAACTTGAGCTGTTCCTTTTACATTGCATTGCTTGTGTCTTTATCTTGTATCGAGATATGTTTACATAAATGTTTCTAGGAGAATAAGCTATTGAATGGTAAGGGAACACAGACTAAGTTATAGGGAGTGTCATTTTATAGCCAAGCAAATTTTCCTTACTTATGAGAAGAGAAGCAGTACCTGTGTTTTATTTTCCTCTTATTACCTCTCCCAGCCCTGCAAAGTGAGAGTTCTTCATTCTTTTTTATGAAACTGTATTTTTTCAGCCCTTGGCTTTTTATTAAGTTGTAGTTAACAATATACTTCTGAGGATTACACCACCCTACACAGAGCAATTTGGCTTACGCTGGAGATCAATCTGCAGATAGTGTGTCTGTTGCTGAGAGATTCTGCTCAGATACCTGCAAAAAAGATTTGAGGCCCCACTGCATTTTTGGGGGGCTTCTCCTTATGGTTGTGTCTCCATCTATTAGACTTGCTTTGATAGTGTGGGATTGTATTTGTTTTCATAAATAGAACGACAGGTAAGCATTTCTGGGCAGTGTTTTTTCACATACCCCGATTGTGTTGTCAAATAGTCTGATGCTGATTATATTTATCTATGCAGTTGCTTGCTCAGGTGTAATCCCTTGTTCAGCCACATCTATTCATCCACTGAAGGATGTGCACATTGGTACATCATGGCATATTAAAGGTTTACCGCAGCCTGCCACAGCTGTCATCACTTTGACCCCTCAGTAAACCAACAGTCTTCCACATAATTTTGCTTTCATTCAAGTGTGATGCCATTACTGCAGAGGCAGACAGAATGCAATTCTCTGAAGATCTGGTCTCATTCCTTCCCTTTCCAAGGAGGTTAACATGCTCAAGTGATCGCTGTGCTTTCTTTTTTTCACTCTTTCTTGCTGCAAGAAGAACAAAGAAGAAAGCACACTGAGTGGACTGTTTGCATTAGACTGGGGGGGACGGACTAAAGTGGAGGGGTGAATCGGTTGGTTAAAGGTTAAAGGCCTCTTTACCACTTCCATTTCAAATGTCTGCATTTGTTTTCTTAGCACTTTTTTTTTTTTTTAATCTTTGTTTATCAAGAAGTTGTACAAATTATTTTTTATTAGTATTTCTAGTTCATTATTATTTTTTCTAATACTGTTTACTAGAGAAGTAAGCAAGTCAAAAGATCCTTATGCAAAGCCAGCTAAATCACATTCAAATGTTAATGTTGTATGGAAATTACCTGAGTTCTATCAGTGCATTTACAAGGAGGTACCACTCCAAAACCAAACAAAACTTTCTCTTTCCAGTTCTGATCTCAATTGTGGGACCAAGCATACTTCCAAACTCAGTTTTCACTGACTCCATCACAAGGCTAATATCCATTGCTTCTCACATCTCAGTGTCCATTAGACGATGTAGGATTACAGGCTGGAAAAGCACTGCCACGCGTTGCAGCTGGTTTTGATTGAGAGCAAGGCACTTGAGCACACCACAGTACTTGTCTGCCACACACCCTGAATTTCATTGATGTGTAGATATATAAGGTGTCAAAGTAGATCAAGTTAGAGTGAATTCTTATCACAAAACATTGCTTTGTGTAATGAATTTAATTTATTCAAAGTCACGCTTGCAAGGTTCTCCTATTCTTTCTCCAGACAATGAAGTATCAGATAGCAGTTAATTTTAAGCAAGACCATATGCAGTTTTATCACCTATTTACCTCTTTCTTTAATTGCTTAAGGATCATTGTTCGTGCTTTTGCAAATCAAAACGTGGAATTTGTTACCCACAAGAGGATTAAACTTCTCGATTTTTAAATGTTATATCTGGATCAGAGCAATGATTAATACTGAACACGAGGCTCTGTAACCAAACTGATGCCCTGGTGCGCATCCCAAAAAAGGCTATTTTGATTTATGAAGGTGTATGAGAGGCAGAAGTAGATGTGTCACAAAGCAAATGAAACTTTTGCTTAATAACAGTCAGCAGATCTTCATTTCCATTAGGGCTGATGAGCATGTGTTTGTGTGGTGGGTAGGAGTGGAGCAGCTCTTTGGTGGGATGAAAGGCAGTATTTACAGCACTTTGGTTTGAGAAAGTAATCTGTGCAGTGGTTCATTTTCTTTCTTTCAGCGGGAATTGTTGGATGGTCCATGTTGATCTCCTGGGTGCTGCAGTGCAATTTAACTCAATATTTAACTGTTATCAAGCAGGTAGCTATATACTGCCTCTAGACTGTCCAGTTTTAACTCTTATTTTAGTTTACCTGGCTCCAACTGTTGGCCTTTGTGTTTGGTCCGGTCCCACCCCAGGAGTGATTCCATGGGAAGCTCCTGTGAATACCTGCTGCAAGGCATACAGGTGGTGCATGGCTGGTGGCTGCTGCAAAGACTCTTCTCCTCCTGCTGGGTACTGTCTTGTTTATTCCTGTGGCACACATTTGCTCTGCTCTAAATGAGTTCTTTTATTGACTGCTGTGAGTTTGTTGATAGGGAGGGTACAAGTGTAAGGATGTTGCTTACAGTGACAACATTTCAGCTGAGATACATGGAGCTGTTGCGGCATGTGTAAGCCAGCCTCGCTGTGTGTGTTAAAGCAGCTGTGAGGATGCTCCTCAGGCTTCCTTGCATGGCCCACTAGGAACACCAAGTTGCTGCTCAGCAAGAGCTGCCATGCATTCAATCTGCTGCAGCACGCCGTAGGTGCAGAATAATTTGACATCTTCCTGTGAGCATTCAGACTCTCAAAAACTAATTAAATACACTCAGTAGTACTCGAGGAAAGGAGGGCTTTCTAGATAAGAAAAGACTGCTCTAATAGTAAGAAGCTGGGAGAAATCATTAACTCTCCATGCTGAGCGGCTCCAAAATGAGCCTAGACCATCAAAAGGAGCCAAGCATTTAATACTGCAGCATTTCCTTCCTTCTGTGCCTTACGTGGAGAAAGGAAGATCCCTGTCTAGTTCTTTCCATAAAGATGTACTGTTTGACATACCCAAGTTCTTGATTGGTGCCTGTGCTTGTTGTTTGTTGGCATTTCTCTGTGGTTCTCACTGGGTGGAATCTAGCATGGCCATGCAGAAGAAGAGCTGCTCTGTCTTGTGGTTGGACCCTTGCAGCAAAAAATGAAATCTCTGTGGAAGAACAGGGAAGGGGTAAGGGCATTCTGCTGTAATGAATGAATGCTGTGATCATAATTCAGGAGTGAAGAACTGACTGAATGGTTTTTGAGACTGAGGATAAAGAGATTAAAGAAAAAATGGGGAATGTGCTGAGGCTGTGTTCAGATTTCAGGAGATGGTGTTGGGGGCAAACAAGGCCTGAACAGGGAGGCACTGGGGAGAATAAGGGACAAGGAAGAAGGTGTTGTGAGGAATAGCAGGAATGTGTAGGATCTGGGGTGGTTTGAGTTCTGGTTCCTATGGGAGAGTACATGGCCTTGAGCTGGTGCAAGTACACAACAGTTCTGTGTTTAAGCAGTTGTATAATTGCTAGTGAGACTGTTTAAAAAAAAAAAACAACGTATTTTTTTGTTTCACATGGTTGAATAACAGTGCTGGCAATGCAACAGGGATGGCCATGTACGTGTGTGCACAGTGCAGTATTCAATCAAGCAAGTTGAAAATCTTATTTTTCCTGAACGTTTGTCTCAATAAAACTTAAGCTCATGGTTCATTTATTAGATACAATCCCAGTCTCAGGGAAAACTGTGTAGAAAAAATCCACCTGGAAGCTATTCACCTGCGAGCTGTTTGCAGAGCCTTGGTGAAGGGGAGGGGTGTGGGCACTGCTGCTGTATCTTCACAAAGCCTTTTGTTTTTCACATTTTCACCCCGTACATAATCCAGGGAAGGCTTTGAGGACAGTAGAAATGTCTCTCAATAAATATTTATCTGGTTTCCTGAATTGAGGCTTTGCTGCTAGCTGAGAAGCTGGTGTTGGTGGGGGAGAAATAAGTGGAGCTACAGTGGGATGTTAAAAGAGCAAGAAAGACCGGTCTGAAGACTGAAGAGCTGTTACCTTTGATAATCTGATCCTCAGAGAACTGTCTGCAGACTGTTGGGTTTGCTCTGTAGGTGGGGAGCGGTCCCACTGGAGCACCACAGTTCCCTTTGGGGGATGTGCTTTAATTAGCTGTGTTGGATCTAACTGTTTGTCTTAAGCCAGGTACCATGCGTGTTTTGGGATGGGAACTATAAATATTTTGAAGGTCTGTGAATCTTACATTTGAATGCTGATGAGTTGGTGTGTTTTTAGGTGTGAAACAGCAGCTGTGGTGTGACATCTGTCGATAGCACACTTAGTCATCTGCTGTATCTGTTATTTGTCATCATTACATCTGTTACAGTCCACATGGCCCTGATCAAAGCTGGGTGGCTTTCTGCCAGGTTCTCCAGCCCAACAGGGGCAAGGGAAATGGATTTGGTTACCCATGTCCTGGTAATACGAGTGAACACCCAGCTGTATTCAATGTTTGTTGGAGCATACCTTCATTTCTCTAAGGAATGGTGCAGTCATCAGAAAGATAAAGGAATGAGGTCAATAGCAAAAACAAATAAATCTCATTGTATCAGCATGTTCTTGGTACTTAAAAAATGGCCTAAGATGTCTTTTATTTATTTAGAGGAAAGTCAAAATGCTGCCACTCAAATAAGCAAACAAACCTTCAGGTAATGAGTCCCAGATCTGGCAGTGCATTTATCCATTTGTTTAACTATTACATTATGAACAAAAATGTGAATAGCCCAACAGTTCTTCAACGCTGAACCCAAATCTGCTTTGTGGTCACGAGTCGTTAATGATAGAGGTGCTTCAGAGACTGTCAGGATATTCTTAGAGTTGCTTTTAGGAAAGCTTTAGGGGGACAAAATTGTTTCATGTGCAAAGTTGGCTGTAAGATAATTTGCTTGAGCAAACATTGTTCCCTCCTGAGGTATTTCTTAAATTGCTTGAGTTGCTTTGTTCAGCGCTGTGTTTGAGTAAAGGGATAATTCCCAGATAATATGAATTTTGAGGAGGTGTATTTTTGGAAATACCTGAGAATGCTTTTCCTTCATTTTTCCTTCAAAACACACTGTGTTATTTTTCCAGGTTTTCTTCAGTGTATTTTTTTTTCCCAATGCAAAATGCCTTTAAAAATAAAAATCTGTTCATCAGATGTTGACTCAACTTTTATGCTATTGATGTCTGCCTGCTGCTATTTTTCTCTCCTCTCTCTGATCTCTTCCTTCTGCTCCATGCAGCCCACAAAAGCATTTCATCTCCCCTCTCTCCCTTTTTTTTCTCCCATAGTGCTGCAGTCTCTTCTGCCTTTTTGTGCGCTGGTGTTTCATGTTCACAGCACTCTGATATACCTGTGCCAATTTCTTTTTAGCTTTTTGTATATGTGTTTATATAACAGACTTTGTTTTATGATTTTGTATGATTCCCATTTAATCGGTGTAATCTGTTTGTTTCCTGTTGCATGTTTTGCTGCACGCCGGGTGGCTCAGTAGTGCTGAACAGTGCAGGTGTGTGTCAGTTTGCTGCTTTGAGTTGCTGCTGTTGCAGCAAGGAGCACCTACAGCCTGTCCATCCCTGTGTGACTTGGTGGCCAGGCACTGATTTCATGCATCAGGAACAACCTGCAGATCCTCTGCCACACCTGAAGGATAAGTTCATTTTATTAGCAATATTTCTACTGATATGAGATGCTGATTTGAACAACATTTGCTAATTGAGACTACAGAAATGCGAACGTTGTCAGGGATGCTTCAGGCTGGGAAATCGGGGTTTGAGCAGTATCAGTTTGTGAATAAAAGATGCCTGGAGGATGGAGACAGTGACCTCCCTCTCTGCCCAGTCCTGGAGCCTTTAGGAAATAAAAATGACCAAGGCATCCATGGGGAGGTAGGGCCCAAGCTGCTGCCCTGTGTCAGAGCTAGCTCTCAGCCTAGGAGAGCAGTGCTCTGGTTCTGTTGCTGCTCCTGTGGTATGGAAGTACACAGCCTTGTGCTAAAATGAGGTCTAGAGAATATTCCAGTGTGTTTATATAACCCATTGTGCGGTTGCCTTCCTACAGATAAACCTTCTACTATAAAATGAAAGTTCAGCAGTGTGCCACAGCATTAAGAGATTTCATAGAGGTTGCTGTGAAATTATATGATTTCCCTGTAATAGCAGCATGACAAAAATGAAACCATGGAGATAGTTCTCTGGTAGCCAGCAAATTTCTTCTCCAGTGACAAATCACCCAGTTTCTTTGCTTGCTTTGAGTAATGTTCAGTTTTGCTCTGTTAACATTTTTCTTCTCTCTCCTTTCCACCTCCAACAATAATTGATGGTTATAGAGGTAATGTGGGGAGGAGGGATGTGAACAAAAGTTATTCTTACAGGATTGATCCGAAGCCCTGTGAAATCAGCAGAACAACTCACTTTTTCCATGTGCAGCTCTACTGAGCTTGTTCCCAGTGGGTCTGCAGGCACTGTTAGTACTAGCTGGCCGTGTCTCCCAACACTTCTGTTAAGCTGTTGGAAGTATTGTTAAGAAAATTATTCCTTGTATACATTGTTTCCAGTGTTTGTCTCGAGGAGTATAAAATACATGGTCATAAAAATGCCTCAATATTGCCAAATTTGGGTTATTGAGTAGTGGGGAAGAACATTTGCTTGTGCATGTAAGTAGTGTGGCTAGTGGTAAAAAGCTTACCCCAAAAGGAACAAATTTGTCTTATTTTGTCTAGAAGTTGTCATTAACAGTGTAGCTATTACAGCATGCTTGGGCTGTTATTCATAAGAGCTGAGGGACTGTTATTTCATTTCTTCTTAAGTACTGTGACTTGTACCAAGGCGACCTTGTTGTGCATTAGTAGTTCATTATGTGCTGGCATTGAACAAAGTCCCCTCTGTAGAACTGTGTATTGAAGAAAACAGTTATGATTTGGTTGGCAGGCTCACTTGAGGCACTTGAACATCATACCAGTACAAAATTATACATGAAGTATATTTAACAAGTTCTGCTGCATTGAAGAATAATGAGTCTAATGAAGTAATAGAATAAATATTTTTTGTCTGTCAAAAGGACACTTATCTTTGTAGAGCATTAACTTCTAGAGCTTTAGAAACATGGTAGAACTGCTAATAAATCTGCTGTGACAGTAAGTATCAATTGATGGAAATGTAATCAGATGTTTGGGTGCAAATGGACTTGGAAACATGCTAAATCCTGCTTCTTTCCAGGGCATGACATTGTCCCGTGCATTACTGAGAAAGAATTTGGTATAACCTCCAGAAACCTCTGCTAATCTTAATCTCAGGCCCTATGGACAGATATGCAGCACAGATATGTGGGTCTGTCTGAAGCAGCTTTGTCACCAAAAATTCTGTGCATTTTTCATTACATGGTGTTACATCTTCTCAAACTGTGGATGTTTGATCTGATCTTGCATCATCCATTGCCTTCCTTGATTACACGTGATTGCACAAACATCTTGCAGGATACCTTCTGTAGCAGCATTGAGTACAGGCAGGCTCTGGGCAGAACTATCAGTTTCATTTCTTTCTTACCTGTTGCTATCAGGTGAACACAAGATGTGTTATCTTCTGCGAAGTTCTTCAGATGCTGAAAGCTGTGCTGCTCACGAATTCACAAATATATGTTTCTTAATTATCAAAGGTATTAATGAACTGTGACTTCCGTTCCAAATATATAAATGGTTATTCCAGAGCAGTGTGAATGATGCTCACGTTACTTTTGCTCCATACTTCTGAAGTCTTTCTTAGCATTGTTCTTGAGGCTTAAAACCTAGCTGGAGTGGAAGGGATATCAAGGTTTCATATCTGCAGTGTTTGAATGAACAAGAACACATTAGATTATTCTGACCAAAAAGGAGAACAAAAGACTTTACAATAAACTTGAATTACGTTTTCCCGCTATCTTTTATTGCAATGGCAAATGCATTTCAGCTGATGGAACGTCCTACACTTGATACTAAAGCACTGAGGCAAAGTTACATATCATCCTGGGAGGGGAAGAGATGCTGTTTCAGGACTCCAAAAGGTCTCTGTTGCCAATTTTAAACTTCATTTGTCAAACTATAATAAGGCAATAAAAGCAGTTAATTTTCAGTTTACACTGTTCTAGATTGTTTTGAAGGTGCATATTTTGTTTTTTGATGTCGTCAGGTTTGTTCTGGTGTTTTTTGGGTTTTTTTTTGTTTGTTTGTTTGTTTTTAACATTTTAACCAAAATATTTTCTGTGTTAAGGTTGGAGACTTTGGGCAAGTTAAGTAATAAAGCTACTTGTTTCCTACAGGAGCAATAGGTTTTCAGATGAAAAAAAGATAAAAATGGAGCATGATAAACACAAGTAAGAAGTAAAGAGGTGTGGGCAAGGGAAACTAAAACAATTTGAGCACCTAGTTTGATAGTAGATCAAAACCTAAAACATCCAGTGATGAATAAGATGATCCACGCATAATAAATAGCAACAGATAAAGTGTGACAGGGTGGGTGGTTCTGTTCAGCTCTGAGCTGGAGCATGCTGAGAAGTGACTTGTATATATGCAGGGAATTCTTCCCAAGGTCAGAAGTTTGGACTTGGTTGCATAATACTCATAGAGGATGTTATTGTTATTTTGCATGGTAATTTATAATTATTTCTGAAGTGCCACCAGCCAATGCGTAGAGATGATAAAAATATCTGAAGGAATTGAGTGATGATACTTGTGCAGCTGTGTGATTAGTCTGGTGCTTCAGCCGCTCTGGAAGGTACGACGGAAAGCTTCCTGCTAATTAATGAGAAATGACTCTTTCATTGTAGCATGGCTCATATTCTTTGTTTTATGATTGATTCTGCTTTCCTTCATGTTTTCCCCCCAAAATTATTCCCTGGTGACAGCAGCCTTCAGTGTAATCAGTGATGAATAACCTCAGCTGCACTGAATGGCACCAGCTCAGACTGTAGAGCTGCAGTGGGTCTCTGCATGATGCAGCACAGCACGTTGTGCCTTCCTGAGTCCCAACCAACCTTGTCCCACCTTCCCATGCACTGTGTTGGACGGCACAGACAGATGCGTTTTTAAGCTAGTGTGGTTGCAAGAAATGAGCATATGTGCTCACAAAGCAGTGCTAAATCATCTCATCGTAACTGGAGAAATAATGTAAGTAGGTTGCTCCAAAACTAATGCCTCCTACTTCTTCCCATGGAACTAGCATTATTGTGCTCTTTGTGCCTGTTGTTATTCAATAGAGCAAAGCCTCAGCTACAAAACACACTTTTTCACCATAGTCACCACCATTAGCTGTGCATTTTTGTCAACAGTGAACCTGCCTGGATGCCATGCTTCTAAAAATCTGCACCAGTGAACATGGCCCACTGTTTTACAGCTGTTATGATGGCAGTGTTTGTAGGACAACGTTGCCCGTACAGTCCAACTTCTGCTGTGCAAACATCCACTGTTTGGTCTCTCTAAGCATCAGAAAGTGTAAGTGAATGCCAGTGGCTGCTGACACTTCCATGTCAGATGCCATTTTGTCAGATTTACTCCTCTGCTGCCATTTGTTACAAGGCAGTAAAGCATAACAGAAGATTGGTGGGAAGGTTCAACCTCTACTGCCATCCCACCAGTATCTGCTTCTGATGTTGTGGGCCAACACTGTAACATAAGAGGCATTATGTTTAGAGCAGCTCTCATATAAGATTTACAGCACACAGCAATTAAGGTGTAAGGAAGGTGAAATTCTATCTAAATACATTTTATACATAATATATATATGTATTGTAAATTTTTGCATCAAAAATTGCAATATTATTTTCATCCTAATATAGAATAGAATGCCTTTTCTCCTAAGACGTAAGCCATCAGAAAAAATGGCCTATAAATCCAGGCAGGGAAAAGTCTTGAAGGTGCAAATGAAGGTGATGTTGGGAATCTCTGCATAATGATTTCATTCTGGCTGGTGTTCCACAACCTACTTTCCTCAGCTCCTTCTGTGCCCAGCTGGGGTGAAGGTAGTGGGGTGCTGTTAGCTCTTACTTCCCCTCTTAGTGACTTGGTGGAAGTGCTAGGGAGGGCTGATGGATTTATATTGGATATTTGTATTGGTAGAGGGGAGAGAATGATGTGTAAAAGACCCGGAACAAATTTGGAGGCAGACTGTTTTGATCTCCCAGTGCAATCAGTTTAGTTGTGGTTGCTTATGAACTCCAAAACTCGTCTAGCCAGAAGATCTGAACTCATTATATGAGTGAGGACATAGGTCCTTGAGATGTACTTACAGAGAAATTCAATTGGAAAGCTGAAAGCAACCCTTTTAAGAATCCTTCTATGTGCGGTAACAAAGAATAACAGAACAATATCTTATTGTGGCAGCAAATGTATTTTTTTTTTTTAAATGAAGCATTGAAATTCTAATCACTCCTGTTCAGTGTTCAGGCTGCAGCAGCTGTTGCTTTTCAATATTAAAAAAATATGTTTTGGGAAACAGCTACTGTTGGTCAATCCTGTATATTATGCTTGGTTACAGGCAGCCTTATCTTAAAGACTTCTCTACCTTTTTGAGCATCTCTGTGTATTAATATCCCTTAAAAAGTTAGAGAAAAAGAGCTTTCTTTTTCTTTTGCTTACTAGCTGACTTATTAGTGTCTGAATTTTGTCATGTATGGATTTACTGTGATATGACTCACGGAAATCCTTTCTCCGGGTAGAACTTCAGTGCCAGTTTGTATTGATGGCTGTATGTAGCTTTATTTAAGGTTATGGTGGAGCTGTGCTCTCTTAGATCTTGAGTCATCGGTTAGAGTGAATGTTAATTTAAAGTTATAAATATTGCTGCTCTACAGTTTTGCATTTATGTATTGCCTGCAGCATTTGGTTTCACTTTACACAGCTTAAAATGATCGCAGAAGACCAAAACCATGCAGAGTGCTGGGTCAGTATGCAGGGAGCAAGGTGCCTGCCCTACCTATGCTGCAGGGGAGTAAACTGGGCAGTGCTGTGAGGGGCTCTGCCCACAGGGAGCAGGTGGAGGGGTTTTTACCCTCAAAAAGACATATCTGCTTATTAACATTAATTTACAGCTGGCTAGAGGAGCTCAGAGGATCTTGATGCTATTTTCATCAGAGCCTTCATTTCAGAAGGAACAGTGGCTTAAAGACCTATTTTTAAGTTATGCATATGATTCCTTTCCAGTTAGCAGAGTTATGGTGATATAAGCCTAGCATAAGAGCAAACCTATCCATCGGATGCGTTTAATTAAGTTCTTGTAAATTATTTCACTTTAGTCCTAGTTCTGTCATCCTCTCTTGTGTTGAACAGCAGCTCCTGCAGCTGGTCCAGCAGATCACAGAACCACGTTGTGTCCTGAGTGACCTGATAGCAGGAGTTACACAGCTTGAACCTCCTGTACAGTGGGACTGTCCCATCTCCTAACATCTCCCCTTTCTTTCTAAAGCAGACCCCGAGAGCTCACGGACGAAGATGAGAAGCACAGTGTCTGTGCGAGAAGGGCAGGGAGTGGTGCTGCTCTGTGGAACGCCGCCCCGTGCAGGAGGTAAGGAGCACTGGGAGCTTCCAGGTGAAGGTGGGATATCCCATGGTCACAGCATGAGGGCGGCAGGGAGCTCCATCAGGGAGCAGCAGTGAAACCTCATCTCTCTACAGAGAGAAAAAACAAAGCCAAAGGAAATGAGTGCGGAAGAAAATCCAAGGGCTGTGCCCAGCAGAAGGTTATCCTATCTTGGGATGCCTTTCTAGTCCTTAGTGATTTCTGTGCACTTAACTTGTCCAGTTTTTATGGTATCTCTGGAAATTGTTGAGTATCTTCTGGAGTTAAATTCTGTCTGACTTCACGGGTGCTGAGTCTCAGTGAATCTGGCTTTCTCTATATCCAAACATTCGCGAAGTCCAGATTGTTCTCTGTAATTATTCTACTGTGTGCGTGTATTCCTGAAACTGAAGCGTTTTGTAGTTTAATGCTGTGTTGCAGATATAATTAAAACACTGCTGTCTTGAGGGGAAAACTGTATAACGGATTCTTTGTGGGCCAGAAGTTGCGAGTGCGTTTTATCATCTGTTATCTTCTGTCCTCGGTAATTGCTGTTGAGTTTTAAATAATATTTGGAAATAACTGTTTCTTGAGGGAGGTTTTGTTTTCTTTTATTGATAGGTAGTCTCGTTGTCGAAGGTCGGTGATGTTAAACATTAGACTTAATTGCAGAGATGAAGTAATATAAGTTAAACATTGTGAATACGATAACATAGGTGTTGTGGCCTCTTAAATTTGACAGAGTCAAAGCAGACAGAGCCATAAAGTGACATTTTACAACTGTCTGAGCTTGCAGAATTTTTCTCTCTCCAAATTGATACGTACTCTTAAATCATCTTTATAGCCTTACAACAGCTTTGTCTTTTAGCTGCTGAGAAAATGGGTAATTCCCATGGCTATCTGTAAGAATTAGGATGATTAAATTTTGCTTCTATATGCAGTTCAAAGTCTAAGTTACTGTGGCTGTTCCCATACTTGCATCCAAAGCGTGTACGCACACAGAGGTGCTCACCTGACTGACTGCAGTTCAGCACAGTGAATGCTGGAGGTATTAAACAAGAGGTGACACAAAACATGCTCGTGCTGCTTAGGGCTGTGGCTCACACTGACACATGAAGGAGGTGAGGGTTCTCTCACCATCAGCAGATGGGAAATGATTGACACTCCACACTAATTGTGTTATTCATGCAAAAAAAGAGAACACCGAGGGCCCCATGAATTATCAAATGGAATCGAGAATTGGAATGAGAATTATTTAGAATCCTCGGATTTGTGTGTGGGAACTGAAGCATTAACTGTTAAAGTTTTCAAAAGGCGTGGAACAGGAAGAAATCCTTCCTCATCTTTTTCTACTGGACTGAACATACTGCATGGTGATGTCAGGCCTTTAGTGACTGTAGATCTGGCATGATACAAATTAGTTAGTCTTGGATAACATTGATCTATTAAGTGGTAGCTTGGAATGGCTCAAACAACATCAACAAAAATAGCGTGAAAGCCAAGCAGTGTCTACATTCATACCTTAGTGCCCCAAATATTGTTATTCTATGTTTGCTATCTTTCACAATTTCAGATCTTGCAAACATGATGGAGATTTGCACTTCTTAACTTCTCTGTAAAAAAACAAAAAACAAAAAATTGTAAAGAAGAGACTTGATTAAATTGTGGTTATTCCTCTGTACACAGCATTGTGTCTGCAGCACAAACCAACGTTCTCAGCAGAAGAAACAGCAGTTAGTAGTATGGAAAAGACATTACTTCCCTTCTACTATTTGGCGCATATTTGGCTTGCCTCAACTATGGATGTTAATTTAACTTATATGAACATCCTCTTTCAATGAGGAGCAATTGACTTATGCAGTTAATAGTACTTTTGTCCTTTCAAAGCCTGCAGTTTCACGAGGGTATGGCCATTTGCCACTTAAACCAGCAGTGAAAGTCTGTTTAACTTCACATTTCAGGATGATGTGTTTAGCTTGGATTTTAGCTTTGTGTCTCCTAGCTGTTAGTGTTTGTGGAGAGAAAGAGGATATTTGGTACTTCTGCTGAGGATGCACCAAGTGCCTTTATATTCTGGCAGTAAGGCATAAAATGCATCACTGACTACTTCAGTTTTTTCGCAAGAGTTTTGCTGTATTCTCCCATTTTAGCATTTTCCATTTTAGCCATCGTGTTTGAGATTTACTGAAAGGGTGACACAGTGAGTGACCAGCTTGTAGAGATATCTCCTGCCTTTGTGGTATTTGGGGCTTTTTGTTGTTATTAGAGCTCTAAATAAATGGGGGTATATGTGTAACTCAGTGATTATTATTGGGTTCGAATTTCTAAGTATAGAAGGGTATTTCACTCATTCTTTTTTTTCCCTCTTACTGGAAGTTGTATTTGAGCACTGATTTTTGGATGGTTAAGATGCTCATTGGCCATTGTTCTGCAGAAATGTGACCATGTTTTGCAAATCACCAAGTCATCACCCCAATATGGCATCTAAAACTGCTTTATCTAATTGCTCTAGATGTAGATACTCACTGAATTGTTACAGCTCATACCTTCTGAGCATTCTGTAGCTGCTCAGACTTTCTACTGTGCTCCTGAAATGTCTTTGATAACTTCAAGGAGGGCTTGGTATAGCAAACATCTCAATGTCAGATATTAAATGTTGTGTGTTAACATGCAGCAGGTTTGAAAAAAATATCATGCAATGCTGTTTTTTTCCATTCTGCCAAGACATGAAAAGACCAGGCATATGGAGATCTAAAAACGACTTTGCTACTGATTTTGTTCCAAAACCAGCAACCGAGAGCTGACAAAGCCCCAAGTAAAACAAATCTGGAAGTTCCTTCAGGGTATTCCCTACTATTGCTGCTGTGTGTGTGCCTTGATTATCATGTAGTTTTGTCTTCCATTATCGTGATTGATATTAATATGACTTCTATTTGATTAGAGTGGTCTGTGTTAGTAATTTGGCAGCAGTTTTTTGTTTCAGAAAACATTATTAATTTGAGATGTTTTGAGTAGTCTGAAGAACACAGTGAGGCATAGACTTGAACACAGATGATATTATGATTTTAGGGCTGCTTTATACATAGAGGAAAAAAATGAGTCTTAATTGTGGAAATGAAGATTTCTTTGATGGTTATTTATACTTTCCAAGAACTTCAGGCTTGACTGGAAAGCTAAGCATTCATTTTATGCTGGTGGATATTGTGAGGGATATGAGCATAAGCTACAAGAACTACAGTAAATGGCAGGTATGTTGTGAAGCCAACAGAGCTTACAGCTCTAGGAGGAAATTCCACTGGTTTCGTATACATGATTAACGTTGTGTGATATGTGTTTCTGTTTAATTCAGTATGTCAGGGGTACTTCTACATAAACAAAGAAGCAGAGAGGTCCTCCATCTAATATCATGCCCTGACAAATGCAGATTTAATTGACAAATGAGACCATATTTGAATGATAGTGATCAATCTAGCTTATACCTTATTATTTCAAAGCCATGACATACTGGTTTGGAACAATATTAGATCAGTGAAAAATGGATCCCAATTTATTGCTCACTGCTTGGTATGACAAATCATTCGCTGAATAATGTCATGTCTGTTGCAAATTAGTATTTAGACTTGCAGATTTTTGCTCATGTCTCTGTATTGACATTTGGAGACCTGCATGTCCAGCAAGACTGTGCTTCCTGAATAACATAGCATGGGAAGTATCTCAAACACCAGAAATATTTTGATGCTTTACTATTTTTTTAATATTTTCCACAACTCTTGAATATCAATGAGTGATTTTTCCAAGGAACCAAGGGTCGAGTTAATTTTACTGGCTTTGGAAGCATGTCATGCCTTTAAAACAAAGTAGAGTCAATCAGATAGAACTCCAGAACCTGGTTTCTTTCCTCCTGCTCATCAGTGTGTTTGTAGAAGGTGCAAACGTCCCATTTTTGCACACTTGCTTTTTGCTTTCGTTGCAGATTGTGCATGACACTTGTCTGAGCATGAGCAATCAATCATGCTTGCTGTAGGCACACGATGAGATTTTTGCTCAAAAGTGCATTCTAAGGAGAACAGTAAGCTGAATTTTGTAAAAGCAATGGCCTAAAAAATGGTTCCGTGGCGTTCTTGAGCTGTTCTCAATCTGCCATAGAGAAATGGTGTTTTTATTTAAAAATATATATTTTGCAATATTCCTACTGGTGTCATCAGCAGCAGCAGCACAAATTTCAGCTGACAGTTTGAAATCAAATTGCACCTGAGAGACATTTATATTTGCCCATACAAGAGACAATAATGCGTGCTCACAGCTGGAGCTTAGAATGATTTCTCTCTGACAGAGCTTTATTCTCAGCACCAGTAACAAACCAATGCTAGAAAGAGGTGCCCTCTCCATGTTCTACGCTTCATCTAAGCAGTGTTCTAACACACCTTGGTAAACCTGTGTTCCAGGCTTCAGTAAAACAGGCTGAAATTGATATATCCTTATTGATGTATTTGTGCAATTTCTGCAGCTGCCTTACACAGTGTGCTTTTAAGCTAGCGTGAAAGTCCACAACTAGCATAAGGATCTTGCTGCAAAAGATGCATGATTTGTTTGGTTAAGGGCAAACTAGATGGGCTGGAGCTCTTCTCTAACTCCATGTTTCATTGGGCTTTAGTGCTGCTCCTTGGTGGGATGTATGTTGGAAGATGGGGGAGATAGATAAAGGGAGAAAGATTAGAAATAACTAAATCATCTGAAAACAAAGAAAATCAGGTCGAGATTTTCCCCTTAGCTGGTCCCAGGTAGCTCAGAAATGCCTTAGGGGGGACAAAAAAGGAAGTTCTGTGCTTCTGAGATGGTCTTTATCCCTCAGTTGTTACTTTTGGTGTTTTGTCTCACTCTTCATTATCTTATCTACTAAAATATTTTATTTCTCCTTTAGAAACAGGATAATTGATTAGGAAATGATGGCAGGGAGATGTCTGCAATCCCAGCGCACATTCGGAGCTGATCATTGCATTGTTAACAGTACAATAGTAATTGCTTTTCACAGGCTTTTACCAAGTACCTTCTCCTAAATGAGTGGAAGACTAACAGAAGTTTGCCACTAATTGCTGCTACCACTATTAACATTAGAGTATTTCTTCGAGAACTTCTACTTTCATATTTTCATTAGTTTATGTCACTAATATTTAACATTCAGAATAAATCAGATGGGTTTTATTTGAACAATGCATTAAACTATCATCTTTTTATCCTCTGTTATTAGAGGCAGGAAGCAATTTAAAATAGTTTTAACTATTTCAAATAGGCACAGCTGAATTGTTAGAGAATGCTCTGAGCAATTACATACAAAGTTCTGGGGAGGTGATTAAAAGAGCAATTTGTCATTTGCAATGGATATGGCTAATGGCTATGTGTTTAAATATTGCTTCCTAAAGCAGTTTCGTACTTTTGTGCATACTTCCAGAGTGTGAACCATTTGATCAGAGCCAGTACATTTTGAATGACATTGCTGGTCTGAAACAATTAGTTCAGAAATGCGATAAAGAGAAACTAATCCATCATCCCTCACAGCTACAGGGTAAAAGAAATTAGGTTTTTAGTCAGCATCGGAGCCCAGTGCTGAATAAAACGCAGAAAAGCATTTTGTTAGGCTTTTCCATTAGCATCTGGATATCCTTCAGAGCACCAAGGAGCGTTTAACCTGCTGGCTAAGGAGCACTTCTGCATTACGAGGTCGCATTGGGTTTGAAACTTAGTGCTGGCTAATGGTCATGGCCCACAGGGGAGGGATGGAGGGAGGTGGAAATTAGTAGCAGGCAAGGCCAGGTTGCTGGTTATGCCATTTGGGATTGTGCTTAACATGAGGTTGTCTGAGGTGTGATTAAGGAGACATTGCTGCCAGTCTTGAACTGTGACGTACAGAGGAAGGCAGATGGGCAGCCCTTCTGTATAGACTGGTGCACGTCACAGCAGTGTCAGTAGTGCAGCCTCCCCAGCATGCAGCTGCTGAGAAGGATGCAGTTCGTGCTGCAGTCCCATTTATCCTCTCACACTCATTTTGAAAAGAGAAAACAAGCAGACTGTTACCACATTCCATTTAAATATGAAAATTGGGTGTTAGCTGAAATTGCAAGGATCTCACTTTAAGCTGAAACATTTCAATATTCTTATTAAATGTGTAGATTGAAATTGCAAGATATTATGTAGGTCTCTGCCACCGCTCTCATTGTTGTGGGTTATTCCATACACGGGAGTTGCATGCCTAATTACCTGCACAGCATGCTGAAAATTGATCTTTTATATTTTATCTACAAAATAATTCACCTTTTATGCCAGAAAGATTAATGGTATACATTAGTTTCAAATCTGAATGTTTTCCATTAAACTCTAGAATAAAATGAATTTCTGAGAGATATTCTTCATGTTTTTGTAATTGGACTCAGTTTCCCATCGTGCAATTTACCTTTTTTCTATAAGAAAGGAAAAAAAAAAACATGAAGCAAAAGAAGAAATACATGTCAAAAGTTTTGGGGGGAATTTCAGAAGCTCTGAGATATCTCTCCATTTTTTTTCCCCCAAGTTTAATTACTGTGGAGAACGTGACAGCTCTCAGCCAGAAACTCACGGCCTCAACTTAGCACTCAAGCTGTGTTAGAGAGGCTTACTGGGTAGTCAGCAGCATGGCAACGTAGGAAATAGTAAGAGAAAGTAACCAACAGCCTACTGTTCATATATAGACCTGGTGTGAAGCCTTGCTGTGGCTTGTGTGAGTATTAAATATTATTGCAATATTAGTGCTTTAACTATTTTTAAGCAAATGGTTAAGGACCCCCCACAGAAATATGGAGTGTTTAAGGGTTTGGTTTGAGGATTTTTTGAGGGTGGTGGTTTTCTTTCCAGCTGAGCGTACTTAGGCCAGTGTTCAAGGCTGTGGGCATTTTAGTTGCCTGGGAGTGTGCAGTAAAGACCTGAAATGACGTATTTACAGTAATAATGTAAAGAGGTTTTTTTCTTTTCAAACGGTATCATTTTTGACAATGGCACCCAAATGGATTGTGATATGCAGTTTGCACATGCTGGGGGATCCTGTATTGGAGGATGTCACCACTTTGTCTTACACCTGCAGTGCATAAGATTTTCACTTGTGAAACTGCCATTTGTGTCTGCCACACACACAAAAAACCATAAATGTAAACATGATTTATTTTGTAACAAAAATAATTACCTCTTCTTTTTGACCAAACTCCAGGAACCGAGCCTGACCTTCTAGCTGGCTGCAGGAGGATGGGCGGGTGGGTGTTCAGTGCATTTTTACCACATGCAGATTAATTTCCTACCTTTAATTAATTTGTTTCCGCATCGCTAGGAGTTCCGTGCAGACAGGCTCAGTGCTGCACATGTCCACGTGAATGTGTGCATGGAGCTGTGCTCCACTGTGCTGGCAAATGGGCACTTGTGCATGAGCAGCTTCCCAAGGATGCTCACATCCAGCATCTGAGGTGTTTCTGCTGTGCACTGTCGTATGCTTCACAGTGGGAGCAGAAACTGGGGCAAATAATGGGCCAATTGTATTTCTTTCTTAGCTATGTCATCTCTCATTACCCTCTCAAAATCAGTGGTACTTTTCCATTACTTTTAATTTTAGCTCAAAGGCAGATAATTCAAAATTCCTGGTTTTTACAGATTTCCATGTCTTTAATTGCAGTTGGTATCACTGCTAAATTTTTTCTTGACTACTCCCTTGCAAACACTTTAAAAGCCATATGTCATCGTGTGGTTTAGGCAGAATTTTAATAGGGAAAATAGCAAGTTACTTCAGCTTCCTCTTCTGTCTCTGTTAAAGAATATTGTATGATATGAATTGCACAACTGCATGAAATAATGCAGATTTTCAGTGCAGTGACTGATACATCATCTGTTGAGAACAACAAAACAACAGCAGACCAACCAAATATAAAACAACCAGAAAAAAAATCAGCAGTGTGAACTGTTGCTGAGTCAGCACAATGCACTCCAACATCCAAATACTGTGTTTTCAGGATTATTTATGGAAGCATCCACTTCCCTAACCAAAACCCAATCAGTTTGAAAATAAGACGTTTCAGTCAGTATCAGAACAGTATTTTTCATATCTTTTACTGTCGGCTGTCTTAGAAATCTTATCAGGTGTGAATTATGGAACAAGCTGGTGTGAATTAAGTAGGTGTAGAGGAGTGGTCCCAAAGAAAATAACCTTCAGAATGTAGGCTTTAAATGCATAAACCAAGCTTTATGAATTCTCTGTCTCCTTTGTCGTAGGTCTACCTGCATTTTTATTTCCAGGCTTTTGCTTTGCTGTCATCCTGAATTTCCTTATAGTTTTGTTTTCCCCAAACCAGTATTGTCTCTTACATTCTGTTTGTAAGAAATAAAATCCTCCCACTTCCACTCAGCGCTGTCTTAAAACAAAAAGGTGTCATTTAATTAAAAGCCTATTTTTTTTTTCTCTTCATTTCCAGAAGCACTGACATGAATATAAGATTTAACGTTGAACCCAGTCAGAAGCTGCTACACTTGTGGGGCTGACCTCCCCCGTGTGCCTTTAGCAACACTACATTTTTGTTATATGGGAAGTGGTGTTTTTTCGAAGCTTTCATAAGGCAGAAAATGACCATGGCAGACCCTGACAGTCACACTGATTTAATTGTAAAGCCTTATGTGATTTAAGTTTAAAAACGACAGGCAATTTTTATGAGATGTTTTCTAATTGATGTGTTAAGTGCATAGGGTGCCTAGAACAGTATGAGCAGGTTGTAGGTGGTAGGCTGTACAGTAAATAATAATCAAATAATACTAAATAAATAGTAGAGCCAACCAAGACGCAGCAAACAAATAAAAATTGAGTAATAACAGTAATTTCTAATACCTTATCCGTGTACACTCTCCAAATAAGGAAAAAATGCATTGGAAAGCAAAGGCTTCTTTCTCTGAGGAAGCCCAGGAGAGATGTATTGCTTTCATTTATAACAGAAAATCAACTGAAAATTTGTAATTGACAGAAAGGAAGTGAGTTTATGTCCCTTGAGGTGCAACAAGCAAAGGGTGTAAACATAATAAATCACAGAACAAGTTGCTTAATGTGAATTTTTTAGAGAAAAATCAGAATGCTGTTTTGTAAAGTACAGTAAATACAGAATGAGATAGTGGTTGTGGGGCACTGGTGAAAGAAATGCCACTCTCCATTTTTAATAGAGTCAATGAAAATATATGTATAATGGGAAATTAGGTTTCCAGGAGTGCTCATTCGTAGGCTATTGAAGGTTCTAATTGAACTGGAATATACTTTGCATGGCTTTCATAACCATAAGGACTGATTTCAGTGAATTTACTCTCAACCTAACCTAGTGTAATGGTGACAAAATCAAGCTGCTTATTTTCCTGCTGGGTATACAGATCTGGCCGTCTCTGTTGAACGTTTTTTGTTGGGTTTTAAAAAGTTCATCAGAGCAATTAGCTAATAAGTAAGTACCAGAAATGATAAAGCCTGGCTTCCCAAACTGTTGTGTCTTTTGGATGTCTGAATTTGATACGAAGCTAAAAATGAGTTTATTTTTTTTCTTTTCCTAATATTCCTGCTTTTATATCTAGTTTGTGCTACAGTTTTCTCTGTCTTAGAAGTGTTCTCATCCCTCACTTCTATGATAAAATAGGGTTTTCTAGCCTTTCCCATTTAATAAGACCATACAAAGAGGCAGTGGTCCCTCTCAGACCCTGTAGACCTGCTCCATCACTTTATTTATTTACTTAGTTATTCTGTGGTTGATGGAGTACTGCATGGTGCTGGCTGTGGGCCGAGCCATCAGTGGTGCCTCTCAGTGCTGTACTCTGCCCACATATCCCTCTCTTTTAACAACAGAGAACTGACACTGCATCTTGGTGTCTTTTTTGTAAGATAAGAGAGGAGCTATACAGGACTGGGCTGGATGTGTATGACTTTCTTATGGGCCTCTTGGGGTATATCTCAGACATCTTGCTGAAGTCACAGGATTTTCCTTTCCATTCTAATAATTGCTCTGTCTTTTCATAACAAATCTGTGTTGGCCTTTGTTACAATAAATTCAACCTCTTGTTTTGCATAGGGAGAAACTTTCAGGTGACTCCATTGTTTCACTAGAAGTGTCACAACTTTAGAAGGGTAGATGGTTATTTTCAACCACCGAAAATTCCATTACAATGGAAGTTTAACTCTTGAGAATATAACTGAGAATGTCAGTTGTTCACACGCACTGTTCCGGCAGAATTATGGTAATGGAAGGAGTTTAAATATTGATAGAAGAAAATTAAATGCAATTATGAGCTATTTCATTTGATGCCCTTTTTACATTAACCAGATCATAAATATTTTAATAATTTAATTTCTTGAGTGTTTTTTTATCTGCAGTATCTTGCCTTTTGTTAAATTATCCTGTTGGCTTAGCGCTTTCCTGGCTGCGTGTTCATACTCAGCTATGGGAGTTCTGAAAATACCTGCTCTTCTTTTTGCAACTGCATCCAAATGTTTGCACTTCCAAATGAAACCTGTGCAAAAATGGATCATCTCCATTTTGTAGGGGCAATGCAAATGCTACGAGATACTTCAGTGCCAAGGCAGGTCAATCAAACTATAATCGTTTCCAATTAGCACTTGTAGAAGCTCTAATCTTTTCATAAACTTTCAGCTGAGTGGCACTTGGGTGAAAAATTATTTCTTGCCTGGGAAACTATTAAAAATTAATTTCCTTTCATTCTGTAGGATATGAATGCAACAGGCACACAGCCCCGCACAGGAAGGGGCTTTTGCACAGCTCAGAATGGTATTCAGAGAAAAATAATTACATGTAATTTATGCCCAATCTCCTTGATTTATCTTTTCAAGTGAAGTTTTCCTTTAAAGTGTCCATAAAGAACTGCTGTTTCATGCAGAGATCAAATTTTTGTATGAAAAATATGGTTTTTCTGTGTGCTGAGCTCTTCCAGGTGTTTATGGATCTCTGGATGTTCATTTCAGCTGCATTTGCCAGTCCTGTTTCTCTCAGGTATCTAGCTTGGCTAACAAATAAAATAACAAATGAAATCTCCATTTTAACAAAGTACGGTCTCATTTTTGCTGTCTCTTCCCCTGCATATTAAGTTGTAAAGGAGTGGATCAAAATGATGATCCTTGTGTAAAAGACTTGCAATTGTTTTCATGTTTCTCTGGAGCTGGAGGTCTGGATTTGTTGTCAAAGTATTCAGCTTTAACCTTTTTAGCTTTGCTTGTTTCTGATGCTTTTTTTTCCCCCCTGTCACTGGTTCTCTGGTCCTGTTACATAGATTTATGTATAATAATGTTATAAGATGCAGTAAAATAAAGACCTATGTAGATAAAAATGTGGGTGGGGGGGGAAAAAAAACAACCTTACAAAACCTCTTTATTTTTATAACCAATCAGAGTTGTCATTTGCTTGGATCTTCAATGAGTATCCATCGTTTGTCCAAGAGGACAGCCGGCGATTCGTGTCTCAGGAGACTGGCCACCTCTACATTGCTAAGGTGGAGCCTTCAGATGTGGGAAATTACACCTGTGTCGTAACTAGCACTGTGACAAACAGCCAGGTCCTTGGGTCACCAACCCCTCTTGTGCTGCGCACTGACGGTACGGCTTTCCTTTTCCCAGTCTCTAAATAACACTACTTTCACTGTGTTACAAACAGCTAGTTTCCAGTGAATGTTTTTTGTGGCAGTGTAACCTTTGGTGCAGCCTCACAGTACTGTGGTTGGACTTGATGATCTTCAAGGTCTTTTCCAACCTGGGTAATTCTATGATTCTATTGGTTGCTTGTAAGAAGATAAACCGGTTTTTGTTGTGCATTCCTCTGCTACATCTGACAGTGTTCTCATTGTATGGTCACTGTGTGTGAGTTTCTAAACGAAGTGCAAGAGAAATAAATTTTGAATGCAGTGTTATCCAGTGTTTTAGAGAATGATGGCTTCAAAAATGAAAGATGTCTTTTCTCACTTGTCTTGCATAGGTGTGATGGGAGAATATGAACCCAAAATAGAAGTTCAGTTTCCTGAGACGCTTCCTGCAGCGAAAGGCTCAACTGTGAAACTGGAATGCTTTGCACTAGGAAAGTAAGTTCTCGTCTTCACCCATACTGTAAAGCTGAAGCATGTTGGAGTTCGTTTGCACGACAGGTGTGGGCACGGGCACCATCTCTTTGGTAGACTTCTCCAAAGATTGAATTTTGACCATCACATTTACTGCCTTGGATTAAGGCATGAAAGAGCCTTGAAGACACTTCTGTTGTTGTTTAGAATGAAAATGTGCATGTTTGCAGCACACGAATTTATGTTTCACTTCAAATTCTCTTGGGCAAGATCAGTGAGTTTTGCAGATGTCCTTTGAGGTAGCTCTGCTTTCTCAGTGTAAAGAATCTCTTGTTGAAGTCGGTGACAATTTGGACTGAATTTTACTGTGAAATGTACTTGATGCTTTCCTAATGTTGTCCTTCTTTTATAACTGAAATCAAGATTAAAATGCATTCCTCTTCTCAGTGACATTTCACACATAATTGATATCTTTTCTCCTTCATAAATGCTTTGAGAAGAGAAATATGTTTCTGTAAACATATTTGGTTACCACTCTGCAGTTTATTTGCAGGCAGCTTTGTCAGGTGTTCATAATTTTAAACTCCAGAATGGTAATTTAATCGTATGCTATTGCTTCTATTCCCCAGCTACATGAGGGAAAGTTTACCTATCAGAGAATGAGTGGCTCTTCTAGGATGGAACCTGGGGCTTACCTTGATTCCCCTTCCTTTGAGGACACTGGTAAATCTCTCCTGTCTTCAGGGGAGGCTAGTGGTGATTTACTGGAAATTTTATAGTGATTGGACATGCAGATACTCGTGAAAAATCTGATGCCATAAATAATAGCATGAGGAACAGAACAGCATATGTAAATCAGTAACCATGCTGTCTGACCATCTGTCATGTACAGTATGAATACTACTTTTAATGAAAGCTTTAGTCACTTTGGGGCTTTATTGCATATTAGTTTAAGTACCTAATTTTTACAATCAAGTGCTTGCAGTGAAGTTGTTTACTGAAACCTCATTATTTTCTGTTTAGCCCCGTGCCTCAGATTAACTGGAGAAGAACTGACGGTCTGCCATTTCCAAGCAAAATAAAGCTAAGGAAGTCAAATGGCATGATTGAAATACCTAATTTCCAGCAGGAGGATGCAGGACTGTATGAATGTATTACTGAAAACTCAAGAGGAAAAAACATTGCAAGAGGACGTCTCACTTACTACGGTAGGAAACTTTTTCTATTTCCCCCTCTCTTATCCTTCTTTATACACGAAACATAAACCACTATCAATTAGTTTTGGGTTTATAGCTTCTACAATACTATTGCAAATTTGTTCATAAAAGTTCCTGGCCTCTTGCAGAGAACCAAGATAACCTCTTAACCAATGTTTTGCATAAGGCCTTTGATAAATGTCCACATTCAAAAGAATTGCTCAGAGTAATGCAGGAGGTGACTGTGCTTGCTTAGAAAAATGTTGGAATGATATATGCATGTATTTAACACCTTTAATTGGTCCACGGGTGAAAAAGTAAATTTCTGGTGGATTCGATTTATTCAGGGGATTGTACAGGCCTCACATTTTCAGGAAATAGCAGTTTTATCTTCCTTTAGGAAAAGGTTATTGATGGATATTGTTGATTCTTTGCTTTCAAAAAATAACAAGTTTACTTTTTAAAAGAGTAAACAAATAGGATAATATATTCTAGAATAAGAAATGAATAATAGGAAATTTAATAGCTGGAAAACTGACAGTCTCTTGTGCATTTAAGACTATATAGTGAAATGAATATCAGCAAAGCATGATATTGGTGGTTTAAAGCTAGAACGGTTTGCAACAAAGTGGTAATTGACAATTTTTGTCAAAGCCAGATCTTTGCAAATTTAATTTTCTTTAGGTAAATGGCAATTTAAAGACTGATTCAGTCTTTGATTTGGAATATTTTCATCATGTATGAATATTTGAGCAAAGATTTTATTGTCATGTGGAAAAGCAGAGTGCATACCTACTGTGCCGCTGGGTTCTTTGTATGGGAAACTACTGTTCACTGGAACAGTGCAGCAAGGCAGAATTCAGTCAACGATGATTTTAATTGAAGAAGCAAGTTATAAATTGGGAGGAAATAAGATATTCCTTCCCCCCTTCTAATTTCCAAATAAGCAGTTACATTAAATTTCATATATGCTAATTATATTTAGATCTTTTAGGTATCAGATAACAGGATGAAAAAGCTAAGATGCTTTCTCTGCCAGTGTTATCTGCAGTTCTAAACTCGACAGTATACTTTTCATCATACAGCTTTTATAAAGCTGTTTCAAAAGTTTAAAGTGAGCTGTGGTTTGTACGTTGGTTTGGTCACTACTCCTGCAGCAGTTCTGGGTCAGAGCAGCTGTAAAGCACGTACCAGATACAACTGGTTTATTAGTTCTCATAATGTATTTATGAAGGTGGGTGATTTTGAAGTATTTGTGCTACATCCAAAGTTCTTTTTCTGTCATTAAAGGGCACCGATCTCAAGTAAAAGATGTTACTAATCAATAAAAGCAAGTGAGTTGTAGTTCTGAGAGGAGTAAATTGTGTTTTGTGGATGCTCAGTGTGAACATCTTCATTACCAATCCAGAAAGGGATCAGAACTCTTGAATAGAGTTAATATTCCACTTTTAATGTGTGCCTGTCCTAGATCCATCCCTAATACAGTTCTTAGACTGAAGAAAATAATGAGTCTTGTAATGGCATTAATGGTACTCCAACTTTATTTTGCTTGTTTTGCTTAATGTTTTGCTTTTTGCTTAACCCGTTCTGCAGAATTAAGTAATTTTTCTTATTTTGTTACTTTCTTTTCTACAGATAGAATCCCAACAATTCTGCAGTCAGGACAGGGTAATTTTAAAACATTTTGAGAATTAGGAGAATTGTTCTGTTTGTAGTTTAATGGTGTTCTATAACCAAAGATAATATGGCATCTGGATTCCCAAAAAAAGCTTTAAAAGGAGTTGGGATTAACGTTTTCTGTGCTGTCGTAGTGAAACAAAATGCCAAGTCCATCCCTTGGCAGGTGAAAAAAATATAAGCAAAATTGTGCAATTTGACTAAAAATACTGGATTTTCTTTCCAGATTTTAAAAATTTATTTGTAAATGAGACATCAGCCTATCCTAAATGAAAGTGTGAAATAGTTTTTGCTTAGTTAGGGAACAATCGAAACCTTTCTGGGCCGTGATTTAGCTGAGGGTTGTTAGGGCAGCATGGTCAGGTTGTGTTTGGACTTGATCTTTAAGGTCTTTTCCAACCTTAGCAATTCTGTGATTCTAGACTGTAAATCTTGACTTCTGAATTTGGGGGGTTTTGGTGCCTAAGTTGTTTGATTTAACAACCAGTTGTGTTTACTCTGCTGTCCTGCCTCTTCTTCCCATAGTGAGTTGTGGTATTGAAGTCATAAAGCACTTGAACATATACTCAGTGTCAGTTGTGCCCGTGGTAGTTATCTCAAAATGGATTTTATGCTTGAGTTTGGAAATCCTGTGCACTTCTGTAGCTACAAAACAAATAAAATGGCTCTTTTTTTCCTTTTTTTTTCTGGTTTCATTGTGGGTTTTAAATGTAAGACTAAAGACGTAGAATATCTATTTGAATAATCAACTCAGCTAAAACAGATTCTGGGTTCTTTCATAACATTACTAACAGACTATTAATCTTCCTTTTTCCTCATGAAGGATTTTATCAAGAAAAGCCCAACATCAAGTGTTCAGTTCAGTGTCCCCTGTGCACTTCCAACATGTGTTTAATGACATTTTTCTCCTCAGTGGAATTCAAAATGTGCTAAATATAGGATGAGATTATCTAACTATGAATTAATATAAAACCTGAATATATAAATAATTTGCTTCACTTCAGTAGTACATTCATTTGTCATCACCCTTTTTCACAAAGAGATAATAGAAGAAAGAATCCACGACTTTTCATAGCATGGAAAAATGAGAAGAAATTAAATGGTTACATTTTTGCATTTTAAAATGCAATTAAACAACATGTAACATGGCAGAGATATGTAAAGCAATTAATTTAAAGGGTAATTGAAGAAAAATACTCTTAATTAGTACGTGTTGATTTAACGGAACTCATGCTTGACTGTACTGAGGTAAAATGTTTAACAGGGAGAAAAAAAATCTGCTGTTCTGCTTTAGTTCTGCAGCAGACTGGATAGCAAAGGGGAATTGTGCTGATCTGGGTACTGATGGTCAAAGTTGGCCAGCAAGGTCGCTCCTACTTGCTTGCAACAGCAGCCATTGCTGCTCACTTGGCAGGATTTCCATTGTATGTAAATACAGATGCCCAGTAATAAATAACCTGCATATAAAATACAAAATACATGGAACAACAACAACAAAAAAAGAACCCTGAAGTTTTGGTAAGAATGTACTACCAAGGTTACACTGAAGGCACATTACTGCTCAATGTGGAAGAGCATCATTGTTCAGAGCTTTTGTGCCAGGACTGTTTTGTTCATGGGGAGGTTCTGAAGTCATTGGCTGCAGAACTGTAAATACCCAAATACTGAAGAAGTGCTGATTGATCAGCTTGAAGTTTAAATGTCAATACTGCCTAATAATTTAATGGCCTTTCTTCAGAGGTGCTTTGTTCAAATTTTTGGCATGCTAAACGTTCCCAGCAATGCAATGAGTGCTTCAAAGCGTATGTATTTTGAATGGAAGTGCAAATAAATAAACAAATAATGTTTTCAGGTATCTGTGAATGGAAGTTATGACATGCTGCTTTGGGCCTGGTTGTTTTATCAAAAAACAAACAAACAAACAAAACCCCTAAAAGTTATCAGTTCTTAAATTCACTTGAATCTGTGAGATAAAAGTAGGCTGATCCCTGCTGTAGGCATCAGTATGAGTGTCACAGTCTGACTTTCAGAGATACTACCTTGAAAAAAAGAGGTTACATTTTCTGTTTTTGCAAAACCTTGTGAATTCCCAATATGCTTCATAGCCACTTTTTCTTGAGCTATGGAAAGTGCTTTTTGACTCTGATTTATTGCCTGACTGCTGAGCTATCCTAAAGTGTTTTCAGAAGAGATTTCTAGATGGGTTTCAGTCTGTAACTTTCAAAGTAGAGACGTGTATAAGCAGACTGCATCTAATGTGTGAGCCTTAATTAAGGACCGTCCTGTAGTCTTCTGCATCCAAGCTGGTACGGCAGCCTCAGTACTCCCTGGGAGAGCACAGAAATCATGGTCCTGAAGCTCAGCCTTTCTTGAATGCTCTCATGCTCTTTGGTGTAGAAGACTGAAAAGGAGCTTTTTATTGGAGACTCTTACTCTGAAGGAAGTCGGATTTAAATATTCTTGCTGGTGTGCATCATGGATGCTGAGGACACTGCAAGGTACCTCCAAATTGTTTACAAATTAGATCTCAACACGGCTTCTGAAAAGCATTAGCCCCAAGACATTGCTTCCAAGAGCTTCGGCCCATTCACTCATTGCAGATGGTCTTCACTCTTACCAAACCCAGAACAGTCATTGTAAAGGGATTTCTTAAAAATCTAAAAAT